>NC_054479.1:51910584-52510584 GCF_017639515.1 Carcharodon carcharias | reverse complement strand
AGAAGAGATGAGGCCAGTAACAGTGAAGCAGATGTTCAGTGGTCACTTGTGGTCCAGGGGGACTTTGAAGGGGAGGATCAGAGAGCTTTCATTTAACCTCCACAAGATTAGAGACCTTGTTTGCCAAACAGCAACACGGCTGCCCTTGTCAGAAGGTTTAATGATCATGTCAAAGTTGGACCTGAGAGAACAATGCTGCGAGTTTAGAGGGACATAGGTTGGAAGGAGTGAGGGGAGCAGAGAAATAGAGATGGCTGATGTCATGCTGGCTATTCCCAGTAAAAAAAGATCTAGAGAGAGAAATAATTCAGTTGTGTGACATAGAACATACTCAGTACTACACTGGTGGGGCTTGACCCTACAACAGCCTGACTCAGAAGTGAGAGTGTTACCAACTGAGCCAAGGTGACAGGATTTGATTTATGAACATGGCAAAGTGCGCAGTCTTACAATCTGATTATAGATATATTGCAGATATCTAACTGTTGCATGAAGTATGGTGATTGGGCCCATTATGGAAATATGCTTAAACTGTAAGCATGCATGGAGGGATCTGGTAATCAAATAGTGAAGGATGGCTCATTATGTGATGAAGTAATGTGATTGCCATGCAGAGATTAGATCTGATAACCTTCGGTAAATTGTGGTGTGGGAATATAGCAATGGATATGATGACTTGAGGACCTGGTATGTATGTCCAAAGATGGAAACTAGATATGTAAGTAATAGTGTAGAATTACTATTTCATATATTATTACACATTTGTGTACATTTAATGTGTTTGTGATATTAGTGTAAAACATTAGTAGACTCAGGAATTTCATACAAAAACAACATAGGTATGAATCTGAAATGTAAACTAATGGAACCTGGTAAATGCAAGTTAAGCAGGTGGCATTTTCTTAATTTTGGAATATGAAAATAGGACCTCAAATAGTTTGATTATGGATTGATGAATGGTCGTTCTTGTGTAAACTTTGTTTCAGGTGCACTCCTTCTTTCTAATCATACTTAGTCCATTTGTCATTTGCAAACATAACAGATTCTAGGTTTAAGTTGTGGTGGGTGAGAACACTATTGAACATTAGTTGTGCTGTAAAAACAGAAAATTCTGGAAAAACTCAGCAGGTCTAGCAGCATCTGTGGAGAGTGAAATGGTTAGTGTTTCGAGTCCATATGACTCTTCTTCATACTCTTCTTAGTTGTGATGTGTTTGGGCCTTTTTCCCCAGATTGAAATTAGCTTCTGGTTTTATGATATTGTGATAGGTAAACACATTTGATAATCGTGGTGCTTCTTTTCCCCTTTAGCAATGATCGATTTTTGCAGGTAAAATCAGGAAGTAGAGTTGCTTGCTGTAAAAGGTTTTAGGCTGTAAACATCTATTATCCCTCCCTTTTTTTAAATATCCTTGTCATGTTAAGTACACCAGTATGAAAGAGACCATTAAATAATTATGCCTCGCTCGTGTCACCAGGGTTATTTTTTTGGCATTGTACTTTAGCAACAGTGTCGTGTTTCAATGTGGACATGCAGTTTTCTGCCATTGTGCGCAGACTACTTCTCCCAGCACATCAATGCACGCACTTGGATATTCTTACCAGTGTGATTCTGCTAGCCTGAATAGGGAGACTTGTGCTGGTAAGTAGATTTAGTAGTTGCACACTGCATGTTGTCTTTATGTATTACTGCATTTTACTGATGACAAATTGTTTGAGCCTATGGAATTTGTAAATTTACACATGCAGACCTTCCAGCATCTTTTTTGGCACCTTGGTTTAAAGCTAGTCTAAAAGCAAAATACTGCGGATGCTGGAAATCTGAAACAAAAACAGAAAATGCTGGGAAAACTCAGCATCTGTGGAGAGAAAAAAAAACAGAGTTAACATTTCGAGTCCTCGTGACTCTTCAGAGCTAAAGAGAAATAAAAATGTAATGAAATTTATACTGTTTAATAGGGGTGGAGTGGGTGAAGCTGGAAAGAAGGCCAATGATAGGTGGAGGCAAAGGAGAGATTGCCAGAGATGTCATGGACAAAGGGGTGTTAATGATAGTGATACTGGCTAAAGGAGGTGCTGATGGTGGCATTAAGAGCAGAAAGCTAATGGCAGGACAAGGGTAAGCACTCTGGAAAGAACAACATGAACAAGTGACAGATGGCCCTTGTAGGGGTGGGGTGGTGGGACAAAAGATTGAAAATAGGATAAAAGGTGGGGTTAAAACAATGATTAAAAATGAAAATAAATAATAAAATAAAAATAAGTGGATAAAAAATTAAAATTAAAATATTAAAATTAAGAAATGAGAATGAATATTGGAAAAAGGGGGTGAGGATGGAGGAGAGAGTTCATGATCTGAAGTTGTTGAACTCATTGTTAAGTCCAGAAGGCTGTAAAGTGCCTAATCGGAAGATGAGGTGCTGTTCCTTCAGTTTGCATTGAGCTTCGCTGGAACATTGCAGCAGGCCAAGGATGGACATGTGGGCAAGAGAGCAGGATAGGTTGTTGAAATGGCAAGCAACACATGTTCTAGCTAGGCTTCAAGCTAGTCTTACAAGCTAGCCTACCCATTTTCTCTCTGTCTCTGAGAATGATATAGCTCAGAAAGTGGGGATTTGGCTCCTGGTGTTTGAGCTAACAATTAATTCCATTCCTATGTTCTTTTCCTTTGCCCTGTATGTTTTTTCTCTTCCTCAAGTACTTATCCAATTCTCTTCTGTAAATTACTATTGAATCTGCTTCCACTGCCTTTTTAAGCAGTGCATTCCAGATCACAACAACTCGGTATTTAAAAATTAATTATTTCTTCGTGTTGCCTCTGGTTCTTTTGCCAGTTGCCTTAAATCTGTGTGCTCTGGTTCTCGAATCTCTTGCCAGGAGAAACAGTTTTTCTTTATTTACCCTATCAAAACTATGCACAATTTTAACAATTTTACCAAACCTCCTCAACTTATCTGCTCTAAGCAAACAACCCAAACTTCCTCAGTGTCTCAACGTCACTGAAACCCCACATTTCCTAGTGGCACTCTAGTAAACCTCTTCTGCACCCTCTCCAAGGCCCTCCTTAAGTGTGATCCCCAGAATTGAACACACTATTCCCATCTGAGGCCCAGCTGGTCTTTTCTAAAGGTTTAATACAATTGCCATACCTTTACATTCTATTCTGATATTAATAAAGACCAGATGTTATTTTTTTTATTAACAGCCTTCTCAAGTTGTCCTGCCACCTTCAAAGACTTGTGCATACACTTCTCTCTGCTCTTGCTTCCCTTTCAATGTTATGTCGCTTAGTTCATATTGTCTCTTCCTTATTCTTCCAATCGCAGTGTATCACCTCCTATAAGTGAGAGTTAAATTTCATCTGCCGTGTGTCTGTCTATTTTACCAGCCTGTTTATGCCTTCCTGAAGTCATTTACCTCTATTCTTTTGTGGGATGATGACATTGCTGGCAAGGCTGGCATTTGTTGTCCATCCCTAATTCCCCTTGAGAAGGTGGTGGTGAGCTGCCGCCTTGAACCGCTGCAGTCCATGTGGTGTAGGCACACTCATAGTGCTGTTAGGAAGGGAGTTCCAGAATTTTGACCCAGTGACCATGAAGGGATGGCGATATGTTTCCAAGCCAGGATGGTGAGTGACTTTAAGGGGAACTTCCAGGTGGTGGTGTTCCCTTGTGCCTGCTGCCCTTGTCCTTCTAGATGGTAGTGGTTGTGGGTTTGGAAGGTGCTGTCGAGGGGGCCTTGGTTAATTCCTGCAGTGCATCTTGTAGATAGTACACACTGCTGCTACTGTGCGTTGGTAGTGGAGGGGGTGAATGTTTGTGGATGTGGTGCCAATCAAGTAGGTTGCTTTGTCCTGGATGGTGTCAAGCTTCTCGAGCATTGTGGGAGCTGCACTCATCCAGGCAAGTGGGGAGTGTTCCATCACACTCCTGACTTCTGCCTTGTAGATGGTGGACAGGCTTTGGGAAGTCAGGAGGTGGGTTACTCATCGCACGATTTCTAGCCTCTTACCTACTCTTGTAGCCACAGTATTTATGTCTAGTCCAGTTCAGTTTCTGGCCAATGGTAACCCCCAGGATGTTGATAGTGGGAGATTCAGTGATAGTAATGCCATTGAACATCAAGAGGTGATGTTTGGATTCCCTCTTGTTGGACATGGTCATTGCCTGGCACTTTTGTGGCACAAATGTTACTTGCCACTTGTCAACCCAAGCCTGGATATTGTCCAGGTCTTGCTGCATTTGGACATGGACTGCTTCAGTACCTGAGGAGTTGTGAATGGTGCTGAACATTGTGCAATCATCAGCGAACATCCCCACTTTTGACTTTATGAAGGAGGAAAGGTCATTGACGAAGAAGCTGAAAGTGGTTGTGCCCAGGACACTACCCTAAGGAACTCCTGCAACTATGTCCTGGAGCTGAGAAGATTGGCTTCTGTCAACCACTGCAAACTTCCTTTCTGCTAGATATGACGCCAGTCAGTGAAGGTTACTGGACTCCTCGATGAAAGCAAAATACTGTAGATGCTGGAAATGTAAAATAAAAACAGAAAACAGAATCATATGGTCTTGAAATGTCAACTCTGTTTCTCTCACCACAGATGCTGCCAGATCTGCTGAGTTTTTCCAGCATTTTCAGTTTTTATTTGCTATACTCGTTGTTTACTACATTTCCCAAGATTTGTATCATCTGCAAACTGTGAGATATTGGCAATAGTTATTTCCCAACATGTTAACAGCAGTGTTCTATTGGTTTGTGGAGATTTATCTTCTTGCAAAGAATGAGGCAGTCCATTTTAATGAGGTTAATCTAACATTACCCAGGTTGAAGCAATGTATGTGTTGCCAATAAATCATCTCACTGTTTGGTGGTCATTGCGCATATTTCACCTGCCTATCAGAATACAAATATAATGCAATGCCAGTTGTTCTTTTTCACTCCAGAATTTTGGAAAGAGGCGTGCTAAATGACAGTGCAGGCTTCTGAGATTATATGGCCATAATTATAATGGGTATGTTACTGTAGTGATTATGGTACTATACCAGGTATCTAGATCCAGGGAGTTAGAATTCCATAAATAAAATTGTGAAATGAAATCAATAAACCAGATAATTTATGGACTAGCACTAGAAAAAAATAAAGTTGCCAAATTGTTAATGAAAGCCTCATTAGTTCACTAATCCTAGTCTAACCTATGTCACTCCAATCCCAAACTGTGCAGTTGACCCTTTTTCTCCGAAGTCATCTAACAGGTTGTAAAAACAGGCATTAAAGAAGGCCAACTAAAATCTTCTCTGAACAGCTAGGATTGAGCAATATTTGAGATCTGATAATGTCACCATACATCATAATGAAGCAAGAAATGCTTGAGGCTATTGACATGAGTCATACTAATGCACCAACTCTTGGCCTTCCATCAAGAGCAGGTGTGGATATTACCATTACCTGGCCTGGAGCCATCATGCCAATTATTTGATAATTTCAATATGCTAAAATTTTGAATATACAAACTGAACTGGGTTCCGTTGGTATGGTAGGTCTTTGCTTTGCCTCTCAAAATTGATGTCTGGTGCTTGATATTCTTCCCAATGCAGCTTTATTTTTTGCACTTGGATTTAGCATTTGGCTGCACTCTGCAGCAAGAGTGCAAGTTTTACTGAGTGGTAAGGTAAGCCCTTCCTCTATTTGTACAAAATTGATACTTCCTCATTCAGAATAGATAGCAAGCTACAGGTTTACTGTTAAAACACATTGGGTCATACAAAATGCCAACTAGCATTTTGAGTCTGATAGTAGCAACATAGCTCTGACCTCTGATGGTGGAGCGACCTTCTGTCATTTGGCTTGAGAACATGGTTGTGTTTGGATTTCAGTGCAGATTTTTTTACCAAGTCACCTGAATTTCATGTACTGCATGATGACATCATTGACTTGGTATCCATATTTTTGGAAAGATTTACTCCTCTGTGGTAAAGCAATATCCTTGCTTCTCTCTCTCTGCAATTTCAGTCCTAAGTGAATTATGCACCACCAAATTATAAAATTCTCACCATTTGTATTTATGGTTGCCCTCAGTGTATTTAAAATTAATGATGTGCTACAATTGAAACTTAACTCCTAAAATAATCCCATTCTTGTTTCCAGGTCAGTAACATCGCTGATGGACTCGCCAGCCAAGACTAACTCTCTGGAAAAAAAGTTGCTCTTAAAGAACAAAGAACTTCAGGAGACACAGGATACATGTCATAAGGTACATGTGGCACAAGTTATACCGTTTTTTATCTGACTTGTTTTTCCACATATGGCAGGGAAAAAGTTTACAGATTCCTCCTAAGTGTTATCAATTTGCCAGATGGATGTCACTGCCTCTTTATTTTTGCTTCCCCAGCCCTTATCGCCCTGGCAGCCCCCATTTGAAATACGTCATTTTCTTTACCACAGTATTGGACCCAGAGTTTCTATTCAGATCTTTGAGTTCAGATCTTTGAGTTCAGATCTCACAGTTAGCTACGCAGGGTTTGTAAATGTTGCATTGTTTTGTTATTATGACCTATCGTGTCTTGGATCGCACTTGCACAGAAATTGTGCAGAGATTTGTCTCTTTCAATGCTGATCTCACCAATACTAAAATTTCCTGCAGAGCTCATTTGACGTCACAATGTAAAAAGAGTGTGGATTCTAATTTTTATGTTCTAAATGGATGGAGAGATGCTTAAATTTATGATTGTTTTAGTCATGTCCAATGAAGTTGATCAGATGGAAACAGTCCATGCCTGCATGCAGCAAGACCTGGGCAGCATTCAGGCTTGAGCTGATGAGTGGTAAGTAACATTTGCACCACACAATTACCAGACAATGACCATATTCTAACAAGGGAAAATTTAACCATCTCTCCTTGACATTTAGTGTATTACCATCCCTGGATCCCTCACCTGGGAGTCACTGTTAACCAGAATCTCAGCTGAACCAGCCATTTAAATACTGTAACTGCAAGAGCAGGTCAGAGGCTGGGAATCCTGTAGTGAGTAACTCACCTCCTGATTCCCCAAAGCCTGTCTGCTGTGACAAAGCACAAATCAGGAATGTGATGGAATATTTTCCACTTGCCCAGATTTAGTGCAGCTCCAGCAACTCAAGATGTTCAATACCATTCAGAAGAAAGCAGCTCGCTTGATTGGTACCTCATCCACCACTTTAGTCATTCGCTCACTCCACCATTGGTCACAGTGGCAGCAGTGTGTACCATCTACAAAATGCACTGCAGCAACTCACCAAGGCTTCCTCGACAGCACCTTCCAAACCCATGACCTCTACCACCTAGAAGATGCATGGGAACACCATCACCTGCAAATTCCCCTCCAAGAACACACCACCCTGACTTGGAACTTTATTGCCATTCCTTCTTTGTCACTGGGTCAAAATCCTGGAACTCCTTTCCGAACAGCAGTGTTGGTGTATTTACACCAGATGGACTTTAATGATTCAAGGAGGCAGCTCACTACTACCTGCACAAGGGCAAATAGGAATGCATAATAAATGCTGGCCTTGTCAATGACATTAATATCCCATGACAAATTCAATAAATAACTTGTAACTCTTTCGAGTACAAACCCGTTTCCATCTGTTTCAGATGAAGTTACTTTGTTTCAAAGTTTGCCATTGTGAGATTTGAACTCTTAATCGTGGGGTTACAAACCCAGTACCATAACCACTTGGCTATTTATGCTAACATATTTTACTTTACATGTATTTCTTTAAAATAATCAGACTTACTAATGATGTAAAGTTTGTTTTTCACAAGTGCAATTAATTGAGTAAGCTCAAATATTAATTTTTAAGAAACTGAATTTGAAAAGCAGCTACAACTGGATCACAATTGTTTCATACAGCCATCTTTCTAATTGTTCACTGAATTGGACCAGCATTTATTTTATTTTGATTGATAATTGCAAAATCTCACCTCCCAAAGAATCAATCTCTATCTCAGAAAATCTCTCAGTAACAAAAACGTAAGAATTCCGCAGTTGTCCTTCAGTTATTTATAGAACCTAAAAGTGGTAAAATAAAATTCATAGCCATAGTTCTTTATAAATGATCTATGTATTAATACAGTTCCATGGGGAATGCTCTGGATCTTGCAATTTGTGTACTCTGGTTGAATGTTCATTGTCACAGTGATGGAGTAGGTAGTAGGAAAATCATAAAGGATAGAAATAGATAAAGAGGAGGCACTTATGCTCATTACTGTCTCTGAGTCTGAGTGGTCTCCCTGGTATGGTCCTCATCTCAACTCCTTAAATCCAAGGACTGCAAACTTGAATGGATATAGTGGACAACTGGCTTAGCTATTTGCTGCCATAACTGGGTAGATCACATGAAGCACTTTCGGGTCCTGCTCTCGACTGTGAAAACTGTTCACTACTTCAGGATCATCCTGGAATGCAGCGGCAAGCTCAGCTTTTTTTTTACTTAAAGCCATCTTCTTAAACCCGTTTCCCCTGTTGCCTCCACACTCACCTCCAATTACAAGTGTGAGGATTTTTTTGTCACCAAGATTGAAACCATGCACACAGCTGCCTCTGTCATTTCCCTCCCTTCACCTAGCCCACCAGGCCAAACTTTCTCTAAAGCTCCCCTTGCCGTAGCCCTGAACTTGATACTTTCTCTTGTTTCTATGCACTCTCTAAGCTCATCTTATCCACATGAGATTTTTTTTTATTCATTCATGGGATATGGGCGTCGCTGGCTAGGCCAGCATTTATTGCTCATCCCTAATTGCCCCTGCTCAGAGGGCATTTAAGGATCAACCACATTGCTGTGGGTCTGAAGTCACATTTATGCCAGACTAGATGAGGATGGCAGATTTCCTTCCCTAAAGGACATTAATACCCTTGACCCCTCCTATTTCTTATCCACACTTTGCCTCTCGGCGACAAACTGAAACACATCAGTTTCCACATGTACGCTGCCAGCACTCAGCTCCACCTTACCACCTCTTTGACCCCTCCGCTCTCTCTAAATTGTCAGGCTGCTTATCCGACATCCAATACTGAACGATCATAAAGTTCCTCAACTAAATATTGGGAAGATTGAAGCCATTGTTTTCAGACCCTGTCACAAACTCCACTCTATTCCTCTCCCTGTGAACTGTCTGAGGCTGAACCCGTTTCTTGCAATCTTGGTGTCATATTTGACTCTGAGAGAGCTTTCAACCACATATCTGTGTCATCATTAGCACTGCCTATTTGCACTTCCACAACATCACTCATCTTCACCCCTGCCTCAGCTCATCTGCTGGTGAAGCCCTCGTTCATGCCTTTGTTACCTCTCGACTTGATTATTTTAATACTCTCCTGGCCGGCCTCCCACATTCTACTGCTTATAAACTTAAGGTTATCTGAATCTCTGCTCACGTCCTAACTTGCACCAAATGCCTTTCACCCATCACCCTGTGTTTGCTGATCTACACTGACTGAGTTAAACAACACCTCGATTGTAAAATTCTCATTCTAGTTCTCCAATCCCTCACATGGCTTAGCTCGTCCTTATCTCTGTAATCTCCTCTAGCCCCAAAATCCTCTGAGATATCTGCACTCTTCTAATTCCAGCTTCTTGAATATCCTAGATTTTAATCACCCCACTATTGGTGGTTGTACTTTTAGCTGCCAGGGCCCTAATTCCCTTACTGAATGTCACTGACTCTCTACCTCGCATTTTCCTTTAAGACTCCTTAAAATTTATCCCTTCAATCAAACTTTTGGACACATTCTCTAAAATTGTCTGAAGTGGCTCGGTGCCAAATCTTGTTTTATAATGTGCCTCTGAAGTGCCTTGGGATGTTCTAGTATGTTATAGGCTCCATGTAAATGCAAGCTGTTGTTGTTCTGATTAAGGATTGGTAGCGCTCATTGTAGAAAAGCCTCTCAGTCCGGAATGCATTCTAAATTGCTGAGGGAAATTGCAGAGGCTCTGGCCACAATCTTCTAATCTTCCTTAAGATGCGAGAGTTCTGCAGAGGGTCAGAGGCTTGAAAATGTTCCTCCCCTGCTCAAAAAGGGGAGAAGGATAAATTGACCAAAGCAAGAAAGTCATCCTGATGCCAATGGTGGGAAATCTTTTAGCGAGGACTCCAGTGCAAAATTACTTGACATTTGGAAAGTTTGGTTAATAAGTCGAAAGCTATCACAAATTCCATCATGTTGGACTAACTTAAGTCCTTTGAAGTCATGGAGAAGATTGATGAGTGTGATGTGGATGACATTGTCTGTATTAACTTCCAAAAATATTTGTACCATGAAGCAAAATTGAAGCCATGGGATTAAAGGGACAGTGGTTGTTTGTACACAAGATTGGCCAATTGACAGATAACAGAGTAATGGTGAATGGTTGTTTTTTAGATTGGAGGGAAGCATCCAGTGATGTCCTAGACCATAAGACCAAAAGACATAGGAGCAGAAATTAGGCCAATCGGCCCATCGAGTCTGCTCTGCCATTCAATCATGGCTGATAAGTTTCTCAACCCTATTTTCCCACCTTCTCCCTGTAATCTTTGATCCCCTAACATGAGCCTGTTTGTTATCCTCACACTCTTTCTCTTGGAGAATAGTGTGGAGTATTGGAAGGATTTGCAGGCTGATTAACAACCTGATAGATCATGTCATGAATGTTTCTCCCTGGACCATCAAGTCTTGGGTTGGGACTTGAACCAGAAGCCGTCTGACTCAGAGGCAGGAATGCTACCAACTGTGCCACAAGACATCCCAGGAGCCAGTGTTGTGGCCACTCCTTTTATTTGATATAGATTAATGACCTGCACTTGGATATACAAGGCACAATTTAAAACTTTGCAGATGACAAAACTCTGAAACGTAGTAAACAGTAAGGAGTGTAGTAACTGACTTTAGGAGGCAATGGACAGACACTTGACAGATAAAATTTAACACCGAGAAATATAAAGTGATTCGTTTTGGTAAGAATAAGGAAATGAAATACCAACTAAATGGTACAGTTTTAAAGTGGGTGCAGGACAAGGACTTTGTGGCCATATGTGCCCAGTCTCTGAAAGTGGCAGGGCATGTGGAGAAGGCTGCTAAAGGATTCTTGGCATTAAAAAATAGCGGTACAGTGTGCAAAAACAAGAATGTCATGCTAAATTTTTATAAAAGACTAATTAGGCCTCAGCTGGAGTATTGTGGCCAATTCTGTTCACCACATTTTGTGAAGAGTATCAAGGCCTTAGAGAAGGTACAGAGGAGGTTTACTGGTATGGCACCATGGCGAATGATTTCAGTTACATGGAGAGACCAGAGAAACTGGTTAGATCTCCTTGGAGCAGACAAAGTCAAGGTGAAATTTAATAAAGCCGTTCAAAACATGAAAGGTTTGGTAGAATAAATAACAATAAATTGTATCAGGTGGTAGCAGGTTTGATAACCAGAGGACATGGATTTAAGATGATTGGTAAAAAAAATCACAGGCAACATGAGGAAAAAACATCTTTGCACAGAGTTATGATGACCTGGAATGTACTGTCTGAAAGGGCAACAGAAGCAAATCCAATAGTTACATTCAGAAGGGAAGTGGATAAATTTCTGAAGTGGGAAAAGTTTAAGTGCTGTGGTGAAAGAACAGTGAAGTACGACCAATTGGATGGCTCTTTCAAAGAGCTAGCCCATGCACAATAGGTCAAAAAGCTGCTCATGGGCTGTATCATTCTATGATTTAAATAATTTGACAGCATATTGAAAGGAAACTTGAAAAAGTATTTGGGTCAACGCTGCAGATTCTATTTAATAGTTAAAATGATTTGTAACAGAAGGAAATGAAAGTAGTATTTCTTCTCAAGGAAGCATCAATAGCTATAAAAGGGTGTGTTTCCAAAAAAAAAGCAAGTATTAGACTTGAAAAATACAGTTACTTCCACATATATGCAAATTGCCTATGACCACTCAGGTAAAGTCAGGAAACCTATGTGAGCTGGGGAGTTGGAGGCGTAGTGGTATTGTTGCTGGACTAGTAATCCAGAGAAAAAACAAAAACAGAAACAGAATTACCTGGAAAAACTCAGCAGGTCTGGCAGCATCGGCGGAGAAGAAAAGAGTTGACGTTTCGAGTCCTCATGACCCTTCGACAGAACCTGAGTTCGAGTCCAAGAAAGAGTTGAAATATAAGCTGGTTTAAGGTGTGTGTGTGGGGGGCGGAGAGAGAGAGAGAGAGGTGGAGTGGGGTGTGGTTGTAGGGACAAACAAGCAGTGATAGAAGCAGATCATCAAAAGATATCAACAACAATAGTACAAAAGAACACATAGGTGTTAAAGTTGGTGATGTTATCTAAACGAATGTGCTAATTAAGAATGGATGGTAGGGCACTCAAGGTATAGCTCTAGTGGGGGTGGGGAGAGCATAAAAGATGTAAAAAAAAAAAAAAAAAAATTTTTATATAATGGAAGTAGGTGGGAAAAGGAAAATCTATATAATTTATTGGAAAAAAAAAGAAAAGGAAGGGGGAAACAGAAAGGGGGTGGGGATGGGGGAGGGAGCTCACGACCTAAAGTTGTTGAATTCAATATTCAGTCCGGATGGCTGTAAAGTGCCTAGTCGGAAGATGAGGTGTTGTTCCTCCAGTTTGCGTTGGGCTTCACTGGAACAATGCAACAAGCCAAGGACAGACATGTGGGCAAGAGAGCAGGGTGGAGTGTTAAAATGGCAAGCGACAGGGAGGTTTGGGTCATTCTTGCGGACAGACCGCAGGTGTTCTGCAAAGCGGTCGCCCAGTTTACGTTTGGTCTCTCCAATGTAGAGGAGACCACATTGGGAGCAAGGAATGCAGTAGACTAAGTTGGGGGAAATGCAAGTGAAATGCTGCTTCACTTGAAAGGAGTGTTTGGGCCCTTGGACGGTGAGGAGAGAGGAAGTGAAGGGGCAGGTGTTGCATCTTTTGCGTGGGCATGGGGTGGTGCCATTGGAGGGTGTTGAGGAGTAGGGGGTGATGGAGGAGTGGACCAGGGTGTCCCGGAGGGAGCGATCCCTACGGAATGCCGATAGGGGGGGTGAAGGGAAGATGTGTTTGGTGGTGGCATCATGCTGGAGTTGGCGGAAATGGCGGAGGATGATCCTTTGAATGCGGAGGCTGGTGGGGTGATAAGTGAGGACAAGGGGGACCCTATCGTGTTTCTGAAAGGGAGAAGAAGGCGTGAGGGCGGATGCGCGGGAGATGGGCCGGACACGGTTGAGGGCCCTGTCAACGACCGTGGGTGGAAAACCTCGGTTAAGGAAGAAGGAGGACATGTCAGAGGAACTGTTTTTGAAGGTAGCATCATCGGAACAGATGCGACGGAGGCGAAGGAACTGAGAGAATGGGATGCAGTCCTTACAGGAAGCCGGGTGTGAGGAGCTGTAGTCGAGATAGCTGTGGGAGTCGGTGGGTTTGTAATGGATATTGGTGGACAGTCTATCACCAGAGATTGAGACAGAGAGGTCAAGGAAGGGAAGGGAAGTGTCAGAGATGGACCATGTGAAAATGATGGAGGGGTGGAGATTGGAAGCAAAATTAATAAATTTTTCCAAGTCCCGACGAGAGCACGAAGCGGCACCGAAGTAATCATCGATGTACCGGAGAAAGAGTTGTGGAAGGGGGCCGGAGTAGGACTGGAACAAGGAATGTTCCACATACCCCATAAAGAGACAGGCATAGCTGGGGCCCATGCGGGTACCCATAGCCACACCTTTTATTTGGAGGAAGTGAGAGGAGTTGAAGGAGAAATTGTTCAGCGTGAGAACAAGTTCAGCCAGACGGAGGAGAGTAGTGGTGGATGGAGATTGCTCGGGCCTCTGTTCGAGAAAGAAGCTAAGGGCCCTCAGACCATCCCGGTGGGGGATGGAGGTGTAGAGGGATTGGACGTCCATAGTGAAGAGGAAGCAGTTGGGGCCAGGGAACTGGAAATTGTTGATGTGACGTAAGGTGTCAGAGGAATCACGGATGTAGGTGGGAAGGGACTGGACAAGGGGAGAGAGAAGGGAGTCAAGATAATGAGAAATGAGTTCTGTGGGGCAGGAGCAAGCTGAGACGATCGGTCTACCGGGGCAGTTCTGTTTGTGGATTTTGGGTAGGAGATAGAAGCGGGCCGTCCGAGGTTGGGCGACTATCAGGTTGGAAGCTGTGGGAGGGAGATCCCCAGAGGAGATGAGGTCAGTGACAGTCCTGGAAACAATGGCTTGATGTTCAGTGGTGGGGTCATGGTCCAGGGAGAGGTAGGAGGAAGTGCCTGCGAGTTGACGCTCAGCCTCCGCGAGGTAGAGGTCAGTGCGCCAGATAACAATAGCACCACGCTTGTCAGCGGGTTTGATGACAATGTCAAGGTTGGACCTGAGAGAACGGAGTGCAGTAAGTTCAGAGAGAGACAGTTTAGAATGGGTGAGAGGAGCAGAGAAATTGAGACGACTAATGTCGCGCCGACAGTTCTCAATGAAAAGATCAAGAGAAGGTAAGAATCCAGAGGGAGGGGTCCAGGTGGAGGGAGAATATTGGAGATGGGTAAAAGGATCCGTTGAACTGGGAGAGGACTCCTGTCCAAAGAAGTGAGCCCGGAGACGAAGATGGCGGAAGAAGAATTCAGCATCATGCCGAGCCCGAAATTCATTAAGGTGAGGGCGTAAGGGTATGAAACTAAGTCCTTTGCTGAGCACTGAACGTTCAGCATCGGAGAGGGGAAGGTCAGGGGGTATAGTGAATACACGGCTGGGGTTGGGATTGGAAGATGGGGTGGGGACGGAGGGACAGGCCGGGGTGGAGGGTCCTAGATGGGTGTGGTCGATGAGTTGTTGGAGCTTGCGTTCCTTAGCACTTGAGAGAAAGAGAAAAAGTTTCTTGTTGAGGCGTCAGATGATTCGCAGGATAAAATGAAACTGGGGGCACGCGCAGCTTTGAAAAAGGGTACGGCGGTGCTGCTGGAGGGAGAGGTCGAGTGTGTTCATATGGCGGCGCATGGCACTGAGTGTGGATTTCAGAATGTGACGGGAACAGCAGTCCGAGAAACGTTTTATGTCCCGGAGATACCTGTAATCCTGGGTGGGTTCGAAACATGAGGGGTGGAATTTCCGTTGAAATCCACGTGGGGTAAGTCGGAGATGGAGACAGTCACTGAGAAAGGAGATATGGCTGTGAAAGCGGGTTTTAGTAAACACCTTGTCAAACACCAGGAGGGAAATGGAAAGCAAGGAAGGTGAGCAGGGCAAAAAAGAGGAACGGAAATCTTGTCGCAGAAAAGAACAGAACTTCTTCAAGGAGGCAGGCATTTCTTGAAGAGCAGTGGCAGTCAATTACACACAGAGATAAAAACAAAAAAACTGCGGATGCTGGAAATCCAAAACAAAAACAAAAACAGAATTACCTGGAAAAACTCAGCAGGTCTGGCAGCATCGGCAGAGGAGAAAAGAGTTGACGTTTCGAGTCCTCATGACCCTTCGACAGAACTTGAGTTCGAGTCCAAGAAAGAGTTGAAATATAAGCTGGTTTAAGGTGTGTGTGTGGGGGGCGGAGAGAGAGAGAGAGAGGTGGAGTGGGGTGTGGTTGTAGGGACAAACAAGCTGTGATAGAAGCAGATCATCAAAAGATGTCAACAACAATAGTACAAAAGAACACATAGGTGTTAAAGTTAAAGTTGGTGATATTATCTAAACGAATGTGCTAATTAAGAATGGATGGTAGGGCACTCAAGGTATAGCTCTAGTGGGGGAGGGGAGAGCATAAAAGATGTTTTTTTTATATAATGGAAATAGGTGGGAAAAGGAAAATCTATATAATTTATTGGAAAAAAAAGAAAAGGAAGGGGGAAACAGAAAGGGGGTGGGGATGGGGGAGGGAGCTCACGACCTAAAGTTGTTGAATTCAATATTCCGTCCGGATGGCTGTAAAGTGCCTAGTCGGAAGATGAGGTGTTGTTCCTCCAGTTTGCGTTGGGCTTCACTGGAACAATGCAACAAGCCAAGGACAGACATGTGGGCAAGAGAGCAGGTGGAGTGTTAAAATGGCAAGCGACAGGGAGGTTTGGGTCATTCTTGCGGACAGACCGCAGGTGTTCTGCAAAGCGGTCGCCCAGTTTACGTTTGGTCTCTCCAATGTAGAGGAGACCACATTGGGAGCAACGTTATTATTATAGTAATCCAGAGACCCAGGGGACCCGGGTTCAAATCCTGGAAGAAGATGAAATTTGAAAATAAAAATCTGGAATTCAAAGTCTTAATTGTCAATCGTTGTAAAAACCCATCTGGTTGTTTCTTTCTTTAGGGAAGGAAATCTTCTGTCCTTACCTGGTCTGGTGTACATGTGACCCCAGTCCCACAGCAATCTGGTTGACACTGAAAAGCCCCTCTGAAATGGCCTAGCAAGCCACTCAGTTGTATAAAGCCGCTAAAAAGCCTCAAAAAAGGAATGAAACTGCACGGACCATGCGGCATCGCCCTAGGCACAGGAAACGACAACGGCAAACTCAGCCCTGTAAAACCTGCAAAGTCCCCCTTAGTAACTCCTGGGGGCTAGTGCCAAAATTGGGAGAGCTGCCTCACAGACCAGTCAAGCAACAGACTGACATAGTCATCCTCACGGAATCATATCTTACAGATAATGTCCCAGACACACCACCATCACCATCCCTGGGTATCCTGTCCCACCGGCAGTGCAGAACCAGCAGAGGTGGTGGCCGTGGAAGCCCTCAACATTGACTCCAGACCCCATGTAGTCTCATGGCATCGGGTCAGACATGGGCAAGGAAACCTCTTACTGATTACCACGTACTGCCCTCCCTCATCTGATGAATCAGTGCTCCTCCATGTTGAACATCACTTGGAGGAAGCACTGAGGGAGGCAAGGGTGCAGAGTGTACTCTGGGTGGGAGATTTCAATGTCCATTACCAAGAGTGGCTCGGTAGCACCACTACGAACCGAGCTGGCTGAGTACTAAATGACATAGCTGGTAGACTGGGTCTGCGGCAGGTGGTGAGAGAACCAACATGAGGGAAAGACATACTTGATCTCATCCTCATCAACCTGCCTGCTGCAGATGCACCTGTCCATGACAGTATCAGTAGGAGTGGCCACCACACAGTCGTTGTGGAGATGAAGTCCTGCCTTCGCATTGAGGATACTTTCCATCGTGTTGTGTGGCACTACCACAGTGCTAAATGGGGCAGATTTCGAACAGATCTAGCATCTCAAGACTGGGCATCCATGAGGCGCTATGGGCCATCAGCAGCAACAGTATTGTACTTGAACACGATCTGTAACCTCAGGGCCCAGCATTTCCCCCACTCTACCATTACCATCAAGCCAGGGGATCAACCCTGGTACAATGAAGAGTGCAGGAGGGCATGCCCAGGAGCAGCACCAGGCATACCTAAAAATGAAGTGTCAACCTGGTGAAGATATAACACAGGACTACTTATTGCTAAACAGCTTAAGTAGCAAGTGATAGACAGAGCTAAGCGATCCCACAACCAAAGGATCAGACCTAAGCTCTGCAGTCCTGCCACATCCAGTTGTGAATGGTGGTGGACAATTAAACAACTCACTGGAGGAGGAGGCTCCATAAATATCCTCAAGCTCAATGATGGAGGAGCCCAGCACATCAGTGCCAAAGATAAGACAGAAGCATTTGCTACAACCTTCAGCCAGAATGGCCATCTGGATGATCCATCTCGGACTCCTCCGGAGGTCCCCAACATCGCAGATGCCAGTCTTCAGCCGATTTGATTCATTTCATGTGATATCAAGAAATGGCTGAAGGCACTGGATAGCGCAAAGCCTACAGGACCTGATAATATTCCGGCAATAGTATTGAAGGCTTGTGCTCCAGAGCTTGCCGCGTCCCTAGCCAAGCTGTTCCAGTACAGCTACAACACTGGCATCTGTCCAGCATGTGGAAAATTGCCAAGGTATGTCTTGTACACAAAATGCCGGAGAAATTCAACCCGGCCAATAACCGCGCCATCAGTTTATTCTCGATCATCAGTTAAGTAATGGAAGGGGTCATCAACAGTGCTATCAAGAGGCACTTACTTAGCAATGACCTGTTCACTGATCACTTGGGTTCCGCCAGGGCCACTCAGCTCCTGACCTCATTACAGCCTTGGTTCAAACATGGACAAAAGAGCTGACCTCCCGAAATGAAGTGAGAGTGACTGCTTTTGTCATCAAGGCTGCATTTGGCTGAATGTGGCATCAAGGAGCCCTAGCAAAACTGGAGTCAAAGGGAATTAGGGGAAAACTCCTCTGCTGGTTGAAGTCATACCTAGCACAAAGGAAGATGGTTGTGGCTGTTGGAGGTCAGTCATCTCAGCTCCAGGAAATCGCTGCAGCAGTTCCTCAGGTTAGTGTCCTTGGCCCAAACATCTTCAGCTGCTTCATCAATGATCTTCCTTCCATCATAAAGTCAGAAGTGGGGGTGTTCACTGATGATTGCACAATGTTCAACATGATTCATGACCCCTCAGACACTGAAGCAGTCCATGTCCAAATGCAGCAAGACCTGGGCAATATCCAGGCTTGGGCTGACAAGTGGCAACTAACATTCATGCCACAAAAGTGCCAGGCAATGACCATCTCCAACAAGAGAGAATCTAACCATCGCCACTTGACGTTCAATGGCATTACCATCACTGAATCCCCCACTATCAACATCCTGTGGGTTACCATTGACCAGAAACTGAACTGGGCTATCCATATAAATGTTATGGCTTCAAGAGCAGTTCAGAGGCTAGGAATCATGTGACGAGTAACTCACCACCTGACTCCCCAAAGCCTGTCAATCTGCAAAGCACAAGTGAGGAGTGTGATGGAATACTCCCCACTTGCCTGGATGAGTGGATCTCCCATAACACTGAAGAAGCTTGACACCATCCAGGACAAAGCAGCCCACTTGATTGGTACCACATCCACAAATGTTCACCCCCTCCATCACCAATGCATAGTAGCAGCAGTGTGTACCATCTACAAGATGCACTACAGGAATTCACAGAGGCTCCTTAGACAGCACCTTCCAAACCCACGACCACTCCCATCTAGAAGGACTAGGGCAACAGATAGATGGGAACACCGTCACCTAGAAGTTCCCCTCCAAGTCACTCATCATCCTGACTTGGAAACATATTGCTGTTTCTTCACTGTTGCTGGGTCAAAACCCAGGAACTCCCTTCCCAATAGCATTGTGGGTGTACCTACACCACACAAACTGCAGCAGTTCAAGAAGGCAGCTCACCGCCATCTTCTCAAGGGCAACTGGGCATGGGCAATAAATGCTGGCCTAGCCAGCGAAGCCCACACCCCGTGAAGAATTTAAAAAAAAGCTTTTTTTGTGTGAGCACAGAGTGATGTACATGATCAGTTTCAGGAGAATGTTTGTGTGCAGTGATGTATTGACATAGAATTAGCATTAATCAGTTGTGTGAGAATTACCTTGGCGTGAAAAATCAATATAACTCTGCTGTTATGGCATAGTTCCATTGGAAACTCCAGGCCATTAACACTTCAGTTATCTTGTATCTGTAACTTCACGTGACCTGTGTAATGCTTCTGTTTTTCTTTGATTTTAATGGTTATGAAGCATAGGATTGGTGAAGAGCTAAATTTTGACCTGTACTTCATTAATCAACTTTCTAATTTTATTATTTTCCTCATGATAGTGTTCTCTGCTGCCTTATTTGTAATTCTTTTTTGAACTGACGTGCAACTAAACCTAATTCTGTGCGTCTTTGAGGAGATCTTATGAAAAGCTTTCTGGAAAACTTTTGTTATCAGATGATATCCCCTCTTTTAAGCAAAAATTGTCAGATACTTTCTTTAATCCGCATTGATTTGCTTATCATGTTCCCTCTGGACAAATTAAGCCAATACTTAAGTACTCTAATGCCTTCTGCTAACTAACATTAAGATAACTGGACCCATGGTCATGTTCTTGTTACTTAAATGGTGGAATCATACCAGCTGTTCTCAGTTCAC
The DNA here is from genome assembly GCF_017639515.1 of Carcharodon carcharias. Lineage (NCBI taxonomy): Eukaryota > Metazoa > Chordata > Chondrichthyes > Lamniformes > Lamnidae > Carcharodon > Carcharodon carcharias. Next base: position 52,490,595 of record NC_054479.1, on the reverse strand, counting down.
TGCCATACGGTCTGTCTCTGAAATGCTGCTAATGATTTCTGCCAACAAGTGCCAGCAGCTCAATGTGTTTTTCTCTCTTAACAATTGGATTTGTCACGCGGAAACTGCACATTACTTTGGTCATATCATACTTGGAGCACTCTGCTGTTTTGGTGAAGTGGCTATGAGGGAAATGTGGGAAATATGGAGGTAGTACAGAGAAGAGCCATGGGATGATTTTTGCTATCAAAATATTGCACAATGAGATGAAATCAGAATTCTTGAATGTTTTGCTGAATGCTTTTATAAAATGCCCTGGAACACTACTTCCAAGTTAAGTAAGCTATGAAGAGCTTTCTGGAAAACTTTTGTTATCAGATGATATCCCCTCTTTTAAGCAAAAATTGTCAGATACTTTCTTTAATCCGCATTGATTTGCTTATCATGTTCCCTCTGGACAAATTAAGCCAATACTAAAGTACTCTAATGCCTTCTGCCAACTAACATTAAGATAACTGGACCCATGGTCATGTTCTTGTTACTTAAATGGTGGAATCATACCAGCTGTTCTCAGTTCACTGCCATACGGTCTGTCTCTGGAATGCTGCTAACGTATGAGTATGGGACACTGTATTGGAGGAAGATCTGTAGATGTTTTAGTAGATGGATAAGCTAAGGTAGACTAAATAGCCTCCTTCATCTTTGTTTATCTTGAGTTCTAGCTAAAATAAGCAGAGTAGGAAGTAGAGCTTGAAGTGTAATACCAACTATCAAACAGAAGTTTGGGATATGATGAACATTTTAAACTTATCTATGCAAGTGTGTGTTCAGGCAATGACTTTCTTTGATATTCTGCGTTTTTTTTTCAGATGGATCAAGAAGTCACCCATTTGCAACGCAGAGTTTCTGAGCTGGAAACAGCACTTGAGCAGAAGGATGTGGAACTTAAGGCATCTGAAACCCAAAAATCAATCATGGAGCAAGACTTAGCCACGTATATAACAGAGTGCAGTGTAGGTAGATGTGACTCTCTATTGGAATGTGTCTGTAAATGATGTTCAGATTCCTGTCATACAGCCAAGGAACATTTCTAGATTTTGAACATCCCTGGGCTTCCTTAGTCCTATGATTGACAGCCATGACATAAGCCCTTTAGGCTAGGCTTTGGAATTCCCTCTTTCCTTCTTCAAGACGCTCCTTTAAAAATTTGTCTGGTCGACTAAGCTTTGGGTTACCTTTACTAACATCTTACATTGCTGGGTGGTAAATTTTGTCAGACAGTAGTCTCATGAAGTGCCCTGGTCATTTTACTATGTTAAAGATGCTACATAAATGCAAGTTGTTGTTGTAAAATCCTTTATATTTGTAATCTAAAAGGGAAAGTTTGTGTAGAACTGATGTGCACCTGAGGGAATATTGTGTGTTTTAGTACGGATGTACTTATTCAAGGGTTGGCTGACTCAGTTCACCTTGCCGTGGACTGAAATATTTTCCTTTTAGCTTGTATATCCTGTATGCATTGTGTTGGTGCAATCTCATCAGTCTATCTGGTCGTTAGTACTGTAATGCAACAGTGCCTTTATAATTAAGTGTTGACTTTGTTCTCTTTCTCTCTCGATGTCTGCCTCTCTCTTGCTGCTTGTCTTTCTCTCTTGTTGCTTGCCTCTCGCTGTCTCCGTGTGTGCGTGTCACTCTCTGTCTCCTCCTCTCTCTGTCTCCTCCTCTCTCTCTCTCTGTCTCTTCCTCTTCCTCTCTCTCTCTCTCTGCCTCTTCTGTCTCTCTCTCTCTCTGTCTCCTCTCTCTCTCTCTCTCTGCCTCCTCCCCTCTCTCTCGCCCTCTCTCTGAATCCTTTCCCTTTCTCTCTCTCTCTGTCTCCTCCTCTCTCTCTCTCTCTGTCTCCTCCTCTCTCTCTCTCTCTCTCTGTCTCCTCCTCTCTCTCTGTCTCCTCTCTTTCTCTCTCTGTCTTCTCTCTCTCTCCGTCTTCTCCTCTCTCTGTCTTCTCTCTCTCTGTCTCTCCTCTCTCTCTCTCTGTCTCTCCTCTCTCTCTCTCTGTCTCTCCTCTCTCTCTGTCTACTCCCTCTGTCTCTGTCTACTCTCTCTCTCTCTACTCTCTCTCTCTCTCTCTCTCTCTGTCTCCTCCTCTGTCTCTCTCTGTCTCCTCCTCCTCTCTTTCTCTGTCTCTTCCTTTCTCTCTCTTTCTGTCTCCTCCACACTCTCTCTTTCTGTCTCCTCCACACTCTCTCTTTCTGTCTCCTCCACGCTCTCTCTTTCTGTCTCCTCCACTCTCTTTCTGTCTCCTCCACTCTCTCTCTTTCTGTCTCCTCCACTCTCTCTCTTTCTGTCTCCTCCACTCTCTCTCTTTCTGTCTCCTCCACTCTCTCTCTTTCTGTCTCCTCCACTCTCTCTCTTTCTGTCTCCTCCACTCTCTCTCTTTTCTGTCTCCTCCACTCTCTCTCTTTCTGTCTCCTCCACTCTCTCTCTTTCTGTCTCCTCCACTCTCTCTCTTTCTGTCTCCTCCACTCTCTCTCTTTCTGTCTCCTCCACTCTCTCTCTTTCTGTCTCCTCCACTCTCTCTCTTTCTGTCTCCTCCACTCTCTCTCTTTCTGTCTCCTCCACTCTCTCTCTTTCTGTCTCCGCCACTCTCTCTCTTTCTGTCTCCGCCACTCTCTCTCTTTCTGTCTCCTCCACTCTCTCTCTTTCTGTCTCCTCCACTCTCTCTCTTTCTGTCTCCTCCACTCTCTCTCTTTCTGTCTCCTCCACTCTCTCTCTTTCTGTCTCCTCCACTCTCTCTCTTTCTGTCTCCTCCACTCTCTCTCTTTCTGTCTCCTCCACTCTCTCTCTTTCTGTCTCCTCCACTCTCTCTCTTTCTGTCTCCTCCACTCTCTCTCTTTCTGTCTCCTCCACTCTCTCTCTTTCTGTCTCCTCCACTCTCTCTCTTTCTGTCTCCTCCACTCTCTCTCTTTCTGTCTCCTCCACTCTCTCTCTTTCTGTCTCCTCCACTCTCTCTCTTTCTGTCTCCTCCACTCTCTCTCTTTCTGTCTCCTCCACTCTCTCTCTTTCTGTCTCCTCCACTCTCTCTCTTTCTGTCTCCTCCACTCTCTCTCTTTCTGTCTCCTCCACTCTCTCTCTTTCTGTCTCCTCCACTCTCTCTCTTTCTGTCTCCTCCACTCTCTCTCTTTCTGTCTCCTCCACTCTCTCTCTTTCTGTCTCCTCCACTCTCTCTCTTTCTGTCTCCTCCACTCTCTCTCTTTCTGTCTCCTCCAATCTCTCTCTTTCTGTCTCCTCCAATCTCTCTCTTTCTGTCTCCTCCACTCTCTCTCTTTCTGTCTCCTCCACTCTCTCTCTTTCTGTCTCCTCCACTCTCTCTCTCTGTCTCCTCCACTCTCTCTCTCTGTCTCCTCCACTCTCTCTCTCTGTCTCCTCCACTCTCTCTCTCTGTCTCCTCCACTCTCTCTCTTTGTCTCCTCCACTCTCTCTCTTTGTCTCCTCCACTCTCTCTCTCTTTGTCTCCTCCACTCTCTCTCTCTTTGTCTCCTCCACTCTCTCTCTCTTTGTCTCCTCCACTCTCTCTCTCTTTGTCTCCTCCACTCTCTCTCTCTTTGTCTCCTCCACTCTTTCTCTCTCTCTTTTCTCCTCCACTCTTTCTCTCTCTCTCTGTCTCCTCCACTCTCTCTCTCTGTCTCCTCCACTCTCTCTCTCTGTCTCCTCCACTCTCTCTCTTTGTCTCCTCCACTCTCTCTCTCTTTGTCTCCTCCACTCTCTCTCTCTTTGTCTCCTCCACTCTCTCTCTCTTTGTCTCCTCCACTCTCTCTCTCTTTGTCTCCTCCACTCTCTCTCTCTTTGTCTCCTCCACTCTCTCTCTCTTTGTCTCCTCCACTCTTTCTCTCTCTCTTTTCTCCTCCACTCTTTCTCTCTCTCTCTGTCTCCTCCACTCTCTCTCTCTGTCTCCTCCACTCTCTCTCTCTGTCTCCTCCACTCTCTCTCTCTGTCTCCTCCACTCTCTCTCTCTGTCTCCTCCACTCTCTCTCGCCCTGTCGCCTTCTCTGTCGCCCCGTCGCCTTCTCTGTCGCCCTGTCTGTCGCCTTCTCTGTCGCCCTGTCTGTCGCCTTCTCTGTCGCCCCGTCGCCTTCTCTGTCGCCCCGTCGCCTTCGCTGTCGCCCCGTCGCCTTCTCTGTCGCCCCGTCGCCTTCTCTGTCGCCCCGTCGCCTTCTCGCTCCCCCCGTCTCCTTCTCTTTCCCCCCGTCTCCTTCTCTTTCCCCCCGTCTCCTTCTCTTTCCTCCCGTCTCCTTCTCTTTCTTCCCGTCTCCTTCTCTTTCTTCCCGTCTCCTTCTCTTTCCTCCCGTCTCCTTCTCTTTCCTCCCGTCTCCTTCTCTTTCCTCCCTGTCTCCTTCTCTTTCCTCCCTGTCTCCTTCTCTTTCCTCCCTGTCTCCTTCTCTTTCCTCCCTGTCTCCTTCTCTTTCCTCCCTGTCTCCTTCTCTTTCCTCCCTGTCTCCTTCTCTTTCCTCCCTGTCTCCTTCTCTTTCCTCCCTGTCTCCTTCTCTTTCCTCCCTGTCTCCTTCTCTTTCCTCCCTGTCTCCTTCTCTTTCCTCCCTGTCTCCTTCTCTTTCCTCCCTGTCTCCTTCTCTTTCCTCCCTGTCTCCTTCTTTTTCCTCCGTCTCCTCTCTCTCTCCCCCTGTCTCCTTTTCTCTCTCTCCCCCCTCTCCTTTTCTCTCTCTCTCTCTCTCTCTCCCCATCTCCTCTCTCTCTCCCCGTCTCCTTTTGTCTCTCTCTCTCCGTCTCCTCTCTCTCTCTCCCCATCTCCTCTCTCTCTCTCCCCGTCTCCTCTCTCTCTCCCCGTCTCCTCTCTCTCTCCCCGTCTCCTCTCTCTCTCCCCGTCTCCTCTCTCTCTCCCCGTCTCCTCTCTCTCTCCCCGTCTCCTCTCTCTCTCCCCCCTGTCTCCTCTCTCTCTCCCCCCTGTCTCCTCTCTCTCTCCCCCCTGTCTCCTTCTCGCTCCCCCCTGTCTCCTTCTCGCTCCCCCCCGTCTCCTTCTCGCTCCCCCCCGTCTCCTTCTCGCTCCCCCCCGTCTCCTTCTCGCTCCCCCCCGTCTCCTTCTCGCTCCCCCCCGTCTCCTTCTCGCTCCCCCCCGTCTCCTTCTCGCTCCCCCCCGTCTCCTTCTCGCTCCCCCCCGTCTCCTTCTCGCTCCCCCCCGTCTCCTTCTCGCTCCCCCCCGTCTCCTTCTCGCTCCCCCCCGTCTCCTTCTCGCTCCCCCCCGTCTCCTTCTCGCTCCCCCCCGTCTCCTTCTCTTTCCTCCCTGTCTCCTTCTCTTTCCTCCCTGTCTCCTTCTCTTTCCTCCCTGTCTCCTCTTTCCTCCCTGTCTCCTTCTCTTTCCTCCCTGTCTCCTTCTCTTTCCTCCCTGTCTCCTTCTCTTTCCTCCCTGTCTCCTTCTCTTTCCTCCCTGTCTCCTTCTCTTTCCTCCCTGTCTCCTTCTCTCTTTCTCTCTCTGTCTCCCCCTCTCTCTCTGTCTCCCCCTCTCTCTCTGTCTCCCCCTCTCTCTCTGTCTCCCCCTCTCTCTCAGTCTCCCCCTCTCTCTCAGTCTCCCCCTCTCTCTCTGTCTCCCCCTCTCTCTCTGTCTCCCCCTCTGTCTCTGTCCTTCTCTCTCCCATCTCCTTAATGCAGTGATTTTTCTCTTGTTAATCACGGTCTAGGTTCATACAATTGTCTATTCAAAAATGTAGAGCTACTGCAGTAGAGCTTGTCCTTTGCCTTGTGCGTAATTCTGCCATAGTCTGTTGGCATATGAAATGTAACAGAAGCACAAGTGTATGTGTTTGCCTTTCTCTAAGCAATAATTGTTGAGATTAGATAGGGTTCTCCTTGGGATTACAGACTCAGCACAAATTTAGAAATTAAAAGATTAGGAATTGGAATCCAAATTTAGGAATTGGAAGATTCAAACTTAAGACTCTGTATATGAATGCACATACCATTTGAAACGAAACAGATGAACTGATAGTGCGAATAGAGTTAAATTAATATGATCTAATAGCCATTACAGAGAAATGGCTACAGGATGGGATAGATTGGGGCCTGAGCATTGTAGGGTATGTCACCTTTCGGAAGGATAGGAAGTTAGGAAAAGGAGGAGGGGTGGCTCTATTAATTAAAGACAATATTAACACAATAGAAAGTTCAGGAAACAGTATCAAACTTCAAGAAAAAGCCTATAATTGTGTAAAGATGGGTGGCAGGTCAGAAGATTGGACAGAATATAAAGAACAACAAAGGATGAGAAAAAGATTAATAAGGAAGGAAAAATTAGAGTACAAGAGAAAGCTAGCTAGGAATATAAAAACAGACACTAAGAGTTTCTATAGATATTTTGAAAAGAAAATAGTTATCAAAGTTAACATTGGCCCCATAGAAAATGAGCCTGGGGAATTAATACTGGAAAATAAGGAAATGGCAGATGAATTGAATAGGTACTTTGCATCGTTCTCCATTATAGAGGATACAAGAAACATCCCAAAAACAGCTGTAAAGCAGGAATTGGAAGGGAGGGAGGAACTCAAGAAAATACAATCACCAGGGAAGTGGTACTTGTTAACCCGCAGTTCCAACAATTTGCCAAGTCCCCAGTTCCTGATGGATTTCATCCTAGCGTCTTAAAAAATGTGGCTAGTGAGATAGTGATGTGTTGGTTTTAATTTCCCAAAATGCACTAGATTTGGGAAAGGTTCCATTAGATTGGAAAATATTTAATGTAAGTACTTTATTCAAAAAGGGAGAGAGAAAGAAACTGGGAAACTATAGGCCAGTTAACATCTGCCATAGGAAAGATGTTAGAAGCTATTATTAAAAACCTTATAACAGGGCACTTGGATAAATTCAAGGTAATCAGGCAGAGTCAACGTAGCTTTGTGGAAGGGAAATCATGTTTAACAATTTTATTGTAGTTCTTTGAAGAAGTAATGTGCAATGGATAAAGGGGAACCGGTGGATGTACTGAACTTCGATGTCCAGAAGGCATTTAAAAAGGTGCCTCATCAAAGGTTATTGCGGAAAATAAAAGCTCATTGTGTAGGGGCTAACATTGGTATGGATAGAAGATTGTCTATCAAACAGGAAACAGAGAGTAGGCATAAATGGCACATTTTCTGTTTGGCAGGATGTGACAAGTTGTGTGCCATAGGGATCAGTGCTGGGGCCTTAGCTCTTTACAATTTATAAAAATGATTCAGATGAAGGGGCCAATGGTATGGTTGCTAAATTTGCTGATGGCACAAATGTAGTTAGGAAAGTAAGTTGTGAAAAGGATATAGACAGGTTAGGTGAGTGGGCAATGATCTGACAAATGGAGTATAATGTAGGAAAATGTGAGGTTGCCCATTTTGGCAGGACGAATAAAAAAGAGGCATCTTATCTAAACAGTGAGAGATTGAAGAGCTCTGAGATGCAGAGGGACCTGGGTGCCCTAGTGCATGAATCCCAAAAGGTTAGTATGTAGGTGCAGCAAGTAATTAGCAAAGCTATAGAATGTTATCACATATTGCAAGGGGAACTGAATACAAGAGTAGGGAAGTTATGCTTCAGTTATACAAGGCATTGGTGAGACCACGTCTGGAGTACTGTGTACAGTATTGATCTTCTTATTTAAGGAACAATGTAAATGCATTAGAAGCACTTCAGAGGAGGTTTACTAGATTAATACCTGGAATGGGTGGGTTATCTTGTGAGGAAATGCTGGGCAGGCTTGGCTTGTATCCCTGGAGTTTAGAAGATTAAGAGGTGACTTGACTGAAACATATAAGATCCTTAGGGGACTTGACAGGGTGAATGTGGATAGGATATTTCCTCTTATGGGAGAACCTAGAACTTGGAGTCACTGTTTCAAAATAAGGGGTCATCAATTTAGGACGGATATGAGGAATTTTTTTTTCTCTGAGAGTTGTGAGACTTTGGAATTCTCTTCCTCAAAAGGTGGTTGAGGCAGAGTCCTTGAATATCTTTAAGGCAGTGGTAGATAGATTTTTGATGAGCAATAGGGTAAAAGGTTATCGGGGGTAGGCAGGAATATGAGGTTAAAATCAGATCAGCAATGATTTTATTGAATGGCAAAACAGGCTTGAGGAGCCGAGTGGCCCACTGATGCTTCTAATTCATATGTTTGTACATTTGTACATACGAACAGAGGAACTTCTTGTCTGTACATTTTCATTCCATACTATGTCTAAGTTTCAGTAAATTTGCTGCAGAGCCTTCCCAAACTTCTGTTAATATTGTCACCTGATTTTAAGAACTGTTATCAATAATTTCCAGTGATTGACACCAACAACCTTTTATTGCAGTGTCCAATGACTTAACACTTCAGTTCTGAATGCCAATATCAAGCTTATGAGTAGTTGCTATCATTGGTGGATTCATTTTACAGGCATGGTCTAAAGAATTTCTGAAAGAAGCATAACTTTAGCAGTAGGTCAAGAAAGAACTAAGTTCAGGAATGTTTCTGGAGCACATTCTCAAATAAACATCAGTCATTATACTCAATGAGTAAATGTTAGAATACTTGAAATATTACATATTATTCTCTTAATTTCAATCAGAGTTTACTCAGACCCTGGATTGTAGATTCCTTCTGGTGCAAATTTTACACTGGAATAAATAAAGACCAATGTGACTAATGTGTCAAGCTTTAAATGTTCCCCAAGCCAATGTAATTTCCATCATTATGTACAACTGGAAATGAAGTCAGCTTGACAGTACTTGAAGCACTGCCTGTGATTGAGATGGGATTCTTGCAAGTTGCTAAGACATATGATAGTATACTTTATTAGCAATAATGTAATGCGTTAATCACATGAATTGCGGGACCATTTACATTACACTTTTAGTCAATAAAAATTGGTAAATGTTTAAAAAAACCTCAAACAGTGAATATTTGGAAGAGCCTTGAGAGTGCAAATAGAACCCCATATATTATGCACTGGTTAGATTCCATTTAATACCATCGGGGGTTGGGGGGTGGGGTGGGGGGGGGGTGGGTGGAGAAACATGGGTTTGAGGGAAACCGGCAGAGAGGAAGGATTTAGGAAAAAGACCTCAACTGCTGATACTCATCTTTCAGATGTGTTCTGGACTTTGGTTGGTGAACAAGCTCCTGAGAAACTAGCTCAAATATAAGCTTATGATTCTGACAATGTATCTAGGAGTCCAGGTGCTTACATGGAGTTTGGTCTATGTCTCTGCTGCCATGGATTGTGGCAATGCCCTTTCAAATTTTGTAGTGAGCTTTGCTGTTGTTATGACACAGCAGTTGATAAAGGCTGAGTTATTTAAAATCCCAGAGGGAAATTTTAAACAGCTGTTGTAACCTATATTTTCACTTGGTATGTTTTGAGTTGCAGCTCTAAATTTAAGAATAAGACCACCAGTTCTTGAGAGGTTTTTATATCAAACTAAATGAAACATTTATTAATTTACATAATTAAACATAAGCAATGGCTACAAATTACTACTATCATAACTTTTTAACAAATTCCCAAATTAATCTCTACTAAGGCAACAATAAGCATAGACTTAAACAGACACCAGGCAAAGCATTTTTCACCTTACAATTTCAAAATGAGGTTCCTTTCAATTTGTTCCTTTGCAGCCAGTTGTAGGTTTACAGGCTTAGATCTTACATGCCTCTGCCCTGCACATACAAACTCCTCTCTGTTATACCCAGTCTTCGCCTTTGAATGTAAATCCTCGTGGTATCACCAGGCCGTTTGAACCCCTTTCATAGTACCAATTTTATTAATGATATAAACATTGCTTGGTGTCTCCTAGCTAGGTGCAAGATTTCACCCCCAGTCTTTGAATGGTTTATTCAACAAAATGCAAATGCACCCTTGACCTTACTGCTAACATCTCAAAACTACTATACATCAAAGCACCCAGACTAGCTGGCTTTAACCCAATTAACACATACATAGACTAAATCTCTATTAAAAAAAATTCCAATAACATTATATACATTAATATCTCTTCATGACACTGTTCAAGTAACTTAGAATGAATTTCTGCCAGCACCTAAATTACCTCGCAAGGGCTAAAAACTGTACTTCTCAACTATCTAATGAGCATCCTTCACGCATTGCAGGGCAGGGGAACAATGGAGGTTATTGGGGTCTGTTTGGAATAGAGTTAGCTCCAACATGGCATGCCTGGAAGTGGAACGTTGGGACCAAATCTATTCTCTGTGGCCAGTTAGATGTTCTACCTGAGCTAGGTGGGTCCACATATTCCAGGGTGCTTTTGATTGACTAGGAGAAGCTGCATTAAACTTAAAGTACCCTCTGCTGGTAAGCTTTGTGACTTTGGTTGGCCAGCACTTACCCTACATATTTGGGGGAAGGTGAGTTTTGAGTCTACCTGTACTTTCCGGGGTTGGGTGAGTGGGGTATGTGTCCCATGGGAGTGTGTGCACTCCATATGAACCAGTGCAAGCTACTCAAGTGGATTACTCGGTTATTTGTTTTGCTGACTTAAGTAGTAGTTGCAAAATTGGGGTTTTAAACTAAATATTTTTCATGTAAGGGGAGATTTAGAAAGTTAAACAGAAGGGACAAGGCAACAGTGCTGAGTAACGATACAGGTAATGGTAACCAGAGTGTAGCAGGAAGGGACAGAGCATACAAATATAAGGGTGCACCAGCAAATATGGTCAGAGAAGGAAATGACTTCAAGCTAACAGAGGAGGAGAGTTCAGGTGAAAGAAGGTTTAGAAATGCATAGACAAAAGTTGAAGCTATAGAAAAGTGCTTCAATGTGGGTAAAGACGAGCTGAGTAGACCAGGGAACAATGGAGTTTAATGGCAATAGTGCATCAGAGAGTAAGGTCCATGTATGAAATAGTAGTTAAAAAAAAAGTTACTTTATCTGAATGCACAGAGCATATTTAGTAAGATAGGTGAATAAGTGGCACAAATAGAGATAAATGGTTTATTTAGCTCTAATCACCATTACAGAGTTACAAGGTGACCAAGGTTGGAAATCAATATTCCAGGGTACACAATATTTCAAAGATAGGCAGAATGGAAAAGGATGACATAAGGACATTAGTGAGAAGGAATCTTGGCTGGGGAAGTAGAATCAGTATGGGTAGAGATTAGGAATAGCAAGAGTCAGAAAATTTTAGCAGTAGCTTATAGGCCCCCTAACAGCAGTTATACTATTGGACAGGGCATTAGACAAGAACTTATTGGAGCTTGTAACAAAGGCAACCTAATAACCTTTGGGGACTTTAATCTTCATAGAGAGTTGGTCAATCAAATTAGCAAAGGTGCCTTGGAAGATGAGTTTGTAGAATGCTTTCATGGCAGTTTCCTGGAGCAATATGTCGTGGAACCAAAGAGGGATAAGCTATTTAAATGTCGTAATGCGCAGTATGGCTGAGTTTATTAGTAATGACATAGTAAAAGATCCACTTCGGAAACGGTGATCATAATATAATTGAATTCCATATTAAGTTTGAAATGACATACTCCAATCACAAACAAGAATTCTAAACTTAAACAAAGCCAATTACATAGGTATGAAGGGAAAGCTGGACTAAGTTTGATTCGGTAAATAGACAGAAAGGTATGGTGGTAAGTAAACAGTGGGAAACATTTAAAGAAACAATTCAATAAGTTCAACAAAAATGTATTCCATTGAAAAACAAACTCCACGGGAAAGATCCACCCCTGTCTTGCTAAGAAAGTCAAGGATAGTGTTAGATTAAAAGATTTAAAGAAGAGGATTATAATGTAAAGAATAGTAAGTCTGAGAATTGGGAGTGTATCAGAAACCAGTAAAGGACAACCAAAAAGTTGATAGTAAAAGAAGGGAAAAAATAGAAATGAGAGCAAACTAGACAGGAATGCAAAAACAGATTGTAAGAGCTTTTGCAAGTATATAAGAAGGAAGAGACTAGCTAAAGTAATCATTGAGCTCTTCGAAGTAGTGACAGGAGAAATTATCAGGGGGAATGAGGAAATGGTAGAATCATTGAACAAATACTTTGTGTCTGTCTTCACAGTAGAAAGTATTGCATGCAGTTCTGGAATCCGCATTCTAGGAAGGATGTGATTGCACTAGAGAGAATGCAGAGGAGATTTACCAGGATGTTGCCTGGGCTGGAGAGTTTTAGTTATGAAGAGAGATTAGATAGACTGGGGTTATTTCCCTGGAGCAGAGGAGATTGAGGGGGGTGACATGATTGAGGTGTATAAAATTATGAGGGGCATAGATAGGGTAGATAGGAAGGAACTTTTCCCCTTAGTGAAGGGTTCAATAACCAGGGGGCATAGATTTATTGTAAGGAGCAGGAGATTTAGAGGGAATGTGAGGAAGAATTTTTTTACCCAGAGGGTGGTGGGAATCTGGAACTCACTGCCGGAAAGGGTGGTAGAAGCAGAAACCCTCATAACATTTAAGAAGTATTTGGATGTGCACATGCGATGCCATGGCATACAAGGCTATGGGCCTAGTGCTAGAAAATGGGATTAGAATAGTTAGGCACTTGTTTGACTGGCGCAGACTTGATGGGCTGAATGGCCTTTTTCTGTGCTGTAGACCTCTATGACCATGACTCTAAGACACATGTTATAAAGCAGAAATAGAGGGTAACCTAGGGGCTAATAAGAATGAGGAAATTAAGATGAGTAATGTCAGCAAAGGAAAAGTACTGGAGAAACTCGGGACTCAAATTCGACGAATCCCCATGAACTCATGGCCTACATCCTAGGGTTCTAAAAGAGATAGCTGCAAAGTTAGTGGATGTGCTGGCTTTGGTTTTGCAAAACTTCCCTACCTTCTGGAACAGCCCCAGCAGATTGGAAATAGCAAATGTAACACCGCTATTCAAGAAAGGAGGGAGAGAGAAAACAAGGAACTATAGGCCAGTCAGCCTGACATCAGTCATCAGAAAAGTGCTGGAATCTATTATTAAGGTATGCTTAAAAATGCATAGTTTGATTAGAAGTCAATATGATTTTACAAAAGGGAATCCCTGTTAGACAAATTTATTGGCATCTTTTTAAGGATGTAACTAGTAGGGTAGATAAAGGAGAACCAGCATACTCGGATTTCCAAAAGGCATTTGATAAGATGCCACACAAAAAGGTAATACACAAGGTAAGGTCCATTGGAGTTGGGGGGAATACAGTAGCATGGTTTGGTTAACAGGAAAGTAGCTGAAAGTAAGGATAAATGGGGCATTTTCAAGTTGGCAGGCGGTGACCCATTGAGTACTGCAATGATCAGTGCCAGGGACTCCACTATTTATGACCTCTATTAATGACATGGAGGAAGAGACAGAGAATAATGTATCTAAATTTGCTAATGATAGAAAGCTAGGTGGGAATGCAACCCGTGAAGAGGACACAGAGGCTGCAAAGAGATATAGACAGGTTAAGTGAGTGATCAACAAGGTGGCAGATGGACTATAATGTGGGGAAGTGTGAGGTTATTTACTTTGGTCGTATCAATAGAAAAACCAAATATTTTTTACAAGGTGTGAAACTTGTAAATGTTGATGTTCAGAGGGACTTGGGTATACTCTCACAGGAATCACAAAAGGTTAGCATGCAGATACAGAAAGCAATTAGGAAAGCAAAGGGCATGTCAACCTTTATTGCAAGGCAGGACATATTTGCATTGGAGGCAGTACAGCAAAGGTTCACTCAATTGGTCCAAGAAAGGAGGGAGAGGGAAAACAAGGAACTGCAGGCCAGTTAGCCTGACATCATTCATCAGGAAAGTGCTGGAATCTATTATCAAGATAGTCATAACAATGTGCTTAGAAATGCATAGTTTGATTGTCCTATGATGAGAGGCTGCCCAATGATACCCTATGAGGGTTGTCGTATGATGAGGGGCTGAGTAAATTGGGTCTATATCTTTGGAGTTAAGAAGAATGAGAGGTGATATCATTGGAACTTACAGAATTCTGAAGGGGCTTCACAGGGTAGATACTGAAAGGTTGTTCCCTCTGGCTGGGGAATGTCTTCCTAGGTTTCTTAACTTTGTAAGCACTATTTATACCAGTGCGCTAAAGTTTTAATTTGTTTGTATTAACTATTCATGGTGTAGATTTCATCCTTGTCTGCCGTAAGGCAAATGAGGTCTTTGTGATCTTATCACTGAACTTTCTCATAAAGTAACAGAAGAAGATGCTTAATGGGAACATTTTTATAGGAGGCATTGAAAGTAATTTGTGCACATTTCTGGTTGACTAGATCTCCCTAACGAATCTGGTAATTGTCTGTTTTGTTTTGTCCCTGGCTAGTTTGCTTGACTTTACTACAGCATATAAAAATAAAACTCAACCTTGTATAAAGTTAGTTGATTGTTAATAATGCATTGGTCTCCATTACTTAAAGCATTGATGGCAGTCAATTATAATGTGGAAATGAGAAGACAAAGATAAGAGCCATTGGAGTTGGGGGTGAGATAGTAGATGTTTGTTGAGGTGATTCAGTTTTTATGGGCAGTTGGCATGGTCGGATTTGCTTGCGGTTTTTTGTCTACAGACCTGATGAGATGAGTTTAATTTTGAAGGAGCACTACACAAATGTGGTTAAGTTGTCCCAAAGTACTCCATCCTTTCACTGTAGTGTATTGTCCATGTGATCAAGTACTATGTATCCATGCCTGATTACCTTTCTGATGTTTTGATTCTGATTTTGCAGAGCCTGAAGCGCAGTCTTGAGCAGGCACGTGTAGAAGTATCTCAGGAGGATGACAAAGCACTCCAGCTGCTGCAGGATATTCAGGAGCAGAGCCACAGACTGCAAGAGATCAAAGAACAGGTAACTCTATGAACAGGGATTGGCCTGTGTTACATCCTACAGATAGGATTGTAGGAGGCTGTTTTACAGCAATTTGGTTCAGTATGGTGTACTCCAAGTCATACTCATATATGGCAGAAAATATTGATTCTTCACCAAGCTCATGGTTAATGAGTACATGTTTATTAACATGTGGCCCTTGTTATGAATAATCCTCATGATGGTGTCCTGTCTTACACTTTCAGTTGAAGTCACTGCTGTCATACTTCTAGTTTTGCATAAGGGTATCACCAAATAACTGTTTATTACAGTTCTATTACAGAGTTAGGTAGGGTGAAGCCATGGAATTATTTCAACACAAAACAGAATTTTAAATTTGAGGATTTTGGAACTGGTATCGGTATGATAGGCATCCGTAACTTAACGTGACCAGCAATTTCAGATGAGCAATAGGTCAGAGGGTAAAAATTGGAAAAACTGGCAGGAGATCATTGTGTGTGGAGATGATAAAGACATGAATGGGGGCTTTAGCAACAGATGAGCAGTAGAAGCGGAGATTAGCAATCTAAGCAAAGGAGGTGGAATTGGACAATCTTTCCAATATAATATGGGATTGGAAACTGAACTTGGAGTTGAACGGAATGCCAAGGTTGTGAAGTGTCTAATTTAGCATGAGACAGTGGAGGTGGAAGAGAATGGGGTCAGTGCTTAAGGTATGGTACTCATGATGATGGTATGGGGTTGCAAAGACAATGACTTTGGTCTTTCCAGTGCTTTAACTGGAGGAAATTGTGGAACATCTATGCTTTGATGTCAGGCATTGAGCCTGATAGCTCAAAGGCAGTGGTCAAGAGAGTTGGGAGAGTGTTGTCAGCTTATATGTGGAAGGTGGGCTTGTGCATCTGGGTGATGTTGCCAATGGACAGCATGTAAATGAAGAAACTGATGATGCATTCATATAATGTTGGGGGGGAGCGGGGGTTAACGGGCAGTAGGCCTCTCAGATAAGATGAACTTGGGGAAGTGGAGAAGACATAGAAGAGAAACTACGGTGGGAGAAGCATTTTGGGCTACACTGGGGACAGGGCTTGGGGTAAGGTTAGTTTCATGGGAACAGGGAAGCAGCATGGGTGGTTAAGCAGGTGGGTTTAATCTTGGAGATGAAGTCCATGAGCTTGTTGGAGTAAGTGGAGATAGTAAGTGAGAATAATTTAAGGAGGTGGTTAGTAGCAGGGAAAGCAAACCCAGGATTATCTTTGCCCTCCAGAATGATTCTTGTCTGAGAGGCAGTTTTGGCAGAAGTTTCAAGCCCCAGAACAGTTTTTTTATGTTGATCCAGATGCTGGGATTTATAGATGACTGTCTATTTTTATTCCTCCCCCCCGCCTCTTCCCCCACCCTTCCAATACCATTCTCCACTTGATTGATTTCTTGGTGGGATGTGATGCTCAGGATATCAGTTGCTCTCTGATAGTTTGGCAAAAGGCAACATATAAATATCATGTGTAAGCCCTGACGGTGACTTGAACTATTTATCTGCAGGGCATCAAAACTTAACTCAAGCTGGATAACAGTTCTGAAGAAGAGTCATATTGGAATCGGAATGTTATTGCTGTTTCTCTCTCCACAGATACTAAGTTTTTCCAGCATTTTCTGTTTTTATTTCAGATCTCCAGCATCTGCAGTGTTTTGTTTTTATTTTACTGGACAACGTGTATATGTGGATATAGTATTCATACTTCTAGCAGGGATCACTGGATAGCCATCAGTGAGCACCATGTAGTGTTTTTTTTTTCCAAACCTGTTCCTTGTTCATAAGACCAATTCCATCACTCTCTTGTAAATGTGGCTGATGTCTAAGATGATCACACTTGGAATGTTCTTGGTTTTGGTAGCTCAGTTGCTCATTGGATATACTTGTTCTGGACATTTTAAGTACAATTGTTTAACATCATATACACCAGGCAGAATTCTCGCATCAGAAATTTCACCTATGCTCAGAACTGCCCAAAAGTGTACCTGAGAAGCTGAACTGTCTATGAATAGAAGACCACTTCAAGCTGTTTCATTCAGCAGCCCTGAAGTTAGGAGTGCAGGCTACCTAAGATATATATGCTTGATTTCAAACTTCTCAGTGAAATTGTAAACTGAAATAAACTGACTCTCAAATATTCACATGGGTTAGTTTCACTGATGTCTTCCATAAGTAGACCCTTGTCCAAGTGCTTGATTTACGCATTAACAGGGAATTGAATGCTATTCCTAGAACCAATCCGTTTATGACTGTCTAGGCATTAATTGTATATGAAAGCGTGGATGAGATTTAGGTAATAATTCAATAGCCATGTTCATTATATTCCATTGTGTCTTTGAAATTTGCTTAATTGACAGTTCTGTGCATTGGAAGAACCTCTTTAACCTGTGATAAATATAAGAAGCTGATGATTTAGTTCCAACCTAATTATAAATCATTACAGGGAGGCCGGTCTTTGCAGCTAGATAGAACTCAACAAGATTGAAGGTACGCACTTGCCTTTTTTAAAAAAAAAATGCTAAAGATTTTATTTGTTCTCTGTAAACAATTCATATTTACCAGTTAGAATGAAGGGTTGTTATTATATATTATATATTAATAATTACCCGAATCTCATCCAGGCTTTTCAAACTCAGTTAATAACTTCACGATTGCAATTGGATTAGCTTTAGGAATAACAGTCAGTGTCAATTTGTAGATTAAAGCAACTGGGCATGTGTCCACTTGCAGGTGGGACTTGGTGAAGCTAACCCATGAGAATCATTTTGGCTGGAGCTAAGGAACAAAAAGGTGCAATTACATTGCTTTGTGTGGTCTAGTGGGAAGGATGTAGAGGAACAAATCTGCAGGAAAATTACAAAGAGATGCAAGCATTAAAGAATAGTTTTAATGGTGGCCTTTAATTACCCGAATGTAGACTGGGACAGTGATAGTGTAAAGAGTGGAGAGGGGCAAGAGTTCCTAGACTTTGCTCAGGAGAATTTTCTTCAGCAGTATGTGTTCAGTCCAACAAGAAAGGATGCACTGTTGGACCTGGTTCTTGGGAATGAGGTGGGCCAAGTAGATCAAATGTCAATGGGGGAAAATTTAGGAAACCATGATCATTGCATTGTAAGGTTTAGGATGATGGTAGAAAAGAACAATGTGCAGTCCAGAGTAAGAATAATTAACTGGGGGAGAGCTGACTTCAATGGGGCAAGAACGGAGCTGGGCCGGTAGACTAGAACTAAAACAAAAACAGAAATACCTGGAAAAACTCAGCAGGTCTGGCAGCATCGGCGGAGAAGAACAAAGTTGATGTTTCGAGTCCTCATGACCCTTCAACAGAACTAAGTAGAAATAGGAAAGGGGTGAATTTCCTTTCCTATTTCTTAGTTCTGTTGAAGGGTCATGAGGACTCGAAACGTCAACTTTGTTCTTCTCCACGGATGCTGCCAGACCTGCTGAGTTTTTCCAGGTATTTCTGTTTTTGTTTTGGATTTCCAGCATCCGCAGTTTTTTGTTTTTATAGACTAGAACTATAGGTTGGCGGAAAAAACTGTAGCTGAACAATGGGCCACCTTGAAAGAAGAAATGGTTCGGGCACAGTCCAGGTGTATTCCCTCAAAAGAGAAAGTTAGGGCAAACAAATCCAGGGCTCCCTGGATGAAAAAGGACATACAAATTAAGATAAAGAAGAAAAAGTGTGCTTGTGACAGATGTCAGGTAGTAAATACAATTGAGAACTAAGCAGAATACAGAAGGCTCAGACGAGGTGAAAAAGCAAATAAGAGAAGCAAAGAAGGATTATGAGAAAATACTGGAAGCCAACATAAAGAGGAGTCCCAAAGTCTTCTATCGGCACACGAATAGTAAGAGGGTGGTAAAAGGAGTAGGGCCGATTAGGAACTAAAAACAGGATTTAGACATGGAGGCAGGGGGCACGGCTGAGGTGTAAAATGAATACTTTGCATCTGTCTTTACCAAGGAAGCAGATGCTACCGAGACTACGGTGACAAGAGGCAACTCTATCACTAAAAGGATTCAAAATTGATAAGGAGGAAATGTTGGAGAAACTGTCAGTACTTAAAATTGACAAGGCACCAGGACGGGATGAGATCCATCCAAGGATATTGAATGAAGTAAGAATGGATGTTGTGAGGGCATTGACCATAATCTTTCAGTCTTCCCTAGTCTCGGGGGAGGACTGGAGAATTGCAAACATTACGCCCTTGTTCAAAAAAAGGTTGCAAATATAAGCCTAGCAATTTCAGTCCAGTCAGTTTAATTTCAGTGGTGGGGAAGCTTCTAGAGAAAATTATTCAGGATGGAATAAGTAGTCACATGGAAAAATGTGGTTGATTTGGAAGAGCCAGCATGGAATTCTAAAGGGGAATTCATGTTTAACTAACTTGCTGGAGTTTTTTGAACAGGTAACAGAGGGTTGATGAGGGTAATGCTGTTGATGTGGTGTACATGGACTTTCAAAAGGCATTAAATACAGTGCCACACAACAGACTTGTGAGAAAAGTTATAGTTTATGGAATAAAAGGGACAGTAGCAACGTGAATACAAAATTGGCTGAGTAATAGGAAACAGAGGGTAATAGTGAATGGGTGGTTTTTGGGCTGAGGAAGGTTTGTAGTGGAGTCTCCAGGGGTTGGTATTAGGACCCTTGCTTTTCCTGATATATATACAAAACTTGGAAGCATTATAAACTCTGGGGAGTACAGTATAGAACTTTAAAAGGGCATGGACAAGCTGGTGGAGTGGGCAGATAGGTGGCAAATGAAGTTCAGTGCAGAGAAGTGTGAGGTGATTCATTCTGGTAGGAAGAACATCGAGAGACAATATAAAATAAGGGATACAATTCTTAAGGATATCAGGAGCAGAGGGACCTGGGTGTGTCTGCAGAGATCATTGAAGGTGGCAGGATAGGTGGAGAGTGCAATTAATAAGGCATACGGTATCCTGGGCTTTGTTAACAGGGGCATAGAGTACAAGAGCAGGGAGGTTATGCTGAGTTTTTAATAAGACACTAGTTGGATCTCAGCTGGAGTATTGTGTACAGTTCTGGGCACCACACTATAGTAACACATTGAATAGAATGCAGAAAAGGTTTACAAAAATGGTTCCAGGGATGAGAAACTTGAGTTATGAAGATAGATTGAAGAGGTTGGGACTGTTCTCTTTGAAGAGGAGAAGGCTAAGAGGAGATTTGATAGAGGTGTTCAAAATCAAATCTGGATAGAGTAGATAGGGAGAAACTGTTCCCTCTCAGAAAAGGATCAAGAACAAGAGGGCACAGATTTAAAGTGATTTGCAAATGTGATGTGAGAAAAAAACTTTTTTATATAGCAAGCAGTTCGAGTCTGGAATTCAGTGCCTGAAAGTGTGGTGGAGGCAGGTTCAATCGAGGCATTCAATAGGGCATTGAATGATTAATTGATGTGTGGAGGTACGGGGAAAAAGCAGGAGAATGGCATGAAGTCATGACGCTCATTTGGAGATCCAGTGCAGACACAATGGGCGGAATGGCCTCCTTCTGCACCCTAACAATTCTGTGATTCTGAGAATATCTAATGGACACCCAAAGTTTATTTCGGTCTGTAATTCCACTGGGAAATTTGAAGTCAAGCATGTATTGCAGACTATACTCTTAACTTCAGGGCAATCATGCAGCCTGATGATAAAAGGACACTTGATAATTTGCAAACAATTTGAAGTTTAGCTTTAAGTATATGCCCTGTTAATGCATTGTTTAGAGTAATTGGGAGATGACTGGGAATTTTGTTCAATATCTAGGGCAACCTATTGGTAAAAAGCTGAACTGTTTGCCTATTTGTTTACAGGCTTAAGCTTTAGCTTAAAGCACAGAGAATTGCTTGGAAGTTGTTCTTTATACAATCAAGAAGAGTATTTGAAAATTAATTGTAACATTTAGATCCTTGAGCAATATTTCCATTTCCTTGCTGTGTAACGTAGTCTGTCCAAAATCATATCAGGTTCTGCACTGTAGTTTCAAAGGTTTAGAGAAATTGTATGGCTATTAGCTTGCAGATATTCTCTCTCTCGTGATAACTTCTGAAAAAGTTTACACTTTATCATACTTGTGAAGTAGAAGAAATTGGAATTTGATAGTTTGCCAAAAATTAAACTGCTGTCTTGAGAGATTTCATAATTTGAAAATATCTTCAGCATTCACTGGCATGATACCAAGTTCTATTAGGAACTATCGCAGCCTTCAATATTTCTTCACAGAAGGAGTCTTTTGGACAGCATCCTCATGTCCCATTTCACCAAAAGCAACATGGGCATCAAATCCTAGTTAATGCGTTTCAATTTTTCCTTGATAAGGAAATCTTATCCTCCCTGAAATTCTGCGTCATTCTTTTGAACCTATTTTATGAAGTGTTGTCCTCTGCCTGGAGAATTGAGCTGATGAGGTACTTGTAGAAATGGTGGCTGTAAATTTGATTTGCTACGTTCAGGCAGTAAAAGATTTTCAAAATGCTTGAGTAATGGGGCACACACCTGATACTGCCCCTCTTAAACAAAGATTATATGATCAATAGAATATTGTTCGACATTACACCTATAGGAAAACCAACAGGTTAGGCACAAGGAGCGCTTTATGAAACCAAATTTACTTCATGGGTTAATCCATCCTCACCAAGGTTACTATTGATGCTTTGAGTCATCACTTGAAGTAACTTCCATACTTATATGAAGCTAAATGAAAAGACTTAGAATTGCTTCTGAATCCAGGTCACGTCGGGAAACAAATTAGAGATCCATGCAATGACCCTTGCTACACTCCACTCGACACCTTTGCCTTTTCTTTTCCTTCTTGCCACTCTGACATTACATCTTACTCTGGTACATTCTATTATGCACTGTTTCCCATCTTTAACATAGCTTCACACAAAAAAAACATATGCTAGCCCAGGCTCCCATAGTTTTTAATTTTTATAATGTTTTATCGGGAATCTTGAAGGCTTTATGGAAGCTGAATTATGTTGTGGGAATTTCCATGATCCACCTGTGTAATTTCCAATTAAACTGAAGTTTCAAAATAATATTCCCCACCTTAAAATTTGTCCACACTTTATATCATTAAACTTTTCTTTTGCTATATAGTTACACTTTGAGCCCATTGTTTAGCAGCTTTCATTCTTTTAACCCCAAATGATGTTAGGTCAATTGCTTGTGTTTGACTTGATCAGCTTTGTCCTTTTAAATGTTAATACTGTATTTGTGGATCTTCACCAATACTAAATTAGCCTTTCTGATTAGACAATGCGCACAAACTTCCTCCCAGGTCTCCTGCTCAGCTCCATGCTGAGTTCATGCCTAAAGCCTGAAGGAAGTTGTTAGTTCCTGGCCTCCCATAAACTTATTAAGAGCTACAATAATTGGATAGTAATCTTATTACCATATATACTTGTGTAAAAATCGATCTTGTGCAAAAGTCGCTTCCATGACTGTCTGGGGAAAGAAAACAAAATTTTCCACAGATGTTGTGTAAAAATCTACTCTAGTTTTGCAGGAATCAAATGGCGTTATGATTATTAGTCGCTTACTGGTAATAGCTACCTTTCATTAATTTAAAAGGCACACACGGGAACCTTTAGATTTTCCTCCGCCAATTCTAGTGGCAATCTCCCAGCCAATTGACAAGACTAATGTTTACCACATGATCTATCACGAGCCTTTGCTAAAGAATAACAAGCACAGAGCTCAGCTTAAACTATAGAGAAAGGTGGCAGAATGGCTTAACAAGCTTTGTGAAAATAGTGGAGATATCCAACTCAACAATCTCGGAGAAACGAAGAAGGATGGTATTTCGGTGCCAGTGCCAGATGGTGCACAAGATTCATGAAAAGCCACTTTTTAGTATTTGGGCAGAAAGCAAAGGTTTCACAGCATCAGTCACCTGAACTCGACAATAAAATCATCAAAAGAAGAATGCATATCAATTGGCCTGCATTGTAAACATGGACAAAATATTATGAACTTTGACATGCCAGCAAACAAGATAGTTACAAGGATGGTTTTTTCACTAATCTTAGTCAAAACTGGTCACGAGAAGATGCGATTCACAGTGGTTCTGCCTGTATGGCAGATGGCACAAAATTGAAGTTGATAGTGATATTCAGGCACAATGCACTTCCCAAAGAGAAGTTTCAGAAAGTTGTTTTCTATGTTCATGAGAGACCCTGGATGGATGAAGGTGTTTGCAAGAAATGGGTCAAAGAAGCTGGAATGTGAGTCCAGGAGAACTATGCAAAAAAAAAAAGTTTGCTCATCTGAGACATGTTCAAATCCCACCCTGTTGACGATGCAGTCCATGATGTGAGATCAATCAGCACCAACGTGGCAGTTATTCCTGGCAGTCTGATGAGTGTTGTTCAGCACTTGGATGTGGGTATAAATAAACAGGACAAGGACAGTATGTGAAAGATGTGGAACAATTAGATTTTAGAAGGCGATAAAAGCATTCACTGAAGATGGAAATAGGTGAGCACCCTCACTAGCAGCATTGTGGCAATGTGTCATCGACACGTGAAATGAAAAAAAAATTTCTAAAATGTGGAAAATTAAACGTGCTGAACAGTATCGAGTACAATTACTTGTGTAACGTTGATGCTGAAGTTACTGATATTACCACTAATGAAGACGTTGAAGAAAATCCATATACAATTATGTTATACAATCAGGCTATTGGGAGAAATTGTTCAATGATTCAATAGTGATCAGAGTGATTTCAAAGAATTTTACAGTGTTATGGTTAATTCATTATAGTATATATGTTATATAGTGTTGTATGAAATGTATAATATTTTTATTGTTATAAAATAAATGTAAGAATAAAATGAATTCTTTAGTGTTTATTTTTATTCCATTTGCGACAGTTTCTTTTTTGGGCCCAAATCAAGTATGCATGTCAATCCCTCAAAAACACCAGCCATATAAATGTCAATCCCCTAACTTTTATCCTAAAACATTAAAAATTTGACTTTTACACGAGGTATATGTGGTATTTAATTTAATTGTCAATTACTCCATATAATACTAAAAATGTTCTATTATGGTACTTATCCGCTGCTTTGCTTGTCCATAGTTTAAAAAAATGCCTTGGAAGGGAAGGAAAATGCTCTAATCTCGTTTGCATAAAAAAGAGATGTGAAAGAGTTGGATATAGAGGTCTTACAGAGGGAGTTGCAGGCAGCTGGTTCCAGATTGAAACGAAAGATCATAATGACAGTATTCTCAGAAATGTTGCTGAACCAAGTAAAAAGAGTAGATTAGGTATGTCAGTGTGTGGCTTAAGAAATGGTGCGGAAGGAAAAGTGTTATGTTTTGAGGACATTGGGACAAATTTTAGAGTATAGTCAGGACGGATGTCACTTTAACTCGACTAGTACAAATGTCCTTCTGGAGAGAAGAAAGGAGGCAGTGAAGAAGGATTTAAACTATTGAGAAGTGAGAGCTACGAAGAGAAAATTAGAACTTTCAAAATATGGGGAAAGAAGGAAAATTTATGATACTGGTGGCAGAAAATTTAACAAGTAAGATGATACATTAATAGGGAAGGGAGTTAATAACTGCAGAAACTGAGAAGGAGAGGAGTGAAGCATGCAAGCTGTCTGATATAAAGGAAATAGGAAAACTAGAAGTATGAATCCAGCACAAGAGACCTGATGAAGATTTGGAGGTAATTATGTGAGAACATAGGTCTTTTACAGGATGGCTAGGGATTAGTGGAGAGGCAAAACTAACGGATTATTATAAATCAAAAATGAATAAATGAATAGGATAGAAAATAGAAAAATCTCCAGCAGTAAATGAAATAAATGAAAGTGGGGGTATATTCGTTATAAACCTGCAAGCTCATCTGTCAATAACAATAAATATCCTTTTCATTTGTTTTAGTATTTTCCTCTCCTCTCAAAATTCTATCACTTTTTTCTTTTAAGCATTTGTTACAATTATGAGGTTTAAAAGATTATGTTTTATGATTTATAAGATTGTTGTAGCTTGGACTGTAGCTATAAATGGAAGGGGTCATCTGACCTGTTCTGGAGTATGCCTGACAGTAAGTCTGGCTAGTTTAATTGTTGGAGGTCAAAGGGACTCAGGTTGTTTTATTGGAAGTGAAGTGCAAGGTATTTATGCTTGGACACAATGACAGCAATTTCTAGGTCTACAATGAGTAGACCCTTGGTCTCTCGAAGTCCAAGGAAGGTGTTATCTATATCAAGTTATAAACAGTTGTGCTGTAAACTGTTTATTTATCCTAGGATGAAAGGGAGTTTGGATCAAAGATAACTGATTAGCTTTCTATCTAACTGGAAACGTCAATGTATTTCCTGTTTCCATGGAGAAGAGGATAGGGGAAGCTATTTTGAGATCAGGTTACTGACTTCCTTATAAACTCAGAAATATCACATTCTGTCAGGGGTTGCAGTTTGGTCTGGCGTGGTTTGCAGCCATCTGAGTAGTGGTGGAAATGGCTAGGCTTGCACCTGAAGCAGAGAAAATGCTAACTATTTTGTTCACGCAGAACGTGGGTGGGAGTTTGTGCTTAGATTGAAGACAGAGTTCGTGAGGAATTAAAAAAGGTTGGAAGATTTGCCTATCCAATTTAAAATAAATTCCAGCAGCAGGCTTTTTGGTGATTTATAAAATAAAGAAGGTTACTTGTTATCACACACTTGCCTCAGATGTTTAAATCTCACCATCTCAATTGCTCATCTCACTCGCACTATTACACACAAAGATTAGATACAGATGAAGTTATGGTCGCAATTATAAAAATGGAATTTATAACTCAGAGTCTATGTCAGTGCTGGCCTTATTTGAGATAGTACTTTAGTTGGAATGAAGGGCTTTTAGAAACAAAAGATTCTAAATGAAGCTGTGAAGCCTCTTCTAGATGAATATCCAGGATACTGGTTCTCAAGTGGACTTGGAAGCTGGAATAAGTACAATACTTTGGCTGCATTAGAAGACTTTCAGCTATGATGATTCAGTTGTTTCAGATGTTTCTTTGCTGAATTTGTTTTTCAGGGCATTTCAACTGCAGCCCCTGAATGTTAGCTTTAGTCACATGACTACAGGGTTACCACCCCTGAGGTCCAGACCACCACAATACAATTGCAGTTGACAACGGTTGTTCACTTTTATATATGCCCCAACTTGAGCTCAGATATTCTTCCTTTGTTCAGTATGGCATATATTAAACTCCATATTCTTCAAATGCTGTTTCATCCTTAGGCAATGAGATGTCTAAACTTCACAGGTGGCTGCGAAGAACCCCTGTTCAGGTCCATGTTTAACTAAATATTGGCCACAGAATCGAATACTGTCCACAGTTTAATCATCCATACTGCAAGTTAAGTTGCAGCCATCTTAACAGGTTTTGTGGCCACTTTCACAAAGTATGATCTTATAGTGCATGATATCCAATATTGTGGTGCTTGTACTGAGCACAGCAATAACCGTCACAATAAGAGAGAGTGCTGGGATTTAAAGTGACCTGGTTGGGGAAGTTAAAGGGAAGCAGCCCATTGGAAACTAGGAGCAACTGTGAATTGTTTGCTACAAGAACTGTAATTCTGTAGAGAGTGCGATGTGTGATAAGTTTAAAAAAAAGAACTGTTTATTTCTATAGTTTAAAGTATAAATTGCCCATAAAAGAAAGTAGTATTTAGCCAATGGTGGGCATTTTAATCAGTTGATGCAGCAAGAGGTTTAAAACCTGAAATCTTGCCATGTCATTCTTTCAGCTACTAACTAGAAGTTTAAATTTCTCTTTAAAATTTATTGGTCTCTATGGAGATCTTAACACATTTGTATCAATTACTTTCCTCTACTCATCTGTTTTTGAGTCTGCTTGTTTGTATGACACTTATTTTTCTATATACTTTCCTGCATATTTAACAGTTTTTTTTGTCAGAGTCATCTCTCAGCAGTCAATTGTGGAAAGGAGGCAATCTAATTTTCAATATGAGGTGTGGCCTCCCAAGCTTGGGTATTAACATTCTGAACCTGTTCAACTCCTGTCAACTGTTTGGCAAACAAGGTGTATCACCATTTTTATGGGCTGTACTATTGTCTCCATGCAGAACTGAAAATAAAGGTGCTGCAGTATTGCATTAGCCACAGCTTCAAATTTGTGCAATCCTGTAGTGCTTTACTTAAATTTCAATTACCAGTTACTATAGTAACAAACTTATGCACCAGTAGCCATAGCAACATCAAAGTCGACGCTTGAACCTGCTAAATAAAATATTGTGAAATTATATTATACAATAATGCCTAAAAATATTCAGTGCTTCATTGTGGTAACTATTTTTAATATCTGGAAATTGAGCTGAGGGTCTGAATGTTCTTATTTTGCCCTTTAACCTGGTAAAACTGCTTAACATAATTTTTTATTCATTCACGGGTTATGGGTGTTGCTGGCCAGGCCAGCATTCATTGCACATCCTCAGTTGCCTTGAGAAGGTGGTGGTGAGCTGCCACCTTGAACTGCTGCAGTCCATGTGGTGAAGGTACTTCCATAGTGCTGTTAGGGAGGGAGTTCCAAGATTTTGATCCAGCAACAGTGAAGGAACAGCGATTATAGTTTCAAGTAAGGACGGTATGTGACTTGAAGGAAATTTTGGAAATGGCGGTGTTCCTATGAGCTTGCTATCTTTGGTCTTAGTGGTAGAGGTTGTGGGTTCTAAGAGATGCTGTCAAAGGAGCTTTGGCAAGTTGCTGCAGGTGCATCTTCTAGATGGTATACACTATAACCATGGAACACCAGTGGTAGAGGGAGTGCATGTTCATGGTGTTGGACGGGGTGCCAATTATACGAGCTGCTTTGTTGCGGATGGTGTCGAGCTTCTTGAATGTTGTTGAAGCTGCAACATCCAGGCAAGTGGAAAGTATTCCATCACATTCCTGACTTGTACCTTCTAGATAGGGGAAGACTTTGGGGAGCCCAGAGGTGAGTCATTTGCCACAGAATACCTCGCCTCTGAACTGCTCTTGTGGTCGCAGTATTTAGGTGCTTGGTCTAGTTAAGTTCCTGGACAATGGTGACCTACAGGACGTTGATGGTAATCATTAAATGTCCAATGCAGATGGTTAGACACTCTTTTGTTGGAGATGGTCATTGCTTGGCACTTAAGTGGCAAGTGATATTTGTGCTCCATATCAGCCCAACCCTGAAAGATGTCCAAGTTTTGCTGCATGCAGGCCTGGACTGCTTCAATATCTGAGGAATTGCCAAAGGAACAATTGAGCATTGGTGAACAGGGTTATTGCTGAGTAGGTGCAGCTTGGTAACATTGTCAATGACAACCTACACAATTTTGTCGATGTTTGAGTGTAAACTGATGGAGTGCCAATTGGCCAGTTCGGATTGGTCCTGCTTTTTGTGGACAGGACATACCAGGGCAATTGCCCACAATGTCGGGTAGATGCTAAGGTGCAGCTAGTTCTGGAGTACAAGTCTTCAGTACTATAGCCAGGATGTTGTGAAAGCTGTAGCCTTTCCTGTATCTAGTTCATTAAACAGTTTCTTAATATCACATGGAGTGAATCAAAATCGCCTGAAGACTGGCATCTGTGATGGTGGGGTCCTTGGGAGAAGGCCAAGATGGATTATCCATTTCTGGTTGAAGGTGGTTCCAAATGCTTCAACCTTGTCCTTTACACTAATGTGCTGGGCGCTCCCATCATTGAGGATGTTCTTGGAGCCTCCTGCCCTGGTTAGTTGTTTAATTGTCCAGCACTATTCATGACTGGATGTGGCAGGACTGCCTAGCTCTGATCCGATCTGTTGGTTATGGGATCATTCAGCTCTGTCTGTAGCATGCTGTTTCTGCTGTCTAGCATATGTGTAGTCCTGTGTTGTAGCTTCACCAGGTTGACACCTCAATTTTAGGTATGCCTGATGTTGCTTCTCGCATGCTTTCCTACAGTCCTCATTGAACCAAGGTTGGTCCCCTAGCTTGATGATAATGGTGGAGTGAGAGATATGCCAGGCCATGAGGTTACAGATTGTGGTTAATAAGCACAGAAGGAGGCCATTCAATACGTCGAGCACTGGCTGTCTGCAATCACAATTTGGCTAATTTCAATTCCCTGCTCTCCCTTCCCCGTAACCCTGAATTTCTTTACCCTTATGTGCTTATCCAATTCACTCTCGAGCTGGAATTGAATCTGCTTTCATTACCCTCACAGGCAGTGCATTCCAGATACGAACCACTTACTGCATTAAACAAAAATTCTCATGTCACCTTTGGTTCTTTTGCCAATCACCTTAAATCTCGGTCCCCTGGTCATTGACCCCTCTGCCAAAGATAACAGTTTCTCCCTATCTATTCTTTCAAGACTGCTCATGATTTTTAATACCTTTATCAAATCTTTTCTCAAACTTCTCTCCTCTGAGGACAACCCCAGCTTCTCCAATCTATCCACTTAACTGAAGACCCTCATCCCTGGAACCATTCTCATAAATCTTTTCTGTACCCTCTCAAAAGTCTTCACATCCTTCTTAAAGTTGCAGTCCAGCAACTTTGTATCATGCTGCTATTCCTTTTATGCCATGGGTCTCAACTTTACTGATGAGCCTATTATCTGGCTCTCATCAGATGTCTTTTGGAAGCCCATATACGCCACATCAGCTGCATTGTCCTGATCAACCCTCTCTGTTACCTCATCTAAAATTTGCAATGTACGATTTACCTTTAACTTTCCTTAATTGATCCGTCTCTTTAATTTCAGTTACCTGGGACAGACCTGTTCTCCACCCACTGAGATTGGTCCTCCTCCAATTCAGTATTTTTGCTCTAGATTGCTCCTTGTCTTTTTCCATAGTTAATCGAAATCTCATGATATAGTGAAAACTGATGCCTAAATGTTCTCCCATTAGCATTTGATCCACTTGATCCACCTTATTTCCCAGAACTAGATCCAGTAATGCCTCCTCATTGGGTCAGAAATGTACTGATCAAGAAAAATCTTCTGAACACACTTCTCTCTCTCTGCCCTTTACACTATTGCTATCCTAGTTTAATATAATAGTTCAACTTGCCCATTATTATGACTGTACAGAATACTGGTTGGAGAGCGAGATGCTTCTCTCGTTCGCTGTCAGGTCCATTAACAGGTCTGGCTCTACCTGCTGCTGCTCCTTGTGTACTCCATCGGGTCTGTTCCTAGGTCTGGCTTCATCTCCTGGCATTCCTCTCGTTCTCCGTCAGGTCCATTCCCAGGTCTAGTTCTACCTACTGCCGCTCCTTTCATTCTCCATCAGGTCCACTCCCAGCCTGGCTTTATCTCCCGCAGCTCCTCTCATTCTCCGTCAAGTCCATTTCCAGGTCTGGTTCTATCTTCTACTCCTCTCATTTTGTGTCAGGTCCATTCCCAGCCTGGATCTATTGACCACTGCTCCTCTTGTTAACTGGCTCTCGACTTGCTGTCTTACAAGTCCATTCCCATGCCTGGCTCTATCTCCTCTCACTAATTGCTGCCATTTTTACGCATTATGTACAATTATATTTCAATAAACTTCTCTGCTTGATGCTGGCTGTCACCTGGATGAAGACTCATCATAGAGCTATGACAATTAAACCTGGAGCTACTTTGAACCAACCTTTCACGCCTCCCCATCAAACTCCATGCTTTCTCTGACATGAGCAGTGCATGATCTCCAAGTCCGGATGGTTTATAAATACACATACTTGTACCATGGACTAGGTGATCAGGCCTGAAGTTCTTTTAAAATTTAGTAATAACCATAGAAGTGAAATTAAGGAGTTGAGGAGAATAGGAAAGGCTATTTCTTTTATTTCTGCTACTAAAACTGTAAGCCTCAGCCCAGCAAAATCAATATAGTGTTGGATTTCTTGACTCAGCATCGCTTATCCATGAATGAGGTGTCGACTCAGAAATTGAAAACTCCTGGTTTGCAAGTGGTGCTCTTTTGGATTGGACTGATGTTTAACAAGGGGATACAGAACTTGGAACTACAAAACAGTCAATACAAGCAACCCCTATCTGCACATAACTTTAAAAGGCAGACTTCAAGGTGAAAAACCGCATAACTTAACAAAATATTGTTATCAGGAAGGTATGATTTCTCTGGCTGATCTGCTAGGCATTTAGGGCGTAGTGATTATTCACATGAAAGTGTCAGCCACATCTTGACCTTGGACTGATCACGTTCCTCTTGGGGTGCTTGGTTTGGGTTATTACCTCCTCCTTGTAGTTAGTTAGTGTACAAAAATTAACAATTTAAAGTAATCTATTTTGAACTTCTGATGACAACTCACAGGCCTGAAATATTAACTCTGTTTCTGCCTCTACAAATGCTGCCAGACCTGCTGAGCATTCCCAGCATTTTCAGTTTTTATTTCAGATTTCCAGCATTTTGCCTTTGTGTTGAACTTTTGCCCTCTCCTTTTCTAAAGGAGCAAATGTCATTGTTATTTATTTGCTTCAATTCTGTGCTTTTTAACTGGTTATCAAAGTATTTGGTTTGAGGATGACTTGCTCCTTCCCACAAGCTCCTTGTACTTTTCCCCCCATTTTTAAACAGGAGTTTCATGCTCAAATGGAGGAGATGGAAGTGACTGTACGACAATTGGAGGAGGATCTTGCTGCTGCCCGCCGACGGGCTGACCTCTACGAGTCAGAACTAAGAGATACTCGAATTACAGCAGATGAATATAGGCGGAAAGCAGCTGAATCCCAGCAGAAACTACAGAAGGTTGGTCTGAGCATCTGTCCCAACAGTGGATGGGAGGGAGATGGCATGGAATAAGTGTTGAGGTGATGACATTGAATTTTGCACACCAAGGAGCCTGTGATATGGTGAGGTCATGGACTTACCATAAATGGAGGGGATTGTCACCGTGGCAGGGTGTCCCTTTGTCAAACTGCTTGATAGTCACGTTTGAGTCATGATTAACTACATTCCTAGTTGAAATCTAAACACTGCTTGCTTCTCATTCTGACAGGGTGGGTTATCTTAGCTACACTCTAGTCAATAAGGCATTCCCCATGACAGAGGGCAGGTTGGGTTGAAGATGAACTCGTGAGCTTTGCATGCAAAAGGACTTTCCAATATTCTGCGAAATGTACTCTTGATGAAAGTGAAGAATGCTTGTCACCTACTATAATTTGCTTGCAATTTTGGCTACTTGCTTCGTCTTAAGTTCAGCAATGAATATTGCATTTTGTGTAATGTTGCTGTTGTTAATCTTTCTGGAGCCGATTCTACTCTAATGTTAAGAATAGATGCAGTGCAATGTGTTTGCGTGTGAGGGGGCACAGTGTTCATATCCTGATTTGATCCAAGTCACTGACATCAAGACTGATCTTCCATTCACAGACCAGAGACCAGGGAAAAGCTGAAGTTGGAGAGGTGTACGCCAAACTTGAAAAGGTTTTTTTACTTTATATTAACCTTTCTTCACTAATTTAATTGTTATTTAGATGCATTGTTTGGCTTTTTTCCCAGCTTGAGTATATGGTAGAGTTGTTTAGATAATTTAATTTTACTTATAAATGACTACTTATTTGGAAGAGTATTGCGGAAAAGGGACATGTCTAAGCTTTTTATCAGGACACTTTGCAAGAATATTAATATAAAGGGAAGGCACTAATTTATACTGAATGTGAAGAGAGTGTTGATTGGTAGAGGTGTTGCCAAGGAAAATGCACCATTGATGGTGAATGACACTTAACTGCCAAACATTGTTTGAAATTTAAACCAGGCAGCTTGACTCTGATTGGCCAAGGCATTGCCCTGAGGAATGAGTCAGCAAATGGCTGTCACTGAATTTGTTTCGCTGAAATAGGCGCAATGTGTTTACATGTTCTTTCTGTCAGCAAAGAACAGGGTCCTGTGTATTGATATATGTAGCTTCCAGTACACACAAACTGTGAGTGGTGAATACCATTTGTGTTACTACTGGCATAGTAGCAGTGTCAAACAGCCAGCTTCACCTGTTGCTCAAATATTTGATATACCTTGTCTTCCAGAGTAATCTGAGGTAGACGAGGCACTTTTCAGGGCCAAAAGTGACAGCCTTAATCCCATTCATGAGTTTGCGTGATATACAATGCGAATTGATCTGATCAGGGTAGCTGTTATCTTGCATGATGTCTTTGATGTGCTCCATATCAGCATCAAGCTTGCATGCTGAGCAAATAGCTTGGGTCCTATTTACAAGGTTGTCGATAAGACCAATCTTGTAGTACTTGGAATAGGATGCTGCTGTCAAACTAAAAAGACGTTCTGCCTATCACACAAATGAGAAATGTGGTATATGAATTTCAGTGCTAGTGTGATGCTAGGTATGTAGGCCGTACATCCCAAAGACAGGCAAATTGTATCAAACGGCATGTCCTGGCCACTGTTTGCAACGGGTAAGGTACAGACCATATCCAACCAGCCCGTGCTTGTAAAACTCAAAACACAGTGTCCAGCATTAGGTGTGATTCCGCGATTAGACAATATTTGCTAAATAGCCTTCAGTGTGCTAAGAATTACGCTGAAAACTAATTAAAGATTGGCAGTCAGGCTTGCGTGTGGCACATTTGCATGCACTGGAAGCTACATATATTAATATATGTATTGTTCTTTGCAGATAGAAAGAAAATGTACACACATTGAGCCTGTTTCAGCTAAACAAAATAAGTGACAGCCATTCACTGACTCAGATCAAGCCATTGCTCTGAAGGATATAAGGGTCAAGCTGCTGGTTTAATTTTTTTAAAAATGCTTCGCAGTTAACTGTCAGTCACCATCACTGGTGCATTCTCCATGGCAATGCCTCTACCAACCAGAATCTACTTGCCAACCAATCAGCATTCTCTTCACATATATAAATTGTTGTTTTTCCTTTATATTGGTATTCTTGAGAAGTGTCCTGATGAGTGCAAGGCAAAAAGCTTCAACATGTCTCATTTTTCAGCAATACTTGGGATTGTATTGACTGGTTGAATTTGGATTAACTTCTGGAAAGCCCCTAAATTAAGCTGTTCTAGAATTGAATCTGTAGCGATTGAAACAGAAAAATACATAGGGGAAAGATATACATGCGTATGAGTGTGTATAAATAAAATGTATTAGGAGGTAGAGGCAATTGGTGTAGAACTGGGGGCAAGGGCAAAGTAATGTATTCGCTAAATGAAATCCAAAAATTAGGACCATTTCTACATTAGTATTACGAAAAGGAGTCTGATCAGTGTGATTACGAGGTTACTGCAAATTATTTCAGTGTAATCAAAGGTTACTTAAAATATATCTAATATTAATATTTAAACCCAGAGTCTGCTCTTTCGATATGTTGTTGAAAGCTGCTTTGCTGAAAGCTGGGGGAAATTGTTTTTTTAAGATGGATAATGAACAATTTCAAGTGCATTCAGTGCTTGGTTTGAAAAAAGAATACTCTTCGTCCAGTTTCTAACCTGGCAAATGCTTTGAAGAAACTAAAGACAGAGTTAAATGTCCTATAATCTGGAATTAGAGTGTATGAGCATTGCTATCCATCATGTGGGGCAGATAAACTGCACGGGAGCACGCTTGACTTGGTTTTGATTTAAGAACTTATCACACAACCCAATTATTACTGATTTATTCCACAGAAAGATAGTGGAACTACTCATTTTTCATTGCTACTTATCTGTTAGAAAAGAGGAAGTAATATGAGTATAGTTAAGTTCAAAGATGTTGAAAAAAGTGTGAAAATAAAAATATGTGTTTTTGATCATTTCTGTCCATAGTATTTATGGCCTTTGTGTCTTTCAGATGAATGCAGAACAGCAGAAGAAAATACAGGAATTGCAGGAGAAACTCGCTAAGGTAATGCAATTCCCCAGGGGAAGGAAACATAGTTGATTTTAATGGTGGTGATTTTCATTGGAAGGATGCAAATTGTTCCATAATATATGAATATGCAATTTTCTTCAGGAGAATGGAACTTACACAGATCCAATGCCTGGAACGCTGGGTAAGATGGACCTTGCTAAGGGGTAGTGTAAAGAGGCCTGGGTGTTAGTAGGGTTGGGTGATAATAAACAAATGGGACATGCTGAGATTTGTGTTAGCAGATATCTGGAAGTATTTGTACAGAGGATGATTAACAGATGGAAGGGATGATTGAAGTTAGGACACTGGATTCATTAAGAAGTGCAGGTTGCTGCATTGGGAAGGCAATATTCAGGGAGGGTGAGGTTATATGGGCTAAAGGGCCATCTCATTTCTTTGCATCTTAGGATGTAAAAACATTGAACACCTTGTGATAGGATTTGCTATGTTCTGCAGTCTAAACCTGTTAAAACAAATCATTATTATAATTGGTGGTTCATTGAACTAGATACCATTAGCAAACAACATAGGAAAACAAAATGAGGATTAAAAAAGTGCTTTCAGCCTCACATGCATTATATGCCTAATGTGTCTAACTCTGGAATCTGCAACGCTGCCATTCTATTCTTTTGGTTACTGGTTTGAATAGGAGTGCAAGAAGACTTTGTCAGTTTTTAGTCTTGACAACAAAGTATTATACCATTAACTCCAGTGCATATGCTTTACAAAATTGAGATCCAGTAACTTCCAGAGTGGACATAAAAGATCCCATGGCACTATTCAAAGAAGAAGAGGGGAGTCCTTCTGCTGTCCTGACCAACATTTATTCCTTAACTAACATATTTAAGATATTTTAACTGATCATTTATCTCATTTTCTTGTGGGACTTGTGCACATATCGGCTGCTGTGTTTCCTATATTACTTAAGTGACTACACTTCAAAAGTTTTTTTTGGGCTATCCAAAGATTGTGAAAGGCACAGTATAAATGTAAATTAGTTTTTCCTTTTTTCTTTCAATGCAACTACTGAAATAGCTGACCCACATCTCTTCCATATTTTGAGTGTTTTCTGATTGGTCAATCCTCATAATCTAATATTAATCACTAAATGATGTTCCCAGTCACTTCATCAGAGGACATCAATCAAATCTGAGATTTTAATTCAATAATAAACATAGACAACACCATTACACATACACAACAAAAACAAAAATTAAATTAAAATAAGAATTAGCTAAGCCTAGGTAATTAGTTAGTGTTCCTGTAAAGTTTATGACCTGATTGTCTGGGATGGAACTTATGAGCAAACCCAGTCAAAGTGACCCACTCAAAACTCAAAGCCTTTTTTTGTCAGGAGACCACCTAGATTTAATTACTTAAAATGAATCCTAAACTGACTCTGGCATCATTTTTGTTCTATGGTTATTCAGGCAGTGAAAGCAAGCTCTGAAGCCACAGATCTCCTGCAGAATGTGCGTCAGGCTAAAGAACGTGCAGAGAGAGACCTTGAGAAACTACAAGGTCGTGAGAATTCTGGTGAAAGTATCAGGAAGAAACTGGTGGAGTCTGAGGTACATTATAGATTCAATTGCTGAACACGGTTTGTCAACACAATATAGTCTTAAATCGTCTTTCAGTACATAAGAACATAAAAAATGAACAGATGTAGACCATTCGGCCCCTCGAGCCTGCTGTGCCATTCAATAACATCATGGCTGATCTTAATGTGATTCAATTTCCCCATTCCCATCTACCCACGATAGCCTTTGATTCCGTTGCCTAACAAGAATCTATCTACCTGTCTTAAAAATATTCAATGACCCTGCCTCCACTGTCTTCTGAGGCTGAGAGTTTCAAGGTCACACAAGCCTCTGAGAGCAAGAATTTCTCCTTATCTCTGTCCTAAAAGGGTGGCCCCTAATTTTAAAACAGTACCCCCTAGTTCTGGACTCACACACAAGAGGAAACATCCTTTGGACGTCCAACTTGTCAAAGCTTTTCAGGAACTTTTATACCTCAACCAAATCACCCCTCACTCTTCTAAACTCCGGTGGAAACAAGCCCTGTCTATCCAACCTTTCCTCATAAGGCAACCCACTCATTCCAGGTATCAATCTAGTAAATGTCTGAACCGCCTCCGAACTGCATTTATACTCTTCCTTAAATAAGGAGACCAAAACTGCACACAGTATTCAAGGTGCGGTTTCACCAATGCCCTGTATAACTGAAGCATGACATCCTTACTTTTATGTTCAATCCCTCTCATTATAAGGGATAGCATTCCATTAGCCTTCTTAATTACTTGCTGTACGTGCATGCTAACTTTTTGTGACTTGTACTATAATACCTAGATCCCTCTGCATCTCAGAATTATGCAAATGTCCTCCATTTAAGTAGTATTCTGCTTTTTGGTTCTTCCTACCAAAGTGAACAACTTCACATTTTCCCACATTAAACTCCATTCGCCAGGTCTTTGCCCACTCACTCAACCTTTTAATGTCCATCTGCAACCTCCTTATGCCCTCTTTGCAACATACTTTCCTACCTATGTTTGTGTCATCTTCAAATTTAGCTACCATGTCTTTGCTCCTGTCATCTAAGTCATTGATGTAAATCGTAAAAAGTTGAGGCCCCAGCACAGACCCTTGTGGGACCCTACTCGTCACGTCCTGCCAATCCAAAAAAGACCCATTTATGTATACTCTCTGCTTTCTGCCAGCCAGCCAATCTTCTATCCATGCTAATATGTTATCCACTACACCATGCGCTTTTATTTTCTGTAATAACCTTGGATGTGGCACCTTATCAAATGCCTTCTGGAAATCCAAGTACGGTACGTCCACAGGCTCCCCTTTATCCACCGCGCATGTTACTCCTTCAAAGAACTCCAATAAATTCGTTAAACATGATTTTACTTTCACAAAACCATGCTGAGTCTTCCCGAATGCCTTTAGCTCTTCTAAATGCCCAGCTATAACCTCTTAATGATTGATTCTAACAACTTCCCCATGATAGATGTCAAGCTAACTGGCCCATAGTTTCCTGTTTTCTGTCTCCCTCCCCTCTTGAATAAAGGGGTTTTATTTGCTATTTTCCAGTCAGATGAAACCTTTCCAGAATAAGACCATAAGACATAGGAGCAGAAATTAGGCCATTCGGCCCATCGAGTCTGCTCCGCCATTCAATCATGGCTGATGAGTTTCTCAACCCCATTCTCCCGCCTTCTCCCCGTAACCTTTGATCCCCTTACCAATCAAGAACCTATCTATCTTGGTCTTAAATATATTCAATGACCTGGCCTCCACAGCCTTCTGTGGCAATGAATTCCATAGATTCACCACTCTCTGGCTAAAGAAATTTCTCCTCATCTCTGTTCTAAAAGGTCTTCCCTTTACTCTGAGGCTGTGCCCTCGGGTCCTAGTCTCTCCTACTAATGGAAACATCTTCCCCACGTCCACTCTATCCAGGCCTTTCAGTATTCTGTAAGTTTCAATCAGATCCCCCCTCATCCTTCTAAACTCCATCGAGTATAGACCCAGAGTCCTCAAACGTTCTTCATATGTTAAGCCTTTCATTCCTGGGATCATTCTCGTGAATCTCCTCTGGACCCTCTCCAGGGCCAGCACATCCTTCCTGAGATATGGGGCCCAAAATTGCTCACAATATTTTAAATGTGGTCTGACCAGAGCCTTATGAAGCCTCAGCAGCACACCCCTGCTTTTATATTCTAGTCCTCTTGAAATAAATACCAACATTGCATTTGTCTTCCTAACTACCGACTCAACCTGCAAGTTA
Source organism: Carcharodon carcharias (assembly GCF_017639515.1). Taxonomy (NCBI): domain Eukaryota; kingdom Metazoa; phylum Chordata; class Chondrichthyes; order Lamniformes; family Lamnidae; genus Carcharodon; species Carcharodon carcharias. The sequence continues at coordinate 52,452,137 of NC_054479.1, read as the reverse complement.
ATCTTAAGAGAATCCTGGACTAGGACTCCCAAGTCCCTTTGCACTCCAGATTTCTGAATTCTCTTCCCATTTAGAAAATAGTCCATGCCTCTATTCCTACCAAAGTGCATGACCTCACACTTTCCCACATTGTATTTCATTGGCCACTTGTTTGCCCATTCTCCTAACCTGTCCAAATCCTCCTGCAGCCTCCCCGCCTCCTCAATACTACCTGTTCCTCCACCTATCTTTGTATCATCTGCAAACTTAGCCAGAATGCCCTCAGTTCCTTCATCTAGATCATTAATGTATAAAGTGAAAAGTTGTGGTCCCAACACTGACCCTTGCGGAACTCCACTAGTCACCGGCTGCCATCCTGAGAAGGACCCCCTTATCCCCACTCTCTGCCTCCTGCCAGACAGCCAATCTTCTATCCATGTTAGTACCTTGCCTCTAACACCATGGACTCTTATCTTACTGAGCAGCCTCCTGTGCAGCACCTTGTCAAAGGCCTTCTGGAAGTCCAAGTAGATAACATCCATTGGCTCTCCTTTGTCTAACCTACTCGTTACCTCCTCAAAGAATTCTAACAGATTTGTCAGGCATGACCTCCCCTTGATGAAACCATGCTGACTTTGCCCTATTTTACCATGCACTTCCAAGTATTCTGAAATTTCATCCTTAATAATAGACTCTAAAATCTTACCAACGACCAAGGTCAGGCTAATCGGCCTGTAATTTCCTGACTTCTGCCTCACTCCCTTCTTAAACAGGGGGGTTACATTAGCGATTTTCCAGTCCTCTGGGACCCTCCCTGACTCCAGTGATTCCTGAAAGATCGCCACTAACGCCTCCACTATCTCTTCAGCTATCTCCTTCAGAACTCTGGGGTGTAATCCATCTGGTCCAGGTGATTTATCCACCTTCAGAATCTAGTGAACTTTGGAAAATTAACACCAGTGCATCGGCTACCTCATTAGCTACCTCCTTTAAGACCCTAGGATGTGTAGGGTCTTTCTGACCCCCGGTCTTTGTCCTTAATCCTTGGACTCTTCTTCAGCAGCTTCAAGCTTCACTCCTGGCTCTCATTCTGAACTCGCACTAAGGTCCTGGGCTCCGTCTGGTAGCAGAAGTTGGTTGCTGCAGGTAGATCTGGGACTTCAACTGCTGCCTGCACTGCCCAACAGGTAATGGTTGCATAGTGGTAATGTTACTGGACTAGTAATCCAGAGACCAAAGCTAATGCTTTGAGGACATGGACCCAAATCTCACCATGGCAAATGGTGGAATTTAAATTCAATTAATAAAGCTGGAATATAAAGCTAGCATCAGTCATGGTGACCATGACAGCTATCATTGATTGTTGTAAAAACCCATCTGGTTCACTATGTCCTTTGGGGAAGGAAATATGCCATCTTTATCTGGCCTGGCCTACATGTGACTCCAGACCCACAACAATGTGGTTGACTCTTAACTGCCCTCTGAAATAGCCTAACAAGCCACTTGGTTCAAGGGCAATTAGGCATGAGCAATGCTGTCCACACCCCATGAAAGTATAAGGGAAAAAATACTTGGGGTCAGCTTCCAGTGATGTGCTGATGAATCTAACTCTGTTTAATTCTCTTTTTCAAATCATCTTATGATCCTTCTCCTACCTATCTCTGTAATCTCTCTCAGCATTATAACTATTACTCAGCCCTCTATCCCTTAGGGTCTGACCCCTTGTGCATTTCCCCACCTGTTCCCCTCACAATGCATTTGTGCCTTCTGCTGTCTAGGGGCTGAGCTCTGGAGTTCCTTCCCTAAACTCTATACTAGGAAGGGTTGCATGTTGTACACCTTTGATGGAAAAGAAACACTTTCCAATGTAATAACAGTGGCTGCATTTCAAAAGTACTTCATTGGCTGTGAAGTGCTTTGGGACATTCCAAGATTGCGAAAGATGCAATACAAATACAAGTTTGTGTGTTGCAGTATTAAGCTGTTATGTTTTGGACAGGAAGTCATCTGATTAAATGACTCGGTGTGCTGTAAGGTTTGCTGCTCTTTGGAGATGCAGACATGGTTTATGAGTTCTAAGAACAGACATGACTGCAGCTTTGATAAGTGATTTATCTTTTTACTCGTAGAAGGTTTACTAACATTACCATTAAGCTACTTAACATACACTGTGATGTATAGACACTTCCTTAGTTTAGAGGTATTAATATTATTTAGAAATTGCAGTATCATTTCTGTTACCTCTATATGCATTTAAGACAAAGTTTTGTAACGTGGTTAAAATGACTGGCAAATGGCCTATTGTCACAGTCTGTTGGGTAGTAGTGTGTTAATACCCTGTGTAACTGTCACTGCAGATCCAGTAGAAATTTCTGATATGTTGTTGATTGTAGGAACGTCGCAAGTCTCTGGAGAACCAAGTGAAGCGGCTTGAGATGGTGGAACGCAGAGAAAATAAGTTGAAGGAGGATTTGCAGACAAAATCTCAGCAAATCCAACAAATGGCTCAGAAAATCCTGGTATGTATAAGAAGTTGACAGTGAAGATAATAATACTAGCAGTGCAAGGGAAAAGGTACCTGGTAGGAGGATAATGGGAAGAGAGTATGTTGTAATGCTTCCCCCCAGTCCACACCCCCTTCCCAGCTGTTACTTTTACGGGACTACCCTCCTTGCGTGGCTGAGTGAGCAGGTGACCTATTAAAGGTCTTTGCCATGAAGTGGTTCATGCTGACCTCAGGCATGTCATGTCAGAGTAGTCTGGTATTGATTCATTACCATTTTCAGCCCCACAGCAAAGTTGGAGAGAGAAGCAAGAAAATTGAAATGGTTTCCCTGAACTGGTGATTCATGCTGTGCTGATGTGCTGCCTGAGACTGATATGCTGCTTAACCCTGTAGTGGTATGTGCTGCTCAGTGCAGTGTTGGGTTTGATCCTGCTGTCTGGTACTTTGATATGGAAAGCAGCTTAGTGTGCTGTTATTAGGGGTCATCCTGATTGATGTAAAGCTTTGTTCTGCATCATTGCTACACACACAATCCACTCTCATTGGAAAATTATTAAAAGCTGTTGAAGTGACAGGATCAGCAAAGATGATTTGTGTGAATGTGGAGGCTTATTCTGTACAAAACTAGGAGAGGTGAATTTGGGATGGGAAAGTGGTGGAGGAAGAAGACAGATGTAGGTTATGAAGAAATTAATTAATGTCCTAAACGTACCATGCAACTTGGCTCCTAGAGTTAATTTATGGAATAGGTATTGAAGATCCTGAGGGGCGTGGGCAGGGTAAATAGTCAGAAACTGTCCCCACTTAAGGGAGCATCAAGAACTCGAGGGCACAGATTCAAAATAATTGGCAAAAGGAGTAATAGTGATGTGAGGAAAAAGTTTTCACCCAGAGGGTGGTTGGAGTCTGGAACAAACTTCCTGAGAGGGTGGTGGAGACAGGTTCAGTCGAGGTATTCAAAAGGGAATTGGATTGCTACCTGAAAAGAGAGAATGTGCAAGGTTATGGGGATAAGGCAGGGGAGTGGGACTAGGTAGAATGCTCTTTCAGAGAGTCAGTGTAGATTCAATGGACCAAATGGCCTCCTGCACTGTAAAGATTGTGATTCTGTCTGCCAAACAGTGCAGTCATTTAGAACACTAAAAAATGAATGAGACAGGTTCCTGTATCACCATTAAAGGGATTTTAGGCCTTTGGGAAGAAAGAAATGGACAAATGGTCATAATGAGTCTTGAAAAAGAAATGGGTCTCCTAAATATACTTTATCGACTTCAGTTTTCTTATGGAGATGAACAGCTTCCTGTGCTCTGCCGCCAGCAGCTTCACCCACTTCAGTCTATGAGCTCTCTTTATTTCAGCAGTGTACTTCTCCATCCACTTCCCTGATTCAGTCTTGGGGCATCCCCTTGGGATTAAGATCATGATTTTAACCAGTCTTGCTGTGGTCTTTTGACTTGATATGTTTCAGTATCCAGTGCGCTGCCATCCTATGTTGATTAGATAAAGATGTCTCATGTTGTGTGCTGCCTGAGAATGTATCCTACCCAATATTTTGGTTCATGACAAAAACACAATTACCTGGAAAAACTTAGCAGGTCTGGCAGCATCGGCGGAGAAGAAAAGAGTTGACGTTTTGAGTCCTGCATGAGTTGCCTGGGCTGATTTGAGCCTTTACTGGGTTGTTCACTGAAACTTGACACTACATATAAGGTGCAAGACAATTATGTTCTGAAAAGATTTGATTTCTGATGCTTGCTTGCACAGAGATCAGATAAGAGCTAAGTTTTAGGTCCATAAAGATTGTGTTATGGATACTCCTACCTGTAGAAATCAGCATATGAACAAATTAACTGTTTACTCTGTTGTTTACAATGATCCTGCTCTCTATACTAACATAGGAGTTGGAGGAAAGCTGGTGTGAGGCCCAGGCAACAGCACAACGCATGGAAACCAACCTCCGACAGAAAGAACAGCTCTATGAAGATAAAATGAAGGTAAGAGACAGAAAATGAATAATAGAGATTTGATTCTGTAACAAAAGCAGCAAACATCTTGTGCTGTTCTCAGGGTGATTACGCTGAAGTAGTCATCAGACCAGTTTGGAGCAATGCCTTGTGTGATCAGCAATAGCTCTGCAATTTCTACCAACCATCTTTAGCATCTTTCCTTTTACTCAATGTATCAACTAATCTTGAATATAGAGCAAGTATCTTAGCTGAAAACAGTCACCAATGGGTTTGTTTGAATGAAGAAAGGGGGTTGGGAGAAGAAAATTTCCTGTATGGTACAAATGAATGTCAACTTTTCTCCCCATGACTTCTGAACAATAATGTTTGTTATTATGTGTAGAAAGTACCACATCTTCTGTTGTTATTTGTGTTGTACTCTGACAGGTTATGGAAGCTCAGGTGAAGATGGGCATTGCGAATAAGGAATCTTTAGAAGATTCTCGCATCAGGCATGAAGAGGATTCGCGTAAAAAATGCAAACTGATTGACGATCAGAAAGCGGTATGTGAGAAATTAACTTTAAAACAAGGCATTGAGGGACTGAAAATGTTTAGCTCTGACTGAAGAGAAACTCAAAAATTTACTCATGAGCTGAATTTGCTGTGAAAATTAGCTTTTATTAATACAGCTGATTCTCAATGGACTGCGACTCTCAAAATGGAATGCTTTCCCTTATTTGGGCTTTTGCCTTTCTGGCTTTGCTGCCTGATTTCAGTCTTAATCTGACTGTAATGCATTTTATATTTTAGACTATCAATGCCATGGATTCCAAGATAAAGTCTCTGGAGCAGAGGGTAGCAGAACTCTCAGAAGCTAACAAACTTGCAGCAAACAGCAGCATCTTCACTCAGAGAAGCATGTGAGTGTTGGAATGTCAGAGCCTATACAGTAAATACATGGATATAGAGATAATTAAATTGACAGCCTATGGTTTAATTGTCAGACTCAATTAATTTATCTACCTTCCTCTCACTTTGTTCTTTACGGTTGCTGTCTCCTAAAGTGGTAATTGTACAGAAGGTGGCTTCTAATCTATGTGTATGGTTAGACCTGGCAGGAAAGATGGGGATCAAGTATGCAATCAAATATATTAAGGCAGATGAAAACAAAGGGAGAAAGAAGTATATTTGTTGGGTGAGCAGGACTGACACATATTGGCCTTCCACCTCCTGGATTTAAATCCAGTCTAAATTAAGGAGATGAGCATCTTCTCAGTAAGGGTTTTATATGGAATGAGTCGATCTGACCCTAGGTTTTAGTAGTCATAGACATGGCTGCTGATTTGTGGAACTAACTGAAAAATAGGCAGAATGTTGAATATGATTGTCAAAGAACCAGTAAAATTCCTAGAAACTATTGTAATGACAAATAGTTATTTTAGTAGACATCTGCCAATAGGCCTAATTAAAAATAGACAAAGCCACAGAATGCAATTTCAAAAACAAAATTAATTTTATTGCATGGGATCAAATTTGTCATTCAACCTGCCTAAAAAGCAGTGGAGCTGATCACTGGCCCACAGCACCTGCTCTAATTTAGCATTAAAATTGACATTCATTCCAAGACCTCAATATGACTTATGTTTGGAATGGAAAAAATGTCACACTGGAGCATCAGATGTGCTTTTCTGAGATTGTAACTGTTTGAGGAACGTGCCAGACCTGAGCTTGTGCGGAAGAAGAACTATAGGCAGACCAGCGTATTTACTTGAAACTAGTTTATTTACACTATTTTTACACCATGTACAAGGTGGACCCTGAGAAGGCACATGTCCTCTAAGAGTTGCCCATCTGTTGTACAGAATCTCTAGCACAAGACTGACTGACTGTTAGTGCTACATCATTATCTACTACATAGATTAGTATGTTCATTCTGTTAACCCATTATACTATCTCTTATAAAATACTTTATTAACTATGTCCAACTATTTACATTTGTTTTGAACTATTTACATGACTTTAGTCTCTTAAACTATTTACATTTACCTTGGATCCGTCACCTGTCCCCAGCCCCCACCCTGAGTCCTCTCACTAGAGGTTGATTCTCTGCGGAGCCTTCACCACTCCTCCAGACCATGTTGTGACTGCCCCACTGGGATGGAGGTCTGGGGTGGGTCAGCACTGCTTGAGGCGCTTGGAATATTTTTAGGGTCTTCACACCACATATTGTGGTAATCAAAGATTCGTGGTTTGGTGGATATGAATGCAATGAAGGCTCTCCTGTTTCTCCGGATAGTACCAAACACTGTCCGGACCAAACATGAGCGCAGCCATTCTTCTGGTGAGAATGAGGCCGTCTGCTTTGCGGTCATTGATCTAAACTTGCTGGTCAGGTGTTAAGGGTAATAGGGTTTTGACCCTGTGTCGAGTAATATACTGCTGTTGTTTTTCACGGAAGTTGTACTCCACTCTCACCCTCTTGTGGTCAGCAGGGTTGACATTAGGTTGAAAGATCGAAGACAATAGAGGAACATGCGTTTTTAGAGGTCGGCCCATGAGCAATTCAGTTGGAGAGAATCCATTAACCAGGGGTGTGGCTCAATAATGCATCAGGGCTGATTGATGCCCAATCTGGATTCTTGGACATCGGAATCTTCCTGGTTCTGACTGCTTGCTCAGCCTCCCTGCTGGCTTGAGAATAAAGAGGGAAGCTGGTAATATGGGTGATCCCAATGTCAGCAGTGAACTCCTGAAAGTGGTCATTTGCAAATTGGGGGCCATTATCCAAAATTTCATCCGAAAACTGGGTGTAAAAGTTGGCCTGTAGCGCTCTGATTATGAACTTTGTTGTGGTTGCATGCAGTCTGACTATTTCTAGCCATCTAGAGTAATAATCATGAGGTATGTCTTACCACAGTAATCAAAGCAGTTGAGCCATGGTCAGTATGGAAAAGTAGATGGCACCAGGGTATGGCAGGTTAGGATGAAATCTTGAACTACCTGTGAGATGCCTGGCCACCAAACAAATTGCAGAGCTCATGCTCTGTACTTAGCAGTGCCCAGGTGACCTCTGTGGAGTATACCTTGTTGCATGGACTGAGGAATGACTAAGCGGTGGTTATAAACTAGGAGGTTATTCACTACAGTCAAGTGGCCAGGTTGCTGATGGTATCTGTGGATGAGGCAGTCAGCAGAACTGTATTTAGACTACCCTTGGAGGCAGAACTCACGCACTTGAACGCGTCTGACGCCCTCTTTTTGGATGCGTTAGACACCCTAGAGCTTTGTCAGATATGGGCTCATGATAGTTGAGGAGATTGCTTTCGTTTGAGAGGAATGTGGAATCTAAAGCAATGGCATGGTACCATGACTCTGGAGAGAGCATCAGCCATGGTTTGTGACTTCCCTGGACCAGAAACAGCAGAATAATTGGTAATGCACCAAACTGAGGCAAAATTGTTGAATGCAAATGGACATTTTAACAATCTCTGTGGAATTCAGGAGAGCTATGAGGGGCTTGTGATCTGTTTCTATGTGAAGGGCAACCCCATTAGGTAATATGAGCGCAGCTCAACAGCCTATGTAACTGCCAGTGCCTCTTTCTCAATGGCAGCGTACCTTTGCTCAGTTTCCGTCAGGGCACTCGATGCAAAACATATTGGTTTCCTATCACCCATTCTTTTGCAGTTGGATAGGAACAGTGCCGAGGCCAGTGGAGGAAGGGTCATCAGCGATGACCTTGGGAAAAATGGGGTCGTAATATGCCAGGATGTCCAAGGAGATTAGTCAGTCGTTAATGGATTGAAAAGCATTGCATTGTTCAATGTCCCAGAACCATTGCTGGCCTTTCCATCTCGTAAGGGATCTGTGAGTGTGGTCAAGTTAGGGATAAACTAGCCTACCTGGTTTACCATTCCTAGTAAGCGCTGGATATCTGTAATGCACATTGGTTGGGGAAAATTGGTAATGGCCTTTGTTTTGTTCAGGTCCGCCATAATACCATGTCTTTGGATGATATTGCCTAGAAATTTTATGGTGGTCTTGGCGAATTCACACACTTGTCATTCAATGTGAGGCCTGCTATCTGGAGATGAGGACTTCTCTTGGCTTCTGGTCTGCAGAGCTGTGTATGAGGATGTTACCCATGAGGTAGATAACACATTATTTGCCCTCAAGGATTGTAGACATGGTATGTTGGAATATCTCAGGGGCAGACGCGATGCAGAAAGGGATGCGATTAAAGCAAAACCCATCAAATGATGCGATAAAGGTCATCAGCAGCCTGGACTCCTGGTCGAGGTATCTGTTAAAACCCACTGTTTGCATCAAATTGGTAAAAAGGATTTTTGGCAAGCTTCACCAGACTGTCGTCTACTGACGCCATTGGATGGACTTCTCCCTGCACAGCTTTATTTAGCTGCGTGAGATCCACGCAGAGCCGAAGGTGACCATTGGACTTGGGAATTGTAACCACACCAGAACACCACCGGGTTGGTTGTGTAACCGTGAAATAACACCCCCGTGCAACATGCAGTCAATTTCCTCTTTAACGTTTGTTAGTAGAGGATGTGGTACCCTCCTGGGGGTGAACAAGTACACTGGCATGGTGTCTGGGAGCAGAGAAGTGTGATGTTAATTTTTCAGCTTACCCAGCTCTTGAAAGAGTTGCAAAAATTCCTGATGGAATGTGGTCCTGGTGTTTGGTGGAAGGATCTCATCTATTTTCTGTATGATGCCAACTGTACACATGCATTCCTGCTAAATAAAGAAATACTTTGGTTATGCAGGATATAGAGGGCCTCTGTCACCCTTTGTGGCATGGTGTAGACGTAATCTAACCCTTGACTGTTGCTGAGATGCACAGGCAAGATGTCGGTCTGACTGGGGATTCTTGTCGTCATGGGCCAAGGTGTTTGTCGTATGGCTCCAACTGTTGTCTAGATTGGTGCCGCCATCACTACTACTACGTTTGACGAATGTGCTACGCCTGAGCTCTTGCGTAAAGGAACTGTAGGCAGACTAGGCTATTTATTTAAAACTAGTTTATTTACATTATTTACAACATATACAAGGTGGGTTACTGAGAAGGCATACCTCCTAAGAGTTGCCCATCTGCTGTATAGAGTGTCTAGCACATGACAGACTGATGTCAGTGCTACATCATCATCTACCTCAGGTTAGCATATCCATTCTGTTTAACCCTTTATCCTACAATAACTAAGGTAAAACATTGGGTCGGTTGCAGGGAGGTGTATTCTATATGGCCATGCTACACCTAATATAATACTTGATGCTGTTGCTGGGTACCAAAAAAAATCAATATTCCAGCACCAGTACTCTAACAACTTGCATTTAAAAGGACCTTTAACATGAAAAATAAAAGTTTCCAGGCAGTTCAAAAATAGTTGTAATGAAAATGATGTCATGTCAGAGAGGAAGAGTTTAAGATGGGTTTCAAGGCGGTTATTAAGTGTATAGAGAGTGGTGCAGGTGCAGAGAATTTTAGAGAAGGCGTTTCAACTATTAGGACTGCTGAGACTAAAGATTGTACCAGCAATGATTGGTCGGGGAGGATGGTAGATGACTGGTGTTAAAGGAGTGGAGCGCTTAGGAGGAAATGTAGGGCTGGAGGTGATCATAGAAATAGGATAGAGCAAAGTAATTGGAAGGATTACAGGAGAAGGATTTTGAATTTGAATGTGTTGAGGGAATAGGAAGCCACTTTAGGTTCATGAGACAAGAGTAGTGGGTGAACCAATGTTGTGCGGTCCAAGATACATGCAGCAGAATTTTGGGCCAGTTGAAGCTTACAGAAAATGGAGGATAGGAAACCAGCAAGGACATATTACAAGTGTCTGGAAGCGATGTAAGACCAAAAGATGTAGGAGCAGAAGTAGGCCATTCGGCCCATCGAGTCTGCTCCACCATTCAATGACATGGCTGATCTGATAATCCTTAGCTCCACTTTCCTGCCTTTTCCCCATATCCCTTGATTCCCTTACTGATTAAAAATCTGTCTGTCTCAGCCTTGAATATACTTAACAACCCAGCCTGCACAGCCCACTGTGGTAATTCCACAGATTGACTACCCTCTGAAAGAAGAAATTCCTCCTCATCTCTGTTTTAAATGGGCTCTCTCTTACTCTGAGATTATGCCCTCTGGTCCTAGACTCTCCCATAAGGGGAAATAACCTCTCAGCGCCTGCCCTGTCAAGTCCCTAAGAATCTTATATGTTTCAATAAGGTTGCCTATCATTCTTCTAAACTCCAATGAGCACAGGCTCAATCTACTCAACCTCTCCTCGTGAGAAAATCCCTTCATACCCAGGATCAACCTAGTGAACCTTCTCTAGACTGCCTCCAATGCCAGTATATCTTTCTTTAGATAAGGGGACCAAAATTGTTCACAGTATTCTAGGTGTGGTCTAATTAGTGCCTTGTATAGTTTTAGCAAGACTTCCCTATTTTTATACTCCATTCTCTTTGAAATAAAGGCCAACATTCCATTTGCCTTCCCTATTACCTGTTGAACTTGTATATTAGCTTTTTGGGCTTCATGCACAAGGACTCCCAAATCCCACTGTGCTGCAGCCTTCTGCAGTTTTTCTCCATTTAAATAATATTCAGCTCCTTTATTCTTCCTGCCAAAGTGCATAACCTCACATTTTCCCACATTATATTCCATTTGCCAAGTTTTTGCCCACTCACTTAACCTGTGTATATCCCTCTGTAGACTCCTGTTGTCATTCTCACCATTTGCCTTCCCACCTATTTTTGTGTCATCTGCAAACTTGGCGATAATACGTTCACTTCCCCAACTAAGTAATTAATATATATTGTAAATAATTGAGGCCCCAGCACTGATCCCTGTGGCACTTCACTAGTTACAGGTTGCCATCCCGAAAAATTCCCCTTATCTCAACTCTCTGTCTTCTATTAGTTGGCCAATCCTCTATCCGTGCTAATATACTACCCCCAACACCATGGGCTCTTATCTTATTAAGTAGTCTTATGTGTGGTGCCTTATCGAATGCCTTTTGGAAACCCAATTATAATACATTTACTGGTTCATCTTTATCCTGCTTGTTACCTCCTCAAAGAATTCTAACAAACTTGTTAGGCATGATTTCCCCTTCATGAAGCCATGCTAACTCTGATTGATTAGATTATGTATTTCTAAATGCTCTGCTATTACATCATTTATAATATAAACTCCAACATTTTCCCAATGACAGATGTTAAGCTAACTGGCCTATAGTTACCTGTTTTTTGTCTCCCTCCCTTTTTGGATAAGGGTGTAACATTGGCCATTCTCCAAATCTAAGGATTCTTGGAAGATTACTACCAGTGCCACCACTACCTCTGTAGCTACTTCCTTTAATATCCTAGAATGCAACCCATCAAGTCCAGGGGACTTATTGGCCTTTAGCCCCATTAGTTTCCCTAGAACTTTTTCTCGCGTGATAGTTATTGTATTTATTTCCTCCCCGCCTTTTGCCCCTTGATTATTTAGTATTTTTGAAATGCTATTAGTGTCTTCCATTAAGACTGAAGCAAATTATTTATTCAACTCCCCTGCCATTTCCTGTTTCCCCATTATTATTTCACCAGCCTCCTTCTCTAAGGGGCCTATGTTCACTTTGGCTTTTCTCTTCCTTTTTATATATTTAAAGAAGCTCTAATTGTCCATTTTTTAATATTACTTGCTAGTTTACCCTCAAAGTTTATTTTCTCCCTCATTTTTTTGGTAATCTTTTGTTGGTTTTTTAAAACTTTCCCAATCCTCTGGCTTACCTGCTAATCCTTGCCACATTGTATACTTTTCTTTCAATTTGATATTGACTTTAACTTTGTTTCTCCCATGTTCTTGAAAGGTCTCTGAGCAACTTGAGTTGCTTCCTGTATCACGGTGCTCTGGTCAGTTCGCTCACCCTCCCTGCAGTCCCCGCTCTCATCCACACAGCTTTCAAGGACCTTGTAACTGTTGGACAATTGCAAGGGACAATGTGCAATGGTGTTTCTTGTCACTCAACTTAATGAACACAAAATTCACTAAAAAAAAATTTAGCAAAATGTACCAAATATTTTTCAGCAGGTTTAGTGTCAGCTATGACTCAATTGGTAGCACTCTCACCTCAGTCAGAAGATGTTGTGTTCAAGTCCCACTCCAGGACTTGTGCACAAAATTCAAGGCTGGCAGTCGAGTGCAGTACTGAGGGAATGCTGCACTCTCAGAGGTGCCATCTTTTGGACGGGACATTAAACTGACTCCGTGGGCTAGATTATAAGCAGCCCATTGTGGCGGGAACTTTGGTGGTCAGATCCAGACCCACTTAATTCGAGAGGCCCTGCTTCAGCCTCCGGGCGGTGGGAGAATCTCCCTGATTAATTTGGAGGGCAGATGATGCTGATGTGGGATTCCTGGTTGCTGCTGGGATGTCAATTTGACTCATTGATGAGCCAATTGACACCCATTATCCCTGAGCCCACTGCAATTTAGTAGAGGCTCGGAGATTAAATGGTGGCCACATGTTTCTCCGATGTTCTTGGGGCAGGAGGTGTCAGCATGGATGATGCATACTCACAAAAAAAACCAAAAGAGGCAAAGGCAAGAGAAGAATTCCAGGCTCAATCCCTCAAGGCTGCCCTAGAAATAAAGGACAAAAGGCGCTCTTAAGGGATGCAGGAAAAACAGTGAAAATAAGGGATGATCCCTTAAAATACAGGACAGTGGGTCACCCTGGATGGGTGAAATCCTCATCGGCCTTACAATATCACAACCCCTTCTTCCCTCTCAAGTAAATGTAAAAGATCCCATGGTGCTATTTTAAAGAAGAACAGGGGAGTTATCCAGGATGTCCTTGCTAATATTTATCCCTCAAGCAACATCACAAAAACAGATTATCTGGTCAATAACACATTGCTATTTATGGGAGCTTGCTTACATGGATTTGCTGCTGCATTTCCAAAATTGCAACAGTGCCTACACTTCAAAAGTATTTATTTGCTATCTTGGTCTACCACTGTTCTTTGGCCTGACCAGCTGCCTTATGTAACCATTGAGCATATTTGTAATTGTAACTGTCTAAATTTCATGGCAGGAAGGCACAGGAAGAGATGATTGCTGAACTCAGGCAGCAGAAGTTTTACTTGGAGACTCAGGCAGGGAAGCTGGATGCTCACAACCAGAAACTTGAGGAACAAATGGATAAAATCAACCAGGATGAGCAAAGCAGCAAAAACAAACTGCTGGAGGTTGAGACCAAGCTCAGGGAGGTGAGAACACAAAAATGATGATAACATGGAAATAGATGGTAAAACTTGTGTATCTGGCCTGCACATCCAAGCGAACAACCAATGTTAATGGTGTGAAATTCAGAATTGAGTTGATGAGTGGCAAGTAACATTCACACCACAGAAGCACCAGACAATGACCATCTCCAACAAGAGAGAATCTAACACCTCCCCTTGACATTCAACAGCATTACCGCAGCTGAATCGTTCCACCATCAACATCTTGGCGATTACCATTGACCCGAAACTTAACTAGATCAACCAAATAAACACTGGCTACAAGAGTAGGTCAGAGGCTGGAAATACTATGGCAAGTAACTCACTCCTGTCTCCCCAAAGCCTGTTCACCATACACAAGGCACAAGTCAGGAGTGTGATGGAATACTCGCCAACAACACTTAAGAAGCTTGACATGACCCAGGACAAACCAGCCTGCTTGATTGGCAGCCCATCCACCATCTTAAACATTCACTTCCTCCACCACCGATGCACAGAGGCAGCAGTGTGTACCATCTACAAGATACACTGCAGCAACTCAGCAAGCCTCCTTCAAAACCTGTGATTTCTATCATCTAGAAGAACAAAGGTAGCAGGTGCATGGGAATATCACAGCTTTAAGTTCCCCTCCAAGTCACACATCATCCTGACTTGGAACTATATCGCCGCTCCTTCACTGTCACTGGGTCAAAACCCTGGAACTCCCTTCCTAACAGCATTGCAGGTGTACCTGCAGATGGACTGCAACGGTTCATGAAGGCAGCTCACCGCCACCACCTCGAGTAACTGGGATGGGAAACAAATGCTGGCCTTGCCATCGTCGCTGCCATTCTGTGAAAGAATTAAAATAGTTAACAGATGTGTGCTATTTGATTAGTAATGGCGATAATGGTTTTGTAAGCTGATATTTTTACAGGTGTAAACTCACCAATCATAGAAAGCACTGGGATTCTGATTTTGGTATCTTATCAGCTTTAACCAATAAAGGCCCCTCAAAGAAAGGAGAAACTGTGTAAAACTTGAAATTTACATCAACAACCTGTATTTATATAGGGCTTTAATATGATTAGAAAGCCTTAAGTGCTACACAGGTGTGCTTTAAAGCAAAATTTGACTCCAAGCCACATGAGATATTAGGGAAAATAACCAAAAGCATGGTCAAAGAGGTAAGCTTTAATGAATGCCTTAAAGGAGGAAAGAGAGGTAGGACGGTTTAAGGAGGGAATTCCAGAGCTTGCGGCCTTGGCAGCTGAAGGCATGGGCACCAATGGGATGTTCAAGAGGCTAGAATTAGAGGTGCACAGATATGAGTTATGGGGCTGAAGGAGGTTGGTGATAGGGAGGGGTCAGGGAATGGAGAGATTTGAAAACAAGGATAAGAATTTTTAAATTGTCGCATTGCTTAAATGGGAGCCAAATTTAGGATATAAGATGCCATCTGGTAATGATATAAATATATCAATTCAGTTTGTTTTTTTAACAGTAACATTGTAAAATTAGTACAGATTGCAGCAATCATTGCTGGTTGCTATATAGGAATCTTACTTTTGTGCTATTCCACAGGTCAGCTTGGAACATGAGCAGCAGAAATTGGAGCTGAAGAAACAGGGCAATGAATTGCAGTTGGCTTTGCAGGAAAAGGAGGCTCAGATTAGGAGTCTGCAAAGTACAAAAACTGCCCTGGAGAACCAGCTGCAAATGGCCAAGGCAGAGCTGGAGGAGACCACTGCTGAGGCAGAGGAAGAGATCCAATCTCTGAGGGTCAGTACCATCATCATGCCCAGTCTAAGTGTAGGGCTGATACCACCTGTTTATTTTTAGAAGATCTTTGGATGATGTTGTTAGAGATTTTGGAAAGCTGCATAGTGGGAGGATAAGTGTAATTTTTTGTCATTTGTGACGTAACCAAGGAAACGATCAGTTTCTGAGCGAGCTCTTTACAGAGCACTGTGGGCACGACAGAATTATGAAGTGCGTTTTAACTAGAGATGCCTTTGCCAGTGTGCAATATCTGAAACTATCCTTGACATTTGAGGGAGATTTTGACTGAGATCCATGCACTGTCTCATGTAACAGTCATCCTTTTGTTACCTCTGTTTTATGCTTTGTGATAGTGTGAATACCGTCCACAAACCACTACCTCCAATTATTTAGTCATGAAGTGCCCCAGCCTGTTATCACCTCAGAGGAAATGCGACACAAAGTGTCTGCTTCCATTTGCAATAGTCGACGCATAAACGTAGGTGATGATAGATAGCCAAGAAATGTATTAAGCCTCAATTTAACATGTATATAGGCCAGGATTTTATGGCCCCTCCTGCCCGGCGGGATATTGCGTTCCGGCCGAACTGGATGGAGATTTAAATGGCTCGCTGCATCCGCTGGGGTGAGACGCGCCGTGGCGGGGCTGTAAAATCCTGGCCTTGCAGTGTGAGTAATCAGTAGCATACATTGTTTATTATACAGTGAAGCTACTCAGCAGAACCTTGTGATATTTTGCTTCTTTTTCCTCAGGCACACCGTGATGAAATTCACAACAAGTTTGAAGCCCTTCGAGAGAGTTGCACAGTATGTACTTGAAACAGTTTACTCTGATTGCACGCACAAGTGTTAACAGCATTTTAATTGTGTTTTTGCTGAATTGTTGGACGGATCAAGAAATCTGATTGTCCTAGCCAATGAAGTGTATAATGATATCTAACAATGTGATTTAACCCTAATGCAGCTGCCTTTTATAAAGTTCTTTTTATTCTTTCACAGGACGTGGGCATCACTGGCTAGGCCAGCATTTATTGCCCACCTCTAATTACCCATGAGAAGGTGGTGGTGAGCTGCCTTCTTGAACCGCTGCAGCCCATATGGTGTAGGTATACCCTCAGTGCTGTTATGGAGGGAGTTCCAGGATTTTGACCCAGCAACGCTGAAGGATATATAATCGCTGAAGGCGATATAATTCCAAGTCGGGATGGTGTATGACTTGGAAGGGAGCTTGACGGGGTGGTGTCCCCCTGCATCTGCTGTCCTTGGCCTTCTAGGTGATCAAGGTTACAGATTTGAAAGGTGGCTGAAGGAGCCTTGGTGAGTTGCTGCAGTGCACCTTGTAGATGGTGCACGCTGCTGCCACTGTGCACCGGTGGTGGAGGGAAAGGATGTTGAAGGTGGAGAATGGGGTGCCAGTCAAGTGGGCTGTTTTGTCCTGAATATCGAGCTTCTTGAGTATTGTTGGAGCTGCATTCATCCAGGCAAGTGCAGAGAATTCTATCACACTCCTGACTTGTGCCTTGTAGGTGGTGAACAGCCTTTGGAGAGTCAGGACATGAGTTACTCTTCACAGAATTCCTAGCCTCTGACCTGCTCTTGGAGCCACAGTATTTATATGGCTGCTACTGTTCTGTTTCTGGTCAGTGGTAACCCCTAGGATGTTGATAGTGAAGGATTCTGTGATGGTAATGTCATTGAATGTCAATGGGAGATGTTTGGATTCTCTCTTGTTTGATATGGTCATTGCCTAGCACTTCAGCAGCATGAATGTTACTTGCTACTTATCAGCCCAAGCCTGAATATTGTCCAGTTTTTGCTGCATATGGGTATGGACAGCTTCAGTATCTGATGAGTCACGAGTGGTGCTGAACATGGTGCAATCATCCGCAAATATTCTCACTTCTGACATTATGATGGAGAGAAGGTCATTGATGAAGCAGCTGAAGATGGTTGGGCCTAGGACATTACCCTGAGGAACTCCTGTAGTGATGTCCTGGGACTGCGATGATTGACCTCCAACAACCACCACTTTGCGTTAAGCATGACTCCAACCAGTGAAGAGTTTTCTCCCTAATTCTCATTGACTTCAGTTTTTCTGGGACTCCTTGATACCACATTCGGTCAAGTGCCACCTTGATGTCAAAGGCAGTCACCCTCATCTCATCTCTTGAGTTCAGCTCTTTTTTGTCCATATTTGGACTAAGGCTGTAATGAGGTCAGGAGCTGAGTGGTCCTGGCAGAACCCAAACTGAGTGTCAGTGAGCAGGTTATTGTTGAGTAAGTGTCGCTTGATAACACTGTCGACGACCCCTTCCAACTCTTTGCTGATGATCGAGAATAGACCGACGGGGCGACAATTGGGTGGTCTGAATTGGTCCTGCTTTTTATAGAGTGAACACTTTCATCACTCAAAACAGCTGTTTTAGTCCATTGGAGCCTATTTTTTGGCTACTCGGCTTGTTTCAAATGGGAAACTGTCAGCAGAGAGGAGTTTTGGCTTAGACTTGATTGAGTTCCAGAGGTGTAAGTGTAAGTGTGATAAATCATTGCACAACATAGTTCCCAATGTTACATTTGGGGCCTTTTCTCACAAGAGTTTAGACTGTGTGTTTATGTATTTAAGCTTACCGCCCCAGCTGAGACCCAACACTCACTGACTTTGAGATTATCTTGACTAGCCTCAACACCAAATTGATCTTCTGGTAATGTGACCAGGATATCTAACAGGAATAAACCTTCCTGATTTATTTCATCTCCTTGGATCAGGTAGTGCTGCTGCAGGATTCATCTCCTTACTTCAATAATCTTTGAGATTGTCACAAGATCAGACCTGCTTTTAGATTTACTATTGAACAAATGTACAAGTGAATAAACAAGAATATAACACGTATTTTTACAGAAGGTATACTAGGACTTCAAAAGGAAACTAAAAGGTCACAGTGCATACTCTAAATTACTTTGGAAACAACATTTGAGTTACATAGTGATCCATTTTTTTCTCTCCACCAAAGAGACTGCATTCTCTTAATTGATTTTCCTCTCATCCCAACTCGTGTATATTTCCTCACCTGTCCTGAGTTTGAAGATGCATTACTGAACTCATCACACCAGTCTGTGTTTTTATGAATGTGGTGTTGCTTGGCTCCCTCCTTCAAGTCTACAATTTGAAAACAATTTCTAAAAGGTATTTGTATTATTTAGCTGGGAGGTGTAGATTTTATATAAGGCATACTTTTAACTCTCCGTACTGTGACTGAATTTAAAGGAACAACCCACCATGCTGAAACTAGCGAAAAAAATTGTCACACTGCATCTAAGTATTTTCAAGTTTATTTGCAAACCTGCTGTGTGCTGTTCTGTGTATCATCCGCACATGAAATAGAAGTGTAAATATTTTGAAATTTAATAAAGCTGAATGTGCTCTGAGCTGTAAATTGGTCAGCATGAATTTAGCCTGGCTTTAACTACTAGAGTTGGAAATGTACAGTGACTGGTCAGCGTTAAGGTGGATGGATACTCTTGATGCAGTGATGAACTTCGTTAATTCTTGTATGGGACTCTAAATGAGGGTACGCAATCTTAGTGGAGAAAAAGGTGACTTTTGGAAGCTACAATATCCCTAGCATCACGGTTGAGTGGTGTTTGATTGTTTTGACTGCTAACTGAAATAATGATGGGAAGGGAGGGAACAGGGCAACAGTTTTTGGGTTGGGGAAACCTGGAAGAATCCCACTAGGACCTTATTTCCATTTTTGAAATCTGTTTCCCAGCCAGATTGCGATGCTAACTGTTGAGTGGGTAGGTCTTCAGCACCAGGCTTCAGCTGCAGAAAGGAGGGAGGGAGAGATGGGGACTGCAAATGGGGGCTGGAGAGACTGGGGGAGGAGGGAAAGAAGTTTGTGGAAGGGGTTAGAAAGATCAGGAGCGGGGGAAGAGATGATCTTGGAACTCTCTGGAAGACATTTGTGGTTTGCGGGAGGAGATCATAGGCTGTGGAGGACATCAGAAAGGCATTTCAACCTTACAGGGCTGTTGAGGGATGTTGTGTCTGATTGCTGGAGAGTTATAATGTTTGCTTTGGGGGGCAGGGGGGGAACACTCCTTTTCCTAAATGAGCCATATGCCTCCTGGGAATATGTGGGTTGCCTGCACCCCACCACACATTTATTACACTAGAAGTGGGTGGGTTCAAGATTTTTGAAGGGGTGTCCCTGGGGTCTGTGTCTCCCAGCAGTGATCAGGCCATATGTATATATCTTCAAAAAGGAAGTTTTGGGTAGTCAGGGAACAGTCTCTGTAAAGTGTTTAAAGCCAATTTCTGGGCTTTGATACGTGGTTTCTTGGGGTGCTGGGATTTGAGGCTGACCCAGTGCTATGTGGAGGAGATTTGTGTTCAATAAAAAGGAATGGAGGGGAGGCAGTTCAATAATAATTTACTTAATGGACAGTGGCTAAAATTGTTTACTTAATCGAACTGACTAAAATTGTAACTTAGAATGACATAAGAGGATAGAGTATATTTGGTGAATTAAGTATTGGCATTAGGATGTTTATTTAATAAAATGATCTAGAGCTCAGAGATTTTATTTGAATGCATTGAATACCTAAATACCTTGCAGTACTTGTCAGGTTGTGTGTGTACAGTTGTGCTGGGACCATGTCTTTTAAGTAGTACGTGCATGCAGACAAAAGATTGGCCTGTTTATGTGATCCTGTTGTTTCGGGGACAGGTTATCTCTGATCTGGAGGAACAGTTAAACCAGCTGAGCCAGGAAAACGCCGAGCTGAACAGCCAGAACTACTACCTAACCAAACAGCTAGAAGAGTTGTCATGCGTTGGAGACGAGCGAGCCCAGCTCCGGCAGGAAATGGGCAGGATGCGCCAGGAGCTATCTGATCAAGAACTTCAACTCAGTAACCAAAAACAGGTTAGCGCACACCTACTGTCAGTGATTAATTAATCTCAACATTCTCATCAAATCTTCTAGCTATCCTTCATGCCTATTGATATATTTTTAAAAATCATATAAAGACACACAGGTACTGGAAATAATTAGCACATTTGCTTTGAACCGTCAGAGTTCTTCCGTGCAGTTGTTTAGGAGACCTTGGCACTGATTCAAAGCAATTGGAGAATGTTGAGGTTGACCAATTTGTCAGTCCCACATCAATCAGTCTAGGAATGTGTTAAGGTAGACAGTCTGAAGGTCAACTAACACTAAAATCAGAACTAAAACAGCAGAGTAGATTTTAGTAGATGATATTGTAAATTTATGGGTTAATAAACATTTTATACACTAGGTGAAATTTCAATTTAGCATCTTGAGTGCTGGAAGAAACCTTGGCATTTTCTGCTCCGTTATATCTGACATTTTCCTTCATTTGAATATACCTTTTATTCCATTTCTCTTTCAGACAATAGAGACACTAAAGACGACCTGCTCAATGTTGGAGGAGCAGGTAATGGACCTGGAGACATTGAATGATGAACTCCTTGAGAAAGAACGACAATGGGAAACCTGGAAGGCAGAGTTTGAAGAAGAAAAAACACAACTTGAGCGACGCATCCAAGAAATGAAGAGGCTACTGGATATGGAAAAGCAGAGCAGGTATTGTAACGTAAGAGAAAATGCTGAGTAATGGATAATCACTGTATAGTGGAATATTGAGTGAGTATTGGTATTAAAGTAAGAATATTAATCTGTTAACAGTGTACCAGGGGATCAGGACTATACTGATCAGATGCTAGAAAGCCCATTTGCTACCAGAGCCATTTTAAATTAAAGTGCAGGTAACTGTCTTCCAGTCATTTGGTGGAATTTTACGCAGTGGGATTTTACGGTCCTGCCAAAGTCAATGGAGTCGAGAATGGCTCGCTGCATTTTATGGTCCCGTTCCCACTGCAGCAGGGCCATAAAATTCCAGCCATAGGATAACAAATAGAGCAACAGATTTGAGAATTGAAACTGATGATGAGGGCAGTGGGTGGTGGGGCGGGAAGAAATCCTGTTTCCCTGATGTGGCATCACAAACACGATGTGAATTGTCAAGGCAACTTTCTTCAACCCCTAAACTGCAGAAGTCATTTAAATTCACTATTTTCAATCCAAGTTCTGTTTGCACTGTTATAAATAGAACATGTCATGGCCAGTCGTGATTCATGAATAAATCCCTGCTTGTGAGTTATCCAGTCTTCTATTGTGTAGGTATTTCATAAAAGTCACGGTTGTCATGATGGCTACTACTGATTATAAAAATGCTCTAACACAGCTTTTGGAACTGAATGTCTAAATTATTAAAATCCGTTTATCCTTCTGTCTCAAGTCCTATTTAAACAGCTGAACTTCTTTTCATTTTTAAAAAGTATTTCTTGATATCTGAGATTTTTGCTTTTCAATTTTAATCTACCCTCAGAATGGATGTACATGCATTTGTGTACTTGCTCAATGTATTGTGAAATTTCTTGTTGCCTCTTGTGTTACCTAGAAATGGACAAATTATGCATTGTAACTGGTGCCTTGCAAAAGGCAGTGATTCCAAGCATTTCCTTCTGTTGTTTTTAGAGCTTGATGTCTTCTAGTGGTCTGTGGCACAGCAATTACGTTTACTAGTTGCCCAATGAAGAAAGTTTTAGACAGTTGGAGATCAGCACGCACACCAACTCTTATGGACCTCACTTACTAATAAACCATTACCAGGAAATGTAAATCAACAAACCTGAAGAGACTACATGTAGCGCAGGTTTTTGTGTTTTAGTTGTTACTGCCAGGATATACACTGTACCCAGCCAGCTGTCATGATCTCTGCCTTGTCAAGATCACTAATTCATTAATTCTCCCAGTTCATTGCTGAGGATATGTTTCCACCGCCTGTGCAGTCTTGTCATTACATGGATATTGATCCAAAATGGATGTGTGAAAATGGCTGTAGTCTTATGGTTTTTTTTTCTGGTTTATCTTCCTTTAATTTCACAGAATGCGTGCAGACCAGCGTGGCAATGAGTCCCGTCAGGCTGTGGAACTAGCTGTGAAGGAGCACAAGGCTGAGATCTTGACCTTACAACATTCTTTGAAAGAGCAGAAACTGAAGGCAGAAAGCCTTTCTGATACGGTTAGTTTTTGCCTGAAAGCTACACCTGTGTTTACTTTAAAACTTTGATAGGGTCGCTACTGTAGAGGCAGTGTAACACACTTGTTACTGTCTGAATACAAGATCAAACTGTTCAGAAAAGCAATTAAATTTGATTAGATGACAACATGGTGGTTATGAGATAGCATCAAATATATGAAAATTAAACTCTTGTCAGCAGGAATGCTGATCGTGTGCATTCTTTCTACTTTGTAATTATATTTGTGGCAGTGTTTCTGTAAGAGACTTTGCGCAAACTGTCGGCTTTTCAGATAACAGGTTGCTGATTGTGGTTTATTCAATATTCTTGACGTTTCAAAGCAAAACCAAAGCATGGAAGGATATATCGTTCAGAGGATGAGTTTTACAGTGGAAGAACTTTTTTTTTTAAGAAAGATAAACCTGGGTGAAAGATCAACGCCCACAATACAAGTTGAAAGAGTAGAGGAAAATATTAGGTAATTCAAGAATTGGTGGTTAAGTGACAGCGTGCTTGTGCTGTTCAAATTGTGTGATTGGAAGAAAAGGCAAAGGTAAACAGCTTTACAGTTTGGAAGCCATGGAGAAATGAAGAGTTGAGAGGGGAGGTAACTGTTAGCCAGACTTGGCAGAGGAAGGAACAAGATTTTTTTGCATTACGAACGTTCAGGAAGTTGTGAGCATTGGGCATGTGTTGTCTGATGGAAGTAAAGTATAATCATCAGCAGAAAAATGTATAGGATTGGATGTTCGGTAAAAGAAATTATTGATCTGAAGCAGACATTGTGTAGGCAAGAAGTCTGAGCTTGGGAAAGTCTGATTATGGGAAATGATACACGGGTAATGTTAGAGAAGAGGCCAGATAGCCATGAACATAGCTTTGGTAGAAGGATATAACCTTTGTTTTAAAGCATCATATGGACCTGAACGAATTTTGGCTTTGGAAACGTCCACGGTAATGGCCAGTGATTAACCAAACTGAAACCAGAGTGTGGGTTTCATCACATAAACGTTAAAAGAGCTTCCTATACCAGAAACAACAACCTATGGACGGGGATGGGAGCAGCTTCCACTATATTTTGTGTCTTTATCCAGACAACAGCTGACCCACTGGCTACTCAAGTGCCCCCTCTTTATTAGTTGATAGGATCTAAGCTCTAGGTAGCACCATGCGCATTCCACATGGACTGTAGCATTGTTTAGGCCAGCGTCAGAAATTTGGCGATTTAGGAGACCTGTAGAGTTGCAATTTAAAATTAATCAAGAATTATAGCTTTCTTCATTATTCTACTCCCCTCACCTATGGTTTGTTTCTTCACTGGAAATTGCCAACTACATGTTACTAATAGGTGAGAGGCTGATTTATTTCCTCTGCTATCTTTTGAAAGACAGTATCCTTACATACCCTCTGCAAAAAAAAGGGTGTTTGGCTGTAACATGTGTTTGCCCATTATTTCCTAGTTCTCCTGTAATTTGCGTTATAAGCATTGCAATTTCATTTTGCAATAGAAAATCATGTCCTGGGTACTGCCAGTGGTAAGGGAAGAAATGTTATGTGTGTGTTCATGTAAGCATGCTGGCCTGATGTATAGGAAAAGATTCTGGAAGTTGCCAAACTATTTCATATGTAATATTGTTTTTTTGCGGAACATTGCATATTGTCATGAAAAGCAATTACATCCACAAATTACTTGCAGGCATTTTGAACTTTTTAAGAAAGACTTGTGTGTTTTTAAAGAAATACAACTGAGGACACTGAAAAGATGGCTGATTAATGTAAAGTGACCACTTTCTGGAAAATTGCTATATGGATCATACTGACAGACATGCCCTGAGAGAACATGGAATGTTGCACCTGAAAAGGTGTCATGGCCTTCTTCAAGCAGAGACAATTAAAGGGGGATAGGAAAGATGCAAAACACTGAACTTTAATCTCCTGTGGTTTGGAGACAAAAGATTGATTTACCATCTCAGCAGTCACCCAAAAATCCATCTCCTGTTGATTTATATCTCAATGGGCTGAAGCTTCCGGTCGGCATGCGGTGTTGGGCCTGACATGCCGACGTGTAAAATGACGCAGGATGATGTTGGTCGTGCATCCCAATGTCATCGTGCGTCATCGCGAGGTTTCGTTTGGTGGACGCATACCGGAGTCGGCTGCGCGCCAGCCAAAATGTCAATGCCCTATTAAGGCCATTAAGAAAGTAATTAAACTAGTTAAGAATGCAACCTTAAGGTTGGCGGGCAGCCGAAAAGCCCAAGCGGCCTTCGTGTTTTTCAGGAAACTTCATCCACAGGTGGGATGAAGTTTCCTGAAGCTTATATAAAATCAATAAATTAATTTTCCCACCTTTACAAACATGTCCCAACTCATTTGACACTGTCACATGAGGGGACATGTTTAAATAAATGTTCATATCATTTATTAAACACTTTTATTATCTATTCAATCTCTCCGAGGCAGCTCCGTGCCTCAGAGATTGCTGCACTCTTTCGCGTGCATGCGTGGAAGAGTGCAGGCCCCAACTCTCCCTCCTCCCCCCATCCGCACAGGTAGTGCTGGGCCACGCGTTATGCTGGGCAGGCCTTAATTGGCCTGCCCGCGTAAAATGGTGGCGCACAGCCGATCATGGGCGGCGATCGACTCTGCGCCCAGTCCGCCTGCCATAGGAAAAATCCAGGCCAATGTGTAAATAGTTCTGAGGTGGATGGAAGATGACTATTTCTCCTCAGAAAAGATAGTTAAAAAGCTAGCTGCAGAGAAGTGCAGTGTGTGCTGTGAGAGTGACAGCACAAGAAGACCGACTAGTCGTCCCTGCAGTTGCAGGCAAAGTCTCTCTCTCTCTCTCTCTCGCTGGGAGCAAGGCTCAGCAGAAGCCACAATCAAAATGGAAATAGGACAGCCTCTTCAGCTAACCTGCAGAATCAAGTGTCTCCAAACCAACTACAAAACTGCCAAAGTGAGCTCTACCGGAATTACCCAACTCAACGGCTGCAATGTTCTGCCATCAACGCCTCATGGACTGATTTGTATATTTTTTCAACTTTTATTTGGAATCTTCTCATTTCTGATATGTGTGAATGTATGTTACGGTTTTATTATTTTTCTTGGTTTTTAGTAATTAATAAACTTGCTCTTTCTTTGACTCAAGAAAGCCTGGTTAAATTGGCATTTTCTTTGAAAAAAAGTGCATTTTGACTGGGAAACGGTATCCATGGGGGAATGGATCCTTTCTGAGTTAACTTTGTTGCAACCAACTGAGGTGGGGTTGAATAAAGAAAGGGAGTCAGTTCATTTCTTCTTACCTGGGAGGATAACAAAATTGGGGTCCCATTTGGGAAGTTAACAAATTAGGAGGCCTCGTCTGGGGACTGGTCGGAACAACATTGATACTACTTAGAGCTTAGATCCTGTCAACCAATATTAGAGAAGGCGGCACTTGAGTAGCTAGTAAGCCAGTTATCTGGATAAAGACACAAAATATAGTAGAAGCTGCTCCCATCCCCATTGTTGTTTCTGATACAGAAAGCTCTTTTAATATCCATATGATGAAACCCTCACTCTGGTTTTAGTTTGTTTAATCACTAACCATTGTCTTGGACATTTCCAAAGCCAATATTCGTTCAGGTCCACATAATGCTTTAAAACAGCAATGTTTGTGGCTACCTGACTCTGCTATACAGAGGTGCTATTCCATAGCATGATGCAAGATGTCATACTGCTGAGGAAAACAAGATTTTACAGTTGAATAAATTAATCTGTCAAGTCCGAGAACTGAAGCATCACCCGGTTACTGACTCACTGCATTAGTGTGTTACATTACACATTTGTAAAAATGACTGTCAGAAATTCAAGCACTTAAGAAATTGAAAACAGCCTGCACTGCGATTTCATGCATTTTCATATATTAAGGTCTGTTCAGCTTCCTGAAAAAGCTTTGAGCTTTAAGTAAATTGTAGATTTTATTTTAACACCATTTTAGACTTAAAAGTATTTTATTTTTAAGAAGTGATTGTAATCTCATAATCTTATGTTCCATTTGGTTTGAGACCTCTGAATTTAGTTCTAATTCGTCTTGCATACCCTCCCCAGTTGTTTTTTTTACATATTTTAATGTCATTTTCTGATGATTAAATTTGCACACTGTGCTTGTATTGGTACAAATCATTTTAGTTTCCCTGGCTTTAATGTATAGTACTTAGGACCACTGAAAGAACTTCTGCTGCACTCTTCATTTGTCAGGCGATCTGCAAATGAAATATTTAACATTGGGAACAAAACATAATTCTGCACAAAGTAACAATGTAAAGTAATAAAATATAAAAATGTGTTTAATAAGGAAATTGAATAATCCAGCAGAGTGCTTTTTGAAAGTCATATTAATTGTTAGAAATTTGAACAAAATTATAGATTTATGTAATCTACCATTAAATGGCTTATGATATTGAGTGGCAGTGCTGCTGAACTGACACCATCTTCAGGAGTCCGTTTTTGAGAATAAACAGCATAAATACATTGTTCTGGAAATGTAGGCATAGCAGGAAGAGGTATCAGATGTCATCATTAACACTTGCATAGAATTATATAGCCTGTTTCTGTGCTGTGTTCAATTCGGCCCAAATGGCCTATACCAGTGTTTATGCTCCACGCCAGCAGTTTGATATTAGAGTAAGTATGGTAAATGTAATGTAACCTATATTGCTCAATTATTGAGAATGAAGATTAGAATTCAGCTTTCCATTATAGTTTCCCATCCGTTGTCATTGGCTGGGTGATCACAGGATGTCATCCCATACAATTGAATTACATTTTTTATGTAGTTAGTTTTATTGAATCATGGAATGCATCACAGAATAGTTACCATACAGAAACGGGCCATTTGTCCCATCATGATTGCGCTGGCTTTCCAAAGGAGTAATTCACCTAATGCCACTACCTGGGCCTTTTCCATTGCCCATTGCAGCATAACAATATTTTGCATCACTAACTACTTTTTGGATACTATGAAAATCGTATCTGGGTAAATAAAAGCAGGAAGTTGCATTAATTGGTCAGCTAAGAGTTGGGCCCATTCAAGCACCCAGTTTTATAAGACAATGTCATTAATTTATTATGTACAAGTGCTGGTCCATAACGTATGAAAAAATCCAAGAATGCTTTGTTTCATTAAAGATGCTTCAGATTACATTGCAGGAAAGCGATGCATGTACAAAGCAACGGGAACAAAAAAAAGCTAATGCCTCCAAGAATTCAAATACATTAATAGTGTTACTTAATACATATGCAATTATTTATAAAATGTTATCTCAAAGAGAAACAAACATCTAGCAGGATAACAAAATCATAAATATAAACTTCCTCTCTTTATTAAAAGAGACACTTTGGCCTGGATTTTCACTCCTGGGCCGAGAGCACAGAGATGGGCATTTCCTGGCTCCGCCATCTCGACCTGGGTAAAAGAGGCCCATAAAGTTAGATTTTCATTCCGAGGTGGCAGGGTCCTCTGGGAGTCAGGCCCACCACCCCTGGAACAACTGCAGAGGCTGCCAGGTGCGGAGCTGGGGTGGGCAGAAGGCCTGTCGAGGTGCACCAACACTTTGTTTTGTTCATTTTAAAAAATAAATCCAACAAAAAACAGCCCTCATTTCTCCCCCTCCCTCCACACACTCCCCATGCCCTAGCCATGTCATAACCCATGCCACTCTGTCCCTCCACCTACCCCCTATGGCCCCTCATACTTCCTATGCCACCTTATGCCCCTCTACTCACTCCCAGTGGCCCCACATTTCCCCAATGCCTCCCCATGTACCTTCACCCACTCCTTATGGGTTCTTATATCTCCTATGCCGATCCATGTCCCCCACTCGTCCCCATGGCTCTTTACAGCTCATATGCCAACTTAGTGCCAGCCCATGCCCTCCCACCTCCCATTCTTTTCTTTTACCTCCTCCATGCCAACTCATCTAGTGTCAGCAATGGGCAAATCTCAGGAGCCATGCTTACATAAATAATGTAAATATTGACAATGTCACTATTTTAAAAAAAAAACACTCAATGATTAAAAAAGCATTCAGTACATTGAGATTTGTATTATTTTGGGTTTGGGAGCCACAGATACCTAAGATAGGCAATCAAGTATTCATAAGTAACTTTAAGGTAGTTTATTAAGCTTATTAAGAAGTAACAGTTTAAATATAATGCATTAACTAAATGGACAAGAAAAATATACAACCTGTGGCAGTTGAGTGGTTCACTGATCCCAAAGGATGAATGGACGGCTAGTACTGAGTGTGTTTATCTCAATAGCTTGTGATGGCAGCTAGCAGTATTCTGCTCTCTAGTGGAAGTGTTAGCAAATCCTTCTCCCATCATCCTCGCTCTTTCCTGGTCCATCTCTCATCTTATCAAGGTGACTCCCTGATGAGTGCTGCCACCTAACTAGGACTGCCACCTGTCTCTAAACACTCATTAATATACTTTATTTCCAGGGGCTGGTAGCTTACCCAGTGTCAATCACCTGTTCAAATCCTTCTGACCACTGGATACAGGATAGGTAGCCAAGATGTCAGAGTGGTAACCTCCACCTGCTGTTCCGTCACACTGGCTTGAGGTCACTGGGGTGTGCAGGGTGCCAGCCTTTCTACAAATATTCCTGAACCGATAGCAGAGTTAATGACCTCAATGCAGGGAGCACAATCTTTGTGACCTTTATCTCTACCTTGTCCTGGTCCCTGACTCCTTAGAATCAATTTTTTCCAGAGAGAGAGAATTAAATGCTGTGCCAGCTAGTTCCATAAGAGTTCTGTACAATTCTTTAAAAAAAAAGCTCCATTTCTTAAAAACAATTATTTCTTACAGACTCCTTCAACTAATCTCATGGAAAAAAAAATTGTAATCTTGGAGTGCCAATCAAACTGCTTACTTAACAGGCAGCCGACTAGGAATGTTAGGTTGTAAAATCAATCATGTAGCCCAAATCCTATAATGATAACCCTCAGGCTTATTTCAACATAGAATGAAATATGAAGCACTGTTTTTTTTAAACTCCACACTTTTAAGTTTAAAGCCCAGCAGAGTTAAATTCCTTGATAGCTTCAACAGCTCCAATGAGTTTAACAGCTTGGACAGTTCCATTGAGTTTATGCACTTTTTATGTACAATCATGTCCACTTTTAACAATCCCAAAGGGCACCTGGCTGTCCCAAAGGGCGCCTTACTTCTCCCAAACGTATTTCGGGACTATACCTAAAGAGGTCCCTTACCTCTCCAAAAGGATATCCTGGCTATGTCAATGAATCCACAGGCTCAGACCTGCCCTAATCTGCACACTTTGAGTTTCAGGCACCTATGCTGATGTTGAGGCCGTTTTACAACCTGATGTTCGTGCTGAGCATTGTGCTGGGCGCCATCTTCTTCGAGAGGGTGTTCGACCAAGCCGAAGATGCTGTGTTTGAGCACATCGATGAGGGGAATCTCTGGAAACATATCAAATTATGAGAAAAATGACGAAGAATAAAAAAAATTACCTCAGCAAAATCACATGAGTGGAGCAGCTGCTGATTAATATGGGCAGCTGCCTCTGTGAACCAAGAATGTGCTATTTAGAACCCACCCCCACCGCCCCCCTTCAATGAAAATGGCAGGGGGCGGGCTTCCTAATTTGGGCCTTTGCCAGCATTTTCACGCAGATGAAAAGCCCCTCCTGTTGGCATGAAAATTTAGGCCTCCATATTTATTGCCAGCTGTTTAAATTTCTCTCTGCCTCCAGAGTACCTCAGGTAACTTTCCTAACTAGAGGAGCTCTGTCTGACAGTGACTCTGAACATTTTAATGATAGTTATTATTTTGGGTAGCATGAGAACTAATCTGGAAATGACTTGCCAAAGGAAAACAATGCTGTACTTCTTTCTTGTGTGCGCTGTTATGATCTCTGTAGAGACCAATAACTTTAAACAAGAGATTTTAATTCTCAGCGACCAAGTTAAAGAAATTTAATGACGAGATCTCAAGTTTTAAGACTTTTACTGTATCAAACAAACTAAAAGCAACATTGAATAAACATAATTTAGTAGGCAACTAATGCTCTGAACTACAGAAATGATAACCCTTTCTAATGTCTTAACACAACCAATAACCTCACACTGCATATATATACTTTACAGCACGCTCTCCACAAGATTGCAGCCTTTATGAGAAACAACACCAGTCACTTCAGCTTCCAGTGGGCTCACTTCTCCCCATTTCGTTGAGTTGTAACATCCCGTGACTGTCAAAAGGAGCCTCTCTCAGTTTTTGGAGAATTGCTGACTGACTACCATCAATGAGGTCCATTCTGGTGATTTCTCCTCTGGGCCTTATCAGGGCATATCTTGCAGAGTCTTTAGGTTGCCACAGGATGCTGTTCTTTCACCAGTGACTGTCCTCTCTCCCACGTTCTGCCTAGTAGCTCAAAGAGGACTATCAGCTTTCTCCTCTCTGCTGACTGCACCAGCTGCAGCCTTTGTTTCTGGGAGACATCTCTCTCTTTCTGCCCAAGAACTCTGGGAGCGAACATCTGTCCCTGGTCAACCCAGCTGCTCTTGCCTTTGTTTACAGGTGTGAACATTTTGCACCTTCCTCCCAGTAAGCCTCAACCTGGACTCTCCTGCCCCCATGTTACTGAAGCCACCCAGGCTTGTTGAGCAGAATTTGAAGCAGATCACGTGACAGCCTTCATTCTTTCATTTTACCTTGAATTAAAAAGACAGTCCAAAACATAATCATCTACTAAAACTTCACATTCATAACAGTGGAGGTCAAACTTCAGCCAAAGCACGACATCCCTGCAATATGGAATCTTTCAATCTGGTGATGTGGTGATAATTCCAGGTTGTTGCTGTCTTAACTTGGCAGAGTTCCTAACGACATGGAACCATCTGCTCTGTTAAGCTAACATATGATCAGTAAGCACCACTGTCAAGCAGAGCTGCTAACATCACGCTTTGTTCACACCATGGTTCTACATTACAATGCTGACTACACTTGTGTCATCAAGGGGGCAAGATCTTTGTTACTTTGTAAGCAAAAAAGAATGTCCACGTGGCAAATAAATGCTAGTTCTTTATTTGACGCTTATTATTAAAAAGTTGTTTTGCTTGAATTACAAAATGGATGCATTATAATATTAATATAGTTCATCAGTGTTTGAAAATGCAATATATTTATACCAGAATGCTTTTTGGCCCATTCTCATTCACAGCTGAGTGACCTGGAGAAGAAACACACCATGCTGGAGATGAATGCACGTGGCCTTCAGCAGAAGTTAGAGACAGAGCGAGAGCTAAAACACAGACTGATCGAGGAGGTAGGGCAAATATCTGAGGTTTTACTTTGCACCATAAAACAATTTTCTTTTGCAAAATTCTTTATTGATTTAGATGCTGGGAATAAAATATGATTGTCTATTGGCCATGTTTAATGCTAAATCTGGTAGTTCAATGGAAATAGATTTGATGGAGCCAGGAAGTAAGACTCAATATTAGAGGTTCCACGTTGAAGGAGAAGGTTGTCTTTTTAAAGATGGAGGAACGTGTCTCCATGGCAGAGCACCAATTAAAAGTACAGAATGAACATTTTTACTTCCATTAAGCACAGTTCATGGAATATGGAAAAGTATGCCTGGCTTTTGCCTGCTGCATCCTTTATCAAGCAGAAATTGAACACCTTAGTAGCTTTGCCAGTTGCAGGGTTTGCATTAACATTGTGAATGTGATGTTGTGGTGATTAACTCTGACCAAAGTTACCTTGACTTAGTAAACTATATTCTTTCTGTCCATCTCTGTACATTCATGCTATATGTTCTGAACCTTGTGGTTTTCACCTTTATTTAGCAAACAAAACTGCAGCAGCAGCTAGACATGCACAAAACACACATCTTCCGCCTCACTCAAGGACTGCAAGAAGCCCTGGATCAGGCTGACCTGTTAAAGACAGAACAGAGTGATTTGGAGTACCAGATTGCAAATATGCAGGTAAGAGTTAAATGCAATAGAAAATCCAATCACTTTGATGCTATGTGGTGACTGACAGATGGCACATAAAAGCAATAAAAACAAATGTGGAACCTGTACAACCATTTCTCCGCAGAAATTGGCGGCTTTGACCAATATAGTAGAGAAAGCACAGGAATGTGGTCTTAGAGTACATTGGTATATTTGGGAGGATTAAGACTCATGTCCAGTCATAGGATCAATTTTATTCTATAAACCTTGCACTTGCTATAATGCCTCAGTTGGAATAGAGATAACTGAAAGGGGTTTGTTGTCCTTCACATGAGATTTCACATCTGTCTCTGCTAATTTTAATAAAAAAAATAAATTAAAAGCTATATTTATTCACAATTTATTCACTTCGGCTTTTTAGCAAAAACAGGAATTTTAGGTTTCACAACATTGGCTTGTGTCCGTACTCCTGTCCTGCCTTCCTGCCTGATTCAGAGGATAAGAGATGGATTTTTTGTTGAGGCAGGCTCCCCGCACCCCAGCATAAACTTTGGGGGTGAGCCCACCATCGCTTAGCTGGCTTGACCCGCTTTAATTTTTTGGGCAACGGCCCTTTAGTAAGTGTGAGGCGAAACTTCCAGCCATCTCTTGGAGGACATCCCGACTCATAGAGCTGCTGGCCAATTAGAGGTCGGCAACTCTGCACACCACCAGTGCCAAGCAGGAGTGTTGGCCACTACTGATGCTGCAGGTAGGACAAGGAGGTGGCTTCAGAGATGCATCCGGACATTTAGGTCAGTCTGAGATATCGTCGGGGCCTGTCAGCCTGGCCCCAGTGCAGGGTCAGGAGGGGGTTGCAGGAGGCAGAACTGTGGAAGGAGGGCCTCTGATTGACACCAGGGCCCCAGGAAAGAGGCACTCCCCCCTGCCCTTTATATCACCCAACTTGTAGGCAGGATAAGGCCCTTAACTGGGCATTAATTGCCCCCCGCGATGGAACTGACTGCCCTTGACATCAGGGCAGCATTTGACTGGGTGTGGCATCAAGGAGCCCTAGCAAAACTGAAGTCAATGGGAATCAGGGGGAAAACTCTCCATTGGCTGGAGTCATAGCTAGCACAAAGGAAGATGGTTGTGGTTATTGGAGGTCAATCATCCCTGCTCCAGGGCATCACTGCAGGAGTTCCTCAGGGTCGTGTCCTAGACCCAACCATCTTTAGCTGCTTCATCAATGACCTTCTCACCATCATATGGTCAGAAGTGGGGATGTTCGCTGATGATTGCACAATGTTCAGCACCATTCACAACTCTGATACTGAAGCAGTCCATGTCCAAATGCAGCAAGACCTGAACAATATTCAGACTTGGACTGATGAGTGGCAAATAACATTCGCACCACACAAGGCAATGACCATCTCCAACAAAGGAGAATCCAACCATCGCCTTTGACATTCAATGGCATTACCATCACTGAATCCCCCATTCCCAACATCCTGGAGGATTGACCAGAAACTGAACTGGACCAGTCGTAGAAATACTGTGGCTGTGTGAGCAGGTCAGAGGCTGGGAATTCTGTAGAGAAAAACTCACCATCAATTCCCCAAAGCCTGTCCACCATCTACAAGGCAGGAGTGCGGTGGAATACTCTCCACTTGACTGGATGAGTGCAAATCCCACAACATTCAAGAAGCTCAACACAATCCAGGACAAAGCAGCCTGCTTGATTGGCACCCCATCCTCCACATTAAGCATTCACTCCCTCCACCACCGATGCACAGTGGCAGCAATGTCTACCTCTACAAGATGTGCTACAGTAACTCGACAAGGCTCCTTTGACAGCACCTTCCAAACCCACGACTTCAACCACCTAGAAGGGCAAGGGCAGCTGGCACATGGGAACACCATCTGCAAGTTCCCCTCTAAGTCACACACCACCCTGACTTGGAATTATATCAACGTTCCTTCACTGTCACTGGGTCAAAATCCTGGAGCTCCCTCCCTAACAGCGCTGTGAATGTTCCTACAACAAATGAACTGCAGCAGCTCAAAAAGGAAGCTCACCACCACCTTCTCAAGGGCAATTAGGGATGGGTAATAAATACTGGCCTGGCCAGTGATGCCCATATCCCTTGCTGGAATTAAAAAGAAAACTTGAGGGTCTCAATTGGGCCACAGGTGGGTGATCCACCCAACGCTGCCCCAGCTGCTTGTAAAATCATGGAGGAGTTGGGGGCAGGTGGACTGTTGGGTATGCCGCTGATGCATTGTGCCCTAAATTATGGGTCCGCCCATTTGTTTTCCTGACTGCAAGTGGCTTGTAAAATTCAGGTCTATGTTCTTGAATGGCAGGTTGGGGACTGGATGGAGAAATGACTGTTCTAATCTAGTATTACTGAAGCTTATTTCTGTAGCGATAGCCTTGTTGAGTGTGATTTCACAATTGAAAGATGTGCAGTTTGCCATTTCTGCACGAAGATATGTGTGTATATGTGAAAGCAGCTATGACATCCATCAGAAATTTTTGAACCAAGACCTGAATGTAACCCAGTGGGAGGTTAGTGGAATGGCCTGGTTTCTAACATGGTGAATAAACAGCAGCAACTAATGTTTCTCAGTGAATTGGCCAATGATTGCAGAGGGCGTGATGGGGTACTTGTTGGGACAAATGAAATAGATGCCCAGAATCAATGTCCACTGCTTTTTTTCTCTCTCTCCCTCTCTCTCTCTCTCTCTCTCTCAACAGATGGTGTTCTCCCATGATAGAGTGAAGCTGGAAGGTACTATCACTCAACAGTCTAAACTGATTGATTTCCTACAATCAAAGATGGACCCACCAATTAAAAAGAAGAAGGTAGTTAAATGTGAATGTAAAAGAAGATGATTGTAATTCCATTCAATAATACCCCTAATCATGGTGGTTTGAAATTTCTTGAGCAGGCTACTGAGCTATTGTTGCCCTAACCTTGATATGTATTGCTTAGATCACTTGAATGTTTATTTGCTTAGACACCAACTTTGCTCTTGCCTGAGTTAATACCTGCTGAAATCTTCAAAATTACTGAGGGAAACAAAACTAAACATCACCCAAATTTGGATTGATTGCAGGCTGGGCTGTTTTGACCATGGAAAATGAGTGCAAACATGTTATCTCATTGAACGGCCCTGTGATTGGGATGTGGATACACAGCATTTTCTGAGAGACTAATATCTTTCTGACAATGTCCTCAAGGTGGCGCATTCGATTGGATAAATTACCCTAAAACATCAAGGAATTAATAGAGTTGTGAAAATTCAGTTTCTTTAGGGGTGCCTCAGCTTGTAGTATTTTGATAGGTCTGAACTGCAAGAGGCCTGTGGCATAACAAGTATCACTTGCAGCTTCATGTACCAAATTTAATCCCCATCATATATTGAAAATTGGTAGGTGCATAACAGTTGGTCAAGCAATTGAGTGGTTGATTCCTGATAGTTAACATCCCAGATCTGTCTGCGTCGCCCTGTGGAGCAAATTGCCTGCATCTATACAATAGGATACCACTGAAATCAGACTTTGTAGCTGTAGCTCTGTTTTATAGTTCTGTCCTTGTACTTTGACAATAGAAGATTTTATAAACGTGCATGTTAATCCCAATATTCTAGCCGCTCTGTAGCTCTTTAATCCTGTCTCTATCATTCCCTAAAAGCCCCATTAAGCACATAATAACTTAATTAGCCTTCTCCCTATATGTCCCTTTCTATCAATAGATGTAACTGTGCACTTCTTCCCTGAAAAAAACATTGGGTCGTCTTTCTTATCTATGACATGTTGTGGGAGCATTCACTCCACTAATAAACCCTCCCTTTGACTAAAATTCAACGTTTCTCAGTTGTTGGTGAGAATGAGACATATCCGCTCCTATTGAGGCAGGGATGGTACTCATATATTCTGTACGCAAATTCTTTTGACTTAAAAGGACAAGCATTTTGAAGCATAAAAAGTTAAAATTGGTATTCATGCTGCCACTAATGTCAATATTACTATTTCAGCTGAGGATTATGCCTTCCTATCAGGTGCTTCCAGATTTCTGTGTTGTCAGCATTGCACTGTCCCTCAGCCCTAGGCATGTTCACATAGTGATTTCTTGCTGAGCAGGTAGTTTTATTATGACACCATTCCTTGTATGCAGAGTTTGTTTGGGCGCCGTCGTGAGGACCCTTCTCTTCCTGTCCAGATTCCCATGCAGTACAATGACCTGAAGGTAGCCTTGGATAAGGAGAGATGTCGAAACATGGAATTAGAAGATGCGCTACAGAAAATCCGTGTAGAGTTGAAATGTGTGCGGGAGGAAGGTAAGAACATTCAAGGAGGCAAGGACTAGTCTATGTGTTTCAGTTAATGGTTTAGTGATGTGCATTAACATAGTCAGATTTGGCTGCAGTAACAGGCATTTTAGTTTAAGAACAAGTAAGCAAAAGTAAAGAGCAGCTTAACAGTCCCAAAGAGCGAAGAGGTTCTGTTTGTCCTGTGTATGGCTGTTCATGGAACTGTCGAGACACTTCTTGAGAGTCAAATGCACCTGTTGTTAATTTCATTATTACAGGTATGAATTGCAGATGTGAACCTTGAAAATGTTAGTACTTTACCTTGTACTTTTAACTGCTATTTCTTACTCTGCAGCCTAGTTATTTAACCGTGTAAAAAAAAAAGCAACCATTCCTTTAGTATAAAAGCTACATACAAAACTGCGTTTGTATCTGTTTAAGATTGAATTCTTAAAGTCAGGAAACCTTTGGAATAATCTCCAAACGTTATTAGTAAATTGTTTCCAAAAACAAACCAACCTAATTTGGTAATGATGTAAAAGTATGCCAAAAGCTAGAGTTCATTTTTTATTAAGATGCAATCTTTATTAATGATACTGTGGTAATGGGCATTTCCAGGTGTCATCTTTTATAATTTAAAACCTGCTAGAATGTTCATTAATCATGTCAAAAGCCTCCATTCTGAGCCAGTCTACTCTAGCCAGTCAGGTTGTTTCTGATGATACAATTTTACACAAAACAAAACACTGGGGTTCATTTTAGAAGAACAGAATTGAAAAGCATGAAGATTTTGAAACTTGGAATAGGACCTTGATTAGAGCGCACGCTGTGCACAGTTCTGGCC
Organism: Carcharodon carcharias; assembly: GCF_017639515.1. Taxonomy (NCBI): domain Eukaryota; kingdom Metazoa; phylum Chordata; class Chondrichthyes; order Lamniformes; family Lamnidae; genus Carcharodon; species Carcharodon carcharias. The sequence goes on along the minus strand of NC_054479.1, from coordinate 52,414,418 downwards.
TCATACAAAAAGAGTATAGAGGCACTGGAGAAGGTTTCACAAAGATTTAAGTATAATACTATAACTGCGAGGTTATAATGATCAGGAAAGACTAAAGAGGCTGAGGAGATGACTTAATAGAGACCTTTAAAAATTATGAAGGGGTTTGACAGAGTGGCTATAGAGAAGATATCTCTGCTTGTGTGTGAGTTCAAAACTAGGGATCATAAATATATGATAGTTACTAATAAAGTAAATAAATTTAGGAGAAGCTTCTTTACTCAGTGTCATGAATGAATGTGGAGCTTGCTACCACATTGAGTGGTAAACTCAGCTAGAAGGGCCCATCCATGGCTAACTCAAGAAATTAAGGATAGTGTGAGATTAAAAGAGGAGGCTTACAATATTGCAAAAAACAGTAGCAAGTTTGGTGATTAGGAATGTTTTAGAAACCAGCAAAGGGCCACCAAAAAGTTGATAAAAAGGGAAAGGATAGAATATGAGAGTAAACTATCCAGAAATATAAAAACAGATTATAAGAGCTTTTATAAGTATATAAAAAGGAAGAGAATAGCTAAAGTAAACGTTGGTCCCTTAGAAGCAAAGACAGGAGAAATTATCATGGAGAAACGAGGAAATGGCAGAGGCATTGAACAAATATTTTGTGTCTGTCTTCACAGTAGAAGACACAAGATTCATACCAGAAATAGGTGATAACCTAGGGGATAAAAAGAATGAGGAAATTAGAGAAATTATATTAGCAGAAATAAATTATTGGAGAAACTTAAGGGACTAAAATTCAACAAAATCCCTGGGACCTAATGGCCCACACCCTAGGCTTCTAAAAGAGAGAGCTTCAAAGATAGTGAATATGCTCGTTATGATTTCCCAAAATTCCTTAGTTTCAGGAACGGTCCCACTAGATTGGAGGTTGGCAAATGTTACACTGCTTTTTAAGAAAGGAGGGAGAGCGAAATCAAATGACCACACAGGCTATTCAACCTAGCATCAGTTGTTGGGAAATGCTGGCATCTGTGGTTGAAGTTTTCACAATCCACTTAGAAAAGCATAGAATGATTAGAAGAAGTCAACATGATTTTACTAAATGGAAATCCTGTTTGACAAATATGTTAGAGTATTTTGAGTATGTAACTAGTAGGGTAGATAAAGGGGAGTAGATGTAGTATACCTGGATTTCCAAAAGGCATTTGATAAGGTGCTACACAAAAGGTTAATAGGTAAAGTAAGGGCTCATGGAGTTCAGGGCGATATATTAGCATGGATATAGGATTGGTTAACGGATAGAAAGTAGAGAGAGGGGGCATAAATGCATAAAGTTGGCAGGGAGTGAATAGCGGAGTGCCGCAAGGATCAGTGCTGGGGCCTCAGCTACTTAAAATCTATATTAAAGACAGATGAAGAGACAAAGAATAATGTATATAAACTTGCTGATGACACTAAACTAAATGGAAAGGTAAGCTCTGGGAAGGACACAGAGAGGCTGCAAAGAGATATAGGCAAGTTAGGTGAATGGGCAACAAGATGGCAGATGGAGTATAATATAAGAAAGTGTGAAGATGTTCACTTTGGTTGTGAGAATAAAAAAAGCAGAATATTTTTTAAAAGATGTGAAACTTGTAAGTGTTGATGTTCAAAGAGACTTGTACAAGGAACATAAAGTTAGCATGCAGATGCCACAAACAATTAGGGAGGCAAATGGCATGTTGGCCTTTATTGCAAGGGGACTGGAAGACAAGAGTAAAGAAGTCTTGCTATAATTGTACAGGGTTTTGTTGAGACTACATCTGGATTTGTGTGTGCAGTTTTGGTCTCCACGTTTAAGGAAGGATATATTTGCATTGGAGGCGGCACAGCAAAGGTTCACTAAAATTATCCCTGGGCTGAGGAGTTGTTCTACGATGAGAGGCTGAGTAAAATGGGCTTAGATTTAGATGAATGAGAGGCAATCTCATTGAAACATACAAGATTCTGAAGGGGCTTGATAGGGTGGACACTGAGAGATTGTTTCCAGTGGTTAGGGAATCTAAAACACAGGGGTACAGTCTCAGGATAAGGGGCCAATCAGTTTGGACTGAGATGAGGAGAAATTTCTTCACTCAAGGGGTTGTGAATCTTTGGAATTCTCTATCTCAGGGTTGTGGATGCCCCATCGTTGAATACATTTAAGACTAGGATAGACAGATTTTTGGTCAGTCGGGGAATTAAGGGATATGGGGTGCTTGCGGGAAAATGAAGTTGAGGTCCAAGATCAGCCATGATTGTGTTGAATGGTAGAGTAGGCTTGATGGGCTGTATGGCTTAATCCTCCTCCTATTTCTTATGTTTAAATGTTCTTATGGTGAACAGCATTGATGTATTCAAGGAGAAGCTTGAAAGAGAAAGGGAGAGAGAATATCCTGATAGGGTTGTATAGAGTAGGGTTGGAGGAGGCTCTTGAGGAGTATAAACACCGGCATTGACTAACTGGGATAAATGGCCTGCTTCTGTGCTGTAAATTCAAGCGAGATTTGTTGGCCGTATGTTTGTAGAATCATGATAGAATGCACACATTATAAAGAAATTGATCTTGCTTCAAGCCAGTGTCCTCTCAGACCCCAGACTATGTATTCCATCAGCATAATGATTTACCAACACTGGAAAGCTGAGTATAGCTCTCTCTTTATGGCTGAAAGGGCACCTGCACACCTAAATTCAAGCATCATTGGAACAGTTACAGGGGAAAAAAATCCCTCCTTTTGTTATGAGAACTCTCACTTTGTGCTCATTTAGGCTTTTTAGAATCATGGGCCAGAATCTACTGTTCAGCATGTGGAGGTGGGCCCCGCACACTGACGTGTAAAATGATGCGCAGTGACGTCAGGCGTCCCGACGTTACCGCATGTCATTCCGTTCTTTTGTTCGGCAGGCGCGTACTGGAGTTGGCTGCGTGCCCACTGAGCTGTCCGAGGCCTGTTAAGGCCATTGATAAACTAATTGAACAAATTGACAGGGCTGCCCGTCCAACCTTAAGGTTGGCGGGCAGGCAAAGAGCCCAAGTGGCCTTCACGTTTTTCATGAAACCTCATCCACAGGCGGGATGAGGCTTCATGAAGGATTTATTAAATTAATTGATACAGTGTGCGAAAGAGCGCAGGCCCCAACTCTCTACCCTCCCCCTGCCCGTACAGGTTGCGCTGAGCGCTACTGGTGTGCGTCATGCTAGGCGGGCCTTAATTGGTCCGCCCACATAAAATGGCGGCACGCAGCCAATCACGGGTGGCGATTGGCTCTGTGCCCATTCCTAACTGGTCTGCCCAACAGGGAGAAAATTTTCGCCATTCTGTGCTCATGCTGAGGATATTTTGGCACTTGTGACAGATCCTTTATTGCATTCCCGGGCAAAAACTCTATTTTGTCTGTAAAGGAACAAGGTGCTCAAGAATAAGACAACGGTAACATTGGCAGTTTGCTGGATACCTTTTATAATCAGTTGTCATTGCGTAATCTACATTGTTATGTTACACTTGAATTTTGTCATTTAGTATTTTAAAAACTTCAGCGAAGGCCAGCCACACTTTGCAAAATATTTGTGATGTCTTAACTATAAAGTAGTGCGATTTTATATCTTTTTGTGGGAGTAGGCAAATTGCCCATGGTGTTCCTGAAATGTAAGGCATTTGATAAACTAAGTTTACTGTTGTCTAAGTGAGTGGCTTGTTTATTCTCTACTTAGATCCTGCTGGATTGCTGCCAGTGATGACTCTGCTAAGGAAGTTTGGATTTCCAACTACCCTAGAGGAAATCATAGCCTTCTCAGAATAAGTTCTTTATTGATGTTTGGTTTTGAATATTACTGAATTTAATCTCACTGTCACTGCACCGTCTCAGGAATTCAATGTTGTGTGGATCTTAAGACAACCCTGAAAATATTTGTCTTCTGGTAATGGACACATGGCTTGTAAGTTGCAATTGAACACCCTTGTACGGTGATCTTTCAAAAATTCAGGATCAGCAACTGATAATCTGATAGATTGACTTGTTTATGGACATTCTGTTAATATATTCTGTCAATTCCTGCACTATGATGGTGTGCACATCTACATACTTACTGCCTGAACCCAAGATATTTTGGCATAATCACAGACTGGCTGGCGATCTCAACTGCTTAATATTTCGGTTTCTCCAGGAGCAGATTTGCTGTCTCTTGCTGCTTCTCTGAACAAACAGGCACCCATAAGAGGGGCTTGTGAACAATCAGGGCATATCTGGCTTTATCTCAACTTTCAAATCTAGTGCCACATGTTATAACTTAATTCTTTTCCCGTTCTCAGCCTTGACTGTTCCTTTGAAGGGTCGGTGAATAGAGTTGTATTTGAAATTGTAAACCATATAAATGAGGTGGATGAATGGGTCATTAATGGGCATCATTTCCACCTTTCCACTGGCGCTAGCTGTACGGGCCACAAGATACCCAAAATGCTCGAAGCCGATCTTCACCATGAATAACGACTTGGAAGCTTTTATTTACAGATACATGGATTGAATATTGTACACTGCCAAACACCAACCCTCTTTCATGCTGCTCATATATATCAGCATAGGTTGGTCCCCAAGTCATACCAAACCAAAATACGTGGATGGTGGAAATCTGAAATCTTTGGCTTTCAAAGGGGAATTGGATAATTATCTGAAAAGAGAAAGTTTTCAAAGTGATGAGGAAAGGACGATGAAGTAGGACTAGCTGATTTGCTTTTGCAGAGAACCGGCACAGAGAACTGGGCTGAATGACCTCCTCTGCTGGAAGGATTCTATGAAAAATAGAAAATGCTGGAAATCCTCAGCCAGTCGATCATTATCTGTGGAGTGACATTTCATGTCAAAAGCAAACATTTCATGTCAGTGGTCCTTCACCAGAACTGGGAAAAGTTAGAAATTAGTAGGTTTTGATCAAATGACAGCAGGGGCTTTTTTTTTGATTTGGTGTGGTGGGTGGGAAGAAGAACAAAATAGAAGGTCTGCAATAGGGCGGAGGGTTGCAGAGATTCGAGGATAACAAGTTTCAAGGTGCAAGTCAAAGGCAGTGGTAATGGGTAATATGATAATACATTTGAAAACCAGGCTGATTATAAAAAGTTCAGTGGGCAGTGCAAAAAAGGGGATAAGGGAGCCAAAGACAGAGTGTAAGAAGTGTCTGGCAGCTAATATAAAAGGGAAAACAGGTATTCTGTAGGCATATAAAGAGTAAAAGGCTAGTAACGAGAGGCATGAGGCCAATTAAGGACCAAAAAGGGAATCTTGCATGGAGGAAGAGGGCATGGTTGAGCCTATGAATGAATACTTTGCATCTGCCTTTACCAAGAAAGAAGGTGCTGGCAAAGTTATAGGGCAGAATTTTTCAGTCGGCGTGCGGGGGTGGGCCCGACACGCCGATGTGTAAAATGACGCGCGATGACGTTGGGCGTGCATCACCGCGCACCATCGTGATATTTCATATGGTGGGCACGTGCCAGAGTCGGCTGGGTGTCTGCAGATGTAAACAGCCTATCGAGGCCATTAAGAAATTAATTGAAGCACTTGTGAATGCTGCCCATGCAACCTTAAGGTTGGCGGGCAGATGAAAAGCCCAAGCGGCCTTCGTGTTTTTCAGGAAACCTCATCCATGAGCAGGATGAGGTTTCCTGAAGCTTTTATTAAATAAATAAATTTTCATAAATTTAAAAACATGTCCCAACTCATGTGACACAGTCATGTGAGGGGACGTGTTTAAATACATTTTTAAATGATTTATTTAATTGTTTTAAAATCCATTCAATCTCCCTGAAGCAGCTCTGTGCCTCAGGGAGATTTCTGCACTCTTTTGCACATATGCGTGAAAGAGTGCTGGCCCTGACTCTCCCTCCTCCCCCCACCCGCGCAGGTAGCACTGAGCACTATGGCTCGTGTATTACACTGAGCGAGCCTTAATTGGCCTGCCCGTGTAAAATGGTGACACAGAGCTGATTGTGGGCAGAGATCGGCTCCGTGCCCACCCCTGCCTGCTCCCGCCCAGTTCGCCTGCCATAGGAAAAGTCCTGCCCATAATGACATGCTAGGTGAGCTAAAAATTGATAAACAGAGAAGGTATTTGAAACAAAAACAAAAACAGAATTACCTGGAAAAACTCAGCAGGTCTGGCAGCATCGGCGGAGAAGAAAAGAGTTGACGTTTCGAGTCCTCATGACCCTTCGACAGAACTTGAGTTCGAGTCCAAGAAAGAGTTGAAATATAAGCTGGTTTAAGGTGTGTGTGTGGGGGGCGGAGAGAGAGAGAGAGAGAGAGAGAGAGAGAAGTGGAGTGGGGGTGTGGTTGTAGGGACAAACAAGCAGTGATAGAAGCAGATCATCAAAAGATGTCAACAACAATAGTACAAAAGAACACATAGGTGTTAAAGTTAAAGTTGGTGATATTATCTAAATGAATGTGCTAATTAAGAATGGATGATAGGGCACTCAAGGTATAGTTCTAGTGGGGGTGGGGAGAGCATAAAAGATTTTTAAAAAATTTTTAAAAAAAAATTTTTTTTTTTTTTAATTTTTTTTTAAAATAATGGAAATAGGTGGGAAAAGGAAAATCTTTATAATTTATTGGGAATAAAAAAGGAAGGGGGAAACAGAAAGAGGGTGGGGATGGGGGAAGGAGCTCATGACCTAAAGTTGTTGAATTCAATATTCAGTCCGGCTGTAAAGTGCCTAATCGGAAGATGAGGTGTTGTTCCTCCAGTTTGCCTTGGGCTTCACTGGAACAATGCAGCAAGCCAAGGACAGACATGTGGGCAAGAGAGCAGGGTGGAGTGTTAAAATGGCAAGCGACAGGGAGGTTTGGGTCATTCTTGCGGACAGACCGCAGGTGTTCTGCAAAGCGGTCGCCCAGTTTACGTTTGGTCTCTCCAATGTAGAGGAGACCACATTGGGAGCAAGGAATGCAGTAGACTAAGTTGGGGGAAATGCAAGTGAAATGCTGCTTCACTTGAAAGGAGTGTTTGGGCCCTTGGATGGTGAGGAGAGAGGAAGTGAAGGGGCAGGTGTTGCATCTTTTGCGTGGGCATGGGGTGGTGCCATAGGAGGGGGTTGAGGAGTAGGGGGTGATGGAGGAGTGGACCAGGGTGTCCCGGAAGGAGCAATCCCTACGGAATGCTGATAAGGGGGGTGAAGGGAAGATGTGTTTGGTGGTGGCATCATGCTGGAGTTGGCGGAAATGGCGGAGGATGATCCTTTGAATGCGGAGGCTGGTGGGGTGATAAGTGAGGACAAGGGGGACCCTATCATGTTTCTGGGAGGGAGGAGAAGGCGTGAGGGCGGATGCACGGGAGATGGGCCGGACACGGTTGAGGGCCCTGTCAACGACCGTGGGTGGAAAACCTCGGTTAAGGAAGAAGGAGGACATGTCAGAGGAACTGTTTTTGAAGGTAGCATCATCGGCGCAGAAAAGAACAGAACTTCTTCAAGGAGGTAGGCATTGCTGCCAGACCTGCTGAGTTTTTCCAGGTAATTCTGTTTTTGTTTTTGTTTTGGATTTCCAGCATCCGCAGTTTTTTTGTTTTTATCAAGGTATTTGAAAGGCTGGCTGTCAACTTAAAGTTGATAAGTCACCAGGACCACGTGGAATCCGTCTGAGGATGCTGAGAGAAGTAAGGGTGAAAATTGGAGAGGCACTTGCCATAATATCCCAATCTTCCTCACATACAGGGGAGGTGCCAGAGGACTGTAGAGCTGTAAATGTCACACCCTTGTTTAAAAACGAATGTAAAGATAAACACAGCAACTACAGGCTAGTCAGTTTAATCTCTGTGGTGGGCAAGTTTATATAAATGAAAATTGGGCCAAAATTAATAGTTATTTGGAAAAGTAAGGATTAAATAAGGAAAACCAATGGATTTGTTAAAAGCAAATTGTGTTTAACTAACTAGATTTGAGTCTTATTAATAAGGAAAGACCAGGTTCTTGAGGGTAATGCAGTTGATGTGGTGTATATGAACTTCCAAAATATGCTTGATAAGAACCGCAAAAGTTGCAAAATTTGATGACTTAAACTTGGGTGTACATGGCACAATGTCAAATTTTGCAGATGAGACAAAGCTTGGAAGTATTGCAAACTGTGGGGAGGATGGTGATAGACTTTAAGAGGACAGACAAGCTGGTGGAATGAACAGACCCATGGCAGATGAAACTTAATGTAGAGAAGTGTGAAGTGATAGGTTTTGTTAGTCAGAATGAAGGGAGGCAATATAAACTAATGGGTACAATTCCATAGTGGGTGCAGGAGCAGAGAGGCTTGGGGACATTTGTGCACAAATCATTGAAGATGGCAGACCAGGTTGAAAAAGTGGTTAAAATGGTATGTAGGATCCTGGGCTTTATGAATAGACTTCGGGTTTGGGTTGACCTCGACTGGAGTATTGTGTCCATTTTTTTTAAATTCTTTTGCAGGATATGGGCATCACTGGCTAGGCCAGCATTTGTTGCCCATCACTGATTGCCCCTGAGAAGGTGGCAATGAGCTGACTTCTTGAAACACTGCAGTCCACATGGTGTAGATACACCCACATTGCTGTTAGGAAGGAAGTTCCAGGATTTTGACCCAGCGACAGTGAATGAACGGTGACATAGTTCCAAATCAGAATGGTATTTGGCTTCCGCATGAGTAGAAACCACAGCTGAGCTCTAAAATGCACAGGATATGAGCACCCTTGAATGCTTCAAAGACAAATAGTGATTTCTGGCACTGAAGTACATGATTCAACTAAAGCAGATTTTAGGAATCTAGTGTGGATACAGGAGCGACATGAGGAAACTTTTTTTCTAACACAATGAGTTTTTGTGACCTAGAATACAAACATACAAATTGGGAGCAGGAGTAGGCCATGTGGACCCTCGAGACTGCTCAGCCATTTAATAAGATCATGACTGATTTGACTGTGGCCTCAACTCTATTTTCCTTCCTACCCCAGTAACCTTAGATTCGTGACTAACAAGGGAGTCGATCTAATTTAGTCTTAAGAATACTCAATGACCCTGCATCCACCACTCTCCAGGGAAGAGTGTTCCACAGACTCTCAATCCTCTGAGAGAAAAGAAATTTCCTCATCTCTCTCTTATTTTTAAACTGTGTCCCCTCGTTCTAGACTCTCCCACAAGGGGAAGCATGCTTTCAACATCCATCCTGTCAAGTCCCCTTTTATCTTTCAATAAGATCGCCTCTCACTCTTCTAAATTCCAATGGACACAGGGCTCAACCTGTTCAATCTTTCCTCATTGGATAACCATAACCATTCCAGGAATTAGTCGAGTGAACCTTTTTGAACTGCTTCTAATGTATTTATGTCCTTTCATAAATAAGGAGACCAAAACTTTACACAGTACTTGAGATGTGGCCTCACCAAAATCCTATACAACTGTGATAAAACATTCTTACTTTTATATTCCATTCCACATACAATAACCAACATTCCATTTGCCTTCTGAATTACTTGCTGTATCTTCACTCTAACTTTTGTGGTTCATGCTGCACTGTTTAAAAAGGCGACGGAAGTAGATTCAATAGCTTTCAAAGGGGAATTGGTAAAAACTTGAAAAGGAAACATTTGCAAGGCTATGGGAAAAGAGCAGGGGAGTGGAACTAATTAGATAGGTCTTTCAAAAGTGCTGGCAAAGGTACATTGAGCCAATGGCTGCCTTCTGTGATGTACCATTTTATGATTCTAACCTGAATGAATTTTTCCATTGACTAAACTTTGTTGTTTATTGTGATTAAGAGGGTTATCCTTAGCTTGTGCTAATGGCTGATTTTTCTTTGCCTGCTAAGTCTGATGAAGAGCTCTGAATCTGGCATCTAAAAACCAATAGAATGGTTTGCACAAAACATTAATGAACTGATATAATGGGAGGAAGAGTCTACCTCTAGTGGGGACAAAAATCAGAAATCTCACTGCCAGAGGAAATTCTAACATCAGTGAATTTCTAATTGTATATAAGTGCTGAACAGTGAGGAAAATGTCCTCTGGCCATCAGACATCAGATACATACAGTACTTTGAATTTTCAATTTTCTATGCCACTCATGGAACTTTCTGCAGATACACATATGTTTTTGGCTTACTAAAGAGAAGACTTGCACCTATCCAGTGCTTTTCATGACTACCAGATGTCTCAAAGTGCTTCACAGTATTGGTTAATCCGGGTCTTATGGTAGTCATGGTTACGAGCTTCATTTTGTGCACAACAGTATTAACAGTTAGTACATGGATGATAATAGAAGTAAATAAACAACCTTCATTATAATCTATCTATTTCACTGCATTTGTAATCACCCTGTTACTAATGATCCTATCTTTGTCAATTAGTAATCTCCATGGACTGTCTAAAACCCTCGCCACATTAACTCTTTCCTATGTTTCATCTTGTAGCTGCTCATCTAAAAACAGTGGATCATCAGCCACAGTCTACACCAGCCACAGCCAGGCACCAGATCATTATGTCTGCCATTGTCCAGTCCCCAGAGCACCAACCAAATCCCATCACCCTGCTGGCTCCTCCCTCTAGCCACAGGAAGGAGTCTTCCACCCCGGAGGGTAAGGGAGTTTTGATTATAACAATTATGCAATTGTAATGCTAATTAAAATGTAATTTTGAGAAAAGCCTACAGGAATCCCAGAAAGTACTTGAAACATGAGTGAAATACCTATTCAGCTTATGATATTGGGATGCATCAGCAATTGAGATATGGGGTTTCTGCTGCTGCATGCTGAATTTTGCAGAATGCTGTCACTCTAAACGTAACTAGAAGTAAAGTGTAAATTCAGTTATTTTGAAGGCCAGTGATTCCCAACCTCTTAGAGACTTAATCCTGTGAAAATAATATTGTTTCATGTTTTGAATATTTCATTGTGTCTAAAATAATGCTACAGCCAAAATTAGAAAGTGTTAGAATGTCGCTTGGAATTCCACAGCATTGGCACTAAATGTGGGAAGTAATGCAAACAGAATGTTTGTGTGTAGCTGAAAGAGTGGTATATTCTGAGGCGAGGCTGCAGTCCATGGAGCGGTGTGTCAAGTATCAGTGGGCGCTCTAGAAATTAACTGACCCCAGTTTCTCCTTTCCATTTTCTCCCCAGAATTTGGTCGGCAATTGAAGGAACGTATGCACCACAATATTCCTCATCGTTTCACAGTCGGCCTGAATATGAGAGCCACAAAGTGTGCTGTTTGCCTGGATACTGTGCATTTTGGTCGTCAAGCAGCAAAGTGTACAGGTGAGTGAAAACAGAAATTCTTAAACTGACTAAATTTCTTTATGTAATCTGCATAAAACAATCCAAATTCTGTTTTTCAAGAAAATTCTAAACTTCAGATAAACTGTTGTTACATACTGGAATTCTCAATTATTGCGATAAGATTCAGTTTCACAACTAATATTGCAATATAATCGTAAATTTGCTCTATTGAGCCCTCAGTGAACCTGGATTAGAAAATCAGCACTGTGCTGTTGTAGCCCATCTCCAGCGCATGTTCTTTTCCAATGCATTTTCCTTTTGGCACTGCAGACTTGACTGTTCCAATGTTCTCCTGCCTATACTCCCACCCTCCACAAACCTAAACTCAGCCAAAACTCTGCTGCCCTCCTAACTTGTACCAAGCCCTGTTTACTCGCCATCCACTGCTCACTGAATATTGTTCTTGGTCTGGCAAGGCCTCGATTTTAATGTTCTAATCCTAGCTTTCAAATCCCTCCATGACCTTGCCCTTGCTCATCTTTCTAACCTGCCCCAGCCCTACGACCTGTCAAAATCTATGCGCCGGTCCTATTCTGACCTCTTGTGCACCTCCGATTTTAGTCTCTGCACCATTGCTGTCCAGGCCCTAGGCTCAGGAATCCAGTCCCTAAGCTGCTCTGGCTCTCTAGCTATCTCCCCTCCTATACAACTCTTTGAAATCTACCCCTTTGACCAAGTCTTTAGTTATCTGTCAAAATATCTCTTTATGTGGCTTTGTTTAATAATGCTTCTTGGGATATTTTGTTGGCTTGGATCTTCCAGGCATGGCAATTATCGTCATATTGCCGCTCCGCTCAAATCTTTTCCACATCTAGAGCTACTCTGCATTTCTTGTCAGATCTTCTGAGCCTGGCTTCTCCAGAAATGCAGAGTGCGGCGTCCTTCAGAGAACTCCATCAAAATGCTGTAATGTTGGGGAAAGACAGGACACACCCCCTTTTTATGTACCAGCTGCCAAATGGTAGGTTTAAAGGTCCAATGTGAATGAATGGGTAGCATGGTAGGGTAGGTAGGTGAGGTGGCAGGTGGGTAGTGTCATGCAAGGCTGTCAGGTTGGAGGCTAAGTTGGGTGGTGGGAGATAGTCAGGTCTGGGAATTGGAGTGGTTGGGGTGGTATTTGGAAGGTAGTGGGTGGGCGGGAGTCAAGGGGTGGGGTCAGTGTGAGTGATTGGCGGGCCAGTTCTGTAGTTAACTGGGTGCTTAGACTAGGATTTCTCTATATAACATTTCCTGAGTAACTACTGAGGTAAGCCCAACTGAACTGTCCAAAGTCTTCAACTCTAGCTCAGAGTCAGAAACACTCGCAGAGATCCCTGGGGAACAGGGAATTGCCCATCGGAAGTTCAAACTTCCCAGGCAATTCCCAAGAGGTCAACGACCTGGAGTCTGGAAGATCTGGTCCAACATGCTATATAAATGCAGGCTGTTGTCTAATTCTTCTCAGCAATAAGTGACATCAATGAGGAAGTCAAAAAGTTCACTTTGAATTCTTGATTTTACTAGGCAGTGAACTTCCCGTTGATCTACGAAGCTTGGTTCAGAATCTGGAGCTCTTCTCTAAATTTGTGCTTATAAATGAATGGACCAAGACCTATCTAAAAATAATTTGAGCGGAGCAGCAATCCAATGATAATTGCCATGCCGTGGAAGATCCAAGCCAATAAAATATCCCAAGAAACATTATTAAACAAAGCCACATAAAGAGATGTTTTGACAGAGAACCAAAAATAATGCTGATGGGAACTTGATCTATAAGGATCAAAACTATGGATAATGTAGAAATAATTCCAAACATTTCAGTCTAGGTGGAAACTAATGGTTACCTGTCTGTTCAGAAATTTTACAAAAGTAGAGAACAATTGTCTAATTGAGTCAGGTGAACTTTTTATAGTGATAAGCTAAGCGTGTTTTTTTTTCTCAGTTTCTCTGGCAATAAGCTGAATCTGTAACTTGAGATTTATTCCCAAATTAGTTCCCAAACCATATGTGTTTTTGTTTTTCCAGTGTTCTCTCCTTTGTCTCCTCAGGATATTGCAATGCCTATGGAAACAGAGACATTCACATCATTCTTCTTCAATAAAATTCTGTTCAACTAGCTAGAGAAGTTGGGGCCCTCCCTGGAGCCATTGCAATTACTTGGTAGTCTCAACAAGGCTAATCTAACATAACTCTTGGTGGTCAACTAAGTGCAGTGTTTTCTGTGGTCTTTTAATGGACCACATTCTTAGCTATTAGTGACTCATGATTAAGTTTAAGAAATGGGTGACGGTCATGTCACTGGCAAGGCTTACATCTGTGCCAGTTTAGGTGAGCTGAAAGAGAATTTTTAAGACTGAACTTAACCCTCCTACCAGGTGTATTGCTAACATCCTTTTTGTTAATCCAATTGTGAGTAGTGTTGGGTTTGTAGTGGAACGTATTAATCTGACATTAATGAATGTGTGTGTATTTTACCTAGAATGCCAAGTGATGTGCCATCCTAAATGCTCCTCTTGCCTACCAGCAACATGTGGGCTCCCTGCAGAATATGCTACACACTTCACAAAGGCATTTTGCCGTGACAAAATGAACTCACCTGGCTTGCAGCTAAAGGATCCAGGAGCCAATGTGTGCCTGGAAGGTTGGATGAAGGTTCCCAGGTGAATATTCTTCAATGGGGCAGTGTCCCTAATGTGAACTGTACTAAAGTGGATTTTTACTAAGAAACTGAACTTATTTAATAAATTGCAGCTGAAAGTAAAGCTTGGTAGAATTTCTTCTCTTGGAAAAAGTGAATAAACTATTTGATATTCTGCAACTTTGCTCAGAGATAAAAAACAATAAAGTGTGTCTGCTTCTCTATCTTTCTGTTTGCTTGTTTCAAATCAGTAATTCTTGTCATCCTCTGGCTTTTGTTTCCTCTGTGCTTTTTCTCCCTCTTGCATAATGGCTCCCAAAAATCTATTTGTGTTTCTATATCCTCATTTTTGATTCATTTTACTTTTCTCTCTCTCTCTATCTCTTTTTATCTCTCTCTCTTGCCAGCCCCTTTCTTCCTTTTGTATGAATTTTGGGGACCACACAACAAGCAAACAGCATGCATGTAAGCTTTATTACTCGGGTGTAGTCCATCTAAATAAGGGCTCTGGTATGCACCCCGGAAGTTTCAAAGATTCCTGGAATCTTGAGGCAGTAGCAGGATTGCCTTTTAGAAGTTTGAAGATTGTCAGCTCTATTCATGGTTGCTGCAATTTAACATTATGAATATTGCTCCCCTCTCGTTGAAGTTATTGGAAGAAGAGTAACCAAAGAATACCAGGAAGATCTGATTACACCAGGCATGGACTGTTCATATGTGTTATTACCCTGGTGACATTATCTACTGCTCCAAGCACAATTACCTGGCAATGTATTAACTGCCTCAGGTTCACCAGAAATAGTTAAGATTCCAAAAAAAAAGAAATAGTTAAGAGCCATTTATTGCAAACAGACCTGCAGACAATCTCCATCACCAGGTAACACCACCCTCAGTGTTTTACCCTTGGCATTTTCTCAATTTCCTTGGGGTCTATCTATAATATAACTGAACTTGCAATGCAGTAATATATCTAACAGATGACTGACATATTGCTCAGAGCCAACTATTTCATTACCTTTCCCACCAACAGCCACAACTTATGCATTGCTGCATCCCCCAAAGTGCAGGGGACCACTAATGGCATCCATGTGGCCTCATAAACCAAAAGGGCTGTATGGGCTGAATGGATCTACTTCTGTCCTGTGTTCCACTCCAGCATTCAGTCGATGGTAATACCAGGTCGTGTGGGTCAATGTAGACTTCCCAAGCAGAAGCCACAACTCTTTCAATCTAAGGCAATCACCTGTGCTAGTCTTATTTGAAAGTGAAGGAAGATTGCAAGGATGGCACCTTGGCAACCAAACCTACTTACTCTCTTTGAAACCGTTGCTTAAACAAAGTTGATCTAATTTAACTTTTATGGCATGAATCCATTATATACTTGAGTGGGGATTTCAAAGTCCATCACCAAGAGTGGGTCAGTAGCATCAGTACAGACAGAGTTGGCAAAGTTCTGAAGGATATAGCTGCTAGACTGGGCCTGAGGCAGGTGGCAAGGGAACCAACAAGAGGGAAAATCCTATTTGACCTAATGCTCACCAATCTACCTGTCGCAAAATGCTTCTATTCGGTGGTGCCTACCTGCTGAGTATCCTTGTGAGCTACACAAGTCAGAGGTCATTGGTTCAAGCCCTACTCGAGGACTTAAAACACATAATTTAGTAACACCTTAGTGGAGTAGTGAAGCTTTTCTGAGTTGTCAGGGGCACCATACTGCATGGATGGGAGTTTACACAACATAATTGGGCACTGCCCTGGGAGTGCCTATAATGAAAATTCTACTTCAGAATCTGACTCTTTACATATTTAGTTCAGATGCACTCCCTCCATTTCTCGGCCGCTTTTATTTGTCCCTCCTTTTACATTTGTCCTTGAGCTGTTATTCATCACAGGATTCCAATCCTCTGCTACTGCAGAAATTATATTGTCTCTTCCTGGATGTGCAAAAATAACTAGGGACACTGGTTAGAGTAGGAGTTCAGAACAGGAGAGAGGAAACTAGAATAGAGAAATGCATACTCTACACAGATATCAGGAGGACCCAGAGCTATGTATTTGCAACATGCTGGAGCATCAGCCCTTGGCACTGCAATCCAATTACACACATTTGGACAGGAGAGGTGGAAAAAGATAACTGCTCAGATTAGAGTATAAAAGAAACTTTATAAAGGAATGGAGGTGCAGGTAAACAAGCTGAAGTTAACTGCAAAATACTAAAAGACAACTTGGCACATCAGTCTTGTATTAGCACTGTCTAGTCCAAAAAACATAGGTTGCACAGTTCTATAGATTGAGAGATCTACAACAAGTGTAAATATTTAAAAGCAATTTTGTACTAGAGGGAGCAAAAATTAAGCTTCTAATCTAACCAAATTCTGTTTTGTCATGATACAAGTAATGGCAAGTCATTTATAATGGTTTATTTATGATGGTGCAATGAGACTTGTGGTCTTCCTGAGCATCTCTCTAATTTTGTAACTGGGTTTTGAATCTGCTGCTTTGCACCTGACTGTTCAACACATTTTTTTGAAAATTGTGCTAAATTCAGCAATTTGCAGACATCATTCAGTATAATATTGAGCAATAATTTCCAGTTTTATTCATATTTAATATTTTTCACGACCTGAGGGAGGGAGTTGAGACAAGCTGGTTCAAACTGTTGTGGTTTAAAAGCTGTTCAACGGTTACTTCAAACAATGAGATAGATAGGGAAGAGGATGTGCTTTAATATGAGTGACAGGATGATTGTTTATAGCCAAATAATTTTTGATGCAATAGTTCAATTGGTTTTCTCCATTTTCCCTCTACTGACCTACCATGCCTTGGCTAGAGACCTCATTGTGCCTATCTTCAACTGTAACGATATGAGGATGGTAATAAATAGGCATTTGAAAATTGATTTCAGTGTTTGTATTTTCTCCTATTAAGGAGACCTACTAACATTGGGTTATTAGTATCAATTAGCATCTGTTAGTGCGCATATGCTTAGATGCTACCATATGCAGTGGCAGTCTGGATTCAAGGCAACTGCTGCTGATGTTTGTATCCTACTCCATTGCATTCTTTCCTCTATCCAAATTTCTCATTGATTTCCCCCCCACCTCCTCCCCCTTGCTTATCCTGAAACTGTTGATAAATGCCCTGGCACTTTGCCCAAGTTGTAGTTCCTTCCTATTGGAGTCTGGACACTGTTGGAAGGCTGTTTAATCATCTGCGCTCCCAACAAGATCTGGCATCTACATATGTATTCCTTCCAATGATAGGGGCCAAAGCGATTTTTCTTTCTTTTCTAGGCTATGGTCACTGAGAGCAATTATAGTGTTTTTTCCCTTCCTTTCCCGTCAGCTCCCAACTTAGGTTGGCTACCTCAGTATAGATCAGCAAGTTAACCTGACATCATCCTAGTCCGTATGATTAAGTATCTCCCCCTTTTGGTGCATTTAGTAATGAGGTGTTCAGGAAGTAGGGTACCATCCTCTGTCTTTTGTCTTGAGATTGTTCTTCTACATTTCGGAACGTGGTGAGAGACTAGAAGCTCACATGGAGAACTGGGAAGACAGTGCTAGCACAAGAATTGCAAAGCTGGTTCAACAAATGTCACTATCTTTCTTCCCTACACTACAAATCATTTCATTGTTAAATTCTCCTCATCCTAATGATTTCTAATGGGTCCTTAACACAATCACCTGATCCTGCCTCTGTGGGAATGTGTTCTCTAGGTGAGCTTCAGTCAATGTTCTTGACTCTAATACCTTGAAGTATTTGTTGGTTTACTAGTTCTAAACATTGCCTAATTGTGTGGCTATTGTGCTGCCTTCTGCCACCTCATTATGGTCTTTTATTTTGTCAGAAATGGGAAACGAGGGCAACAGGGTTGGGAGCGGAAGTACATTATCCTGGAAGGATCAAAAGTTCTCCTTTATGAAAATGATTCAATAGATGGTAAGACATGTTACACAAACTGGGTCCTGCAGCATCTTGTGAATAATCCTCTGATTCCTGACGGGGCTTCTAGAGAGGAAGGACCTAATGTAGACGTTCACTAAGCTGTGCCAGAAGTGCATTTGGTGAATTTAGCCATATTGGAGCAGTGAACAAAATGCGACTTCAGGAGAGGCCTGAACATTGTGATTTGCTTTGTGCTAGAGTTGGATACGCATCATTTAAAGTCACGTTAAATAGCATTGACGAATACAGAAGGGTAAAGGCAGTAGTTGGTCTGAGAGAGACAGCAACAAATGAAAATCATCCAAGCTGGTTGATTTTATACCCCAAATTAAATGGAACTGGCTGACAGAATTTGAGTTAATGTCACAGATATTGCAAATGTTGATGATTTGCAAGAAAGTGGGTCTAGTTGGATTGCTAGCTGATAGCAGCTATCTTCCATGTACATTAAATAGCCGAGGGAGATAAGTGGTTTCACATTTTTAAGGTTCTGAAAAGAAACGAGTTAGAGTAATCATTTTGTGCACGCAGAATAAAATGTTCCCCTCAGTAGGGCTGTTGTTAGTGATCGAGTTTAAATTAAGTAGCATAATGCTTCCTTCTTCCCTTTTAACAGGACAAAGACCAATCGATGAGTTTGAGCTATGTCTGCCTGATGGAGATGTCACAGTTCATGGAGCTGTTGGAGCCTCTGAACTTGTAAACACTGCAAAGACAGGTAAGACTGGGTTGTGGTACTTGGCAAAAAGAAGCTGTATTATATGAAGTACATAACTGATATTTTCTGATAAAATGTTCTGTAAACACAGAATCTGAAAGAAGTTAAAGCAACAGCTTATAGGCATGGCTTTGCCCCAGACTGGGCCAAACAATAGTGTTTATCCCCTCATTTTCTTCAAAACAGGATCCTGATTTTGAGAAAAATGTTATAGGAGAAACCTGTTAGAAGCAAGATGCTTGTGTAAAAAAAAAAAAGGTGCAGAAAAATCGTTTTTTCACTTTGTTTTGCCGGCAAAGTGACCCTCCTTCAGCACTGGTCGCTCGCCTTCAGTAGTGGAGACGCTAAACACGTTGAGACTAGTTCAACTTGCTAAAAAAAAAGTCCTTTAATCCTAACACTAAAGAGCATGATTTTTAATCCTTGTGTAAATGAATGTGTTTTGAATTAGTTAAAATTTTGCCCTGAATAATTGAATTTTTGTTATCTGAGATGGAGGGGGCAATTTTAACATTGAGGACTGCATGAGTTTAGGTTTCGGTGAGGGTTGGGCCAAAGAGTGGGGGTCCAAAAGCTGGCTCCAGCACACCCACTTCCAAGTTTAAAACTGGCACTTTCGGCTGGTTACGCCTAACCCCCACCCAAAGAGCAGGTTAGTGATTTGATTATGGAAATCACTGAATTGGAGCCATATTTCAACCAGCATTTACATTTAATATTGCAGGCACAGGTTTCCTGAAACTCACCATAAAAACCAAGACAAAAAAAGACAGCAACTCATGGGGCACATACAAGTCGGGCAAATAAAGCAATAAATACTCAGTCCTCACAGTTGCTTTCTCACCTATCACTGGGAAAGTATTTGTTGATAGTACCCTGGGTGAGGGACTAATTTCTGCATTTTGGAGCTATTGACACTCATTAACAGTCTGGAGTGGTGCCATCCGTTGTCACCTTAGTTGGACGTCAGATGTGAAGCACGATGACCATTAGCAGCAATAGCCTACTGTGGAGAGGTCTCCTGCTATCAGTAGAGGGTTTGAGCTCACAGGAGGTGTTACCTGTGTAACAAAGTGTATGGAATGAGGCTCAGTTACCTTGACCTCTCAGATGAGCGATGCTTCCGGAGGCAGTGACAGGCATAAGAAATTTAAGCAGGAGTAGGCTATTCATCTTTTCAAGCCTGCTCTGCCTTTCAGCAAGATCATGGCTGCTACACTACCTCAACTCCATCCTACATTATCCCATATTTCTTGATTCCTTTAGTATCCAAACACCTGCAGCCTCTCAGAGGAGCTGCTCCCTGCTGGAGCTGGTGTCTGTATTACTACTGGCTGTGAAAGTGACCAATGCCCTCAACATTTTTGCCTCCAGATCTTTCCAGTTTCCAAACCTGCTGGAGGTCTATCTAGGAATTCCTAGCCAGCTCCACATAAATGCATTACGCAGGTTAATGATGGGTTGTTAACGTTGCACGTGACAACGATAGTCAGAATGAGTGGGTACTTGAGCTTGCAGCACATTCTGGCTTTCCACAAAGATCAAACGACTGGAACCTTCCCAGTCAGAAGCATAAGACAGTGAAGATGAAGAGACACTGTCACTCAATCTTCCACTCGCAGCCACTAGCTCAGAAACTGGGTATTTTAGAAGCTAGGAGACTTCAGGCACAAGTGTCCATGATTCAGAGTGGGGGAAATGTAAAAGGGTGCCAACTTGTTGGAGGGCAAGGTCACACACCAGCTCTGCTGCAAAGGAGTCAGGTGAGGACTTTAATAACTTGGGCTACAGAAGAACATTGATAATTGAACATAACCAAAAGCTTGGTACATTAGAAAACCTGTGCACAATGTCAAGGAGCATGGAGAAGTCCAGCACCAACTTTGCTTTGTGCAGAGCTTCAAGCATACTCTTTCCATCATGAAATGGGTGGTAATCTCCATCTACATGGTTGTGGAACTCGTCATGATGCAACATCTGATGGCTAATGTTAGAGCTCCCATTGTAGTACAAACAGCTTCCATCAAAGAACTGAGTTCTCTACTCAAATCTCTGATAGCTGCTTTGCAAGCTCAGACCCTTCATTATGGTTCTGGATAACTCTGTTCAAAGGGCCTTCCAGGACATCACATTAGCTCATGTGTGAGGGACTAAGACCTCACACTGTATATTTTTATAAAATATGTATAGATATCCTTATGGCTATTTCTAAAATTTTAAAAAAAAACTGAACAAAGATCTTTAAAATGGCTGAATCTATGCCTGTCTGTGACCCCTGAACAAAAGGAGCTGCCTGGCAGGATCGGGGAAATTCTCAAATTGCTAACTCTGGGGAGCCACTAATGACCTCCTGTGGGCTGCGCACACCAAATTCAAAGAGAGCTATACAAAGACCATCTGCATTTCATAACCCAGGCTGGCTAACAGTAGTCCCCTTGTCTGCTAAGACAAAGGGCCCTACAACTTCCCTTTCAATTCTTAATGATTGAGACATTTAACAACCTTGGGGACCCAGACAAGGGATACACATCTTTTGTCATGGACAATGTGGAGAGGCAGGAGTCATGTGACGTGGGCCCCTGGCTTGTGGAACCAGTGATATTGCCATACTGAACTGTAAAGCTCAGTTTGCTGTTTACCAGCTAACTGGCAGCCTCACAGAAAAGGAGCTCTGACCCAGGTTGGATACCTGGCCCCATCAACCTTGCCTCTGCTGGAAGTTCTGTGCCATCACCCACAAGACTGATTCATCTCTGCATGCCTACCTTGTTGTGTGGTCAACACCACTGGAAAAGTGAATTATACAGCATCGCTTTTCAGTCCACTGACCTCAGTGAAGGAATACCTCATTGGACTTTGATTCTGGGCTTTGAAACCCACGTGGACCAATAGTTATTTTCTCTGTGGTCTCTGTACTGTAAATCTTTTTCTCTATTCCTCTCTTTGTCTGAATGTGGGGGCGACATTGCGACCCTCCTCCCGCGTTTGAATGTGTGCAAATAAACTAACCCTTTGATTTCATCCTATTACGAGTTTGCTGTGGGGTAATATTAGAAAATTTGATTATACAAAAACTGAGAGGTTGAGGAAATACATCACCACTTATAAAGAGATAAACAAATCAAAACACCTTTCTGTTTACAGACGGGTGGTGAGAAGAGAAATTGCTGTTTAAATTAACCCCCCTCCTGTCCATAACACATGAATCTATTCTTCAGCAGATTGATCGGATTGCTGTAGCATTGCCTCAGGAGAGTGGCAGTGACTCCATGGGTGGAATTTTATGGCTCTGTCGCAGTAGGGGTGGGGCCATAAAATGCAGCGAGCCATTCAAAAGTCCATTGACTTCGGTGGGACCGTAAAATCCCACCAGCATAAAATTCTTCCCCATGGTTCTCGTGTTGGTGGCATTACTGCTCACACCCCTGCTACTCCATCAGTGCCGTTGATGTTGCCTATTAGCTACCCAGCCTAGATTGCTGCAGTCTGAAGCCAGGCCCTTTTAGGCCCAGAGATGTTCAAGGTTGACCTCCAGGGCAATCTACAGTCTCCTCTATTGAAGGTCATTAGCCTTCTACGACCTATGCTGCAGCCACTGGGGAAGCATCCCTTTGAAGCATAAGGATCGGCAAAGGCACATGGAAGATACGAAGGGAATGCTTGTTACTATGTGTGGTTAGTTTACATTTGTATGCATTATGTAAGATTGAATTTATAAAATTGGAATGGGACATTTCCTAGTAGAGGATGATGTGATGGTTAATGATTGAAACATAGAAACTAGGAGCAGGAGTAGGCCATTTGGCCCTTCGAGCCTGCTCCGCCTTTCATTATGATCATGGCTGAAAGTCCAACTCAATAGCCTGCTCCCACTTTCTCCCTGAATTGAGAAAAGGAAAGGAGTGTGCAATAGTTGGTAAATGTTGAGGTTACTGGTATTGCTCATGAGTTATTTGATCTCATAGAGCTGAAGCAGAAAGGGGTGGGTCTATATTGTAGCCATCTTTCCTTTTCTTCTTCTTTCACTTTGTGTGACAATTCCTCTTCCTTATACTGTTGCTCCTCAGCTTCTCAACTGATAGATGGTGGAAAGGGCTCATCAAGAGCGGTCCTTGCAGTGATAATATTGCTTGATGGTGTAGCCTGTAATGTTCCTTATGGCAACAACTCCCTCATTGTAGGCCTGCTGTGCATGTATGTGTGCATAGATTCTAAACTGGAGTCATGAATCATGTCATGAGTGGATAAACCTTATTACCCAATACCTAGGCTTTGAATTGTCATAGTGGGTCAAATACAGGTAGCACAGAAGACTGTTGCAGAATAAAGGAATTATAACTGCTGCCAGGATAACAAGCATTGATTTGCCTTTGCTCACAGACCAGCTACACATCGAGGGAGTGGAATCCTTTTCAGTTCATAAAAATGATAGTGTTTAGATGAGATTTACCCAGGGCAATCAATATATATGCAATCAATGATACCCTACATCATGGGGCTGGTACAATCCACACACACCTTTGTGCTTGACAGCCTGCTTGTGCCTGGCATAATGATATATAAAACAGCCTCCATGACTTACATACAATTCTTCAGTAGCAGCCTTAAAGAAATCAGTTCGACAAATATTAAGAGCCAAGATCACTTGGACAGCCACAGGCAATGTAGCCATTGCTCTGCTTTGAGGTTGCAGTTGTGTAGTGGAGATGTCTCATGCATTGATCCTCGCTGAAGTTGAGTTAAGAAGGTTGCTCCCTAAAGACCCTTAGCACATATGGCCTCCTGCTGAGGGCCCTTCTCCCCATCCCCCCTCTTCTAGCAGCTTGTCCTGTTCTGCAAGACCTCTTTTCAAACCCCAATCATCCTCAATTCCCAGAGGAAACCCTACCAGGCCAATCACATCTGGAAGCAACTTGTTTCAGCACAAAATTTTACATGAGCAGCAAAGTATTTCAGCACCATCCAGAACACACCTTGTAGACTATTCAAATTTTAGCCACGTACAGGTAAGCTCCAAAACCGAATGCAATTGCACTAGCAGCCAGAAGAAATGATCCAGAATTCAAATCTGCAAATAATTCATGATCCCTTTAATAGTGCTAGTGGGGGGTCCTTCATTCCATTTAACATTGTGTTCAGCTGTGGGAGATTGAGAGAGGAGGTTGGCTAGAGTAAGCAGTTGGAAAATGTCAGCGCTGGCAGCATACCGGCTTGGTCACTGATTGGTGTCATGGTCTGCCTGCTCTGCATGCTACTGGCAGTGATTAGGTGCACACATGCAAAGCCCTTTACCAAGATAGTGTCCTATGCACTTCCTGTCTGGTGTGCTCCCAGCACATCCCCAGAGGGCCCATAAAATGGTTGGAAAAAGCTGGGGTGGCGTGTCCTTTGCCTTCCTGTAACTGTGGCATTTTACCAGTGGTGGGGAAAGTGGAGGATGGGCCTCCTGCTCAGAGGCCAGTTGAAGCCACATAAGTGGCCAAGTAAGGGCCCTGCTGGCACTGACATTTTACCAGTGGCATGTGGGCCCTCTGTTGCAAGAGGAGTCCATCTGGCAACCTCTCAGCAGGCTCAGGGTGAGGGCGCCCTCCTAATCGGGCACTCTGTGGCCCCCTTCCCCGTGGCAACCCCCCACCCCCACCCCACCAGGGGCATGCCTGACTGAGTCCAGTGACCGCAGACCCACTTGCCAGTTGTGAGGACAGTCTTGCTGTGGCCACTGCTCCCAGTGGCACTGCTGGGCTGCTGGTCCTCTGGCGGGCAGCTCTTGGGGGCAGGCTCTGCTCCATTAAAGGGATGGGAGCCCCAATGGCAACTAAATAGATGCTGGACAACCAGAAGGTGTGGCCGAAGGACTCATAAACTGCCTTGGCAGGTTGCCACTGACTTTCGGGCCCATCGTTGGGACCCTGGACATGCTGACTAAACACTGCCCATTGTGCCTAAGCTATGAAGAAGATGTAGGTTTCTCTGTGTGTACGAATCAAGATTTTAATATTGGCAAAATTAAGTTGCTTTCTGAAAAAAAGAAATGATTTATGCAATGAAATACCTAAGCTGATGCTCTAATTTCTAAATAGAGTTTTCAGAGTTATTAGGTAATATCCTGTACCATTACTGTCTAATGAGAAGAAAATTATCTGGAAATATTGCAATTCATTTGTTTAATCAACAGGCTTGGGGAACACTCAGGTGAATTTATAGAGCATCAATAAAGCCTGTACTTGGAACAATCTTCTTACATTTACCAAATATTATTTGAATTGATGTTTTGTTTTGTTCAAAGGTTTTGTAGATCTGTTTTGAATACAGGTTATATCGAACTTCAGAGATACAACCTCCTCTGAATTGGTTCATAGAAAATGCTGATGGAAAAGCATGCGTGTCAGCTGTGACTCAGCTGGCAGTACTCTGAGTCTGAAGGTTGTGGTTTCAAGTCCCCTCCAGGACTTGAGCACAAAAATCAAGACAGACTCTTGCAGCTGCCCATTCAAGTGGAAATAAAAGACCCCATGATACTATTTCGAAGAAGTGTAGTGGTGTTATCACTCATGTCCTTCAATCAACATTACAAAAACAAATTATCTGGCCATTATTATATGGCTGTTTGTGGGAGCTTGCCATACGCAAATTAGCTGCAAGGTTTCTGACATTTCAACTAATGAATTACGTTGGAAGTGTAGTCACTGTTGTAGAGCACTTTGGGGAGGTTCTGTGGTCATGAAAGGCACTATATAAATGTAATTCTTTCTTTAATTACTTGGTTTGTAGAGTCACCGTTGTTCTTCAAATAGAAGCGCTGCCTGCATATAATGCACACTCAACTGCCCCCTCTCTTCCTCTTCAAAATTAATTTGTATAATTTAGCTGCCAGTACTCGTCTGTTAAATCAACTGATGACCAAGAGAGAAAATAATAACATGCAATGCCATGAAATGGTATCAAAAATATCTTGAAAGGGTATCAGCCTTGCAACGCTTCCCAGTTGCTTGTTCCAAGTGATATGTGGAGGATATTTCCACTTTAAAGATGAAGGTCACTCTGCAAGATAGGAAATGTAACTCATCTACCTCCTTAGGTGAATGGTCTAAAAGGGCAACTCAAAGTTGGTGCTAAGTATATGATGCCACGTCCCATAAATGCTTTAAAATGACAGTGTCCCAAAAATGAAAGTGTTCTCATGAATTTTCCCAGTAATGGCTCAGTTGTATTCTAAAGTATTTAACTTTGATACTGTTGTTTTCTACAGTTCTTTCTCTCATATGTTCAGCTTTCTCCTATTGTAGATGTGCCTTATATACTGAAGTTGGAGTCTCAGCCACACACAACCTGCTGGCCTGGTCAGACACTCTACATGCTAGCTCCAAGCTTCCCAGATAAACAACGTTGGGTCAATGTGTTAGAATCTGTTGTGGCCTGTGGAAGAAGGTCGTGTGAAAAAGCGGAGACAGCTGCTGTAAGTATTCAGTAGATAGATAGTATTTGTTCATGTTTAATTCATTACAAGTTGGCTTTGCTTTTATGTTTATTATGATCCAGTGATTTGACTTGTTTGCCATTGGTTGTTCATGTACCTAACTAAGCATGTTTTGTAACTCTGGAATGACCCCTGTGTCGCTATATAATAGGCTGAAATGGCCCAGAGAGAAGAAGATCTTGCCCAGTTGGTGAAGGTAAAATGTTTGCACAGTTGATTGTGCCTGTCCTGCTTGCTGCTGCAGAGCCTATTGCACAGTTCGGACTCATATTTTTGAGGCTCATTAACCAAGTCAGTGTTAATTCACTGTTGCAAATCCTAAGCTTCCTACTTTGCAGGCATTTCTGAAATTCATCTCTTGTTGAAACTGCCTCTTGTATGACTTGTTTATCACTAATTATTGTTGCTTTCAAGGAAACACACAGACTGTGTACCCACACAAAATTGTGAGAACGTAGTATATGTGAAACTCTTCAGGCTGTACTCAACCACATACATGCTTTACACACCTGAAGGAAGGTATTCAGCTTTCCAGGAAACCATGCAGTGTACACATCTGGCTATCCACGCATGGTTCTTCTGAAGTAAGGAGGCTATCAAAATAGTCTTTCCAAATCAAAATCATGAGGGGTCAGGACAGAGTAGATAGGGAGAAACTGTTCCCGCACATAAATGGACCGAGAACCAGAGGGCACAGTTTTAAAGTGTTTTGCAAAAGAAGCAAATGTGAGGTGAGAAAAAACTTTTTCACACAGTGAGTAGTTAGCGTTTGGAATGCACTGCCTGGAAGTGTGGGGGAGGCAGGTTCAACTGAGGCATTCAAGAGGGCGTTGGATGATTATTTAAATAGAAATAACGTGCAAGGTTACAGTTGAAAACGCAGGAGATTGGCATTAAGTTAAAAGCTCAGAGAGCTGGTGCAGACACAATGGGCCAAATGGCCTCCACTGTAAAATTTCTGTAATTCTGTGAACTTTTACTTTCTATGAACCGTGCTTTAGAGGAGATAAGGCAGTGGGAGAAATCGGTCAGTTTTGCATGCATAAATTTGTTCCATTCACATTTGTTTATGGAATGTTTAGGTAACCCATATCCAAAGAAGCAGTGGTAAAACTGCAAACCATGAGACCCAGCAGAAAGCATAAGGTTGTCCAGCCAGAACCAAAAGGAATCCTGGGCTCATGGCGAAGGACGGGGAGTGTCTCTGTCTCTGCTGGTGGAGGGTGAAACGCAGACCCATGCTCCAATTCATCCTTCTATTTTGTAGTGACCTGAAATTCAGTTTCCTATCTCCCCACAGAGATGATGTTGTTTTAGGCTATAAGCTTACAAGTACTCATTGCCACATTGAATCACTTAAACTTTACAGTCAGAAGTAAGCTGATATGCTTTATACTTTTTTTGAAGTAGTTCAGCATTAACGGTTGAATCCCATTAAAATCAGGGAATTTTACAACGTAGAAGAATGTTACTTTGTTCATTGCCTCTTTGAAAGAGCTTCAGAGTTTCTAATCTGGTGCTTTTACATTTGTTGTAATACTTGTTTCTGAAGGCAGTGCTAACATTGCTTGATGCCATCTAATGCAAAATAACCTCCATCCTCTGGATTCTCTTGTTGTTGCTCTGCCCCATTTCCTTGTATCTGAACTGTCTGAGTGTCTAAATGCAAGAGTGATTGATTTGGGAAGAAGACAATCCTTGCCTCTAATTATAAATTGTGTTTGTAGATCTGTATGATGTTTATGTGCTTAAGAATAGCCTGTGACTTCTGTGTCTTATATTCTTTGTTCCTCTCCCCCCTCCCTCTCTCATTGTATCTTACAATCCAGTATTTTTCCCCAATGAATTGCACAAATTCTGTAAATATGGGGACATAAGTATGTGTGTTTGTTTGCCCACACTCACGTTACTTTTAATTCCTGCAGAAGTTACTGGGAAATTCATTGCTGAAATTGGAGGGAGATGACCGTTTGGATATAAACTGCACTCTGCCACTCACTGAGCAGGTATGTCGGGAAGTAGTTTAAATAGACTCTTCCTGTGGTGGTTACATGGTCCGCTTTCTATGTCTGGACAAGGAGGTGGTTGGAAATACAGGCAGGACTTTTATATCAGAAGATGGTGTTAAACAGAAACCTGAGATGTCTCTCCTCCACAAAAATCTGGTTTGATAAATATCCTAGGATGATTTTATTTTGCGATGAGGTGGGGAAGAAGCAGGCTTGGCACTATGATTATAGAGGCAATGGAGGCGAAGAATGCAACAAGACAGTGGCTGCCATAATAGATCGTTATGAATGGCTCTCTCTCCTCGGGTACTATTCCTCTTTGCTTCAAGTCTGTCGTCATCATCCCTTTCCTCAAAAAAAAGTTTGCCCCTCCTGTCCTTACAAACTACTGCCCCTTCTCCAATCTTCCTTTTCTCTCCAGAGTCATTGAATGTGTTGGTGTCTCCCAAATCAGTCTCCATCTTTCTCAAAACTTCAGGTTTGAATCCTTCAAATCAGGTTCCTATAATACCAAAACGGCAGAAGTCACAAATGACACCTTATGTGACCGTGACAATGGTAAACTATCTCTCCTCATCCTTTGTGACCTATCTACAGCCTTACACATAGCTGATCCCAGAATTCAGATCTAACATCTCTCCACTGCCTGCTCCTTGGTGAGATTGTGCTTGCCAGGTTCCATTCTTATCTTTCCAGTCAGAACCAGAGAATCACCCACATTGACTTTCCTGATCCTGCAGTTGCCTCCAGTGACATCCAAGGATCTATCCTTGACTCCTTTCAATTTTTCATTTTATTTTCATGGCACCCCTTGACAACGGCATCTTATCAACAACAGATTATCAGTTTTCACATGTATGCTGACAACAGCCAGCTATCTCTCACCTCCTCTCCTGAAGTCTCCATTGTTTCTAACTGTCAGACTGCTTGTTCAGCATCCAGTGTCAGAAAAACAGAAATTTCCTCCAACTAAATATTGGGAAGACAAAAGTCATTGACTTCATTGCCTGTCATAAACTCTGCTCCTTGGCAACTATCTGAGGCTGAATCAACTGTTCACAACCTATCTGTTATATTTGACCCCAGGTGAGCTTCCTATCACATATCTGCAGCATCACTAAGTTTGCCTTTTTCTACCTCAACATCACTGATTTGCCTCACCTTACTTGCTGCTGAAACCCTCATCCATGCTTTAAAAGAAAGAAAAAGAAATACGTGCATTTATATTGCACTCTTTACAACCACCGGATATCTCAAGGCCAATGAAGTGCTTTTGAAGTATAGACACTACTGTAATATAGAAAATGCAGTAGCCAAGTTGCACAGCAATGTGCTAATGGTCACATAATCTTCTACTTTTTTTTGTGATAAAGATGGACCAGGGCACCGAGGGTAACTCCCCTGCTCTTCTTCGAAATAGTACCATGAGCTATTTTACATCACCCAAGCAGGCAGATGGGACCTCAGTTTAACATCTCATCCGAAAGATGGCACCTCCAGCAGTACATCACTCCTTCACTACTGCACTGGAGTGTCAGGTTTGATTTTTGTGCTCAAGCCCTGGAGTGGGACTTGAACCTGAGACTTTGTGACTCAGAGGCAAAAGTACTGCCAACTAAGCCACAGCTGGCACTATTACTTTGTTACCTCCAGATTCCAGACCACAAATGGCTGGCCTCCTTGAGGTCATTGAAAGCTCTGCAGTCTGTGTCCTAACTCTCATCGTGCCCTACTTACCCCTCTCCCCTGTGCATGCTGACCTATGTTGGCTCCAGATTAAGCAATGCCTTAATTTAAAATTCTTGTCCTTTTTTTCTAATCCCTCCATAGCCTCACCCCTCCATATCTCTGCAATCCCCTCCCCATTGAGCTCTCTGTAATCCAGATCAGTCATGGCTCAGTTGGTAGCACTCCCTCCTCAGAGCCGGAAGATTATGGCCAGGATTTTGCCCTCGTTGGGTGGGCTCAGCGGGGGCGGGTGGGAGCGGTCAGGAAGCCAACAGCCGCCTGCGATCGGGGCACAGAGCTGCCTCAGGGAGATGAGGAGTTTAAGAATTAAAAATAAACAATCTTAAATTGTTAAAAAAAACATGTCCCCTCATGTGACTCTGTCATGAGCACATGAGCAGGGACATGTTATTGATGAAATGTTTAAATTTTTATTTAATTTTTAATAGATGTTGGAAACCTCATCCCGCCCATGGATGAGGTTTCCTAAAAAGTGCAAAGGCTGCCGTAAGGTTGGACAGGCAGCGAAAAATTTAATTCAATTGGGACTTTAATGGCCTTAATAGGCCTGTTAATTGTCGGAGGGCACGTGCGGGAGTCCACATGATGTCGTTGCGCATCATTTTAAACTCATTCAGGTTGGGCATGTGCCCGCCCGACAGGCTAAAAATTCTGGCCTATGGGTTCAAATCCCACTTCAAGATTTAAGCAGAAAAATTAAAGTTGATACTGAGTGCAATGCTGTACTGTCAGAGTTGCTGTGTTCCAGATGAGACATTAAACCAAGATCCCATACACCTCTCAGTGGACGTAGAAGATCACATGGCATTGTATTGAAGAAATAGTAGTGAAGTTATCCCCAGTGTCCTGCCAATATTTGTCCCTCAGTTAACATTATAAAACAGATTGCCTGGTCATTATCACTTTGTCGTTTGTGGGAGCTGGCTGTGTGCAAATCAACTGCCACATTTCCTATATTACAACAGTGATTACACTTCAGAAAAAGTACGATATTGACTGTAAAGCACTTTGAGATGTCCTGCGTTTGTGAAAGAAGCTATATAACTGCAAGTTTTTCTTTTCTGAGCTCATTCTGGCCTCTTGAGCATCCCCCATTTTAAGCGCTCCACCAGTGCCAGCCATACCAAGCTTTTGGTCATTTGGCCTAATATCTCCTTACCTGGCCCTGTGTCACATTTTGTTTGTAAGCACTTTGAGGTATATTATTACATTAATAATATAAAATGCTATATAAAATCAAATTATTATTGTATATCTGTTGGTTGCGACTATGAGCATAAATTTCTGTTGGGAGTGGAAGAAAGCAGATTAGGTTTGGGATACATTCTTATCAAATATATAACTATAATTGGTACCTAATTACAATAAGTTACTGGAGCATATATTTACAATATCTTTATCTGAGAGGAGATGATTTTGTGTATCTACAGATTGTGCTGGTTGGGACAGAGGAAGGTCTATATTCATTAAATGTTGTGAAGAACTCACTGGTTCACATCCCTGGTGTGGGGTCAGTGTTCCAGCTTCACGTCCTAAAGGAGCTTGACCGACTCGTCATGATTGCAGGTTATTGTGAATTTGTTTCAATATGTTAACTAGCAATAAAACAGCTCAGGAATAACTTCAGAAATTAGCTATTGTGCCAAATGACTAAAAACCCTAGTTATACTGAATAAGTTTTGTCTTTTGAGATGTTTTTAATTTTATTGACTAGACTTGCATTGTATTGTTTTTGTGAAATCCCTCATTATGTACCTCACTTGCAACAGAGACATTCTAACAGCTTATTTCAATTGTCTGTTTGACAGGAGAGGAGCGGACCCTGTGTCTGGTGGAAGTTAAGAAGGTGAAACAGTCATTAGCTCAGTCCCACCTGCCAGGCCAGCCAGAGCTGGTACCTACAGTCTTTGACAGCTTGAAAGGATGCCACTTGTTTGCAGCAGGGAAAGTGAGCATCATTGCAACTCTTAATCAGTTTTATTTCTAAATATCTGTTTTAACCTTGATATAGTGTTGTACAGTTATGCTTGAGATTCAGTTATCCCAGTCAGGGTTTTCAGTCATAATGTATGAGTCAATACATGGGTGGTTGCAAGATTTAACCGACTGCCAAAATAAGGATGTGCGCCTCAGCTGTTTTCTGTATGGCAATAAGGCATTTACCTGAATATTTAAAATGTGTGTGTTAAATATTCATTGTGGGAAAGAATTTTTTTTTTAGGAAAGGAATTGTTTCAGCCTTAGTAAGGATCTGGACTACATTATTGACAAGTGCAAAGGATCCTCCTTATATACTCTCTCAGCAACATGGCTTAGCTCAAACCTCACAAGCCCAAACTACCAAGTCAAATTCTCTTACACCAGCCAATCCTGAGGCATCTCTCAGACTGAATCGCCTCTACATTAAACTCCACCACCAGACAAGGGAGGGAACTTTAAAAAATTAAAATGGGAACGCAGCCCCATTCTGCATATGTGGCCAATGCAACATTTAGAACAATGAGTACTGGGGCAGGACACTTTATTACCATATTTAAACTAGGCGCTCTCAGTGCAATTGGGAATCTGATTTAAATTTAACAGTTGCCATGTGGTTTTCTCAGTGTTTGGAAAAACCCAGAAGTTAAAGGGAGGCAGGAGCTGCCGGCTCAAATAAATTTGTGGCTTTTACAGAACTCCTTGTGGGCAAGGATAACAATAGTGTTTCTGCCAGCATCTCAAGGAAGCCTTCAGCCTTCCCTCTGCTAATCACAACAACATTCTCATCCTTGCCACGGTTGGTAATCTCTCCCCATCAAGCCCCAGTTACCTGATACTGTCTGCAGGAATCCCTGGTAATGGCCTCTTGCAACTGGTTTTCCTGCTCAACAGGTAGCTGCCTGTCAGTTTGGCTGACCAAATGGGAAAAAGATTATAGTGAGATCTTACCATTAAATCTGAGAGGACCCCTGGATTTCCAGCCTTGCTGGGTTTTTCTCTCTCACTCCCTTACCCTTCTTGCTTCCCTCTAATTGCCTGGCTCAATGTCTGCCAATTTTATGTTATAAGGATTGGGTTGAGACTATCACAGCTTCATTTCCCAAAGACCTTTTCTAAGAAAGAAAGATGTGTTGGGTGGTGGTGGGAAACATATACTATAATTTTATCAGACTGTACTATATTTGAACCCATGTCCCAGAGCTGAGCTGAACTGTACTAGCAGGCTCCCTTGTTATCTGTTATTTCCATTAATGTCAGAATACCCAGGTTGATGATTAAAATATGAACTGAGACTATTAACCAAAAAAATTCCAACACTATCCTGTTTGTCTTTACTTAATTTAACTCTGAATCTGCTCTGCTCAGGTTACACCTTGATTGTAGAGAAGACCAAATTGTTTGGCACCTCCAGCTTGCCTTATGATTGCTCCTTTGGGAAACTGAACATCAGTGCAGTCAGATTTCCATATGTGATGAGATGTTACCACTCCACTTAAATACTGGAGTTAGTCCTGGCACAACTTTCAGAAATTGAGGCTTTTTTTCTCAATGCATTTATCTAGGTCTTCCAAGCTGGTTTAAACTTTCTAAAGAATTCTGTGTAGTGAACATCCCATCAGCTTCTGGTTTGGACTTCTCCAATCAAGTTTCCACCCTTGCCATAGTACTGAAATGGCACTTACCAAAGTCACAAATGACATCCATGTGATTGTGACAAGGGTATTGCTGGGGAATTAGATGTGCATTTTAGCGATTAAGTCACTTTTCTTCAGCTCGACAAGTGCCACTTGTCTTTTTGCTTTTATCTTAGCCACATCATGTTATCTTGACACAGTAGAAATTGTGTGCTTTTTGCAGATTGAGGCTGGACCGTGTATCTGTGCAGCAATGCCAAACAAAGTGTGCATCCTGCGTTATAATGACGGGCTTGACAACTTCGCCATCCGCAAAGTGAGTGTGTTCATGCAGTGCATAAAAGAACCCGTTAAGGCACAGAATGAAACTGCTCCAAAGATTACACACTGCTACTGCATGCTATTCTTTGTTATTCTCCATGTGCCGACTGTTATCAACCTGTCATACATTGTTAAAATATTAGAATTGGCCCCTGTACCACACCTTTGAGAACCAGTACATTTGATAAATGAGAAAAAATACATTTTTTTTGGCTTTTCATCACAATGAAGCGAGTCACCAAGTATCATTCTCCTTTTATAAAAACAAAATACTGCGGATGCTGGAAACCTGAAATAAAAACAGAGAATGTTGGAAAAATTTAGCAGGCCAGGCAGCATCTGTGGAGAGAGAAACAGAGTTAACTTTTCGAGTCCTTATGACTCCTCTTCTCCTTTCGTTCTCTGCAGGAGATTGAAACATCTGAGCCCTGCAGCTGTATCCAGTTCACTGGTTACAGCATCATCATTGGAACCAACAGGTTCTATGAGATCGAGATGAAGCACTATACGCTGGAGGGTAAGAACTGTATCTGTACAACAGAAGCATTGACAACTGCAAAGTAGTTTTGCCTGTACAACATCTGACCTGGGAGTGCTTGATGTTGACAATGAACACTGAATGTGGTAGAGTTCCTTTTCTTCTATTATTGATCTCCTTCCCTTTGAACACAGATTATTGGTGAAAATATTATCTAAATCTATTTTTCTGCCTCTCCTGCTGCAACTACTGTTTGTTTCTGGGGTATAGCACTCAAGCACCAACAACCCTCCAATAACTCACTCCCAAGTGGCTGTTTGTCATATGTGAGCATAAGCAGTGCCTACTGGGAGATTATTTAGCATTGTGGAGCATCATAGTCAAAGCTATCCCCGAGCCAACATTGCAATCAGTAGGAGTCCTAACTAGTCTTTATTTCCCTCCTTTTCTTTGCCTGGAAATGCTGAGGTCAAATGTACGGCTCCCACAGCCGAGATCAAGAAACTAAAACAGGCAGGGGAACCTTCCTTGCCAAAACGATTCGGCGCTGCATCAACCATCATATTGATCCACAGCGCCAACTGCAGAGCCTCAAAGTCTAAGATGTTACTTAAAAGTAGCTTTTATTATTCTAATGTGCCTGATTCATTGCATTTAAACAGCTGTTTGAAAAAGAAGAATATTGCAGGGTATGAGGAGTGAGTAGAGTGGGATTAGACTAGGTGAAAAACACCAATTTGATAAACTGTATGACTCTGTGTTGTATTATTCTCCATGTTCAAATATTTGAAATTATTTTATAAAAACCTCCCTGGCAGAGTTGGACAGCATTTAAATGTATACTGGGGAATGATTAATCATAGCAAGCAGTCAGATGCTCTACCTTCATTGATAAATTTCTGTTTGCTAAAAAACCTTGGGCTGAATCTTCGGCTCGGCGAGCGGGGGCAGGGCCTGCTCGCCGAGGCGTAAAATGAGGCGGGGGTGACGGGGTGTGCATCCCGACGTCACCGCGTGTCATTTAGATTTTCAGTTCGGTGGGCGCGCAGCTGACTTGGCTGTGCGCCCACCAAACTGTCAAAGGCCATTAATTAACTAATTAAACCAATTGAAAAAGCTGCCCATCCAACCTTAAGGTTGGCGCGCCGGTGAAGAGCCCAGGCGGCCTTCGCATTTTTCATGGAACCTCATCCACGGGCGGGATGAGGTTTCATGAAGGGTTTACAAATTAAATAAATTCTTTCATTGAAGTTCATTGACATGACCCAGTTCATGAGGGGACATGTCTTAAATATTTTTTTCTTAAGTCTTAATTTTGTAAAATTTTAATAATCGCCCTGAGGCACCTCTGTACCTCAGGGAGATTTCTGCGCTCTTTCGTGCACTTGTGTGAAAGCACACACTCCTGGCTCAGGGATACCCCCCTCCCCTCCTGAAGAAGGCACCCCTCCAATCCAGTAACTACCGCATAGGCCAGTTGAAGAGAAGTTACAATCCCCGATCACACAGCGACCACAGCGACTCAGGCTTCCTTTAACCGGTTTTATTCAAGCATATGCAAGGGAGCCACAATCATTCCTAAGAATGAAGATCCAGTTCCCAGACTGATTACGTTTCATTACTTTTGTACTTTTTCTTATCATAATACATTTGAGTACATCCAATCGGTAACCGACACACAGGTCCCATGTTAACACTACCCTATTGAGTACATAAACATGTGATTTTGCTAACCAATTATTCTAAAGGTATACATAATTATATTATCCAATCAAAATTAAAACACGTATGCAAAGGCCTTGGTTCTCACAACTCAAGACTGTTTGTGTTTCATCAAAGCCCCCTCTTTGTCCATTGTATGTCTTCCCATATCTCAGCTAAAACCATCTGCCCCTTTCATATGTGAGAGGGGAGTACACCTAATCTAACTTAAGTCCTTTCTTGTGTCTCTAGTCTGACTCTCAAGGCTGTGCTATGTTCATCTGGTAATCGTCGACTCTTAATATGCTTAGCAGCCATGTCTGCCTGGAGATTTTAAGTGTTCTTCAGTAAATTCTTAGTCTTCTCTTTTAGCATTTTTAATTTCCCCCTAACACCGCCTGCATAGGGAGTGCACAGCGCTTCTGGGTGCACGTCATGCTGGACGGGCCTTAATTGGCCCGTGCGTGTAAAATGGTGGCGCAGATCCGATCGGGTCCAAGTCTGCACAGCACCCCCTAACAGGGGGAAAATTCTACCCCTAGCCTTTATTGCCCTGATGAATCTGGCTATAATTCCTGATCATTGAGAGCTGTAAGTTTGCCTCTTTTCTCCCTGCAGAATTTCTAGATAAGAATGACATGAGTCTGGCCTCTGCTATTTTTGCTGCTTCGAGCTACAGTTTTCCAATTGCCATTGCTCAGGTGAATACCAGTGGGCAAAAGGACGAGTTTCTGCTCTGTTTCCATGGTAAGTAATAAACACCTATAATGTGCCCTTTACCTTTTGGGAAGATACCTGACTTCAACAGTTTATATCCTAGAAAAGGGATGGAGTTTAATACATGTTGATGTGTCTGCAACTGATTTCCCTTTTATGAATAGTCTTTCTCATCCCAGCTAAATTCAAAGCAAGTAGGCAAGAGAAAAATTCTCGAGAAAAGCTTAAGCAAAACCATGGGCATAGATCACTGGAAAATAAGCATTTCTTTTGTGCTATGGTAGCTTTCTGTGTCAGATCTACACTTTAAGTATCAGTAGTTTATGTTGTCCCTTTTGTGCTGAGTTTTAATACTAATACTACCTTCCAAGATATCAGCTTACTAAGAATTGCATCTCCCAAGTATTTTATGTTAGGTAACAGTATAGATGGATATTATCATGGCTCCTTGAACCATGCTCTGATGTTCAATGGAAGTTTCTTGTAATATGCACCCTGCCACCAGCATTTAATAGGACTTTTGAGCAATTTCACCACTTACAACTCATTGTTTATTCAATCTCCTCGAACCCACAATAGAATTCGGAGTCATTGTTGATTCATACGGAAGGCGTAGTCGCACTGATGACTTGAAGTGGAGACGTTTGCCCTTGGCATTTGGTAAGTGTGTGTTCACGGGCCTTTCTGAATTTGTACACCGAGTTTCTGAGAGCAAAATTCTGAAACCGGTATAGTTCAAGGGTTAGGATGACTTAAACAATAAATGATTTGGACTTGGAAATTGTGAATATATTTTCAAAATTTGCAGATGGCACCAAATTGGGGGACGTTGCAGATAGTGAGGAAGACTGCATTCAAATTCAAGAAGATATTAATAAACTTTCAGAATAGACATATAATTGCTTATGAATTTCAGTGCAGATAAGCACGATGTATTACATTTTGGTAGGAAGAATAAGAAAGCCACATACTGCTTAAGCGTCTCAATAGGATAGAGAAGCAAAGGGATCTAGGGATGCAGATAAACAGCCAATTAAAAATAAAGGTTCATAAAACATAAAACCATTAAAACAATCAGACCAAGCACTGAGGTTCATTTCCAGAGCGATAGTATTGAAAAGCAGAGATTTATGTGAAACTTGTATTGAAACTTGTTTAGACACATTTTGTGTACTGAATGCAGTTCTGGTCTCCGTAGTATACAAAGGGTATAGAAGTACTAGAGAAAGTGAATAAAAGATTTTCAAGTATGTTACTAGAGCTATGAGGTTACAATGATCAGGAAAGGCCAAACAGCATGGGACTCTTTTCTCTAGAAAAGAGCAGGCAAAAAGTGACCGGATAGCAATCGTTAAAATCTGAAAGAGTTTGTGAGGGTAGACATAGAGAAGAAGTTTCCACTTCTAGGGGAGACCAAAAGTTGGGACCATACATACAAGAAACTCATTAATAAATTTATTAGGGATTCAGGATAAACTTCTTTACTCAAAAAGTGGTAAGAATGTGGAACTCACGACAATAAGGAATAGTTGATAGATACATTTAAGATAAGCACATAAAGTATAAGATGACAGAGTTAGATGAAGCGGTATGGGACAACAGTCACACAAATTCAGGTCCAGCCAGGCCTAATGGCCTGTTTCCGTGTTGTATACTATAGAGCCCTGATAATTCCAGGGAGCGACCAGGGACCTGTGTCAGCAGCCAGGAATGTGGAGGTCTTAAAAAACTAAACAGCAGGAGTTTATTAGAATTATTTACTTGCTTTCCTCCTACAATTGGCCAGATTAAGAGGCTGGCTGGTTGCTGAATAGAAAAGCCTGCAATTCAAGGCAGCACCTGTGAACAGTCCCCAGAAAATTAGGAATTCTGGTGGGGGAAGTTGGCTTGGAACCCAGCAGCAAGAAGAGAGATCAGATGTTAGAGAGAGAGATTGGATTTTCGGGATTGAGGGTGAGAAATCTTGTAGGTTTCCTTGAGGGGCTGGGAGGAAGGACTCCTGCTCCTCTTGGCCCACAAGCAGTGCTGAACAACCACTTACCTACTGCATTTGGTAGCTCTGGTCTTCCCTTTTGATTACCCAGTTTCCAGAACTTTGGGAAAACTAGCCAACAGTCATTAAATTTAAATGGCTGCCAAAATCTGACGACTGCAGCCTCTTTAACATATTAAAATCACTAACCTATTGTTCCAGAGTGGATTATTTGACTAATCCTAATCTGTTGAGATTAAAACTGGAAGTAGGCATGTTGTGGCAGGTTAGGTTAACCCTTCTCCACCTGTCTTGGGGCAGATTAAAATTTCCTCCTCAGTAGCTATGATACTTTATTACCTCAAGACTGTTATGTTTACTATGTTATGTAACTATTAGTTTTACTAGCATTCAGTAGGAATTGTAAATACTAATGCATTGACCCCATTTTTTTTATCCTGTTAGCATTTAAGACAATTGGCTGTAAACATGCACATAGTTTGATATTCACAGCAGAAATGAGTCAGGTTATTGTTGATCCAAGATTTCACATGGCAATACATAGCAAGTGATTTCTGGACAGTAACCTTTAATCACTTTTCCACAAGTTTTCTATAAATGAACCAACTGGACAGTTCAGCTTCTAATCCATTGTGCTCTATGTGTGATCATTTCAGTTTATAGAGAACCGTACCTCTTTGTAACTCATGTCAACTCCGTGGAAGTTATTGAGATTCAGGGCCGCAATTCAGTTGGGTAAGTCCTGAATCAAATTGTTTGCAGTCAGTGTTGAGAAATCCATATAAAATAACGTTTTTGAATTAGTTCATAATACACAGCTTAACTGTCAGCATGCTTTCAACAGGCTGAAGGATGCTGGGTTAGGTAGCAACCGTATATTCCAGCCAGAGAGCATGATGAGACACTGTTTGACCTGATTATTAAACACTGTCTGAGCCTTTGCTAAATATTTCTATACTAACAAATTCTGACCACGGTTGACTAACTCACCCTCCATTAATACTTTTACTATATCTGTGAGAAGTTTCATCATTTAGGTAAGAACCTAATTCTCCCAGACAGGATCTTAGATTTTCATTAATTCAAGTATTAAGTTACCAGGGATGGTAACTCGGTGGGCCAGTCACCAGATTTATAGCATGGTGTTGTTTTGGCACAGCCGATGGTATGTGCTGAGTTGTTCAGATCCCAAAGGAAAATTTGAAACAACTGCCACAACTTGTTTTGCAATTTGTATAAATTTTGAGATGCATGCCTCGAATCCAGTAGTAATAAGACCACAAAATCTTAGTGCTTACAAAACTAGATTAAACATTTATTGGTAAGAGAAATTATTTTAAACACATACATAGATCTACAAATTAGTACTATGGTAACTTCTAAATCCCCGACTTAATCTGACTCCCAGTTACACTTGTGTTAAGGCAACAGTAAAATACATAGATTTTAAAAGACCCAGGCAAAGAGCAAGTCGAATTCAAAGTGAGTTTTCTTAACATCAGTCCTTTGAAGACAGCAGCTTTAGGCACAGATGCTGAAGGCTTTTCACGCTTGTTAGATCTCAAAATGCCTACCCTTACACATAATCTTCACTCCTTTATACATATTTTTCCTTTTGAATACAAATTCCCATTGTTTCACTTTGGACTTTATCTTCCTGATAATAAAAACCTCTCAAAGCATTAAGTTTTGTCGGTAATCTTTGAGGAAAATAAACACACTGTTTCTAAACTTCACCTGGCTGGGTGACACATTTCACCCCTCCTTTGAAAACGATCTAGTCTGGTTTATTTAAAAATGGAAATGTTCTTTTATCTTACATTCTAAACTTTACCATGTTTACATCAAAGCCTTGAGACAAGCTGCCTTTAATCCAATTAAGTCTCTCTCTCTCTCTCTCTCACTCACACACACACACACATATATATATATATATATAGACACATCCCACTATTGCTCTATTTTACAGTAAATTCCAACAACATTATGAAAATTATTATATCTTCCTGACTGTATTTCTGTCTGTATTTCTAAGGCACATACACCTTTTTGATAATGATAGGTTACAAAATGTAGTTTTTCAGTGGATGTTGATTTAGTCTTCTGACCAGCACCACAAAAGCACCTACTTCCATTGAATATAAAGGTATCGTTCTTGGATGGCGCGCTTCCCTAAGAAGACCAAACATAATCTATACCAGCGAAAATAAGTTATCCATCTCTAGAACACAAGGTCTTCTTTATCTCCTGTCCTATTTTCTACCACACCCTCCCCACCAACCCTCCCCCACAAAAAAAAATTTGCAGTGACATTGAGCTGACTCTACTTTCAATAGACCCTTTGAAAACACATCCAAGAAGATCTACTTGGGGAGGGGAGAACATTAGCTGAAAGCATTTACAGCACAACATGGTGGTATGGTGTTCATCCTGGAGAACATCAGAACAGGAGTAGGCCATGTAGCACTTCGAGCATGTTCTGCCATTTGGTGAGATCATGGCCGATCTGACCTCACACCATATACCTGCCTTTGCCCTATATCCCTTCCTGTCTTTGGTTAGCAAAAATCTATCAATCTTAGTTTTAAAATTAACAATTGATCTAGCATCAGTTGCTGTTTGCAGAAGAGAGTCTGAACTTCTATCACCCCTTGTGTATAGAAGTGATTCCTAATTTCATTCCTGAAAGGTCAGGCGCTAATTTTTAGACTATGTCTATATATTGTTTCCTTTCATATCTTGAAAACTTTGATAAAATTATCCCTTTGCCTTCTGAAATCAACCCTAGCTTGTGTAATCTTTCCATGTAATTTGTCCTTTAGGGAAGGAAATCTACAGTCCTTACCTGGTCTGGCCTACATGTGACTCTAGACCCAGAGCAATGTGGTTGACTCTTAAATGTCCTCTGAATAAGGGCAGTTAGGGATAGGCAATAAATGCTGTCCTAGCCAGCAATGTCCATGTCCCATGAATGAAAAAAAACACTTGAAGGCCAGGTGTCGTTCCGATAATATCTATGTTACACCCTTTCCTCCTTAATGTGCGGTGCCAGGAACTGCTCATAATACTGCAGGGGCAGGATTTTATGTTCCGCAGGTGGGCGTGCACCCAACTTGATCAGGCGTAAAATAGTGAGCGATGATGTCGAGCAAGCGTCCCGACGTCATTGCGCACTCGTGCAATATTTCGGTTGGTGGGCACGCATGAGAGTCGGCAGCATGCCTACCCACAATTAAAAGACCTATTAAGGCCATTAATCCATTATTAAAAGCTATTTTTCGCTGCCTGTCCAACCTTACGGTTTGTATTTTTGGATTTTTTAGCAAACCTCATCCACCAGCGGGATGAGGTCTCTTTAAAAAAAAACACAAATAACTAAATAAATAAATTTGCTCAGTATTTTTATTCTGTTTATGCTATTGTGGCTGAGTCCTATGTCAGGACATGGTTTTCACATTTTCAAAATCTTTATTGTTGATTTTAAAATTCTTCAGCTCCCTACCTTGAGAGAGCTTTCAATGCACCCACACATGTTCAGACTTTTGTGCTCGCACTCCTCCCACCCCCACCCCGGCAGCGCTGAGCTTCTCAGCGTGCCTTTCACGCTGACTGGCCGTTAATTGGTCAGCCAGCGTGAAGTCGTGGCTGGGGGCCAATTGCAGGCGGCGGTCCATTTCCCGGACCCACCCGCCAGGCCCCCCCGATGACCCTTAAAATCCTGCCCCAGGTGTGGCCTAACCAGTACTTTGTATAGCTGAAGCATAACTCTTCTAACCCCTTGTTTTCTGACCTCAGGATTTAAAGACCATTCCATTTTTTCTTTTTGATTAGTTTTGTAATTTTTCATCACATCTAGTGATTTGTACCTGGACCCCAAGCCTCCTCGGACCTCCACCGTTTTTAGCTTTTCACCATTAGAAAGTACTCTGTTCTGTCTTTTCTAGGTCCAAAATGGATAACCACAGTTTTGTCCATTCGCTTTTATCAATATCGCTTTGTAATTTTATTCTTCCATCTACACTATTTACAGTAACACCGGACTTTGTGTCATTAGCTAATTTGGATATATGGTTTTCTATTCTATCCCCTGTAAGTTAATAAAAACAGTGAATAACTGAGACCTTGCAGGATACCATTAGTCACATTCTGATAATTAGAGTTCCTGCCTATTATCCTTCCTCTCTGTCTCTTGCCGTTAAGTCAATTTCCTAACCAGGTCAATAATTTGTCTTTAATGCCATGAGTTCCAACTTTAGCTAATAGTCTATTATGACCTACTTTATCAAATGCTTCTGGAAGTTCATATAAATGACATCCATAGACATTCCCCTGTCTTATTACTTCAGGCACCTCTTCAAAAATTCAATCTGATTCGTCAGGCATAACCCACTGTTTACATACCATGCTGGCTTTCTCTGATCAGCTGAAAAATTTCAAGGTGTTAAGTCATCCTATCATTAATTATAAACTCCAGCAATTTCTTGACAACAGATGTTAGGCTAACTGGCATATAATTTCCTGATTTATCTCTCAACTTTCCTAAATAATGGAATGGCATGTGCAATTTTCCACTCTAAAGGAACGATTCCCAGATTGAGAGAATTTTGCAGATGTCCTAACATTAATCTTTCAAAGTTCTCATTTACTTCCTTTAAAACTCTGGGATGGAAACCATCTGGTCCTGGGGATTTGTCACTCTTTCGTGCCATTATTTTCTTCATTACTGTTACTTTGTTTATATTAATTTAGATGAGTCTCTGACCCTGATTCAGTACTAGTTTCCTTGGGATGTCTAGCATGCTGACCCATTCTTTTACTGATGCAGATAAATTATTCAGTATGTCTGCCATTTACTTCTTTTCATTGACAATATCACTATTATATCAGTTTTTAAGGTGCCCACATTACTCCTGGCTAATGCAACTTCCTAATATAGTTGTGAAAAAATTAGTGCTGATTTTGACATCCCTTGCAAGTTTATTTTCATACTATGAATTTCTGATTTTCTAAAACAAAGTATGATCAGACAGGGTCAACATGGTTTTACGAGAGGGAACTCATGTCTGACAAACTTATTAGAGCTTTTTTGAAGATGTAACTGGATGAACTAAGATAAAGGGAAGCCAAAGGAATTCAATAAGGTACCACACAGAGGGTTAATAGGCAAGAAAAGGGCTAATGGAGTTGGGGGTAATATATTGGAATAAATGGAGGATTGGTTAACAAACAGGAAACAGAGAGTAAAACTAAGGGTATTTTCAAGTTGGCAAACTGTAATTAGTGAAGCGCAGCAAGGATAAGTGGAGGGCCCTCAGCTTTTACAATCTGCGTTAATGTCTTAGGCAAAGAGACTGAAAGCTATGTATCCAACTTTGCTGACAATACAAAGCTAGTTGGAAATGTAAGCTGTGCAGAGTACACAAAAGGCTGGATTTTCCTGGGCTTTGGGACCAAAAGAGGATCCTCAGTCCACACTCACCAGTGGCGAGACCAGTTCAGCAAACTT
The DNA here is from genome assembly GCF_017639515.1 of Carcharodon carcharias. NCBI lineage: Eukaryota > Metazoa > Chordata > Chondrichthyes > Lamniformes > Lamnidae > Carcharodon > Carcharodon carcharias. Next base: position 52,370,284 of record NC_054479.1, on the reverse strand, counting down.
GGCCACCTCCAAGCTCACTGTCCAATTAAAGAAGATGGATGGGCTCCTGATACTGCAGGCCCAATCAGAGGGCTTGCAGCTCTGGAGCTCCATTAGCAGAGGTGGGCCCTGCTGAAGCAGGTTGGGGATCACAAGGGTGCCTCAACGTGGAGACACCCTCTGAAGAATTGAACATTCAACAAAATAAAATGTGGCCACAGTTGCCAGGTCATCATTGTGGAGTGGGAACCCCTCCAAAGGATGGCTTGTAGCTGTGACCCTCACAGCCCAGTGAATCAGCGTTGGGCTGCTTTGCAATACGCACTTCGAGCACCTCCAGATGGCGTGTAAAGACTGCCCTCAATTGGTATCTACAAACAGGAGTTCTTGCCTACTCTTCCTTTGCTGTTAGTCCCAACATGGCTAGATCCCCTCCCTCCTTCTCCAATATCCTTTTGAGCAAATTCAAGATGTTCTTCAGCTTCTCTCCAAGTAGGAAACATACCATGTCGGACTCTCAACCCTGCTGAGAAAGTGTACTATCTATCTAATTGTTGAATCCTCTACAAGTACTATATTACCATCCTCCTCCTACTTCTCCTCATGACCTCCTCCTGCTCCTCAGTGCCATGTCCATATATTGGCTGTCCCTTTGATGATCTTTATCCTTATCCTCACAAGTAACAAGTACATCTTGGATAGTATCAGTATCTGCGGTTCTTCATTCACTATCTTATCTTGGTTGCCCTTAATCTGTGTACCCCATGTGTCACACCAACCCCATTCTGCAACTGTACCTCTCCACAAGGTGTGACCGATGTAGAACAAACTCCCAGACACTGCCCCCCCCTTGCTTATGTGTCTCCAGCTTGCAATCCAGATCTGTGACTGAGACAGAGGGCGGAATCGTCCGTGCCCCCAGCATCGGGCGCGTTCGGTGGCATCAGCAGTCAATATGGCGAGAAGGCTGAAAATCAACTTCACAACGTGGTGAAACCAGTTTGCGATTGTCTGCTCCTCGCCATCGGACGTCAGGAGCCTCATCGTAATACATCAGCATATTATAAGGCCAGCCCGCCGGACTCATTCACCCTCCCACTGGATTGTCCACCCATGATGGCGGGAAAGCATGCCAGCGTTGAACACGTCTTGTCAAGTGTAACATGCAGAAGTCGGGACTTGCCCGCCAGGGCCTTGCTCACATCGTGGACACCCAAGGAGCAGAAGATGCTGGAGCCCGACAGCAACGACACACTGAGGAACATCAATGGTGTGCTGGGCGGATTCTCATGGATGTGGCTTTGCTGCAAAGCAGCTCACGGAAGTTGGATAGTCATCGTTGACACTCACAACGGATTATGGTCAAGGGGTTGGGAGAGGAAGGTCTAGGATCAGCTGGGAGAGAAAGAGGTGTCGGGGGGTGAGGTTGGGAGTGGGAAAAGGGAGTACGGGGGGAGAAGATGGGGAGGTAGGTGTAAGGGAAGGATGCGGAGGGGGGACGAGAGCGGAGAGGAGAGGGAGTCCGGGAGGAGGAAGGAATGCGAAGAGGGGAGGGAGTAAAGCTGGAAGAAGAAGTAAGGGTGAGGGAGTCAGGAAGGGGGAAAGAATAAGGCTAGAGGAAGAAATGAGGCTGGAAGAAAAGGTAAAGCTGGAGAAAGGAGTTGAGAGGGGAGAAGGACTAAGGGTGGCAGAAGAAGTAAGAGTGGAGAAAGGAGTCAGGAAGGGGGAGGGACTAAGCAGAGGTGGAGTCTGGCGGGGGGAGGACTTGTGGAGGGGAACGGGTTCCTAGGTGGGAGAAGGGATCCAGAGTGGGGAAGGAGTCCGGAGGTGAACGTACAAGGGAAGGGTATGATAGGCACATGTCTGCCTCCTGGGGAGCGAACTGAGGGAGGGAATGGTATGAAGGAATAGTGGGAATGATCAAGGGCAGAGTTGGGCGAGGATAGCAATAGAATATACGGCGAGGGTGGTTGTTGGGGTTTTAGAGGCAGATGTGGACCCTGGGGGTAGGACAGAATGAGGACGTGAACTCGAGTGGGTGTGAGTCTGATGTGAGGGTGTGTGTGAGTTAGCGGTGTTCTCCCTTGAGGTGTGAGATCCCTGTAGATGTGTGATGAGTTTGTGAGTGTGAGTTGAGAGTGATGAGAAGAGTGAGTTACCCTGATGGAATGGATGAGACCATTCATCCTGTCGCGGCACTGGGTGGCTGTCCTCTTTTGCAGGACATTGGAGCTGACCACCGCTGCACCACCTCCCATGCTGGATTGCTGATGTCACTGCCCATCTTGTGGCCAGAGCGAGGGTAGAGGACACTGTGGCGGGCCTCTGCTGCGTCCAAAAGGCATTCAGTGACCGCAACATTAATTAAACCTGGGGGCTGTGGTCTTTTTGCCTTTCACGGACATCTTCCTTGCAGCAGTCATGGGCTGGAAGCACTGAGATGTGAGTGCATGGCTGGACTTTAAATATGGCGCCCAGCGTGATGATGCGGCAAGGTGATAGCGGGCAGGCAAATTGGAGCCCACCCGCCATGGAAACAGCATGTTTCCCAGGAACACATACCAATTCGACAGGTTTGGGACAATACGGCATGAAAAGCCGCCATTGCGGCCAGCAGGTAAAACATCGTTTTGCCCACCTGCTACGTTTTCGCCCAGTGTCATCTACTGCAGATGTGCTCGCTGGCCACACACTCCCACAGACTGCAGTCCAGGCACACAACCCGCTCTGCTATGTCTTAGTCTAGATCAGAATAAGTCCTCATTTTAATTTGCCCCATCTTAATTTAAATATTGTGTTTTTCATGGGGCTGGTATTCTCAGTTAGCATTGTGGATTCACATTAACATCGTTTCACGCTAGGTGTGATTTGGGGTTGCGTGACCCAACTGGCCCCATTTTGGAGCAGCCTATCCTGCTTCCTGACTTTCCTGGTCGTTGCCGGCCCTCCCATTAGCTGACCGTCCCACTGTCCATCTCACAAGCTTGAGGCTTACCACGATCCTGCAACTCGGAGCTGCCGTAACTCCGTAGGTTGCTTACTGCCGCTTTCTGCTCATCTCCCAAGCTGATTCTTGATTAGAGGTTTTGTAACAAAAGCACGTGTTGTATGGTGGAATAAGGTAGCAGTTTTTTGAGTCTGGTCAAGCTGTTTAGTTCACAGCCTTGATGTCCTATTTGACTTTGAATTGAGACTCCAAATCCATATCTTCTCCTTCACTAAAACCATCTGCTGCTGAAACCCTCATCCATGCTTTTGTTAGCTCCAGACAAGACCATTCCAATCCCCTCCTAGCTAGACTCCCATCTTCAACCTTCCATAAACTTAAACTCAGGATATGGACAGCAGTTTTGCCTAACTTTGGGTTAGATTTGGGTTCTGGTTTTCTTTCCATTTTAAATATTTTCACGCTCGTGTTCAAATCTCATCCTCGCCTTACCACTCCCCCTCCCCCCCACCCCATCTCTGTAACCTTCTCCAATCTTACAATCCTGTAAAAGCTCTGCATTCCTCTTGAGCATTCTCCACTTCCTTGATCACACCATTTGTGGCTGTGCCTTCAGCTGTCTAGGCCTAAGATCTGGAATACCCTCCCTAAATCTCTTTGACGCTCCACCTCTTTCTCATCCTTTAGTCAGCTGTCTTAATATCTCCTCCTTTAGATTGTGTCAAATGTTTGTCTGATTGGGCCCTGTGAAGCAGCTTAGCAAGTTTGACTACATTAAAGGTGCTATAAAAATGCAAGTTGTTGCAGCTGTAAAGGTTCTGTGTAACATGAATTTGGGGCATTTTCAATCCATTTCTTGGGGTGTGGGAGTTCCCAACACAAACTACTTCACATATGAACAAGGAGCAGGTGTAGGCATTCAGCCCCTCGAGCCTGCTCCGCTATTTCATAAGATCATGGCTGATCTGATAGTAACCTGAAATCAGCATCCCACCTACCCACAATAACCTATCACTTCCTTGCTTACCAAGAATCTATCCACCTTTGCCTTAAAAATATGCAAGGGTTCTGCTTCCACCACCTTTTCAGGAAGAGAGTTCCAAAGGCTCACGATCCTCTGTGTGAAAAATTTTCACCTCATCTCTGTTTTAAATGGGCAACCCCTTATTTTTTAAACAGCGACCCCTAGTTCTAGATTCTTCCACAAGAAGAAACATCATCTCCACATCCACCCTGTCAAGACCCCTCAAGATCTTATATGTTTCAATCAAGTCGCCTCTTAGTCTTCTAAACTCCAGCAGATACAACCCTAGTCTGTCCAACTTTTCCTCATAAGACACCCCGCCCATTCCAAGTATTAGTCTGGTAAACCTTCTCTTATTGTCACAAAGTATTTAGGGGTACATTAGGAATATCACTTGAGTTTGATTAAATGAAAACTTGCTATGAGTGATGATGTAACTGGTGAGGAGGGCAGTCAGCCTTATTTTTGTTACCTCAGTGAATGAATAGGAGAAATCCAAACCATCCTGAACTCAAATCAAGATTTTGAAATGGTTGTCATCATGCAGACTTAGTGCCTTAGGGCTGGATTTTCAGCTCAGTGCGTCTGACATGCATGAGCTTGAAATAGCGTGCAATATTTCAGTCAGCGGGCACGTGCAGGAGTCGGCAGCACACCTGCTAACAAATAAAGGGGCTAAGCCCATTAATAAATTAATTAAACTGAATTTTTCCCTGCCCATCCAACCTAATGGCTGGTGGGTGGGCAAAAAGGCCAAGCAGCCTTTGGATTTTTGAGGAAACCTCATCCACAGGTGGGATGAGGTTTCCAATGTTAATTAAAAATGAAATAATTTTTAAATCTCATGTTTAACCTGTCCCTGCTCATGTGACAGAATCACATCGTGGGACATGTTTACCTTAATTTTTATTTTGAATATTAGAAATCTTCAGCTCCCTGAGGCAGCTCTCTACTATCAGGGAGCTTTCACTGCATGCTCCCCCAGTGCCTGCGCTGAATTCCATGCTCACCCCACCCCTCCCACCCCCTGCCAGGCAGCGCTGAGTGTTTCAGCGCGTGACTCGTGCTGGCTGGCCGTCGGGGCCAATCATGGGTGGCGGACCATTGACCAGCCACTCCCAGGCCCGACCGACGAGGGGAAAATCCTCCCCTTTGAGATTATCTCCTTTTGAAGTTTTCTTGTTAACGTGTAGTTGCTGGAGTACTACAGGAAATTTGTACAGCTGCAGTTGCTGGTGAAACTTGGGTGCAACCCTGCTCCAAAGCTGCCTAAGTAACAGGTTCAAGTCTCTCCCCCTACCCGCTCCCAGGGCATCGCATGCTTTTTGGTACTTTGTTAACTTGTTTCGTGGGCCAGGTTACATTCCCCATAGAGACGAGAAAACATTTTTAAAAAAGGGACGAATGACCCAGCAACCTAAAGAAAAAATTGCAGGGCAACATTTTCAGACTTTTACTGTAACAAACCGACATAGACTAAATATGATTTAACAGGGAGTTAATACACCAAACTAAAGAAAAGGTACTTCCCCATTAACTAACACAACCAAAATATTTTATAACACTTTTATTTTACAGCATGCTCCTAGCAGATATGCAATCTTGAAGATTAGGTTCCAAGCGGCTCCTGGCTTTTCAGCAGGCCCCCTTCTCCCTACCACACCAGGGCATTTCCTCAGGTGTCCTTTGAAAGTCATTTCCTTCTGTCTTGTGAGTATCCCCAAACCGACTTCCAGCAGCGAGACCTATTCCGGCGACTCCTCGTTCCTTAAATATCCGCAAGCCCTGTCTCTTCAAACAGAGAACCGGTTCTCACCAGCATCCTGCTTGGTGGCTTTTCATAAAAGCAGCTGTTCCTGTCTCCCTCTCCGTGTCTGTGTCTCTGTAACTGTCTTATAAAATCCTGTATTTGTAATTCATGCACCAAGGAGAGAATCCAGGAAGCAATTTCTCAGATATTTTTCTGAATATTGGTGTTCACAAACATGGAGTCGATCCCAAAGAAATCGCTTTTAATTTAGTTTTAAGATGAGACATCTGGAATTGTTGACACTTTCGCTGAATTCTTCAGTGTATAAAAGTTCAAACACAGATTAGCAACCTAACAAATCTTTATGCGGAATCGTCCGGTCTCATTGACGGCAGGCATTATGGCGGCTGGGGGAGAACGAAATGGCGAGAACGCCAAAAATCTGTTTAATGCCATCATGTAACTTGTTTGCAATTGTCCACTCCACCTGCTAATGACGGGTCATGTTTCCCATTGCTGCTTGTCGGGAACCTAATTTCAACACCTAAGCATCTCAATATAAACCCCCCTCGACAGAATCATTCCTCCAAATCAAATTCACTGCCCACATCAGCATGACTTCAGAATGGCGTGCTTTACACTCGCCTTTAAAAGGCGTGCACCTGGCGACCTGAACTCCGAGGGGGACTTAAAGGTGAGTGCATGCAACCTTGCACGGCGCTCGTGAGCTTCGCTTGTAGGACATCAAGGAAAGGACGGCGTGCATTCGGGGGGGTTGGGGTACACAAAAGTCACTTTTCCCCAGATGGCTCTCAGTGCGGTGCCAGGGCAACGGCTCTGGTGCGGGTCAGGCCGAAGGGCTTGGGGGCTAGGCAGCACAAACTGAAGGAAGTACACAAGCACATGCCTGGTTTGGCAGGGGGAGGTGTGGTGGTGGGTGCAGAGGATTGAGGGAAGAGGCCATGCACTTAGAAAAGCTTGTCAAAAATGAGCATTCTTCCTCAGCTAAGACTGTTCAGCTGCAGCTCCATTGACGAACTTGGGGTCAGGCTTCTGAAGCTACTCTGCCCACTCAAGCAACGCAAAAGCCATCAAATGCTCCACAGCGTTTCACCCCTCAGGCGCAGACTGCAAATTAATGTGCATTTTAGGGAGCAGCAGAACAATTGGTTTTGCAAAAGGTGGCCATGGTGCAGTCACTAAGGGAAGCAGTCTCTCTATCTCTCCGCCCCCCACACACACACCTTAAACCAGCTTATATTTCAGCTCTTTCCTGGACTCGAACTCAAGTTCTGTCGAAGGGTCATGAGGACTCGAAACGTCAACTCTTTTCTTCTCCGCCGATGCTGCCAGACCTGCTGAGTTTTTCCAGGTAATTCTGTTTTTGTTTTGGATTTCCAGCATCCGCAGTTTTTTTGTTTTTATCTTTATTAGGGTTTGGACCAGTATCCATCATGGTTCAAGCTAACAACAGAGCCTTGCAATGTGGCTTAGGAGAATGCCTGCACCTGAACTGAGAGCACAACATGTAGTCCAGTAGCTGAAGCTGCCGCCAATTTGTCAGGTGGAGTGGGACGAAGGTGGGTAGCGTTTCGGTCAGCCAATGAGCGCACTACAAACTGGCCAGTGGTGGCCAGCACTTCTCTGCACGTGTGAAGGGACCTTCAGACTTAACCAAAGGGGTTCTTAGGACACTTATGCCAACACACGCATCTCTGTCTTTGATCATGCAGGGGAAGAACATCAGGATCATGGAGCCTGGTGATTTACCGATATGCCTCATGGCTTGCAAGGAGCAGAGAAGAAGAGTGTGACGGAGATTCCTGGCTTGGCAAAGGGAGGAGCAGCTCCCTCAAGATGAAGACGTGGCAGGGCCTGCTGCGTGCGCAGCTGAAGATCCACAGAGATCCTTTGCCGTAGGCACTTTGCTAGACCCAGGGTCTATGGACAGTGCTTGTCATTCCTGTAGATGACTGAGAGCCAATGTTGCCGAAGACTGCGCATGTCATGGGAACTGGTTGGTCACATATGCCACCTGCTGCAGGATTTGGTGTCATGGGGACATAGAGGGCATCCACTGCTAGTGGCCGTGAAAGTGACTGCAGCGCTCAGTTTTTATGCCAGTGGCTCCTTCCAAGGTTCCACAGGTGACCTTTGTGAGATTTCACAAGTGTATCCAGGAAGTCATGGATGCCATCTTTGTGAAGGCACAGAACTTTGTGCATTTCACCCAGGATCAGGAAAGCCAGGAAGCAAGAGCGCTAGGATTTGTGCACATCTCAGGTTTTTCACAGGTGCAGGGTGCCATTGACTGCACTCATGTGGTGCTTAGATCTCCATGGCAACAAACAGTCAACTACATCAACCGCAAGGGCTTCTACTCACTGAATGTTCAGCTGGTGTGTGACCACCAGAAAGGCAAGATGCAGGTCTGCGCACGATTCTCAGGGAGTGTCCACAACTCCTACATCCTCAGCAGGTCTCAGATCTCTGACATCTTCCAGGGTCCAGAGAGGCTGCAGGGCTGGTTCCTCGGGGACAAGAGCCACCCACAAAGGATGTGGCTGATGACGCCCATGCGGCAGCCTCAGACTGCAGCAGAGCAATGCTTTAATGAGGCTCATGCTGTGACCTGGACTTTGGTGGAGCAAATGATAGGCACCTTGAAAATGAGGTTCCGGTGCCTCAACAGGTCTGCTGAAGCACTGCAATACAGTGCACCGAGGGTATCATGCATCATCATCACTTGCTGTATGTATACAACCAAGTGTTGCAATGGGGGGAGGACCTGGCTGAGGGGTAGATAAAAGAGTTGCAAGTCTCCTACAATGAGGAGGAGGTTGAAGAGGCTGACAGTGGCGAGGACGTTGATGATGAGGCCATCGCACTGGCCGGACGAGGCAGATGCACTCTGGAGGCCCTCATGGCTGCAAGACTCGTAGGGGATGATGACACAATACAGTGAGGACCTCACCTTGCATCTGTGAACATTTGACTCCTTTGTGGCTGATGGCAGCGCACATACCTTCAGTGCTCAGGCTCATGTCATGGAGATGGAGTGGAGGCCATAATAGTCGCTAGATTCCAGGACCATGATGATGACATGCATTGAAGGCACTCCAAAGATCTTCACATGGCTAAGGGCAGCTCACTTGCGCTCTGTGATCAGCATCATATAATGGAGACGCAGCTGTGAAACTTTAAATGCACCTGATCCTTTGTTAGCCTTCAGCACCTGTCCCCTTCAAGGAGCACAGCGTCACCATTCACAAGTGCTGAAGAGACGGGGGACCAGCCCCACCTCAAAGGTGCTGAGAGCACACAGAGAGAATGACAGAACTCTGTGACACCTGCCCACAACATTCTGGCAACAATGACAAGCACCGTCGAGGTGCGGGCATCACTAATGTGTCCAGTGAGTGTGAAGCCGAACCATCACTTTGGTCTGAAGGTTGCACACTGCACAAAGAGGCCCTGGACTGAGCCACCTGCCTTTGCCTTGTGCAGGAACCAAGGTTTCACGTCTGAGTGACACAAATTCTGCTCATCATGACAAGAAGTCATAGGCAAGGAGACATTGTTGGCAGTTTATTTACAATAGTGAACATTATGTACAAGTGATTAACACCCATGTCCAGGCTGTGCAGCTACCTCTTCTTAACCTTTCTAACCCTGCCGCTACATCTTGGTGCTCCCTTGGCATCCACAGCAGAGGTGGACACAGCCTGCTGACTGCTACACCTTGTCTGTGATGACCTTGGCAAATGTCCTCTGGAGAGCTGAGACCTGGAGAGTCCCGGCCTGCTTTCGGGGTCCTGCTGTGTGGCAGTGACACCCTCCTCAGCCTGTGGAGCTGGAGCTGCCGGGGTCACAGGGAGAGGGGATTCGGATGGGCCAGACATTCCCAGAGTCACCTGGATGGATGGCCCTGGGGTGGTACATCTGCTGATTGTCCTTCCTGTGGGTGCCCGAGGGCCCCTAGCTGACTCCTTGAGGAGAAGGGGAAGCTGGAGTGAGATCGAGCTGCCCCGCACCCCTCTCACATTGACATCTATGGTGCCATGGAGTTCAGCCTGCGCAACAGGGCAGGACCAATGTCTTGGACCAAGGTCTCCTTGGCAGCTGCCATCCTACCAGTGTTGACCTTAGCGCTGGCATGCCAAAGCACCATCACCTCAGACTGAAGGCAGAAAGACTCGTGCCTTGCAATCTGAGGAGTGCAGCGGAGATCCCTTCCTCATTTTCTCAAGCTTGCCTTTGCAACTCCAGCAACTGAGGTATGACCGGGTCCAGAGACCCCTCGTCTGACTCAGACTCAGCAGATTTCTGGCCTCCTGCAGTCCTCCAAGCACTGGAAACCTGGGAAGTCCCTGCCTCCGCCTACTGTTGTTCAGACAGCAAAGTGCTCATCAGATACTCTAGAATTAGGTCCCACTGAGGGGTGTGTCTCTGTGCTGGTGAAGGGTGTGGGTGAGCGCAAGGATGGGTCTTGAATTAGGGTGTCATCAGATTCTTCTTCTGAGGTGTCTTCAGGGATTGAGTCGGCTGCTTCCCAGATATCCTGCGAAAGCGAGGAGAGATAATTAGTGCATGGCAGAGCACTGCAGAACAGGAGAACTCACAGCATAGTTGCCTGATGAATTTAGCACTGCTGGGTCCTCGCTTGGTCAAGCACTCGACCTCACTGTCAGCACAGGAACGGTCAAGGTCATCGCCAGCCAGCTTGATTGACTATATTTTCAAAGTCTGTGAGGACCTTGATGTCGGGCATTCCTCCACCTCTCCCTTTTGTTGTGTGCCAGCTTGCCTGCATGAATACAAATAGAGTGTGTGTAACCTGGACACCTACCAGGCCAGATGAGAAGGATGCCTGGCATGTGTGGGTGGTGAATGATGCCATGGACAGGATGAGTACATGATCTGCAGGGCGGATGAAGGTGTGTGTGAGAGAGTGAATGGTGATGTCCCTTGAACTGGCAGTGAGTGAGATCCCTGTGGATGTGTGATGGGTTTGTGAGTGTGTGAGTTGAGAGTGATGAGAAGAGTGACTTACCCTGGCAGAATAGAGGAGATGATTCATCCTCTTTCGGCACTGGTTGGCTGTCCTATTTTGCAGGGTATTGGCTCTGACCACTGCTGCCACTGCCTCCCATGCTGGATTGGTGGCCTTGCTTGCTGGTCTTCGCCCAGGCCGGGGGTAGAGGACTTTGCGGCGGACCTCCACTGCATCCAGTAGGCACCTGAGGGAGATGTTGTTAAATTTGGGGGCAGCAAGTTTTCTCCCTTTGGCGGCCATGACTTTCCAGTAGCTTCCGATGCCTTAGAGAGAGCTAGCTCTGTGCAGGGGCGCCCTTTAAATATGGTCCCCAGGTTACTGAAGGCCTGAGGTGGTGGCAGGGCGACTGAATCAGAGGCTGCCCCGCCAGCGACCTGGTGTGTTTCCTGTGAATGCATAACTAATGAGGCGGGACACACTGGGAAGGAGATGATACGCTTCAAAAACCTGCCATTGCGACCAGCGGGTAAAATGACTTTTTTCATGCCCGCTACCACACTTGGTGCAAATCTGGGATGATTCCACCCTATGATTTGGTCTCGCTGCCAACTTACTTTTCCAAAGTCAACCCAACAATTCATATTTTCTACTGATAGAACTAACATTATATCATACAGAACTGAATATATTATACGGGTGCAATTGTTTTGAATTGAAAACTTACTTTGGCAAACTATAAAATTGAAATTCTGGGCTGGCCCAAGAAAAATAACCCATGAAAACAGCAGTGATGTAAAAACTTACCTGGTTCACTAATGACCTTGAAGGGAGTAAAACAGCACCTCTGCTTGACTTTCCTTACATATAATTTGTGTTCCAGAGTATATGGGGGGTTCTTGGTGCCCATTGAGTGGACTATTAAACTACTCAGTTGTAAGGAGAATTAATAGGGCAGTGCAAAAAAAATGCCATATCAGTGTCACTAACGGGCTTTTGAAAGAATGAAAAGTAATGGGGATTGGGGGAAACAAAGTTATTCACCCAATGCTATGCTGTGCTGAGCCTTACGTAACCAGGATAGTTATTCACTGCGATTGAAAGGTGGTCTCCTGGCACCATCTCCAATTGTTAGATAGCACAATTGCAAGAAAACAAGCCCTATAAGATAACAGCACGCTTATTTTGTTTTTATAGTATTCCGAGTCGTGCTCACTTGGACATCCCTAATCCCAGATATCTCGGTCCTGCAATCTCATCTGGAGCCATTTACATGGCCTCGTCCTATCAGAATAAACAGCGAATTATCTGTTGTAAAGGAAACTTGGTGAAGGAAGCAAGCAGTGATCAGCAGGGTGCAATCACCAGCCGGAGGTAAATAAGATGTTACCAAGTAATCCTTGCTCAACGTATGGTGGTCCAAGTTTACACTGAAACTCTTGAGAAACTTGAATGCTCTTAATTTAAAATGGCTGCTCTTGGGCAACTTTTAGGGCTATATGATGATCTATCTTTGTGCCTTTGATTCATAGTTGTTTTCCTCCTGTCAATCACATTTATGTTGCACAAATCCTGAGATTAGGAAAAATGAAGAACTTATTCAATTAAACAAATAAAAAGACAAAACAGCAAAAAAATTTGTTGGAAATACATGTTCATTCATATTTGCAAAGGGAAAAGAATATAGAATTGAACGTTTGGCCATTGAATGTGCCCCTTTATTATTTCAGCTGACCCAGCCCAGCATTCAACTCAATCTTGAGCTCCCTGTCTCTAAATCAAATTCTTTCCCTGGCAAGATTATTCCAAATGTTTGATCACTCCTTGAGTAAAGAAATATTAGTAAGATCTGTAGAAATTTACATTTTTAACTGGCTTGTCTTACCTCAAAGCATTATCTGTACCATTTAGTAAATACCTCTACTAGCCACTCCCTTTGATCTTCTCTCTAGGCTGTAGTGCTTAGGCTCCTTGAATCTTTCCTCATAACTCATTCCTGAAACATTTGGGATCAGTCTTTCTACCTTGAACTATTTTCAAAGCACGAATGTCCCATTTGATAAGTAGTAACAAAGCCTCATCTCCAACCTCCCTTTCCTTTCCAAAGTCCTTGAATGTGTTGCCATCTCAGAAATTCATACCCATTTTTTCCAGAACTCCATTTTTGAATTCCTCCAACTGAGTTTCTGGCCCTGCCACAGTATCGAAACAGCTCTTATCAAAGTCAGAAATGACATCCTATGCGATTGTGACTGCAAAGACTGCAAATTCTCTCTCCTCAAATTTCTCAACCTGTCTGGACCTTTTGACTTCATCATCCTCCAACACCTGTCCATCATTGTCCTGTTGGGTGGGACTGCCCTCCTCTGGTTCCATTCATGTCTAATCATGAACAGGTCACCTGCAATGACTCCTCTTCCCATTTCCACCCAATTACCTGCTGTATCAAGGATCTATCCATGACCCCTATTTCTCATTTCCATGCTGCCCCTTGGTGACATCACCCAAAATCGGTTTCAGTTTCCATGCTTGCTGACGACACTGCACCTCACCACCATCTCTCTTGACCCCTCCACTGTCTCTACATTGTCAGAATGTTTGTCCAACATCCTCTACTAGATAAGCAGAAACTTCCTCCAATTCAACATTGTGAAAACTGAAGCTGAAGCTATTATCTTAGGTCCCCTCCACAAACTTGCCACCATCTCCAGCACCTGACTGAGACTGAACCAGAGTATTTGCAACCTTCTTGTCATATTTGACCTCAAAATGAGCTTCTGATCACATATCCACATCATCACTAAGACTACCTATTTTAACCTCTATGACACCACCTCATTCCACCCTGCCTCAGCTCATTCGCTACTGATACCCTTAACCGTATCTTTACCTCTAAACTTGTCTGTTCCAATGCACTCCTGGCCTCTGTAAACTTAGTCATCCAAAATTCTAGCTCACATCCTACCTCTCGTCAAGTTTCATTCACTCAATGTTCTCACATTGTGTTTTCAAATTCCTGCATTGCCTCACCCCTCCCTATCTCTAATCTCCTCCATCTATACAACCACTCAAGGTATCTGTGTTCCTCTAATTCTGGCCTCCTAAGCATTCCTAATTTTAGCTTTCTTGAACCGCTGCCATCCATAGAACCATAGAAAGGTAACGGTACAGAAAGAGGCCATTCAGCCCGTCGTATCTGTGCCAGCTGTAAAAAGAGAAAAAAGAAGCTAGTTGCTCATTTTTAATCCCACTTTCCAGCACCTAGTCCGTAGCTTTACAGGTTACAGCACTTTGGGTGCATATCGAGGTACCTTTTAAATGAGTTGAGCGTTTCAGCCTCAATCGCCAACTTAGACAGTGAATTCTAGACGCCCACTGCCCTCTGGGTGAAAAGGTTTTTCTCATGTCCCCTTTAATCCTTCTACCAATCACCTTAAATTTATGCCCCCTGGTAGTTGATCCTTCAGCTAAGGGAAACAGGTCTTTCCTGTCTACCCTATCCAGGCCCTCATAATTTTGTACACCTCTAATAGATCACCCCTTAGCCTCCTCTGTTCTAAGGAAAACAGCCCTAGCCTATCCAATCTCTCCTCATAGCTGCAATTTTCCCTGGCAACATTCTTGTAAATCTCCTCTGCCCTCTCTCCAGATCAATTATGTCCTTCCTGTAATGTGGTGACCAGAACTGTACACAAAATTCCTGCTGTGGCCTAAACAGCATTTTATACAATTCCATCATTACATCCCAGCTTTTGCATTCAATATCTGTCCAATAAAGGAAAGTCATTCCATATGCTTTCTTTACCACCTTCAGGGACCTGTGGACATGCACTCCAAGGTGTCTCACTTCCTCAACCCTCTCAATATCTTCCCATTTATTAAGTATTCCCTTGCTTTGTTTGCCCTCCCCAAATGAATTACTTCACACTTCTCTGGATTGAATTCCATTTACCACTTTTCCACCCACTCAGCCAAACCATTGATATCATTCTGGAGACAACAGCCAGTTTTTGACTTCAGTATTGACTACGTGGCCAATTTTTGTGTTATCTGCAAACTTCCCAATCATGCCTCCCACATTTAAGTCTAAATCATTCATATATACGACAAACAGCAAGGGCCCCAAAACTGAGTTCTGTGGAACGCCACTGGAAACCGCTTTGCACTCACAAAAATATCCATTGACCATTACACTTTGTTTCCTGTCACTGAGCCAATTTCGGATCCAACTCAGCACCTTCCCCTTATCCCATGGGATCTCATTTTTCTGACCAGTCTGCCATGTGGAACCTCACCAAATACCTTACTAAAATCCATGTAGACAACATCGACTGCGCTACCCTCATCTATCCTATCTAAGTCACTGGTACCAATGTGGGCCATGACCTCTGGCTGATCACCCTGCCCCAGAAGAAACTGTGTGGTGAAGGTATTCCCACAATGCCAAAAGGGAGAGAGTTCCATGATTTTGACCCAATAACAATGGAACTGAGATATATTTTTTAAGTCAAGATGGTGTGCCACTTGGAGGTGGTGCTATTCCCATGCACCTGTTGTCTTTGTCCTTCTAGGTGGTAGAGGTTGTGAGTTTGCAGATGTTGTTGATTTAGTGATTTGCTGCAGTGTATCTTTTAGATGATACACCTAGCAGTCGTGGTGTGCCAATGGTGGAGGGAATGAATATTTAAGATGGTGGATGAGGTGCTGATCAAGTGGAGTGCTTTGTCCTGGATGTTGTCGAGCTTCTTGAGTGTTGCTGGAGCTGCACTGATCCAGGCAAGTGGAGAGGATTCCATCACACTCCTGACTTGTGCCTTACAGCTGGAGCATCATGCGGTGAGTCACTCACACAGAGTACCAAAACTCTGATCAGCTCTTGTGGTCACAGTGTGCTGGTTCAGTTAAGTTTTTGGTCAATGGTGATCTCTAGGAAGTTGATGGAGGTGCTTTTGGCAATGATAATGTAATTGAATGTCAATGAGAGAGGAGTGGTTAGGCTCTCCCTCTTGTTGGAAATGGCCGTAGCCTAGCAATTGTATGGTACAAAAGTTACTTGTCATTTATCAGCCCAAGGATGAATGTTGTTCAGATCTTGATGCATGCAGGCACAATCTTGAGAATTGCAAGCAGAACTGAACACTGCAATCATCAGCAAAAATCAAAATGGCTGACATCCAGCTTTGTGCTGCTGGGCATCTCAGAAGGAGGCAAGATGGGTCATCCACCTGGCACATCTGGCCAAAGATAGCTGCAAACATTTCTATATTGACAAGCTTGCTGTGACTCCCAACATTAGTTCCCTTCTTCCTAATTCTATTCCCAGAATTGTTTCACAGTATTTACATAATACGAATATACCAATTCAGAGCAGAAGTAGGCTATTCGGCCCTTTAAGCATGCTCTGCCATTCAATAAGATCATGGCTGATCTGACTGTAACCCCAACTCCCCATTCATTTCTACCCTTATACCCTTTGATATCCTTGAAAATCAAGAATCTATCTAACTCAGCCTTAAAAATATTCAATGACCCTGCCTCCACCACTCCCTGGAGAAGAGTTCCACAGACTCACGATCCACAGAGAAAAAAAAATCCGCCTTAAAAAGGTGACCCCTTATTTTTAAACTGTGTCCCCTAGATCCAGTCTCTCCCACAAGGGGAAACATCCTTTCAGTATCCATCCTGTCAAGTCCCCTCATGATCTTATATGTTTCACTAAGATCACTTCTCATTCTTCTAAACTTAAACGGATACAGACTGATCAACCTTTCCTCATAACCACCATCCCCCCACCCCCCAATCCCAGGAACAGCTGAAGTATTTCTTCCAATGTGCTAATACTTTTTATCTCATTTTAAATTAAATTTGCTATTCATCTGCCTAATTGTCTAACAGATCTAAATCATCCCACATGATTTCAGCTCCATCTTCTGTCCCTACTTCAAATTTTAATGCAAACCTAACTACCTTGGTTTCTTCCTCTTGGGTAAATGGGGAATAGCAAGTGATTAGGCATAAATTATGTACAACTCCACTAAGCGTCTCTCCAGTCTGCCATTGACTCCTGCAATACCCAACACAGCACCTCCCTTCCTGGCCCAATCTGATATTGTCCCAACTTTACTGCAATCTGGACCTCCCTGCTTCAGTTTGACACTGGCCCACATCACTCCAGTCAGCATCTCTGCAGTCTGACACTGACCCCTGCATTATTCCACTCAGCATCTCTCCTCCTGCCCCCAGTCTGACACTGACCCTCACTCCACTCAGCATCTCCACTATCTGATACTGATCCATGTATTGTTCTGCACAGCATCTCCCTTATTTATAGAATCACAGCATAAAAAGGGACAATTTGGCCTATCGTGTCTGTGCCAATCTGACGCTACTCTTGGTCCTTTTTTTAATCTTACATTGTACACTAAGTTCCATGGAATTTAATTTTATTGATACTCTTTGAAGTGAGAATTTGTCAAAGGGTTTCCAAGTATCCATAAAAAAACTATATTGCAGGGACACCCACTGTTTATTTTAGGATGTGACATTTGAAATTACAGCTATCTGTCAATAAGACCACACACTTACCCCTCTACAGCATTGCTTGCGTTCATCCTTACCTTGCCTCATCTCCAGCTCAAATATATAATATTTTTGTTTCAAGACTCAATTTCTCCAAATTTCCCCCTGAATGGCCTCGACAAATACCAACTCATTTGAATCTCCATTGCTTGTTCATTTCTTTATCCTTGCCTGGCTCCACGTTTCGCAAGACACTGAATTCAAAATGTTCATTCCGATTAACAATCTTTCCTTGATCTTTTTCCACCCTATCTCTGAAATATTCCGAGTTTTATGCCCCAGCTCTTTGATCCTCTCACTGAACTTCTGTGAATCACTTCTCCTAATTCTTATTCTCCCAGCTGGTTCATTCTCTTAGATAAAACAATGAATATATAACAGTGACTGACCAGAAAAGACCCACTCACCCATCCAGCCTGCCTCACACAACTGTGATTCCTTTATGCAACACAATCTATACTTTCCCCACCTCACCTGAAAGTCGTGTAATCTCCTGGGAAAGATGAAGAAACAGGTTAAAAACCTAGGCCAATCTGAGAAAATAATCAGGAATATTCCTGCAGGTGATCAAGTACTCCGAGAGTGCTCTAGCTATGATTAATGTCTTACAATTCCTACCTCTTATATGAGGTGATCACCGCTCCAGTTAGATACAGGCTCAACTTCTACTTTAAGGAATTCAGCACATCTGTGTCACTTCTCCAGGAAAGAAACACCTCCAGACTTCTAACCTTGCATAACCTGAGATTGTGATCCTTGATTCTTGCTGAACTATTCAGTCCAAACAAACATAATTTATTCCTGTCATCACCTTATAAACTGAAACCCCTCTTAGTTTTCACAAATACTGGCGAGGTTCTGCAGAGATGTTGCAGTGCCCCACAAATCTTCTCCTTTGTCCTCAGTACCCTTGGATCCTTCTGGTACTGGGGATTTGTTAATCTTCACTCCATTTAACAAACATTCCTCCTGATTAATTAAAAACAAATTCAGTGATAGGTGTTTCATAACATTTAGTCAGCCAACTGGTATTTTCCTCCCAAATACTTAAGAAAATAACCATTAATTCAACTGTCTGCAATAATTTATGACTTTAAATATTTAGTTTCTTTCCTAACATTGTAAAAGGTGAGCTAATGTGTTCTGATAAAAGCTGTAGAATATTAGCCTGGCGTTAATCTTTACAGAGGTAAACAGACCTGGTGTGTTTCCAGCATTTTTTCTGTTTTTCTATCACTTGCATAGTGAGGATGCTTGGTGCATCTATCCCATAGAGGCTGCTCTGGTGAAATGACAGCTGACTCCAGCACATTTCACGAGGACTTTGCTGGCCTGATTATCACGGCAAACTGTGCAAGATCAGAACTGAGCAGTTTGATCCAGCAAAATGCCTACCCACCCAGAGCAGAGGAGCGCTACATGTTGCCCAAGGATCAGTGTTGTGGTAAGTATAACAAATACCTGCTGCTCTGGCTGTTGAGAAGTTCCATGGTGTAACTGCTTCTCAATCCTCTGGGGAGTTTGACCTAGTCTGGGCACAAGCGCCACTCTGTGGTAGCCAGTATGTGCTACAGCAGTGTAACAAAACACAACTGCCAGGTTCCAAAATATCCAAGGAAAGATAATTTGAACAGTAAGAAATGAAAATAAAAGGGAGTGAGAGAATCGAGAAAATTTTTTTAAATTGCGATATCAAAGACCGATGCTGCTTTTTTTGAGACTTCCTGCCAGGTCGCTCTGGTATTGTGTAATTGTGATGCACCAAAATAAAAATAATTATTCCAACCTTAGGCTGGTTATATAGAAATGACATTAAATATATAAATAAAAAGGATTCCTTCAACAATCACAACAGCTGATATTTATATAGTACTGTTAATGTAATAAAAAGTCCCAAGGCTCTTCATAGGAGCTTTATAAAGCAAATTTTGACACTGAGCCACTAAGGCAATATGGGGGAAGATGACCAAAAGGTAGGTCAAAAAACTAGGTTTTACGGAGCGTCATAAAGAGGGAAAGAAAGACAGAGAGATGGAAGAGGTTTAGAGAGTCAATTCCAGAGTTTAAAGCCTCGACAGCTGAAGGGACGTCCAGTAACGTGATTAAAATTGGGGATGCTGAAGAGGCTGGAAGTAGAGGAGCATAGATATCTCAGAAGGTTGTGAGGTTGGAGGAGATTACAGAGATAGAGGGGCGAAGCCATAGAGGGATTTGGAAACCAGGATGAGAATTTTAAAATCGAGATGTTGTATAATTTGGAGCCAATGTAGGTCAGCGAGCACAAGGGTGATGGGTGAATGGGACTTGGTACAAGTGAGGACGTGGGCAGCAGGGTTTTGGATGACTTCAAATTTTCATAGAATGTGGGAGTCTGTTGGAATAGTCGAGTCCAGAAGTAAGAAAAATGTTATTGGTATAAAGCTGTGCACATTTTGCGAGTTGCACAGAAATATATTTATCGTTGGAAATTTAGCCAACTCGTAGTTTCTAAACCAGTGTGCCCGAGTTCAGATTTTGGTTTTGCCTGGCAGCTGAGCTTCCATGATATCTTAACCTATTTAAAAAAGAATAGGGAAACCTGCCAAGTATATTCTTACTGGATAATCAATGGCTGGATTGCCAGCAGCAGTTGACCAGTTTGCAACCCAAAGTATCGCAACGATTTGTTTTAGAATCTCTCTGGTAAACGAAAGAAAAAAATGCAAACTATAGAAATAGAATAGGTGCTTCCGGCCTCAAGAGTTAATGTCTCCTGATTTATGGTTCACTTGTCGGGATTATTACTTTTCCTGCTGTCTGTACTTATAAATGTACCCATTCTGCCTCAAGCTGTGTAGTTAGTACCTGGGTCAAAAATTTTAAAAGGGTCCACCAATTACTATAAAAATGTACAAAGCATGTTCTCCATCTATTGATTGCAGCAGTAACTGAGGTATGTGCAGTGCATATTCTCTTTTTTTAGGTCTCCTTCCCACAACATGGACCCTGTTCCACCAACAGCAAACCTGACGTGAGTGAGCAGATAATAACTGCTTGTTTGTGTCAAAACATGCACCTGTCATGTGTGTGCCTTCAATTGTCCTGCGCTGTCTCCGATCATCTCGTGCACGTCCATGTTGAATCTCCTGTCTTTGGAAGTATTTGTAGCGTTGAATGTTTACTCCATAATGTTTCAGTTAGTTTCGCGACTGAACAGTAGGAACTTTTTGATGCTTTTGAAGCTTTCTCTCTGCATGCCAATCTTGTCCTCATTGGAGTGCCACAAGGCCTGCCTCTGCATCACAAGACAAGGTATTCTGTCCATCATCTGAATCAGAAGGTTGTGGGTTCAAGCCTTGCTCCAGGACTTCAGCACAATCCAGGGCAACATTGTAGTGCAGCACTGAGCAGTGCTAATTGGCAGAGGTGCGGTCTTTCAGATGAGATGTTAAAATGAAGCCCTGTCTGTTCAAATGGATGTAAAAGATCCCATGGCACTATTCCAAGAAAAACAGTAAGTTCTCGTAGTGTCCTGGTCAACATTCATTCCTCAATCAACAGCACCAAAACATACTTGTGGGACCTGGCTGTGGGAAAACTGGACATAATGCCTACTTACGAAACAAAATTGATTGCACTTTGCAGCAATTAATTGGCTTATGTTGGGATGATCTGAGGAAGTGAAAGACGCTATATTAAGTTCTTTTTTAATAAAGTATTCGATAACCTTATAAGCAATAAAGCAAACATCAGAACATAGATCCTAGGAAGGGACTGTTTTTGTAACAACACTGTTTCCAAATTAAAAAACGTAATGTTGCGGAAGGATTTGCAGACTGATTAACAGTCTGATGAATGCTATTAACATTACTCAAGCAAGCGCTAGGCTGATAGGATTGTTCGTCTGCGGGAGGTTTTATGGGTTCACACAACCTATATGTTGAGGGTAGGGGATGCCCACAACCACCCCAACTGAATGCAAATGCAGAATTCAGAGCTGGAGCTCCTGTCTCCATTCATCAGGGCTAATTGGAGCAGGGTCCAACTCCTGAACCTCTAACTTCAAGGCAGAAATGCTGCCACTAAACCAAAGGCTTGCTCCATTTTCAACGTTATTCCAACAGCAAGTAATTGTTGATTCATTTTTCTGTAAAGTCTTCCTTATTCTATGACTATCACCTTTTTCCAAGAGCAAAACTAAACAGGACCTGGGCTTAGTGGGATTGCCTTTTGGATGAGTTAAAATACTAAGACTCAGGCGAATTTTGAAACAAAACTTCCATTAGAGGAGCAGGGGTTTTGACCAACATTTGTTCTTCAACAAACACCAGCAATAACATATTAACTGGTTGTTCATTTCACTGCTGCTTTTGCCTTGGTGAGTGGAAATTGGCTGCTGCATTTACCTACAAAACAACAGTGACTAAGCTCCAAAAGTAATCCTATGGTTGTAAAGTGCTTCCTGAAGATATATTAATGTGCTAAATAAGTGCAAATTAATTTTTTCTTAAGTTAACATCCCACTCCAGTCAACCTCTTCCCTGCTCCTGCCTAGTTTTGGAACTGGAAAAAGGAGGAAAAGCTGAGCTTCATTCAAAGCATAAGGAAGACGCCACAAAAAGTGAACAGTTTAATATTATTTGTTGCAGTGATAGCAATTTTTACCTGTCAAAAACTGGTCACCTTGCTTCCTTCTATTCCTGGGACCTTTTTGCTGAACAAATAGCCTGACTCCAGAAAAGCAGTATTAAGCTAGTACAATTTGAAATGGATACTGCTTGGATGAGCAGCAGTGTGTGCACTTTTCAGGAACTAAATTAAAATGAAGCCTAATCATAAAATAATATAACATAGAAGGTAGCCATTCGGTTCATTGTACCTGTACTGGCTCTTTGGAAAAGCTATCCAATTATTTCTACACACCCACCCTTACCCCATAGCCCTAATCATTTTTCTCTTCAATTATTTATCTAATTCTCTTTTGAATGTTGCTGTTAAGCATTCTTCCACTACTTTCTCAGGAAGTACATTCCAAATATAACAATTCACGGTATAAAAAGTCTCCTTATGACGTTTCTGGTTCTTTTACTGATCACCTAAAATCTATGTCCCCTGATTACTGACCGTTCTGCTGGAAATTGTTTTTCCTAATTTACTCTTCTCAAAACCATTCATTATTTTTTAATACCTCTATCAGCTTCTCTGCTATATGGAGGACAACCCTATATTCTCCATTTTTTCCTGATTACCAAAGTTCCTCAATCCTCCTACCATTCTGGTAAATCTCTTCACCCCTCCAAGTTACTGACATCCTCATAAAGTGAATTGTGTCACTTGAATTGAACACAATGTTCCAGCACTTTTATAAAGCTTTAGTATAACTTCCTTGCCTTTGTACTCTATTCCTCCAGTAATAAAACCAAGGATCCCATGTGTATTTTTAAAAAACTTTTCAACTTGTGCTGCCACCTTCGAAGATTTGTTTATATACAATCCCAGGGGCAGAATTTTTCTCTCGTCGGGTTGGGCGAGTGTGTAAAACGACGTGTGCTGACATTGGGCGAGCGTCCTGACATCATCGCGCTTTCGCACAATGTTTCGGTTGGCGGGTGCGCACGGGAGTCAGCAGCGCACCTGCTGACAATTAAGCGGCCTATTAAGGCCCTTAATCAACTAATTGACTAGAAGTTTTCACTGCCCATCCAACCGTTTGTTGGCAGGCGGGCTAAAAGGCCAAGCAGCCTTTAACCTCATCCAGGGGCAGGATGAGGTTTTGACCAGTGAGTTTAAAAAAAAACATAAAACCATTTAACACTCATATTTAACATGTCCCTGCTCATGTGACAGAGTCATATGAGGGGGACATGTTTTCATTATTTTTAATATTTTTTTTAAATACAAAATAATCTTCAGCTCCCTGAGGCAGCTCTGTACCTCGGGAAGCTTCTATGCTTTCCTCCTGCCCACTCCCCTCCACTGGCAGCGCTGCAGCGGGCGATTCACACTGGCAGGCTGTTAATTGGCCAGCCAGTGTGAAATCGCGGTCATGGCCCGATCATGGGTGGGTTGTCAGCTTCTGGACTGCTCCTGCTTGCCCCTGCTGAGCCTGCCTGACCACTGGAAAATCCTGGCCCAGGTGTATCTATTCCTGCATTCTCTTTAAAATTGTACCATTTAGCTCGTATTGCCTCTCCTCATTCTTTCTACCAAAATTTATCACTTCACACTTCTCTGGGTTAAATTTCATCTGCCATGTATCAGTCCACTTGACCAGTCTAAGTTCTCCTAAAGTCTGTTACAGTCCTCCCCATTATTTACTACATTTCTGAGTTTCATATCATCTGCAAACTTGAAATTATGTCTGTTTCTCCAAGTCCATGTTATTAATATATATCAAAAAGATCAGTGGTCATAATACCAACCCCTGGGGAACAATCCTGTATACCTCCATCCAGCCTGACAAACAGCCATTCAGCACTATTCTCTGCTTTTTGTCCCATTGCCAATTTTGTATCCATGTTGCCACTGTCCCTTTAGTCGAGTGGGCTTTAATTTTGTGAATAAGTTGATTATGTGGGATTTTGTCTTTTAAAAGTCCATATGCACAACATCAACCACACTATCCTTATCAATTCTTTCTGTTACTTCATTGAAAAGTGTAATCAAGTTAATCCAATACAATTTCTTTAGCAAATCTGTGCTGACTTTCATTTATTGGCTCGTACTTTTCCAAATGCCAATTAATTTTGTCCCAGATTATTGTCTCAAAGAGCTGAATTTTTCCCTTTTGAGTCACAATCCTGATGTCAAATTAATTTCCGGCTAATGTACCTGGATATACGCATGCCGGGACTTTGGGTGCGATCTTTCTGGAGGAGGCCAATTAAGTAGTGCCTCTGGGAGTGATCCAATTAGGGATGGCGGGTGGCCTGAGAATGCAGTGTGCCCAAAATGACAGGCAGATGGCAGATTCAGAGTGTTGTGTGCTGCTGAGGTAAATAGAGCAGGAGAGGGTGGCACAAGATGAAGATGCCTTATTGCTGATGGGTCCGGCAGCCAAATCCACATGCCCTGTACTATCCAGTGGGCCTGTCTGTAGGTGACATGCAAACAATAGTAAGTATTTACATGCAGGATGTCCTGAGGATTTCCAATTTTGCCCTTTAAAGCGATCACTGCATATGAATCTTGTGATGCTCCGACATCCCACTCAGCTCTCACTTCACTACGAGCTGCAGAAACAGTGGGGTCCAGTGAGCCATCAGCAAAATCTCTTGGCCTTCCAAAATTGTCTGCTTTATTGTCCATAAGTTGGATTTCTGCCACTGCCACTGACCTGCACACGCCTCCTGACGCTGGGAAAAGTGGGAGGAGATAGGAACATGTTGGGATACCTGTTCACCAGAACTTTTTCAAATTTTCCCAACACCCCCACCTCTGATCCCACCTCTAATGGCCTTGGAAAATTCCCCCACCACTGACTTTAGACTGGCTGTCGTTGCTGGATTTATCCCTTTTTTTAATTTTAAATACATTTGCAATCTTCCAGTTCTCTGGCATCGCTCCCAAGGAGGCTTGAAGATTGTGGCCCAGCCTTCCTTAATTTCCACTTGTTTCCTCAACTTAGCACACATCCCATTCAGACTGCGGGACTTTTCTACTTTGATGACTGCAATACCTCCTCCTGATCAATTTTTTATCCTATCAATATTATTACAGCCTCCCCACCCGTCACTGCTACATCGGCAGTATCTTTCTCGCTAGCGCTACCAGGTACAAAGCACTGATTTTGAACCTCAGCCATGTCTTCTGACTCCGCAAGAAGAACCTCCTTTTTGGCCCCTAATCGGCCTTGCCCCTCCCTTGGCTACTCTTTCACCATTTGTGTATTTAAAAGGCTGACATATGTGTAAACGTTAATATCTCACTAACTTATATCAAGCTTATAAACGTGTTGTCTTGTTACTTTTTTTCCTTCCCGTCAACCATAACTCCTGAAAATTGTGGTGTTGCCAGCAGGACTGATCATCTGGTACAAAACAACTTGCTCAGAGATTAATTATGAGTTCTGTCTAGAACAGCCGCTTTTTTTCTACTGGTTATCAATTATTTTTGTGCATGAATTGAGGCAGTTTGCTTGGGGACCTAATCGTCTTATATTTCCTTCACTAATCATTGAATCAGTCTGAAAGCCTGAACCTACTGATGTCTATGATAATGCATTGGCTTTCATGTTGTTGAAACTTGGAATTTTTGATTCCTGACCAGAGCTCTTTTCTCCCTTTGTGTGACCAGCAGCAGTCCTAACAAGCGGGGCCTTCCCTCCTACAACGAGCATATGTCAAAGAAGTTGGCACCTTGCCCAAGAGAAAATTCACCTCAGGATTTGAACAGATCTGTCAGGTACAGAGAAGGTAGACAGGAAGTGAGAAGGGACAAGTCACCACGGAGGGGCTTGGAGAGGGAGAAATCTCCAGGCAGACTTTTGGACCCCAGCAGGGAGAGGTCACCAGGAAGGATGTTGGATGAAAACAGGGGAGGTGGCATCCGTTTACCTTCAGGATCCTCGAGGGCCCCAGTTACCAAGGTATATTCCACATAATTAATTGTGATTTAGAATTCAGTATTTAGAAATGCCCTCATTAACCCCCGTTCTGTGTTACTTGTCTAAATAGTGAATGGTATTAACACCATCTGTTTATGTTGACCAGACCTGGGACCAGTCTGCTGTGTGAGTCCAACATCAGCCTACAGGTGAAGAGGCGTGTACTGAGCATGTGCATTCCACTCTTTCAACAGTTGGGAGAATGGCTTTCAAATGAAGGAGATCCACAGGACAAACTAAAACTGTACACACATTTGTTTGCTTTAGTCACTAAGGGAAATTTTGGGGAATGGGGGTCACAATATTAAATTTTAAACTGTCTGCTGCTCGCAAGCTACCTTAAGACTGGCTATTGGGAATGATGGTGATAACCTGTTTTTCTATGGCAGATGACTTGTTTACTTGTTGAGAAAGGATATGCAAGATTAAAGGTACAAAACAGGAGAGAATTCCCTACGTCTTGTGACATCACTCATTTTAACAGCAAAGCCTTTGAATCCTCTCAGGTGAAGGCTTGGCTGTACTTTTCTGAATGTAGATGGAGGATCGAGATGCAGGTTTGATCCAGTGAAGCGGATTAGTTGCATAACTGTACACAGTTCATTACTTGAATTTTATACAATGGTTATGAAGGGAATCTGAACTTGGAACTGCAGCAGGACAGAATTATATATTTTGTAATAATCTATAGCTCTTTGCTATTTAATCTTTTTTTCTCTGTACTGCACTGCTGCTTTGTCCTGGATGTACAGACATTCATTCAAATACAACTTATTGCAGACTTTTGTACTATGTTTCACTGACCTGTATTGAAAATTTCCCAGTTCTAAAGTGCGTTCCTAATTTTGTGATATTACTGTTTTTTTTCTCTTTGTACCTGTCACTTGTGAATATGCAATGCGTGAGAACAGGATTTTTTGAGTCGCGTTTCTGGTGACTCATTTTCCATAAAAGTGCTTAATTAAATTCTACACTGATTTGCATATCTTTACATAGCAAGTGTCTTGTTTTACTTTCTTTCCAGAGCAAAGTGCATTTGGATAAGTGAGGTAATTCTGTTAAGTTCCTAATCTGAATGAAGCTCGAGTTTAATCAGAAATTGTTGCACATTACAACAAAAAGTACTTTTTCTTTCCTTTATCTGTGATGTGGGATCTACTATATGGTATAACCATAAAATTCTGGGATCCAGGATTAGGTTAAAGTACCTTCCTAAGCATGAGCTTTCAGCAAAATGTGACCACACTCCATCAGCATAACCCTTGGCCTGCAAATGTATATCATGGAAAGAAAGCTAACTTGTTCCCAGTACCCAAAATCCAAAGTCAAAAAACCCCTGTGTATAGTGTAAGAAATTCACGCTGGCCCACAATAATGTTAAATGACATTTAAAACAATGGCTGAATTGAAGCATATGGGGAAAATATTCAAACATTTTCCTAAGCTCAATATAGAGAGGGTTCTTTGAACTGAAAGGGTATTATCTAAAAGGACATTCTGATCTGGAATGCAGTGGATTTTTTTTTCCCCGCCATGCTTCTTGATCAGAACGGTTAGTGCATTATCATGTTTTGATGGTATATACTCCTGGTTTTCTACCCTTAACACATGGTTGAACTCAATATTGAGTTAGGAAGGTTGTAAAGTTCCAAAAGTTGTGGTGCTGTTCCTTGAGCTTACATTGAGCTTCATTAGAACAGTGCAGCAGGCTGAAGACAGACATGTCAGTGTGAGAGCAAGGTGGAGGATTAAAATGGCAGGCCACTGGAAGCTTGGGGTCATGCTTGCAAACTGAACAGAGGTGTTCTGCAAAGCAGTCACCCAATCTGTGTTTAGTCTCCCCAGTGTAGAACAGGCTACAATTTGAGCAGTGAACATGGTATATTAAATTGAAAGAAGTGCATGTAAATCACTGTTTCACCTGGAAGGCACATTTGGGGCCTTGGACAGTGAGGAGAGAGGAGATAAAAGTGCACCTCCTGCACTGGCATGAAAAATGTCTTGCAAGGGGGCAGGTATGTTGGAGATGATGGAGGAGTGAATCAACCAATTGCAGAGGCAACAGTTCCTTTGGAATGCTGAAAGGGGAGGGCAGGGAAAGATGTGTTTGGTGGTGGCATCATGTTGGAAGTGGCAGAAATGGTGGAGAATGACCTGTTGAATACAGAGGCTGGTGTGGCGGAAAATGAGGACAAAGGAACCCTGTCATGGCACTGGGAGCGATGGGAAGAGGAGAGAGCAGAAAAAATCTAGACAGACTTCCTGGGCCTGATTTGTTATCTGATGGTTTATGTGAGCATACAAAATAAGAGCAGGGTTAGGCCACTTGGCCTCTCTAGCCTGCTTTGCCATTCAATAAGATCTGATTATAACCTCAACTTCACATTCCCACCTACCCCCTTGTTAATCAAAAATCTACCTAGCTCTGCCTTACAAATATTCAAAGACTCTGCTTCCACTGCCATTTGAGGAAGAGTTTGGAAGATTCCCAACCCTCAGAAAAAAATTATCCTCATCTCTGTCTTAAATGGGTGACCCCTTATTTTGAAACAGTGACTCCGAGTTCTACATTTCCCCCACAAGAGGAAATATCCTTTCTACATCCACCCTGTCAAGACCCTCAGGATCTTATGTTTCAATCAAGTCGCCTCTTACTATCCTATACTCCAGCAGCTACAAGCCTAGCCTGTCTAACTTTCCTCATAAGACAACCTACCCACCCCAGGTATTAGTCTAGTAAACCTTCTCTGAACTGCTTCCAACAGATAAATAACAAGATCAATACTGTACATAGTACTCCAGATGTGGTCTCACTTATGCCCTGTATAACTGAAGCATAACCTCTCTCCTTTTGTGTTCAATTCCCCTAATATTAAATGATAACATTCTATTAGCTTTCCTAATTACTTACTGTACCTGCATACTAACCTTTTGTGATTCATGCACTAGGACATCCAGATTCTTCTGCATCTCAGAGCTCTGCAATCTCTCACCATCTAGATAATACACTTCTTTTTTTATTCTTCCTGCCAAATTGGACAATTTCACATTTAAGCACATTATACTCCATTTGCCAGATCTTTGTCCACTCACTTAACCTATCTATATGCCTTTGTAGCCTCCTTATATCCTCCTCAGAACTTACTTTCCTACCTTTGCATCATCAGCAAATTTAGCAACCGCACCTTCAGTCCCTTCAGCCAAGTCATTTAGATAAATTGTTAAAAGTTGAGGTCCTAGCACTGATCCCTGTGGCACACTACTCCTTACATCTTGCCAACCAGAAAAAGACCCATTTATACCAATCCATCCAATAAGTTACCCCCTACACCATAAGCTTTTATTTTCTGCAATAGCCCTTGAACATAAGAAATAGGAGTAGGCCATTCAGCCTCTTAAGTCTGCCCCGCCATTCAATAAGATCATGGCTGATCTGCTCTAGGCTTCAACTCCTCTTTCGTGCCAGCTCCTCATAACCCTCAACTCCTCGATATTTCAAAAATCTATCTACCTCTTTAAATATTTTCAGTGATCTAGCCTCCACAACCTTCTGGGGTAGAGAATTCCAGACATTCACTACCATCTGAGAGATGAAATTCCTTTGCATCTCAGTTTTAAATGAGTGTCCT
Organism: Carcharodon carcharias; assembly: GCF_017639515.1. Taxonomy (NCBI): domain Eukaryota; kingdom Metazoa; phylum Chordata; class Chondrichthyes; order Lamniformes; family Lamnidae; genus Carcharodon; species Carcharodon carcharias. The sequence continues at coordinate 52,340,799 of NC_054479.1, read as the reverse complement.
CTTATTCTGTAACTATGTCCCCTGGTTTGAGATTCCCCCACCAGTGGAAACATTGTCTCAACATCTATCCTGTCAAGCCCCCTCAATCTTGTACATTTCAATAAGATCACCCCTCATTGTTCTAAACTCTAATGAATAAAGGCTTGACCTTAGCTATTCTTGATATTGCACCTTATCAAATACCTTCTGGAAATCTAAGTACAGTACATCCACCCCCTTTATCCACAGCACATGTTACTTCTTCAAAGATGTCCGGTGAGACTAAAGTCAGGCTTGGCTGTAATAAAAACAGAAATTTTAACTGTTTCTCTGTCCACAGATGCTGCCAGACCTGCTGAGTATTTCCAGCATTTTCTGATTTTATTTCAGATTTCCAGCATCTGCAGTATTTTGCTTTTGTTCAGGTTCAGCTGTGTCGTTTCATTTAGTTTAATAACTTTCTGGCACTTGGAAACTTCCCTTTCTACACTCATGCAATGAAGAATTACTTCAGAATGGGGTACTGTAGAGCTGTCAGCTCCCATGGATTCGTACTGCAGAGAGAAATGGTACCTCAGGACAAGAGAGGGGAGAAAGATAATTTCCAGCCTCTGTTCCAGGAATAGGTTAGGTTAGATACACAGCATTAAACATCTAGCTAATTTGCCCATCTGATTTTTTGTCTCTCCCAATTGACTGAGGATGTGACACTAGACTGGGCAACAAGGCTTCAAAGAATTCCAAATTGTCCTTATCAGATAAACCAAATAAAAGAAAAGCTATGTTTGTTCCAATCATATGGTAACACTAAGATGGCCATATGAAAAGCAAGCAACCCAAACTAAAAATAAATTGGTTTTCGTGTTCAAGGGACTAAGATACAAATTGGCATTTCACACCCCACAAAATGTTTCCTTGCTGTAATGGGTTATAGGGTACACCCTTCATTACCTCTGTTAACATACTCACTTCAAAATCTGTCAACGGTTTTATATAATGTGCAAAGGGTAATAGTCTGATCACAAATGTTTATGTGATTCTTGTTTAAAATGTGATGACTGATTTCACGAATTTGCCTTTGCGCTCACAAAATGTTCATTGCATTATTTAGAATTAGGTTTATAAATGCAGTTAACCAAAGAACTTCAGTTGATTATCACTGCATGTACACTGATAATGCCCAGTACTGGAAAATCATCAATTTCAGTTAATGCAATAGATTCATCGATACATCAATCCTGACGCACAGCTTTTTTTTACCCACCTTACTGAAATTATTTATCATCACCTACTGTCACCATTTCTATAATTCAGGGCAGGTTACTTTTAATTCCTCAAAGTACTGTTGATGAGGAACTCATTTCAGAAAGGGCTCCTTTCCATGGGCACTTTATCTGGGACAGGTCATTGAAGCTACCTTGGCTCCGGTTGGAATTGGGTACCTTTCAGATAATTGCCTTAGAAATACTCAAAACAAAGCATGAATGTTTCCCTACTGTCTGCATTTATTTGTGCCGCAACACTAGGGAAGCACTTCTGTACACATGCAGATACAGTGTTACTGTCAGGCTGTTTAAAGTGAGGGATGCTTTTAAGTGCAGCCCTGCTTTCTGTCACTGAATTATGCATTTATTTTGCAAGCTGGTGTCTTATAACTGTCTCCTTTACAACATAATCAGTTAATGGAAAAAAAATTGCTACCCAGAGAGCAGCCGTTTTAACAGTCAAGTTCATGAGTATTGCAGCCCAGCCGTTTGCAGTTGGGGCAGTGCTCCGGGGCACCCCTTATCTGCACAGGTGTTCTGTATGGCCCTGATCTCTGGATAGGTAGTGGACCTTCAATGGCCGCCAACAGGCTTGGGCTTTGGGTAGAGTTCTACTTAGTGTTAACCAGGGCTTAGTGAAAGTCAATGTTCTTGTTCCCCAGTACTTTCCACAGGCCAGTGAGGTCTCCCTCTCTGGTTTTGGAGACAGCAGCCACCACTGTCCGCAGTTGGCTGATTTGTACTTGAAGCTGTTGGATTCCTGCCAGAAAGGAATCAGGAACAACTGAATGTGCACTTGGCCTGCATTGCTGCCACCAGCACATGTGCAGATTCTCCCACCAAGATGGTGGGTGCATGCCATTTTGCTCCCAGGCCAGTTTAACGCTGCAACTGTAACCACTAAATTTTTCTTTTGATTGATTGGAACAAGTTGGAAAGGCTTTGTGCAGGGAGTTCCTACACAACCCGATTAACTCAGTTTGTAATAATGGAATTTTTAATTCTGTTGAAGAGTCATACGGACTCGAAACGTTAACTGTGTTCCTATCCACAGATGCTGTCAGACCTGCTGAGTTTTTCCAGGTATTTTTATTTTTGTTTTGGATTTCCAGCATCCACAGTTTTTTTGCTTTTATCTTAGAATTTAATCTAAAATACTTTCAGCTTCTGAGCAGAGAAAAAAATACATTAGGGTAGCCTTTCATTCAGTAATTTTAAAGTGTGTTAACATGTGAAATAGGAGCAGGAGTTGACCATCTGGCCTGAGGAGCCTGCTCCACCTTTCAAAACGATCATGGCTGATTTTTGGCTTAAACTCCATTTTTCCACCAGCTCCCCATATCTCTTGATTCCTTGAGAGACCAAAAATCTGTCTATCCCAGACATAAATATATCCAATGATTGAGCACCCACAGCCTTCTGGGGTTGAGAATGCCAAAGACTTACAATCTTTTGAATGAAGATATTTCCCCTCACTTCAGTCCTAAATGACCATCCCCTTATCCTGAGGCTGTACCCCAGTGTTCTAGGTTCCCTAGTCAAGGGAAACAAACTCTCAGCATCTACCCTATCAAACCCCTTAAGAATCTTGTTTGTTTTAATAAGATCACATCTCATTCTTCTATCCTCCAGAAAATATAAAACTAGTTTACTCAGCCGCTTTTCATAGGACAATCCTCTGATGCCAGCGACTAATCTAGTGAACCTTTGCCACACTGCATCCGTTGCAAGTATATGCTTCTGTAACTATGGAGACCAAAGCTTCACAGTATTCCACATGTGGCCTCACCAAAACCAAAAAGCAGGAAAAATCCAACCCAGCCAATTACTGCCCTATTCCCCTGTCAGTCTACTCACGATCATCGGAAGTAATGGAAGGGGTCATCAACAGTGTTATCAAGCGGCGCTTGCTTAGCAATAACCTACTCACTGATGCCCAGTTTGGGTTCCAACAGGGCCACTCAGCTCCTGACCTCATTACAGCCTTGGTTCAAACATGGACAAAAGAGCTGAACTCCCGAATTGAGGTGAGAGTGACTGATCTTGACATCAAGACAGAATTTGACCGAGTGTGGCATCAAGGAGCCCTAGCAAAACTGGAGTCAATGGGAATCGGAGAAAACTCTCCGCTGGTTCGAATCATACGTAGCACAAAGGAAGATGGTTGTGGTTGTAGGAGGTCAGTCATCTCAGCTCCAGGACATCACTGCAAGGTTCCTCAGGGTCCTGTCCTCAGCCCAACCATCTTCATCTGCTTTATCAATAACCTTCCTTCCATCATAAGGTTAGAAGTGGGGATGTTTGCTGATGATTGCACAATGTTCAGCACCATTCACGACTCCTCAGATACTGAAGCAGTCCATGTCCAAATGCAGCAAGACCTGGGCAATATCCAGGCTTGGGCTGACAAGTGGTGAATAACATCCGCGCCACACAAGTGCCAGGCAATGACCATCTCCAAAAAGAGAGAATCTAACCATTGCCTCTTGACGTTCAATGGCATCACCATCACTGAATCCCCCACTATCAACATCCTAGGAGTTACCATTGACCAGAAATTGAACTGGGCTAGCCATATAAACACTGTGGCTACAAGAGTAGGTCAGAGGCTAGGATTCCTCGACGAGTAACTTACCTCCTGACTCCCTAAACCTGTCCACCATATACAAGGCACAAGTCAGGAATATGATGGAATATACCCCACTTGCCTGGATGAGTGCAGCTCCCACAACACTCAAGAAGCTTGACAAAGCAGCCCACTTGATTGGCACCACATCCACAAACATTCACTCCCTCCACCAGCGACGCACAGTAGCAGCAGTGTGTACCATCTACAAGATGCACTGCAGGAATTCACCAAGGCTCCTTCAACAGCATCTTCCAAACCCACGACCATTACATTCTAGAAGGACAAGGGCAGCAGACAGATGGGAACCACCACCTGCAAGTTCCCCTCCAAGTCACGCAGCAACCTGAAAAATATCGCTGTCCTTTCACTATCACTGGGTCAAAATCCTGGAACTCCCCAACAGTACTATGGGTATACCTACACCATATGGATTGCAGCGGCTCAAGAAGGCAGCTCACCACCTACTTCTCGAGGGCAACTAGGGATGCACAATAAATGCTGGCCCAGCCAACAAATCCCACATCCTGTGAATGAATTTTTTAAAAATGTAGCAAGACTCCTTCATTCTTGCACTCTCATCCCCTTGCAATAAAAGCCAACATGCTATTTGCTTTTCTAATTGCTTGCTGTACCTGCATGCTAACTTGGTGATCTGGAAAGGAGAGGGATGCTGAAATTATGCAGCAGAAACAAAAAACAAATAAAAATGCTCAGCAGCTGTGGAAGCTAATGCAGGAACTTCAAACAAAGGCCCACACCCGTGAGACTCCTGCCTAACTTTCCTGGATGGGTACATCTAACGAGCAATGCAGCTTTGTCTTCAAAACATTGTACCAGTAACTTTCGAGTACAAACACATTTCCATCTGTTCCTATTCAGATGAAGTTACATTGTTTCATAGTTTGCCATTGTGAGAACTGAACTCTTGATAATCTTTTAAATGAAAACCAAATCAACAAAATTGGGATAAATCAGGCACAGCCCCTAATTCAGGTTGAACTCCTGATCTTGGGGTTACAAGCCCAGTACCATAACCACTTACACCCAAGTCCTGCTCTCACTCTAAATCAGGTCAATTAAACTTTATAAACAGCTAGTTTAGAACTTGTAGAAAGTGGAGGGTGGGATATTTAAAGGGGTGTATTGGTTTTAGCAGCTGTCTATTTCGGGACAGATAAGGGTAGGTGGTTCACAGTGGGCACCACCCTGGCCGCATAAGAGGGTCAATGGGGCAAAAGGGGACCGCGCACTTGGTAAAGGTATATCCTTGGTGCTGTGGAGGCAGCAGGGAGAATGGGCACTCCATCTGAGTTTAAAACGTGGTAGGCATCCCCTGGGCATCATGGGGCACAGAAAAGTCAGGAGTTGGGGGCTGATGGGTGGGGGGGGGAGGTTGGTTGCAAGGCTGAGAAGGACAATTGGGCAGCCATCTGCCCAAGAGGAGGCTCTAACTGGCAATGGGGGAACAATCTCCCTCAGCCTCCAAATATTCCTCTCTCGCCTCCTGCCCCAATGAGCTGTCTCCTACAAGGTCCATATCTCTTTGGAAGGCAATGTTATAAACAGCACAGCAGACCACCACAGTGACCAAGACCCTTGCAGGAGAGTATTAAAGGGCACCACCAAATTGATCCACGTGCAAGAATCGCATCTTCAAAAGCCTGGTCTTCTCAATGGTCCACATCTCTTTGGAAGTCAATATTATGGAGGATCTAACTGGCAATGGGGGGCACAATCTCCCTCAGCCTCCAGATACTCCTGCCTGTCAGATTTTGGGTATCATTGCAATGTGTTTAACACCCTTCAGCACATGAAGGGTGTTGCCCTTCCAACACCCTCCACAGAAAGGGTGATCGGCTGTGAAAATCATTATAGCCTTGAACCTCTTCATTTCTGACTCCTTCCAAGGATGTGCTACAGACCTTGTGGCTTGTGAAAAGTGACTGTGCAGCACTGCATGTCACAGGTCACTGATGCACACTTTACCAGAGCTGGACAGTACATTCATTTAAAGACAGATATGGCCTTGCCTCCATCACCAGATTCCCCAGGTACAGGGCATCATTGTTTGCATACACATAGCCATCAAGGTACTTATTGACTGGCCAGTGAGATCCATGAACAGGAGGTACCTCTACTCCCTCAACACTTGCAAGCACAACAAGAGCTGCCTCCATGTGAGCGTTCGTTTTCCTGGAAGCTGCCATGATTCCTTCATCCTCCCACAGTCCAGGCTGACTCAAATCCTAGCTCCAACCCCCCAAAGTGTGTAGATGGGTTCTAAGGACAAGGAAAATCCCTTGAAGAGTTGCCTACTGACCCCACTATGGAGGCCGATATGATCTTGAGGGAGATCATGAACTAATGAAAAGAAATTCAAACCTTCAGTTAATAACTAGGAGTATTATGCCGCAAGGTTTCATGTTTTAAAGAAAAAACTTTTACTATACAAGAATTAAACAAAACCATTACTACTAACCTAACAATAAATTTTGTAAACATTTATTCTTTAAGCCCAAAAATCTCAATGGGTCACTCCCCATTCTACTTTTCTTTCCAATCATGGGCAGGATTTTCTGCCTGTCGGGCCCGACCCAATCTCTGGCAGGCGGGAAGCCGATCCCCGCCGAAGTGGGCCCAACCGCCATTTTACATGGGCCGGCCAATTAAGGCTCGCCCAGTGTGACGTCTGGCGGGAAGCGCTATGTGCTTCCTGTGTGTGTGTTTGTGTGTGTGTGTGTGTGGGGGGGGGGGTGGGGTGGGGGGGGGGAGGTGTTCCCCAAAAGCAAGAGTGCGCTTTTTCATGCAGGTTCCCCAAAAGCACACATCGCCCTGAGGCTAAGTGCTGTCTCAGGGAGATCGCTGATTTTGCTGTGCCCCCGCCTTCCTGAAAAGTTAAATTGGGCAGGATGATGTCGGGGGTTCCCCCTGACATCATCCCGCGTCATTTTACACGTCGGTGAGCGGGCCCCGCCCCCTGCTCGCCGACAGCAAAATTTTGCCCCATGCGTTCCCCTATAGTTTCCAGAATCTTGAGTGTTTTTTCACTTCTCCTGGGATTGGACCAAGGTGTGCCACAGCTCTGAGGAATTCACTTAGATTCTCTTCAATGTTTCTGCTATTCTCCAAGCTATGAGATCCTTGGGGGTCTGCCAGCAGCACCCGGCTAGGCGACACTCCAACTCTCTTTAAGCACCTCACAAGTTTGGACATCCCAGTTCAAGCATGGGCTTCACTGCTTTCTCACTTAAGAGTCTACTCTGGCAGATCTCTCTCTCTCTGCTTATCTCAAATTTGATTCCAGGCTCCAACTGGCACTGCTGGCAGCTTTCTTTCTCTGCCTGTTTCCAAGCTGTTGCAGCTCTTGCCATAAATTGCCTGTTTTCTGTGATAATTTACACAGATAAACACAAAACAAAAGGGCCACACTCTATAGCCAATCCCCATGAAAACATGGCTCACCTGCGATGGCCCAGATAGAGATTTTGAGTAATTAACTTCACCTTCCAAAACATCTCATTGATTTTGGAATCCACATGAATAATTTAAACCCCCTTTGAAAACAACTGTAGCTATCTCATCTTTACCAAGAAATCCAGAAGGGGGCCATTTCCCCAATTCCAATCCTGACCTTGTTAAATTAAACAAAGGCCACCTTTTGAATGGCAATTGCTTCAGCCTCTTGCCAGGGGTTTTCATTCATCTTACATTTAACAATTCAATCCCCAAACTATAATTATACTCCTAAAACACATGCATTATGAAATTAGATATTTTTCCAAAAAAGCCCCAGACAGAGACACCGAGACAATACAACCAATGCCACCTGTTCATTGAGGAGACCATCAGGCTTTTGAAGATGCAATTCTGGTGCCTGGATGAATCAGGTGGTGTCCTTTAATACTCTCCTGCAAGGGTCTTGGTCAGAGTGGTTATCTGCTGTGCTGTCCATAACATTGCCTTCCAAAGAGATGTGAACCTTGAGGATGGTGAGGCCTTGTAGGAGATAGCTCATTGGGGTAGGAGGTAAGAGAGGAGGAGTATTTGAAGGCTGAGGGAGATGACGCTGAACAACGGTGTCCCTACTGCACAATGAGGTGCCACCTTCCAGGAAGAGGACCTCCCTCTTTTCCCTCAGAGCCTCCAGCATTAGATCAAGGTCAGCGTCAATGAAACAAGGGTCTGCCCTGCCCTCGGTTTCAGGCCTCCGGCTCCGCTGTAACACATTGCTTTTCTCTGGTGCAGTGGAAGGCTTTAGCACAATCAGCAGACTTCTCCTTTAGGAAAACCAGCAGTATCAGTCATGGCGGCTGTGGGGTGTCTAGATGCTCCCACGGGCTCTTATGGACAGGAAACCTTAAACGAGGGAGGCATGATTGGCCATGTAGTTGATAGTGAGGAGGATAGCTATCCACTCCAGAATGATATCAATGTTTTGGTTGAGTCGGCGGAGAAGTGGCAAATGGAATTCAATCCAGAAAAGTGTGAGGTAATGCAGTTGGGGAGGGCAAACAAAGCAAGGGAACACTCAATAAATGGGAAGATATTAAGAGGAGTTGAGGAAGTGAAAGGCCTTGGAGTGCATGTCCACAGGTCCTTGAAGATGGCAGGACAGGTGGACAAGGAAGCATATGGAATGCTTTCCTTTATTGGGCGAGGTATTGAATACAAAAGCGGATGTAATGATGGAACTGTACAAAACACTGGTTAGGCAACAGCTGGAACAGTTCTGGTCACATTACAGGAAGGACGTAATTGCTCTGGAGAGCGTCCAGAGATTTACAAGAATGTTGCCAGGGCTTGAAAATTGCAGCTATGAGGACAAACTGGATAGGCTCCTTGGAAAACAAATAGGTAATGTAGCACATGAATTTCAGTGCCAGTTTGATGCTAGATATGTAGTCCATATGTCCCAAAGACAGGTGGATCATATCAAACAGCATGTCCCAGCCACTGTTTGCAATGGGCAAGGTACAAAACGTACCCAACTTGCCCGTGCCTGCAAAACTCAAAACACAGCGTCCAACATTAGATGTGATTCCGCGATTGAACAACATCTGCTAAATCATCCTCAGTGTGCTAAGAATTACATTGACAACCAATTTAAGATTGTGAGCTGGGCTCACAGTTTGGTGCTCTTACGTGTCCTGGAAGCTACATATATTAATACACAGACCCCTGTTCTTTGCAGACAGAAAGAACATGTACACACATTATGCCTGTTTCAGCTAAACAAAATCAGTGACAGCCATTCGCTGACTCATTCCTCAGGGCAATGCCTTGACTAATGAGGGTCAAAGCTGCCAAGTTTAAATTTCAAACACTGCTTGGCAGTTAACTGGGCATCCATGAGGCACTGTGGGCCATCAGCATCAGCGGAATTGTACTTGGACACAATCTGTAACCTCATGGCCCAGCATATCTCCCACTCTACCATTACCACCAAGCCAGGGGGTCAATCGTGGTTCAATGAAGAGTGCAGGAGGACATGCCAGGAGCAGCACCAGGCATACCTAAAAATGAGGTGTCACCCCGGCGAAGTGACAACACAGGATTACTTGCGTGCCAAACAGCATAAGCAGCAAGTGATAGACATAGCTAAGCGATCCCACAACCAACAGATCAGATCTAAGCTCTGCACTCCTGCTACATCCAGTCGTGAATGGCGTTGGACAATTAAACAACTCACTGGAGGAGGAGGCTCCACAAATATCCCCAATTCAATGATGGAGGAGCCCAGTGCAAAAGAAGCATTTGCTACAATCTTCAGCCAGAAGTGCCGAGTGAATGATCCATCTCAACCTTCTCCGGAAGTCCCCAGCATCACAGATGCGAGTCTTCAGCCAATTCGATTCACTCCATGTGTTATCAAGAAACGGCCGAAGGCACAGGACACTGCAAACGCTATGGGCCCTGACAACATGCCGGCAATAGTGCTGAAGACTTGTGCTCCAGAACTAGCCCTGCCCCTAGCCAAGCTGTTCCAGTACAGCTATAACGCTGGCATCTACCCAGCTATGTGGAAAATTGCCCAGGTATGTCCTGTACACAAAAGACAGGACAAATCCAACCCAGCCAATTACCACCCCATCAGTCTACTCTCGATCATCAGTAAAGTAATGGAAGGGGTCATCAACACTGCTATCAAGCGGCACTAACTTAGCAATAACCTGTTCACTGATGCCCAGTTTGGGTTCTGCCAGGGCCAGTCAGCTTCTGATCTCATTACAGCCTTGGTTCAAACATGGACAAAAGAGCTGAACTCACGAGGTGAGGTGAGAGTGACTGCCCTTGACATCAAGGCAGCATTTGACTGAGTGTGGCATCAAGGAACCCAAGCAAAACTGGAGTTAATGGGAATCAGGGGGAAAACTCCACTGGTTGGAGTCATACCTAGTTCAAAGGAAGATAGTTGAGGCTGTTGGAGGTCAGTCATCTCAGCTCCAGGACATCACTGCAGGAGTTCCCCAGGGTAGTATCCTAGGTCCAACCATCTTTAGCTGCTTCATCAATGACCTTCCTTCTATCATAAGGTCAGATGTTCGCTGATGATTGCACAATGTTCAGCACCATCTGCTTCTTCTCAGATACTGAAGCAGCCCATGTCCAAATGCAGCAAGACTTAGACAATATCCCGGCTTGGGCTGATAAGTGGCAAGTAACATTCGTGCCACACAAGTGCCAGGCAATGACCATCTCCAACAAGAGAGAATCTAACCATCACCCCTTGACATTCAATGGCATTACGATCACTGAATTCCCCCACTATTAACATCCTGGGGGTTACCATTAACAAGAAACTGAACTAGACTGGCTATATAGATACTGTGGCTACAATAGCATGTCGACGGCTGGGAATTCTGTGATGAATGACTCACCTCCTGACTCCCCAAAGCCTGTCTACCATCTGCAAGGCACAAGTCAGGAATGTGATGGAACACTCCCCACTTGCCTGGATGAATGCAGCTCCCACAACACTCAAGAAGCTTGACACTGTACACGACAAAGCAGCCTGTTTGATTGGCACCACATCCACAAATATTCACTCCCTCCACCACCGATGCACAGTAGCAGCAGTGTGTACCATCTACAAGATGCACTGCAGGAATTCACCAAGGCTCCTTCAACAGCACCTTCCAAACCCATAACCACTACCATCTAGAAGGACAAGGGCAGCAGATAGATGGAAACATCACCACCTGGAAGTTCCCCTCCAAGTCACTCACCATCCTGACTTGAAAATATATGGCCATTCCTTCACTGTCACTGGGTCAAAATCCTGGAACTCCCTTCCTAACAGCACTGTGGGTGTACCTATACCACACGGACTGCTACGGTTCAAGAAGGCAGCTCACCACCACCTTCTCAAGAGCAACTAAGGATGGGCAATAAATGCTGGCCCAGCCAGCGAAGCCCACATCCTCTGAATGAACTTAAAAAAAACTGCCAGTGACCATTGGTGGTGCATTCTCCATGGCAACACCATTTGCCAACCAATTAGTGCTCTCTTCACATAAATTGTTATAATTGTTGTATAGTATAATTTGTATAAATTATAATTGTATAAATTGTTGTCTTCCCCTTATATTGGTATTCTTTCAAGTGTTCTGATGAGTGCAAGACAAAAAGCTTAGACATGTCTCTTTTTTCAGCAATACAAACAAAATGCATCAATAACTGAGACCACTTGGGAATGTATGATTTCTTTTTATTTAAGATTATTATGAGAACATTGTATTAGACAGTTAAGTTTCTTCAGGGCTCATGAATGAGAGAATGGTAATTAATTGGATGCACCACTTATATAGAAGAGACAAGGAAGTCACACCACCATGGGAATAGGAAAAATCACTGGGGTGCAGGTGAGGAGAATGTATCAATCTTCTATTAATGTACATTCCAGTGAAAGGAAGGTGTAAATGATACTAATAAATTGATAAGTTTCTCTTGAAGATGCTTTGAACATTATAAGAAAACTACTCTTGATGGTCTGACCATTGCCTGAGGCACCGGACCATGGAAGGGGGAGATAAGCAAAGATCTTGAGACAGACAACCACCACACCCCCACCCCTCCCCCAAAATTTTAAAAATTCTCTCTGGAGCTTTTCCTGGATTTCAAGATGGCACCGTTGTTCATCTTGGGGCCAAAAAGATTTCCCATGCTTGTGGTTTTGGCAGGCTCCACAAAATGGTGACGGCTCACTTCTCAAAAAAGAATATTTTTAACAATGGCTGCCTTCTTTTATTCAGCGGCTTGCTCTGTCGAGTTATGAGGCGGTCAAATTCAAACTTATGCTTGCTGTTTTCCCAGCTGGGCAGTTGTGACATTCCTGAGTTATACAATTAATTCCTCTTTTTTTTTCCTCTGGTGAGCTTGGAGTCCATGTGTTGAGGCGCTGACTCGGAGATCAGGTTTTAGTGACAGGTTACTTTCAAACAGCGCTTCTGACATTTAACTAGTTAAAGGGTTCTCAGAACTTGCTGCAGCCTGGAACTTGAAAAGATTTAGCTCACCCTGGCAGGTTCTGTCGACTCTGCACTTTGAAGCTATACTTTCAAGGGAGATTCAATGGAGTCTTCTGCTGCAGTAAAAATACCTGCCTCCAGCTTCCAGGCCTTTTTTCTGGAGCATTTTCTGGCACCCTCTGCTTCCTTTGGGAGCTGCTTTCAGGTCACTAGAATGTACATTGATAGAAGATTGATACATTCTACTCACCTGCACCCCAGTGATTTTTCCTATTCCCATGGTGGTGTGATTTCCTTGTCTCTTCTATATAAGTGGTGCATCCAATTAATTACCATTCTCTCATTCATGAGCCCTGAAGAAACTTAACTGTCTAATACAATGTTCTCATAATAATCTTAAATAAAAAGAAATCATACATTCCCAAGTGGTCTCAGTTATTGACGCATTTTGTTTGTATTGCTGAAAAAAGAGACATGTCTAAGCTTTTTGTCTTGCACTCATCAGAACACTTGCAAGAATACCAATATAAGGGGAAGACAACAATTTATACAATTAAAATTTATACAAATTATACTATACAACAATTATAACAATTTATGTGAAGAAAGCACTAATTGGTTGGCAAATGGTTTGTTGAAGTTTTTCTCAGTCTTCCAGAATTTTGGTTTGTTCAGCAATTTAGCAAAGTTGTGGGTTTTGATCCTCTTGTGCCACCATGTTGGGAGGGTGTTGGTTACAGAAACAGTCTTATAGTCTTCAGTAGGTTAACTATAAGTCTATTAATTACTAGAGCTATTTACACATGTATAGTAAAGGGTACAGGCTAGGAGCTCTCTCCATGTTTAGGTCTTAATCTGTCTCTGCTCAACACCACATTGACCCCTCAGTCTGGATCATGTGGTGTTGAGCACTGTGTGGGCAGTGCTGTACTCAGTCCCATATTAACCCTGTATGGGCCAGACCCTTATACTAGAGTGTTCATTGTTCAGGCATCTCCATTGTTGCCTCTCACCTGCCAAATGGCCATCAGCCTCAAGTAAAATAGTACAGCCAAAGTAAAAGACGAGCAATGAGTGTCAAGGGAATGGAAGGATTATTAACTATGGGAATGTGGTGTTGGCAGGGGCTGGTCGCCATTCAGTTCAGCATCGGTCTGCCATATGGTTAGCTGAATCATGACTCTGAGTCCGTTGAAGGTATCTCTCGTAGCTGGGTGAGTGACTGCAGAGACCTTAACTACATCAAACTCCAGCTTCTCCTGCTCTTGCCCTCAAAGACGCAGAGCAGATCTCACCTTCCTCCTCCTACAGCTCCAGTCCTTTCTGTACTATGTTGTGTAAGGGACAGAATGGACTACCATTCAGGACATCCTTGTTGATGCACTGAGAAGGGCACCCCGGGGTCTGTCCAGGCACTTGAACGTCACGTGGCCCACTTGGCAGGAGATCATGCTCCAGGAAGCTGCAGATGTCAACTGTTGTGAGGGTGGCTGAGTTGCTACTATTGATAGAGTTGATCGACAGACACTTCTTGGGTGGAAACATTAAGTTTATTTACAATATGCTCAGCAGCAACTACATGTGTGCTTTCAACTCCAACACCATCTCTACACGTTTCGGTGCAGACTCGATGGGCTGAAAGGCCTCTTCTGCACTGTGATTCTGTGATACACAGCTGACTTAAGGTAGCCTTTGCTACTCTCCTATTGGTTACTACAGATCATGTAATCTTCCTTAACAAACATTCTTGAAGGTACATTACACTAAATAAAACCATAATTACTACATGAGTAATGACCTGACAAAGTAGGAGCCTCCTGAGGCACTGTTGCTTAGTCACGCCCAGAAAGCTGATACTCGACCTTATGTTGGGGGTGGGTATTGCCTCCTTTGGAACTCTGTGTTTCTTCTGTCCTGCGGAGCAGCAGGTAGGTATGGAGAAGCTTGGTGCTACTGGTGTGTTGCTCCTGGTGTTTTTGGTGTTGCTGGAGCTGTTCCTTTTGTTCCCCATCAGAAGTCCAAGGTGGAGCTGCATTAGCTGCTCACATGACCCAGTAAAGCTGCCAGCAGGGAAACGTAGATCAAAGCCAAAAAAAGTCTAAGTTGTAGAATGTGATCTCCAACGTGTTGGAAATCATGTCTAAGACAGGGCAGAATTTTACGGCCCTGTTTCGGTGGGGACGGGGCCGTAAAATGTGGCGAGACATTCTAAACCTCAATGGCTTTGGCGGGAATCTAAAATCCCGCTGCTGGAAAATTTCGCCCACAGTTAAATCTCACAAGTCCTGGCAGCAAAAGCCTTTCACCTAGGCAAGGAAACAGCTGTCCTAGTTCAGTATTTAAAGGATTTTCAGTGTATCAATTTCACAAAGCTATCAATCCCCACTGTGCTCTCACTTTGTTGACCTGGTGAGTTTTAGTTAGCTCAGGAAATCCATGCCATGGCAGTTCAAGCCAGAATGTGGGGTTAAATCTTCAATCAATTGCCACTTTATGTATTACATTTGCTGACCCATCAGCCCCACAGGGGATCTGACACACTGACATGCTGTTTTAACCCTCTGCATGCATTCACATGCCCCCACCACCGCCCTCCCCCCATCCTTTGCAGGTTAAAATTCTGCCCATTGTCTCTGAGGCGGTTGACTTGTGTTTGCTTTTTCCACTGACAGGTCTCTGAATTGGGCGGCTGAACCAAGCTTCCCTTGGGATTTGTTTCCTGTGATGGGTTCTGCCCCAGATTCTCTTGTGTACAGTGTGCTTGCACACTCAATGGGGTAAGTATTGTTGCTCAGCACCATGCCTGTTCTTCTCCGACCCAAACCCTCTGCTGTTTATCCCCCATCTGCCCATGGGGTTTGTTGTGACCCTTACTGGATTCTGAGCAGTGGGATAGGACCAGTCTTATTCAAGGATCTGCTCATTTGGCCGCTACAGGATGGATGATTTTTGATTCACGAAGGCATTTGGGAATCACAAATTGCATTTACATTAGGATATGAGACCATTTGCGTTTGTTCAGTGGTGGCATGTCTTTCCCCAAATCATGTACGGATCTGTCCAAAAATAGATCAAGCTATAATTATGTAACTGTATCAAGTCTCCAAAATCTACAGCAAATTATCCCAGTATGACCCTAAATTAGAATTGAGAATCGTAACATAACACTTCAGTAAGTTTGGAAGATATAGAGAACGGGGAAGGCACATGTTACAAATGCATGAGTCTGCAGTAGATATCCTTTTAGATTCAGCATCACTAGTCATCCTTTCAGCGAACTTACAATCTGAAGAGCATCTTGTTGTATATAACTGGACACTATGTTCTGGTAGATGCACTGAACAGCACTCTAGTGAGCTAAGGTCAACCACAAACCAACAAACTTGTTTATTTTAAATGAAATATATTAACGAACAATAGTTTTCACAGTCACCTCTTTCCTGTGGAAATTAATGGGTAATTATTTACAAGTCAGTAGTTTCTGACCCAACTCATACTAACCTGTTCTGTCATGGTTAGGGTTATCAACTGTGATTAAATGTATTCCTGGAGGTGTCATCACATGACTTGTCCCCAGGCTCCAGCCATTAGTCGGCCAACACATCCATCCTTTTGACATACTACCTTCCTACACCAATTGGAAAGCGAAAAGACTCATTACCCAACTGCATGATGCTTGACTGTCAGCTAAACAGCCTTTTGTCCCCTCCCCATTTTCAATATTTTTTATATCTGGTAGAGAGAAATGTTCAAAGAAAATGAAAAAAAAACAATCTTTTTTAATGTCCGGATGATTTTTCTCCAGGGTTGCACACAGCAATGTCTTTGAGATTGATCTTCAATTCCTGGAGACTCCAGGCCAATCCTGGAGGGTTGGCAACTCTAGTCATGGGTTTGTCTGTGTTCATATTGCAGTCTAGAGCCTCTCATCTTTCCTTGGGCTGAATAGAAAGTGAGATCTTTTCCAAGGAGGTGTGATGAGAAGTTGCTCTCTGAGCTAACAATCAAGGTTACCACCTTGAATGAGATTGAAGCATATAAAATGCTTACAGGGCTTAACAGGGTAAACGCAGGAAGGATGTGGGGGTTAAAAACCAGTGAACATGGTCTAAGAATAAGAGGTAGGCCGTTTATGATTGAGATGAGGAGGGATTTCTTTGTTCAGAGAGTACTGAATCTTTGGAACTCTGTACCCCAGAGGGCTGTGGAGGCTCAGTCATTGAGCGTATTCAAGACAGAGATCAACAGATTTCTACATATTAAAGATATCCAAGGATATGGGGATAGTGTGTGAAAATGGTATTGAGGTAGAAGATCAACCATGATCTATTTGAATGGCGGAGTGGCTCGAGGGGCCGAATGGCCTACTTCTGCTCCTATTACCTATGTTCCTAACCATGCTCCTTGATGTAAGAGCAATGAAACCAAATATCCATGAAAGCTACTGTATTGTCATTAAAACCTAACTTGCTGACTGACATCCATCAGGGAAGAGAACCTGTGATCCCTACAGACTCTGAACCACATGTCACTCCAATGCCACACTGCATTGTTGACCAAAGAAGCCTCAGTAACTAGGATAGGGATCAAATGTCCTTGCTGTTGTCTACAAGCTGAGAAACGAAAGAAAATGCTACAGGTGCTTTGAATGAAAACTATTGCATAGATGCTGTAAACTGCTTGGAGATGTGCCCAATGGTTTACTGTTGCCTCCGTGTAATACAAACGTAAGCAGTTTTGATAACTTTGATTTCTCCTTCAGAGCAGTGAAATTCCCAACCACCCATTGTTCAGTGTTAACAAGCCTTTCAATGTTAAGACAGAAAAGTATCCTGGAATCCTGGAACGTAACCCTTCATAAACTGAATCTGACCCATTGGTAACATAAGATGAATTAAATTTTAAAAAATCTCTTCTAATTTGATAACTGGATTAAAATCACAACCATCAGAACAGTAATATACGCCCCTTACTAAGTTCTCTTTCTACTGCTGCTTCTTGCCTCATCCCCCCCTTCAGCAATGCTTTTTCTTCTCCATGGTCCCCTTCCTGTTTTCCCTTCTTCTCCAAATATCTCTTCCCTTCTGCTTCTCATCAGTATTCCCCCACTTTCTTCAATGGCTTCCCTGTGTCTTTCTCTCCTCCTTGATCCCCTCCCCTTTTTATCACTTCCTTCTTTCCCGATCTCATTTTTCCCTGCTCCCCAACTTTGCCGCTCCCCTCTTTATTACTACTCCCCTTTTATCCTAAACTTTCTATCCTGTTTCCCAACCCTCAACTTTTGTATCATCACCCTCATGTCCTTACTCCTGTTCCCAAAGTTTCCCCCTACCCTACACATCTCCCTACCCCCCACCCCAACCCCCACCCACCACCACTACTCGCCCTTCTCTGCTCTCTGCTGTTCACTGGTTTTCTAGTGGACAAGTTTTCAAAACACTTATTGCACTGATTGCAGATTTAGATCATTATATTTTTATATAATTATATCATTATATAATTGTTGACTTACTAGCATGTTACTTCCATTGTTGTAGAACAACAAACCCGTCCTGATCAGAGAAGCCCTGTATGCTGATGATGCTGTGGTAGTTTCCCAGACAGAAGAGCAGCTCCAAAGGCTTATGGATCGTCTGTTCCATGCTTGTGTCATGTTCTCCCTCACCATCAGTGTCAAGAATGAACACTTATAGGACAGGGTTATTATATCTTCACCTGTGATCAGACTCAACAACACACTACTGGAAACAGACAGCAAATTCTGCTACCTTGGATCTACGGGGACAGACTTTGTCTTTTGACAAAGAGCTTCACACACTGGGTGAGGGGAGAAATATCATCAATATGGTGACCGAAACACTTGTGCATTCCGGTTGCGTATGATAGGCAACAAAATTTGTTTGTTGTGGGCCTGTTTAGTGTCCTAAATGCAGATGAAGCAAGGTTTAGTTTTGCCTTCAGGGATTGTTCTTCATTCATTCTTGGGATGTGGGCAAGGTGACATTCGTTGCTCATCCTTACATGCACTGAAAAGGTGGCCATTAGCCTCCTATCTCTGTGGCATTTTGTCCCACTGCTCTACCCAGGGGTCAGTTCCATCCATTGATCCCTCTTTATATGAAAAACTTATTGATATTAGGCCTAAAAGATCCTATTCTTTCAGCCATGGATTCAAGTCCCACACTGGAGGCTCCAGCACAAAATGCTAAGCTAACACTCAAGGGTGGTACTGAGGGAGTGCTGCCATCTCCACAGCGCTGCCTTTCAGATGCCAGGTTCAGCTGAGGCCTTGTCTGCTCTCTGGGCTAATACATTCCACTGCACTATTTTGAAGAAGAACAGGTCAGTCTTCCAGCTATCCTGGCTGATATTTCTTTCTCAGATTACTGCTCATGGCCCTTTGCTGGGTACACATAGTCTGCCGCCTTTCCTGCATCACAACAGGGACTGCACTTCAAAAGTACGTGGCTGGAAATGCTTTAGGAAAGTCCTGACTGAGGCCATGAAAGATGCTAAATAAATGCAAGTCTTTTCTTTTTACTGCTAAAAAGTGCACGGGATATCTTAATAGTTTACCAAGTTGGGCAGGTGCTCATTGGCAGAGTTCACTGTGGTTGGTGCTTGATTTCTGTGACATGTGCTCGTTTGGTCCAAGGTCCAATGGTGGTCGGGAGGGTGTTACTTCCATGGTCGGGTTAAGAATAAAAGGAGTAACGTTAACATAAAACTGTGATCAAACTCCTTATGCAGCAATGGAATGTCGTGAACGCGAAGAGCATCTTCATAGGCGAAAGGTACTGGGTGTTTAAAATTTACAGACAATAAGTTAATTCAGGGCATAAAAGAGCGGCTAACGTTGGGAGTTGTTACTAGGATTGCAATAAAGGCTGTCCGATTGCTGGCGTTTTCTTTTTAAGTGACGGGCTGGAGAGGTGAGAAAGAGGAACTTTCTTTCAGAGGTCCGGATGATTGAAACCATTGAGCGGGAGCGCCTGGTGAAGGCAAGTGAAGAGGATTCGGGCAGGGTAAGTTACACAGTCAAAGATAGAAACTTTCACCCGGCTGCTCTCGGGTTACATACTTCACACACAATCTTCATCTTCTTGTGAACTTTTCCCTCTTTGCCAAGGCTTTATCTGCCCGTCGCACTTTCAATAGCTTCGACCAATGAAATGTCTGGAACACAGTCAAACCCCGTGGCCTGGACCGTGTCCGTTTGGACTGTGGAGTTCGGGCCCAGGGAGACCGGACGCAGCCAGAAAGTTGAGCTTTAGTCACGAGAGGCTGCTCGTTAACAGATGAGATTGACCAACGTTCAGTTCAGGCATCGGCAGTGGAAAGGATTAAATCCGTTTGCGCCCACGCATGAAAAGTTCGAGTTGTCTTTTTCTCCGCAGGTGTGACCTGCCTTTCCATCTTCCGAGGCGTCCCGCCCAAACTGTGCTCCTGTACATTTACAATAGACAACTGAGCAAAGCCTAACCCCCGAAAGAATGTCAGTTGTCCCTCCCTAGGTGTAGACACCGCCCTATCAAAGAAGTAACCGCAACTCGAATGGTGAAACAGGCAGTGTGAGAGACTCCCGGCGAGAAGACAGGACATTCTGCCGGCGCAGCTCTGAAATGCAGAGGGATCTGAGTGTCCTAGCGCATGAATCACAAAAGGTTAGTATGCAGGTACAGCAAGTAATTAGTATTCTATCAGCTTTCCTATCATTTATTGTGAGGGCAATTGAATACAAAAGTAGGGAGGTTATGCTTCAGTTATATAGGGCAATGGTGGAAAGATGCAAGTACGTTGAAAGCAGTCCAGAGAAGACAGATGAGAAGAATATTTTTCTCTCGGAAGGTTGAGAGTCTTTGGAACTCTGCCCCTCAAGAGGCGGTGGAAGCAGAGTCTTTGAATATTTTTAAGGCAGAGGTAGTTAGATTCTTGGTTAGCAGGGGTAGGCAGGAATGTGGGTTCGATGTTACAGTTGGATCAGCCATGATCTTATTGAATGGCGGAGCAGGCTCGAGGATCTGAGTAACCTACTCCTGCTTCTAATTTGTATGTTTGTATGTAAGACAGTGGGGTGGATCTCATTTTAAGCAAGCCATTTTAATTAGGGAGCAAGTTGAACCTTACTAGAATAGAATCTCTTGTTTTATTAATTCATGGGAAGTGAGAATCCCTGGAAAGGTCAGCATTTATTGACCATCCCTAATTGCCTTGAGGGGGTGTTCAACGGCTAAATGGGACACAATGATTTGGTGTTATTCTGTAACAAGAGTTTGGGAAAGTAGGGCCAAGAAAACTGAGTCCCATTGTGATCAAATCAAAATAGATGTTACTGAATATTTATTTGATGTAATGCTGTTATGACATGACCAATGGTAAATGCTGAGCTGCCCAAATCCCAGAGGGAAACTTGAAACAGCTGTCAAAATGTTTTTTGTGATTTGTATAGCATGAGAAGAGGCTCTGAAATCAGGAAATGATGTCCCTGACTACTTGTGATGATTTTATAGCAAAGTGAATATTTATAAAAGAAAATAGGGAAAAAAGACCCAATAAAACTTAAAATACAAGAATGGCTTCACATGGTAAACATTACTTTAAAACAGTTCCACAAATTCTTAAATTAACTACCCTCAGAGTTAATGGTCCCCTTTTTCTGTTCAGCAACTATGCTATATATTTTAAAATCTATAAAATTCCAGTAATTTTTACCACAGACTTTTTTCCTTGGTGTCCTCTTGAGGTTCTCCTGGTCTGCCTTGTTCATACTATCTTCTTGGAGTTCTGACCAGCTATCCTGCTGTCTTCTGGGAGATCTAAATAGCTACCCCCTCATAGGCTTCAGTATTTCCTTAAATGCGTTCCTTTCCCTTTGATCTCTCTATTGCCTCAACCAGTCTCTTCAGAAATGCTTTCTTCCCAGAATTGATTAAACTTGTTTCTTTACCCTAGCTCTTATGCTATAAAAAATAAATTTACCCCATGGTTACCTTACTTACATCTTTTTAGAACTTGCATATATTCCCCTTTGAACTAAAACAACTCAATTCAAAACTACTCCTGTTACTGTTTTATGTAAAATTCTGATTGAAGTTCCTCGTGATTGATTAAAATATCAAAACCACACCTTACTGTTGGACTTGCAGTCGCTCTGGCGTAGTGGTAGTGTCGCTGGACTAGTAATCCAGAGACCCAAGGTAATGCTCTGGGGACCTGGGTTTGAATCCTGCCACGGCAGATGGTGGATCATGAAACCATTGTTATTTAAAAACCCATCTGGTTCACTAGTATCCTTTAGAGAAGGAAATCTGCCATCCTTACCTAGTCTGGCCTGCATGTGACACCAGACCCACATCAATGCAGTTGACTCTGAAATGGCCTCGCAAGCCACTCAACCAAACTGTTAAGCCTCAAAAAGCCTAGGCACTGGAAATGATAACAGCAAGCTCAACCCTGTTGACCCTGCAAAATCCTCCTTACTAACATCTGGGGTCAATTTTGGCGCACACATCGAGAATTTGGCTAGCCAGTTGGACCAAAATTGAGACTACACAGATTAGTCAAGCAACAGTCTAGCGTAGTCATCCTCATGGAATCGTGACAGCACCATCACCATTCCTGGCTCTGTCCTGTACCACTGGCAGGACAGACCCAGCAGAGGTGGCAGCACAGTGGTATACAGTCGGGAGGGAGCTATGCTGGGAGTCCTCAACATCAGCTCTGAACCACATTAAGTCTCATGGCATCTGGTCAAACATGGGCAAGGAAACCTCCTGCTAATTACCACGTACCGCCCTCCAGTGCTCCTCCATATTGAATGCCACTTGGATGAAGCACTGAGGGTGGCAGGGGCACAGAATGTACTCTAGGTGGGGGACCTCGATGTCCATCACTGAGTGGCTCAGTCGCATTACTGCTGGCCGAGTCCTGAAGGACATAGCTCCTAGACTGGGTCTGTGGCAGGTGATGAGGGCACCAACAAGAGGGAAAAACATAGTTGACCTCATCCTCACCAACCTGCCTGCTGCAGATGCATCTGTCCATGACAGTATCAGCAGGAGTGACCACTGCAGTTGTGGAGATGAAATCCTGCCTTCACGTTGAGGATACTTTCCATCATGGCACTACCACCGTGCTAAATGAGAGATTTCGAACAGATCAAGTAACTCAATACTGGGCATCCATAAGGCGCTGTGGGCCATCAGCAGCAACAGAATTGTACTCGAACACAATCTGTAACCTCATGGCCCAGCATATCCCCCACTCTACCATTACCATCAAGCCAGGGGATTAACCCTGGTTCAATGAAGAGCACAGGAGGGCATGCCAGTACCAGCACCAGGCATTCCTTAAAATGAGGTGTCAACCTGGTGCAGCTACAACACAGGACTACTTGTGTGCCAAACAGCATAAGCAGCAAGTAATTGACAGAGCTAAGCGATCCGACAACCAACTGATCAGATCTAAGCTCTGCAATCCTGCCACATCCATTTGTGAATGGTGGTAGGCAAATAAATGACTCACTGGAGGAGGAGGCTCCACAAATATCCCCATCCTCAATGATTTGCTAGAATCTTCAACCAGAAGTGCCGAGTGAATTATCTATCTCTGCTTCCTCTGGAGCATCACGGATGCCAGGCTTCAGCCAATTCAATTCACTCCGTGTGATATCAAGAAACGGCTGAAGGCACTGGATACTGCAAAGGCTATTGGCCCTGACCAATATTCTGGCAATAGTACTGAAGGCTTGTGCTCCAGAACTTACCGTGCCCCTAGCCAAGTTATTTCAGTACAGCTACAACACTGACATCTACCGGGCTATGTGGAAAATTGCCCAGGTACATCCTGTACACAAAAAGCAGGACAAATCCAACTGGCCAATTACTGCTCCATCAGTCTACTCCTGATCATTAGTAAAGTAATGGAAAGGATCATTGACAGTGCTATCAAGCAGCACTTGCCTAGCAATAACTTGGCCACTGACGCCCAGTTTGGGTTTCACCAGGGTCACTCAGCTCCTGACCTCACCTGGCCTTGGTTCAAACATGGACAAAAGAGCTGAACTTCCAAAGTGAGGTGAGAGTGACTGTCCTTGACACCAAGGCAGCATTTGACTGAGTGGCATCGAGGGGCCCTAGCAAAGCTGCAGTCAATGGGAATTGGCCGGGGGGGGGCGGAAAGAGAGCTCTCCACTGGTTGGAGTCGTATGTAGCACAAAGGAAGATGGCTGTGGTTGTAGGAGGTCAGTCATCTCTGCTCCTGCCATGTGCGGTAGTCGTGTTTCACGCTGGGCAGGCCTTAATTGGCCACCCAGCATAAGATCACATTCATAGAGCGATCTTGGTCAGAAGTGGGTTTTATATCCATTTCCAGCCACACTGACCTCAAGGCACACCCAGAGGGTAAAATTCTGGCCATTGGTACAGCTTCGGTCAGTTGGAGGGTGAGGAGGAGATTACTACTTTGTGGCAGATCCTAATATTTAATGCCTGAATTCCTGAGAAATGGTTCCTTTTTATAAATGAATAATTCTCAACTGAATTTGAGTTAGAATGAAAAGGAGAAGAGATGGAAATCTCATTTTGGGCTACAGGAGAGCAGCAGGTACAGGAGGTACACCAGCCCCTTTGATGCCACTGGAATCACGATCCAACATAACAACATGCATTTATATAGCACCTTTTAACATTGTAAAATATCCCAGGACATTTCATAGAAATCTAATCGTACAAAAATTGACACTGACCTGATGGAGGAGATATTGGGTTGGGTAACCAATAGCTTGCCAAAGAGTTTGGTTTTATAGAGTGTCGTAAAGGCGGAGGAAGAGGTGAAGTTTAGTGGGAAAATTCCAGAGCTTGGGGCTTTGACAGTTAAAGGCACAGCTGCCAATACTGGGGCAAAGGAAGCTGAAACATGTAAAGAAGTCAGAGTTGGAGGAACAGAGTTCTTGGAAAGTTGTAGTGCTGGAAAAGTTTAGAGAGATAGGGAGGGGTTAGGCCATGGAGGGATTTGAAAATGAGGATGAGAAATTTAAATTTGAGGCATTGTTGGACCAAGTGCTGGTGTAGGTCAGCAAGCATGGACTGATGGGTGAACAGGGCCTAGTCAAGTTAGGATACAAGGAGCAGTTTTGCTTAGGTTCATGTTTACCTGGTGTAATCGGATGTAAGATGGGAGGCTGGTCAAGAAAGCATTGGAATACTTGAATCTGGAGTTAACAAAGGCACCGGTGAGGCTTTCTGCAGCTGATGAGCTGAGGAAGAGGCAGAAACTAGGGATAGTACAGAAGTGGAATTAGGTGGTCTTGTAATGGTATGGTGACAGGCCAGGAAACTCAGCTCTGGGTTGGTCAAATATGATGAATAGTTCAGTTCAGCTGAAGCAATGGCCAGAGGGGGATGAAGTTGATGGCTTGGGAAAGGAGTTTGTGGCAGAGGTTAAAGACAATGCACAGAATTTTATTTCAACTAACCCATATCAGAGGTTTGTAGCAGTTCAGGAAACCATCTGTCAAAGATATGAGCTTTGTCAGGGCTCTTTAACTGGGCCATGCCACTTCTGGGTTTCCCGCCCAATCAGATAAGGCAGATGGGCTGAAGGACTAAGCCAGAGGGACCCCAAGCAGAGGTCAGAATGGCTGAAGTGGACTGAAATAGATTCCTGAAGCTGCAGCAACCACAGGGATGGAAAGGAGACCTGGGAAGGCTGCCCCCTGGAGTCTCTCACTCTTATCTGGAGATTCTGCTGTGGGATCTGAGGGACTGAAGCGAGGTGTTTGCAAGGACGAGAAAAGAGACCAGTCTCTCATGCGTCCATGGAAGAGGCCAAGTAAATGTGCAGCAGCATTATGGTCCCTTCAATTTGTAAACTGTGTTCCAAGAGGTTCTAGGACATCAGGAGGTGTGAATGGCATAGCACTTTCAAGTGCCAAGCCTCACACTCTGACACCCAGTTTGAGTTCCACCAGGGCCAATCAACTCTTGATGTCGTTACAGCCTTAATTCAAACATGACAAAAAAGTTGAACTCCTGAGCTGAGGTGAGAGTGACTGCCCTTGATATCAAGGCCATGTTTGACCGAGTGTGGCATCAAGGAGCCCTAGCAAAACTGGAGTCGATGGGAATCGGGGAGAACTCTCTACTGGTTAGAGTCATACCTAGCACCAAGGAAGATGATTGTGGTTGTTGGTCAGTCATCTCAGCTCCAGGACATCACTGCAGGAATTCTTCAGGGTAGTGTCCTCTGCCCAACCATCTTCAGCTACTTCATCAATGACCTTCATTCCATCATAAGGTCAGAAGTGGGGATGTTTGCTGATGACTGAACAATGTTCAACACCATTCGTGACTCCTCAGATACTGAAGCAGTCCATGTCCAATTGCAGCAAGACCTAGACAATATCCAGGCTTGGGCTGACAATTGGCAAGTAACATTTGTGCCACACAAGTGCCAGGCAATGACCATCTCCAACAAGACATTCAATGGCATTACCATCCTGAATCCCCCCCCGCTATCAACATCCTGGAGGTTACCATTCACCAGAAACTGAACTGGACAAGCCATTTAAATACTGTGGATACAAGAGCAGGTCGAAAGCTAGGAATCGTGTGGCGAGTAACTCACCTCCTGACTCCCCAAAGCCTGTCCACCATCTATAGGGCACAAGTCAGGAGTGATGGAACATTCCCAACTTGCCTGGATGAGTGCAGCTCCCACAACACTCACACAACACCATCCAGGACAAAGCAGTCTACTTGGCACCACATCCACAAACATTCACTCCCTCCACCACCGATGCACAGTGGCAGCAGTGAGTACCATCTACAAGATGCACTGCAGGAATTCACCAAGGCTCCATAGACAGCACCTTCTAAACCCACAACCACTACTATCTAGAAGGACAAGGGCAACAGATAGATGGGAACACCACCATCTGGAAGTTCCCCTCCAAGTCACTCACCATCCTGACTTGGAAAATATCACCATTCCTTCACTGCTGGGTCAAAATCCTGGAACTCCCTCCCTACCAGCACTGGGTGTACCTACACCACAAGGACTGCAGCAGTTCAAGAAGGCAGCTCACCATTGCCTTCTCAAGGGCAACTAGGGATGCGCAATATATGCTGGCCCAGCCAGCGAAACCTACATCCCATGAATGAACTTTTTTAAAAAAAAAATGCCCACCCCCAAGGTGAATTTGAGGCAGAGGGGGCATTTAATTGGGCAGGAGGGTGCCAGGTGGGGAGCTGCCTTTCCTCTGGCTGATGAATCTAAAACCAGGGTACATTATCTAAGGGTAAGGGTAGGCCATTTAAGACTAAGGAGCTGAGGAGCAATTTCTTTACTCAGAGGGTGAATCTTTGGAATTGTCTACCCCATAGGGCTGTAGAAGCTCATTCATTGAGCATGTTCAAAACACAAATCGATAGATTTCTGGGAACCAATAACATCAAGGGATATAGCGCAGGAAAGTGGTGTTGAGGTCGATGATCAGCCATGATCTAATTGGATGGGCTGAATGGCCTACTATGTCCCTCTGCCCTGATTAAGCCCAGGGTGGAAAGGCTGATCAACAGCCTTCCTGCCCTGTGGCCAATTCGTCTGGTATTCAACCACTGGTGTCATCATTGCTGGGGGAACCTGAAAGGCAAATCTTGTTATGAATGCTTGCAGGCTCCCGGAGCTGTCTGGGCTAGGTTTTCCACCCCCAGGCTCCTGGCTGCTGACTAGATAAATACCTGATTGACACTTAATATGGTGGGCCTTCCCCAAAGGAGGTGACACTTAATATGGTGGGCCTTCCCCAAAGGAGGTGATGCAGAGTTCTTGCCAGCTCTCCAGCAGACAGCAAGACCTCCGTCACCTGGATTAAGTACCGGTCTGTGGCTTTCCCCTGCACGCACTCCTCAGACTATCACACCCTGCACTCCAACCTTCCCTCTCTACAGGCACCTCCTCAAATCCCCATCTCAGCAGCCAACACTCACCTTCATCTTTGTGCCATCTCACACCCATGCCTCACTGAATCACAGAATTATTATGGTGTAGAAGGAAGCATTTGGCCCATCATGTCTGCACTGGCTCTGAGCATTGGCACTAAGTTTTAAAATCTGCTGCCTTACCCCATAGCCTGCACATTGTTTCTGTTAAAATAATCATCCAATGCCTCCTTGAATGCCTCAATCGCACCTGTCTCCACCACACTTCCAGAGAGTGCATTCCAAACTCTAACTACTTGCTGTGTGAAAACATTTTTTTCTCATCTCACATTTGCTTCTGTTGCAAAACACTTTAGAACTGTACTGTCTGGTTCTCTATCCATTTACGAGTGAGAACAGTTTCTCCCTATCTACTCTATCCAGACCCCTCAGGATTTTGAAAACTTCAGTCAAGTCTCCTCTCAGCTTTCTCTTCTCCAAGAAAAACAGTTCTAGCTTCTCCAATATTTCCTCATAACTGAAGTATCTCATCCCTGGAACCATTCTTATAAGCCTCTTCAACACTCTCTCCAATGCATTCACATCCTTCCTATAATGTGGCATCCAGAACTGTACACAATATTCCAGCTGAAGTCTAACCAGAGATTTATATAAGTTTATCATAATCTCCCTCTTCTTGTGCTCTATGCCCCTATTGTGAAGCCCAGAATACTGTATGCTTTAGAAACAGCTCTCTACCTGCTCTGCCATCTTTAATGACTTATGGACATAAACACCCAGGCCTATTTGCTCCTGCACACCCTTTAGAATAGTATCCTTTATTTTATACTGTCTTTCCATGTTCTTTGTACCAAAGTGTATCACCTCAAACTTTTCCATATTGAACTTCAGCTGTTACTTATCTGCCTACTCCACCAATGTGCCTATGTCCTTTTGAAGTTCTACACTGCCCTCCTCATGATTTACAATTCTCCCAAGTTTTGTGTCATCTGTAAACTTTGAAATTGGCCCCTGCACACCAAGATCTAGATCATTTTTTTATATATCAGGAAAAGCAAGGGTCCCAATACTGACCCCTGGGGAACTCCACTACAAATTTTATTCCAGTCCAAAAAATTCCTAATAACCATTACTCTGTTTCCTATCCCTCAGCCAATTTTGTATCCAAGTCGATAACTGTCCCTTTTTATTCCATGAGCTATAACTTCTCACAAGTCTGTAGTGTGGCACTGTGTCAAACGCTTTTTGGAAGTCCATATACATCCTGTCACCGGCCTTGTCCTCATAAACCATCTGTTACCTCTTCAAGAAACTCCAGCAAGTTAGTAAGACACAATTTTCCTTTAACAAATCCATGCTGACTCTTACGAATCAATCCCCATTTTTCCATGTGATAATTATTTGGGATAGAATTAATAGTTTCTGGAAGCTTCCCCACCACCAAAGTTAAACTGGCTAGTCTGTAATTGCAGGGCAGATCTTGACAATCTTTTTGAACAAAGGTGTAATGTTTGCAATTCTCCAGTCCTCTGGCACCTCCCCGAATTCAGGGAACATTGAAAGATTATTGCCAGTACCTCTGCAATTTCCACTTTCACTTCCTTCGATATTCTTGGATGCATCTCATCTGGTCCCAGTGCCTTATCAACTTTAACTAACGACAGCTTATCTAATATCTCCTCCTTATCAATTTTAAACATTTCTAGTGACCTGTCATCGTGACCTGGGCAGCATTTGCCTCGTAGGTAAAGATAGATGCAAAGTATTCATTTAAATCCTCTTTTTGATCCCTACTCCTTTTTTACTATTGATGTGCTTATAGAATACTTGATTTCCTTATGTTCACTGCCAGTCTTTTTTCATAATCCTTCTTTGCTTCTCGTGTTTGCTTTTTCACATCCCTTCTGAACCTCCTGTATCCAGCTTGGTTCTCAATTGTCAATTCTCACAGTCACTCTGCACAAGTAATATCCTTCCCTCTCTACACAATCCACTTTTCATACCCTTTCCTTGCAGGAGAAGAAAGTTCAGAGCTTCAGGGAAAGGCAGAGATCCAAGTAAAGGGATGGGGTGGTTTCAGGTGGCCCTGCGGTGACATCCACTTTGTCAGCCACTGATGATGCATACTTGCATCACATTTTTACTTCTCTTTAGCTCTGATGAAGAGTCACATGGACTCAATGTTAACTGTTTTTCCTTTTACAGATGCTGTTGGACCTGCTCAGTTTTTCCAGCATTTTCTGTTTTTGATGCATACTCACTTGATCCGCTGGGAAGGAGGTCTTGTTCCAGAAGGCTGCAGGTATCAGCAGCGACCTGCCATGTGACCCTGTGTCTCCTTGAGGTGCTGGTGCTCAGACATGTCGAGAGAGCTGATCCTTTGCCTGTAGACCCTGTGTTGAGGGTCTCAGCTCCTTGAAGCTGGATCTCAATGTCCATCCCCTCTGAGGAGAGGCATGTGGCTGAGGAAAAGGAAGCTGTTGCTGGCATTGCTCTTGCTGGTGGTGGTGGTGCTGCTGCTGCTCCTCTTGTTCTCTATCCAAGTACCAAGGTGGAGCTGCATAAGCTGCTGCCTTGCTGTAGTGAAGGCTAGCAGCAGGAATTGCAGATCAAGGTGAATGAAGTTCAAGAAAGGTTAAATTGTCTTCCAAGAAATTAGAAACCACTTTTCAAGTAGTGAAAGCACTTTCTCAGAAGAAGTGTTGTGAATTACCATCCTTTCACCTAGACAGCATGAGCACTCTTCGGTTTTGCTGAAGAAGCACTTCCCAATGTACCAAAATGCTCAGTTAAAATAGAAGTTAATTACTTATTTGGATATTACATTCCTATTCAACAGATCCAAGGGATTTTCCACATTCACTCACTAGTAAACCCGCCTGGGTGAAACCCACAAGTGAGTGGAATGGTGCCAGGGTCCCTAACCTGATGTCATTTTAAGGGGATTTAATACCCGTCATGCACACGAATCCACTGCCACCACCCCCCGCACCCCCCCAACCACCGACAGTCTAGATCTTGCCCAATGGTTCTGTCTTCCCCATGCTTAATTTTGACAAGAACATCAGCATAGGAAACATAATCCAAATAAAACTACCGCCCAGAGTGCAATTTCATTATTAATGAATTGGTAAAATTCTGGAATGCAGATGCTGCAGTCGCGTTTGCCTCTTAAAAGGAGTGTAAATTGTGACTCTTAGAACTTCACTGGTTTCAGTTGTACTGTGAGCTTTTTATATCACTGAAATATAACCTTAGCTTTCCTCAACTTAGTCTTACATCAGAAAATGTTAATGACAGAAAAATGAAGCTTCTCTGGCTGTTTCTATACTGATGACTCTAGTCTTGTGTAAAATCAGGTTTTAGAATGCTTGAAGTCAGCTGCAAGTTTATCCTTTCTGTTCTCTGAGGAATACATTAGATTCCTTGCAGAGCAGTCTAAAAGTAAATCAATTATTTAACTGCATAGTACATAAAATCCTGACAGGCAATGGGTCACATACAGTCCAAGCTTATACAAGTTTCAAATCACAAAATGACTTAATTAGTTGATTTGCTTGAACTAATCTCTTCATATATTGTACACAATTACTTTATCTGTGTAATGTTCAATATTTTTATAAGTTCTTTGATCTGTAAGAGGTTTTATCATGTGGCATTTCTTATCTAATTATAGATTTACAACAAAGGCTGCTGTTTTGTCATATGGCCTCCCTCCCCTTCTAAGATAAAATCTTAAGAGATAGCTATAGACCATTGTAAATTTAAGAACTAGAGGGTTATAACTATTATAAAAAGAAATGTAGATGGAAACCACATGAGTATATGTAGAATGTAGAAGAGAGAGAGCTGAAGCCTTTAGCGAATATCATGTGGTCTCCCCCTGTGGATAAATATCATGTGAGCTTCTTTTTAGTATAAGGTCTGATTGATGCCAGGTGGCCCAAATTTAGTATATTTTGCTCACGTGGATTTGAGGTTCAGCTTTTTCATACATGGGTAATTGTACATTTAATGTGAGATAATAAGTTGCTGCTGGAGCAGCTTTGGGCAGAATTTTTCGCTGAGTGGTCAGGCGTGTACCAGAGCTGCTTGTGTAAAATAGCGTGTGATGACGTTGGGTGTGCACTCGCATGACATTTCGGTTGGAGCCGTGCCCGCCATCAATTACAAGGCCAGTTAAGGCTGTTTAAAAAGGCAATGAAGCTAGATGTTACGTTGCCAGTGTGATTTCACACTAGTCACACGGGCAAAATGGCCAGGCGGGCAGCTGACAATTTGCTACATCTCCACCAAGGGTGGGATAAAAAGGGTCAGCAGCATTGCCAGGGTGAGTAGCAAGGAGTTTTGGAGATTGGTTGCTTATTGGTACTTGGCAACTTCATCTCCTCTGTTCAGGGCTTCATTCTTAGTATTTCCAGACTTCG
Source organism: Carcharodon carcharias (assembly GCF_017639515.1). NCBI lineage: Eukaryota > Metazoa > Chordata > Chondrichthyes > Lamniformes > Lamnidae > Carcharodon > Carcharodon carcharias. The sequence goes on along the minus strand of NC_054479.1, from coordinate 52,309,089 downwards.
TTTCAGGAGTTATTGGTGTCTCCAAGGCCCCTGAAGATTCAGACCGTGTGGACTCTTTTAGGTATCAGACAACCTTCCCTTACCCTGGTAATAGAGATTGTGGTCTCAGCTGGTGGCACCTCCTCTGAGGAGGAAGAGGGGCAGAAGGAAAAGGAGGCCAGTCCCATTGCAGCTTCCAGGGGAGGGACCTGTGAGAGGAGAGGCACAGGGCCAGTAGGAAGTCCAAGGCATAGGGGGCCACAGAAGATGCCACTATCTTGTTGCCAGAATTTACAGGCAGTGATGCAGCTACTGCTATGTCTGAGGTGCAATGCTGTAGGAAGCTCCGCCTCTCAAGGGAGACAGTGAACTCCATTTGCCCGATGATTGGGCCTGAGATCTGCTCCGATTGTGGTTGGACACCCCATGCCAGTGGCTCTGAAGGTCACAGTGGCCCTCAACTTCTATGCCTCTGGCTCTTTCCAGGTGTCAGTGGGGGATCTGTGAGGAGTCTCCCAATCAGTTGTCCACAGTTGCATCAAGTTGATGACAGAAGCTCTGTTCATGTGGGTACTGACCTTTTATTCTTTACCATGCGGACGAGGCAGCCAGGCTGAGTGAGCCAGAGGCTTTCCAGCAATTGCTGGGTTCCCCTGCATACAGGGTGCCATCGACTGCGCACACGTGGCCAAGTGGCACCAGCAGGTCAGCCGGCTGCTGTCGTCAAAAGGAAGTGATTCCACTCCATGAAAGTGCAGATAGTGCATGACCACAGGATGCAGATTCTGCAAGTCTGTGCAAGATACCTTGGCAGTTCCCATGATGATCACAGTTTGAGGATATGGAGTAGACCATTTAGGACTGAGATGAGGAGAAATTTCTTCACCCAGAGTGGTGAGCCTGTGGAATTCGCTACCACAAAGTAGTTGAGGCCAAAATATTGTATGTTTTCAAGAAGGAGTTAGATATAGCTCTTGGGGCGAAAGGGATCAAAGGATATGGGGAGAAAGCAGGAGCAGGCTGTTGAGTTGGATGATCAGCCATGATCATAATGAATGGCAGATCAGGCTTGAAGGGCCGAATGGCCTACTCCTGCTCCTATTTTCTATGTTTCTATGATGTGCACAGCCTGAGACACTCCCAGGTGCCGAGGCTGTTCAATGCTCCAACCCAACTTGATGGATGGCTGCTGGGTGACCAGAGCTATCTGTTGAAGAGGTGGCTCACGATGCCTCTCCACCACCCAAGAACAGAGGCAGAGCAGCATTACAATAGGAGTCATACCTCCACAAGGGTGATGATGGAGGACCATAGGTTTTCTCAAGGTACACTTCTGATCCCTTGACCATTCAGGGGGAGCACTACAATACCACCCCCCCCCCCCACCCCTCCCCCCAGAGCAGGTGTCACTGATTGTGGTTGCATGCTGCGCACTCCACGATCTGGCACCAGCAAGGGGGGACCCACTGGAGGAAGGGGATCTTGATGCAGCTGCACAGGCCACAGATGAGCACAGTTAGGAGAACGCCAAGGGCATGGAGACAGACCTCGGTTACCTCTAGGGAGGCAGGAACACTTTGATCCAACGCTCCTTCAGCTAGGCTGCCAAAGATCTGCTTCCACCTCAAGCCAGGGCTGCCACCCCCACCCCGGATGTCTGAAATGACCCTTTCACTTGAACCAAAAGTCGACTCAATGCCTGTGCAATAAAGTATCAAGCCACTCACATCCGGCATGAGACACTGCACCTGACCAGCCTTCCCGCCTGGCGTCTCCAGCTGCGCTTGACTCCATCACGTTTAGTAACGAGACAGAGGTTCTCCCGTGGGAGCCTTCCGGGGCTGCCTGCACCATTTTAAAAGCGACCGCTGGGTCAGCATTGGACCTGGCAGTCAACAGGCCCCCGCCCCCGCTCAGCCCTTCCTGACCAGTGAGGAGCCGCGTTTCACCCTGGGCAGGCCTCAATTGGCCCTCCCAATGTGAAATCGCAGTCGAGGGGTTAATCGTGGGCAGTGGACTGATCCCAGGCCCACTGACTGTGTCTGCCTGACAAACTGAAAAATCATCTGTCTTTTTCTTTTATAGACAGCAAATCAGATGGTATTTGATTAAGAGCAGAGGATGGAAGTTACTAATGATGTACAGTCTGAGATGATTAAATACTTGGTAGAATAGTAGAATTCCTATGTTGCTGGTATCAAGTAAATTCCCTTTGTGGATTATTACCTGTACGGTGGCATTTTAATTTTAAATTGTTACAACTTTAGAGTCTGCTGTATCTCAAACGCTGGGTTTGGTTGCTCCTGTGAATAGTCAGTGTCTTTTATTTAGGGCTATGCCTATACCATCAGTACTTACCATGAAACCCCCTTGTGATCAGAACTGGATTGTGTGGGTGAAATCAGCCTTTTCGGAGGTGGTACAAAATCGGAGATAATGAATCAACAACTAGCCCCCCTTTAAATCCCACCCAAGTTGCTATTAAAGACAATGAGACCCTCATTATATCTTTCTCATGTATCCCACCATGCACTTCTCCAATCTTTTCCAAAGCCAGACTGTGAAATGCTTGGTGAGATGTAGATTATTAACTTATTTTAATTCGTGAACACCAAATCAATCTCACTTCTCAATAACATGGGCAAAAACAATAACCTCTTGTCTCATCCCTTCTGTAGGATGGCTGGTTTTGGCTTTTTATCACAGTACTCTTAACCTCAAACTAGGAACAGGAGTAGGCCATTCAGCCAGTCAAGCCCATTCTACCATTCAGTTAGGTCAGGTCTGGTGCGAAAGGAGCTGGCCATGGAAATAGTGGATGCATTGGTTGTCATCTTCCAAAACTCTCTAGATTCTGGAACAGTCCCAGCAGATCGGAGGGTGGCAGATGTAACCCCACTATTTAAAATAAAAAAAGGGAGGAAGAAAATAGTGAATTACAAACCAGTTAGCCTAAACTCAGTAGTAGGGAAAATACTAGAGTATTATAAAGGATGTGCTAATAGGATACAAAATATTGACAGGATTAGACAAAGTCAACATGGATTTATGAAAGGGAAGTCATATTTGACAAACCTACTGGAGTTCTTTGAGGACATAACTAGCAGAATAGATGAGGGAGAACCAGTGGATGTGGTGTATTTGGATTTTTTCAGAAAGCTTTTGATAAAGACCCACAGAAGAGTTTATTGTATAAAATTAAAGCACATGGAATTGGGGATAATATATTGGCATGGATTGAGAATTGATTAGCAGACAGGAAACAGTAGGAATAAATGGGTCTTTTTCGGAATGGCAGGCAGTGACTAGTGGGCTACCGCAGGGATCAGTGTTGGGATACCGCAGGGATCAGTTTTTGGGTCCCAGCTATTCACAATATATATCAATAATTTGGATGAGGGAACCAAATGTAATATTTCCAAGTTTACTGACGACAGGAAACTTGGTGGGAATGTGAGCGATGAGGATGGTGTTAAAAGGCTTCAAGGTGATTTAGACAGGTTGACTGGGCAAATGCATGGCAGATGCGGTATAATGTGGATAAGTGTGATGTTATTCACTTCAGTAGGAAAAACAGAATGACAGTATTACTTAAATGGTGATAGATTGGGAAATGTTGGTGTACAAAGGGATCTGGGTGTCTTTGTACACCAATCACTGAAAGCAAGCATGCAGGTGCAACAAGCAGTTAAGAAGGCAAATGATATGTTGGCCTTCATTGCAAGTGGATTTGAGTACAAGAGCAAGGATGTCTTACTGCAGCCGTACAGGGCCTTGGTGAGACCACACCTGGAGTATTGCATGCAGTTTTGGGCTCCTTTCCTAAAGAAAGGAAATACTTGCCATGGAGGGAGCACAGTGAAGGTTCCCCTGGCTGATTTTCTGGGATGGCAAGATTGTCATATGAGGAGAGATTGGACCGACTAGGCCTGTATTCACTGGAGTTTAGAAGAATGAGAGGAGATTTTATTGAAACATATAAAATTCTGACAGGGCTGGACAGACTTGATGCAGGGATGATGTTTCCTCTGGCCGGGGGGTCTAGAACAAGGGGTCACAGTCTCAGGATAGGGGGAGACCATTTAGGACCGAGATGAGGAGAAGCTTCTTCAGTCAGAGGGTGGTGAACCTATGGAGGCCAAGTCACTGAATATATTTAAGAAGGAAAGAGATTTCTGAACTCTAAAGGCGTCAAAGGGTATGGGGAGAGTGCAGAGTACGGTGTTGAGGATCAGCCCTGATCCCATTGAATGATGGAGTAGGATTGAATGACCTACTCCTATTTTCTATGGTCTCCATCTTAAATCAATCTACCCACCTTGACCTTTAAACCTTAAGCCCTGTGCCTAACAAAAATCTATCAAGCTCAGCTTTGAAATTTTCAATTGACCTTAACAGCTTTTTAGAGTGACAGTTCCAAAATTTCCACTTTCCACAACACTTTGTGCAAAGAAGTGCTTCCTTACATCACCCTTACATGAAGGGCCAATCCCTAATTTTAAGGTCATGCCTCTTGTTCTAAAACCCTGCACCAGAGAAAACGGCTCCTCCCTTGCCATCAGCTTTAAAAGCTGGATCTATTTACTTGTGGAAAAGGGGGATTTGGGTGAGGCATTTTAAATCGTGAAAGTATTAGGCTGTATTTGTGCAGATGGGTTAACTGCCAGAATGGTTGGTAACCAGAGAATACAGATTTAAGGCAATTGATAATGCAGTGATGACATGAAGGAAAAGATTTACAATGGGTTTTTATGATCTGGAATGCATTATCTTCAAGGGTGGTGGAGGTAGATGACTGTCACTCCAGGCATTGTGTGGAGGCCTTAGTGGAATTTCGCAGCCTGCAGCCCATCACTGGATTTTAGACACCATATCCAGACATGCCCATGAGATTATCTCATTTACCAGTGACGACTGCCAGTCAAGCAGAAAGAGCCAGAGGCTTTGCTGTCACGGCTAGATATCCGAAGGTGCAAGAGGTCATCGTTTACACAGCTCCATCTGAACAGCCAGGGACATTTGTCAATAGAAAAGGATATCACTCCATCAGTGTGCAGATTGTATGTGATCACAGACAAAGGATAATGCAGGTGTGTGCATGGTCTCTGGGGAGCAATTACAATCCATGCACACCAAGGATATTCGTAGGCCCAGAACCTTTGGGTGGGTGGCTGGCTTCTTGGCGATAAAGGTTATCCTCTCAAGTGATGCTAATGACCACAGTGAGAAATTCCCACACACAGCCTGAGAGGGAGTATAACAATAGCCTCATATCCACCAGGGTCATTGTGGAGCTGACCTTTGGTCTACCCAAGTTGCGCTTTAGATGTTTGAACCAACCAGGCAATACGCTGCTTGAGTACCACTGATGATCGTGGTCTGCTGTGCCTTGCACAGCCTGGCGCTCAAGAGAGGGGGAACCCTGGCAAAGGAGAATCTGATGGACAGAGTCGCATCCTCAGGTGATGAGGAGGGTGAGCCATGCTAGCCAGCTGTGCAGGTCGCTGCACAGGATGCTTTGAATGGCAGCAAGATTCTCTGATAACCAGAAGGTTTCACTAGCAATGTGTCATTTGCTTAATGTGAGTACCTTAGATGTACTTACTTTTCCCTGGTATCTCCCACAAATCAACACCAGACCCACCTGTGCATGTGCCAATGTAAAGTAACCAAATGAGGCCAATCACATGAGCACAAACTCCCTTAACAGCATGCAGTTAATCTGAATCAAAACCAACACATGTACGTGAAACAATGATGCAATAACAAAATGATTCAATAATTTTCAGAACTCTCAACTCGACAGTCACCATTGTGAACTTGTATGTGACTAATGTTGTGCCTTCTTAAATTGTTTCTGGATGTTATGGTGCTGTGCTTGCCCCTGGCCACCTGCTGTGCTGGAGACAGGCTGCTGACCCTTATGGCCCTTTCTCTGGGATGACTTTGGCGGGCATCCCCTGGTTGCCTGAGGCTGAGGGAGTCCGGGTGTGTTGGAGTCCCCTGCACCATTGCAGGAGGCTCAGCTGTCACTGCAGCACTCTTGAGTCATTTGTGTCAATGGCAGAGGGGCGGAGGAGAGGCTGTGCCTATCAGAAGTGTTCTTTGAGGTGCTGCCCAATGGTGACGGCAGCTGCTTATCCACTGCCATGAGGTCTATTTGGCCCTCCCTGCTCTCCTGAAAGGAGCCACGACCTGGCTGTGATTCCAGGCTCCTTGTCCCCCTTTGGCTCTGGCTCTGGGCACCTGAGCTCGGAGACAATGTGATGGAAATCAGGTCAGAACACACACCCAGTATCCCATCAGTGGGGTGCTGGGTTTGGCCCTCCATGAGTCACCAATCTCTCGATGGAGGAAGCCATGAGTTCTGAAGAGCAGGTAATCGCAGTGCTCATGGCCTGGATGGACTCCTGCACTCTATGCCAGTGTGTGCTATCCCTCTGGAATCTCTACCACATCATGCAGCACGAGTTACGTGCAGTTCAGCATCTGCCGCCTGATGGACGGCTTCAGAGGCTCGTCATCAGCATGGGGCTCAGCATCTACGTCACCTCCCGCATTCCTCTAGCTGCCAGAGGCCTGCTCTGTCTCAGCCTCCAACAGCTGGTCTTGTGACTGTAATATGCTTGCACCAGTGTGTGGATTCCTTAGAGCTGACTCACACATACCCACCAAGGTGCGTGTATCTGCACTGGTGCTAGGTACGGAGCAAAGATGTGATGCTCCACTCTGAGGCTCCTTCCTTCTCTTCAGAGTTAACATTGGTTCCTCAGGGCTAGTGGTTGCAGCTGCTGCTGTTTCACCCTTGGGGAAACAAACAAGTCACTTCAGATGACTTCAGAGACACAGTTCTTAAAAAAAAAAAAACACACACACTTGTGACATTGGGAGATGGTAACCGGTATTTGAACCTTAGACCCTTCAACATTGAGATACACATTCCTCCCTGAATTCTGCAAGCCTCCAAAGTTAAAAGCCATCAATGCTACTTCCCCGCCTCCTCCCCTGTTGTAAGCGTTTGTTCATTAGAACTCATGAAGTTCAGAGACTTGTAAGATTGAACAGCACTGTTTATTGGTAACATATACATATGTAAAATATATAGATATATAAAAAAAACATAGCCCAGAGTAGGAGCTATCTCCATGCTGATGTCTACTCGAATCTCTCCATAAAACTTTGTCCCCTGTCCATGTGACTGTACCACCCACATTGAGGTCGACTGTTCTCCTGTCCCATTTTAACCCTTGCTACGCTGAAGACCCTTTTTACTACACCACCCAAGTCTTTACCCAAACATTTACATGACACTTTCTTTGTGCTACCCTGCTCCCACAAGTCTCTGACTTTATAAATTCAAACAGTCTGGAAGCTTGACAGTTCTTTCAGATCTTGCTCTGGCTATGTTCGGAGGAGTGCCAGTCTCAGTTGCTTTCGGCTGGTGTTCTTGGTTCAGAGTAGAAATCATAGTATTCTGTTTCTAGAGCTTGGCTGTTTCCATCTGATTTGCTTTATGTTCTCCTTGCATTTGAATTTCTGTTTATTGGCAACCGGTTTGCTTTGTTTGGACTTCAAGGGTTTGTCCCATTTCCTCCAGAGGGATGTTCATCTCACTCATTCATAGATGGGGCTCTGATATTTTTCAGTGGGGTCCACTAAGGAAGTTGACATTACGAAATTTCATTTCCGCTTGTTTCACAATTTCACCCAAACATTGTTTACTCTCTTTTTTCCAATTTTTTTTCAGGATTATGGGCAGAATTTCATGACAGTGGGATTTTACGGTCCCACCAAAATCAGGAGTTCAGAACAGCTCGCCACATTTTACAGCCCTGTTCTCGCTGCAACGGGGCCATAAATTTTTGGCCCATGAATCTTTCATTCAGCTCAGCAACTACACCGAGCTCAGTTGTCTTTGTTTCAGAGTTATCTGTGGAATCCTTATGAAAGGGAACTCATGTTTGACAAACCTACTGGAGTTTTTTGAGGATGTAACTAGCAGAATAGATAAGGGAGAATCAGTGGATGTGGTGTATTTGGACTTTCAGAAAGCTTTTGATAAGATCCCACATAAAAGGTTAGTGAGCAAAATTAAAGCACATGGGATTGACGGTAACATAGGCAAGGATTGAGAATTGGTTAGCAAGCAGGAAATAGAGTAGGAATAAATGGGTCTTTTTCAGAGAGGCAGGTGGTGACTAGTGGGGTACTGCAGGGATCAGTGCTTAGGTTCCAGCTATTCACAATATATATCAATGATTTGAATGTGGGAACCAAATGGGATATTTCCAAGTTAGCTGATGACACAAACTTAGGTGGGAACATGAATGGTGAAGGGGATGTTGAGAGACTTCAAGGTAATTTAAACAAGTTGTGAGTGGGCAAATATGTTACTGGTGCAGTATGACATGGATAAGTGTGAAGTTATCCACTTCAGTGGGAAAAACAGAATGGCAGAGTATTATTTAAATGGTGATAGATTGGGAAATGTTGATGTACAAAGGGACCTGGGTGTCCTTGTATACCAATCACCGAAGGCAAACATGCAAGTGCAGCAGTTAAAGCAAATGGTATGTTGGCCTTCATTGCAAGAGGAGAGGTGAGACTACATCTGAAGAAAGGATATACTTGCCATAGAGGGAGCGCAGCGAAGGTTCACCAGACTGATTCCTGGGATGGCAGGATTGTCGTGTGAGGAGAGATTGGGTCAACCAGGCCTGTATTCACTGGAGTTTATAAGAATAAGAGGGGATCTCATAGAAACGTATAAAATTCTGACAGGGCTGGACAGACTGGATGCAGGGATGATGTTTCCTCTGGCTGGGGGTCTAGAACAAGGGATCATAGTCTCAGGATACAGGGTGGGCCATTTAGGACTGAGATGAGGAGAAATTGCTTCACTTAGAGGGTGCTGAACCTGTGGAATTCTCTACAATTTGAAGGCTATGGAGGCTAAGTCACTGAATATATTTAAGAAGGAAATAGATTTCTAAACACTAAAGGCGTCAACGCGTATGGGGAGAGTGGGAGTATGGCATTGAGATAAAGGATCAGTCATGATCATATTGAATGGAGGAGTAAAGGGCTCCAAAGGGCCGAATGACCTAATCCTGTTCCTATTTTCTATGTCTCTATCCTTATACAAGCTTAACTTCACCTGGGCATTCAGTTCCTTTTGGAATCTTTCTTGCATGGTCACTGACTGCCCCTTAGACTTGTTCAATTCACTCATTAGATGCTCGATCTGTTTCTTAGAATTTTCATTTTTTGCTTTTAAAGCCTGGGTTTGTTCTTCCATACTGCGCATCTCATCTTCCATGTTCTTCAGATTGGATTGAAAATCAAGTTTTGGTTGTTAACTCTGCATTCAACCAACTGTTCTGATTCATCAGCAATTCCTCCTCCTGTTCCAGGCATCTTTCACATTGCTTAATAGAGATTTCTGATACTTGAAGTTCATCAAGTTCTAATTGAAGATCTATCTTCTTTGAATTTGCTTCTACAAGGTTATCATTTTAAGTTATCTTTCAAGTGTTCTACTTCCTGAGTGACACTCCAGTATTCACATCAGCAACTATTTTCCATTCACAAACTCATTTTTCATTTGTGAATGCTGGTTCTCTGCACTGAACAGTTTTCCCTTAGCAGAGCCTGACTCCTCTGTGCTGTCCTTCAAGCTCACATTCTTTAATTTTACTTCTGTTAATTGTTTCTGAGCTTCTTTACGCTCCTTTGTGCAAACTTCGACTTTCAATTGGCTGTGCTGCAGCAGTGATGGAGAACACTTTTTCTGACTGTCGAGTTGGAGCTGCAAGTTTTCTGCTTTTTGTTGCTTGTTGTCACAAGAATCCTTCATCTTCTTCTTTCCCTCCTGCAGTTCCAAAACTCTCTTCTGTGATGCTTCCATTGTCTCAAACTCTTCAGCAGGAATTACTATTACTGTATTCCCTGTTTCAATGCCTGGATGTCTGATTGCAGCCTGGCATTTTTCCCCTTGTAATCATTCACTTTGCAGTTTGACTTCTGCATACTTCCTCATCACTTTTCCCATGTGCTCACCCTTTTTGCCCATAGGACAAACAAACTTGAATTCCATTTCTTCATATATATCTTTGGAAATTTAAAGTTTTTCCAAGTTTTATTCCAAATACCCAACCATTTTCTTCAGCGCTGCTGTCTCTTGTAGTTCTTGCCTTCCTCCTGGAATGTAGAATATTGCTGAGTCTTCTCTGCCAACTGATTCTTCAGTGACATTACATTCATTTTGCTTCTCTTTGGAATTTTCCGGAGGACCAAACTTTGACCCGAGGGATCCTTGGAGCATGCGAAGCTCATTCAATAGGTTTTCCTTTTCTTTGCAAAGCTCAGTTGTTTCCACCTGAATTTTCTTGTAATTTAACAGTCTCTTCAACTTTATTCTGCTGATCTTCCATTCTGCTGTTTTAAGGCAGTATTCATGTTGCTCAAGGATTATGAACTCCTTCTGCATTTGATCTTGAAGGACAATCAGCTGTTCTTCCAACTGTTTGTTTTCTTGTTCAGTTCTTGCCATCTCATTCTGCATTTCAGTGCATTGCTTTGTCACTACTGATAGTTCCAAAGCAGCTTTTTCTGAAGTAGTGTTCAACATTTTTTAAATTGTTTTTTCAGGGACATGTATTGATTATTCAAAGAATCTTTCAGGGCAGAAAGTTCTTGGAGTACATTTTCTGCCTGCTTTTGTACCTGGCTGTATTTCTAGTTGAGTTCTTCCAACTCCCTCTTCGATTTGCCAACAAAGGAATTCAGTTATTTCCTCTGTGCTTTTCTGGAGATACATACTGCGTCTGCATGTGATTCAGATTTTCACTTATTGCGTTCTTCACAACATTCAACATTTTTAATTCTTTCAAAGTCTCCTTGTACTATTGTGGTCCGTCAGAAATTTGTTTGTTCAGATCATCAACAGTTGGGTTCAATGAAGACATTATTATGAATTTTCAAAGGTACATATTCAACTTGAATCATATGTTTCAAATCTTCTGATTCAGCTTTGATATGAACACTTTGCAATCTTGTTTCTGTCTTTTTTTCTTACTCCGCCTGCAGCAGTTCTTTGTCCTTGTTCTTCATTTTGATTTCACTGTTAGTCAGATCTGTCTGTGGTGAAGTCTTAGCTTGTTTCAGCTCTGCACTCGTGCTACTCAAGGCTTCATTATCCACTTGCAGCTTGGAACGCTCTATGACTTTCCCTTAAATCAGAGCCCGCTCGCTCAACATTGCCATCTGCTGTTGCAATTTGGGTAAGTGTCGGGCTCTTCAAAAAGTTCTATGTTTAAGCCTTCCAGTTGGCTCTGAGCCGCCTCTTCTCTGCACTATACTCTTCGGCTCATGCACTTCATTGCACTGACGTGGTCTGCCACCATTGTGGTTTGTTTGGGTATTGTCATTTGCCATTTCGTTACTTTATTGGGATGTTCTATCCCTCTTTGTAAACTCTACGCACTCCACCACTTGAAGAGTAAAATACTTGTCAAAGGCTTTTAATATCTCATCAAAGCTGGCTGAGCATTCATCAGTGTCTTACATTAGGATTACTTCATCAGTAAGTTTGCCGAACGAGTATAAAAACATATTATTTTGGACTTCCCCTGATTTCCTACTTAATCCTGATGTCCTGTGGTAATTCAAAAAATTTCTTCTCCAAGACGCCCAGTTTTTTCATCTGATTTGGTTCTTGCATCAGCCCAAACAGATCTGGAAGGGTTGATTTGTTGTCCATGGGTGCTTTGTAGCACAGGGAATTACAGCTTTAAATGCTGTTCCACTTTTAACAATGGTGTTGCAGTAACCGTTTTTTCAATGCTTCTTCCTGTGCTTGTTGGGTTTTGTCAAGCTCCCATGACTATCATGGACCTGACCTCAGATCGATTTTCTGCAACAATTCTTTAAATCACAGGTTTAGGCCCTTTACAATGTTTGCAGGGTATTTTAAGGCGGTTAAAAGGTTTTTTTTTTCCCCAATGAGCTTGGCTGCCATGTGGTATGGTGCATCTCTGAACCTGTGTTGGCCGCAGTGATTAACAAAAGGGACTGCTCTGACTGATTTAATGGCCTGAAGATTTCTAAAGGCTAGTCCAGCCTTAGAACTGAATTTTTGCACATCTTTGCTGGGTCCTTTGACTATGCAATCGATAGGAATTCACAATGGACCTCCACTTGCTCTGGTGAAGTCATTTAGCTGCACAGTGGATATTTCTTCTGCCTTCCAGTGTCCACATCTGCAATGGAGTTTCTTTTTAGGTGATCTCCAGCTGTATCTTCAGTTCAGGTGCACTTTAAAAAAACAGCATCCAGCCCTGATTTGTTTTTTCCAGATTCTGGGGTCCTTCAGCTTCTCTGGGGTTCTGAGTGCTTTCATTAGCTGCCGTTATGTTGTAAGAGTTTGTTCAGTGGGTTTCACGAAGAGGCTCAGAGGCTTGTAAGTTTGAAAGGTAGTGTTTACACATATGTGAATGGTTACATGTTACCAATAATGTATAGCCCAGACTAGGAGCTATCTCTATGCTGACCTCTACTCAAATCTTTCCATACAACTCTGTCCCATGTCTACTGTCATGTGACTTTTTACCTCCATAATGTAGGCAGTACTGTTCTCCAGTCTCACATTAACCCTTGCTATGTGGGACACCCATATACTACATTCCTCAGTTTCCAAACCACCTCCCCCTCAACCCCTTTTCCTTAAGCACTGTTTGCAGTACTTACCACTGTTTGCAAGAATCTCACCACCCCCAGGGTCTTCCTCTGATCTCACATCACCCAGTGATGCAACTCCATTGCTTCGCTGCTAGCTCCAGCACTTCCTCCTCCTAGAGGGGTAAAAATGGCCACATTGGCTTGACCAGCTCCAATCCTGGCCCCCTCTCAGGCACAATGTGCCCATTTCTCCTGCAAATAAAAAGTGACCATTGTAATAAATCTGCTGTGCTAAAGTCATACTTTCAAATGTGTGGCTAACATATTGGCAGTTAACATTTCTCATTGCTCCTTGCTAATTAACAGAGGGTGCAGTTCATAAGATCCTCCCTCCCCCTCCCCTGAATACCCCAGTGCCATGCAGAGCGGTATGTCTGCTTCATGCTGCCTTGTGCATTTGGCCAAGACACTGGGCAATCGCACACTTGACATACGCCATACCCTCCCATATAGGTCCATCAGTGAAATGGTTAGACACTCACCCTGGCAGATTGGAAGAAGTAATTCAGCCTCTTACGGCACTGTAACCAAGTCCTTTGGACAACTCACAGCTGCTGACCTCCTCTGTGACCTCCATCCAGGCTGCTTTGGTCAGGTTTGGAGGTCTCCTCTTCCCACCAGCAGACATGAGGACCTCCTGCTGTTCACTCACAGCCTGGAGGAGGACTCGCAGGGAGTCATCATCAAACTGAGGGGCCATCGTTCATCTGGGCCCCTCAACAGCTCCTTCCTCTGCCATATGGTGGCCTTACAGTCTCTGTGGAGAGACAGTTAGATAGAATTTTAATCTTTTTCTAAAGGGGAATGGGACAGGTGTGTTTAAATGTTCTTTCCTTTCTGGCAAGGGTCCTAAAATGAGACTGCTGGCACAATAGTCATGAAACTTAAAAACAATGTCTTACCTGCTGCTGCTCCAATAGTGCAAACAATTTCACACTCTTCTGCGTCAAAATTTCAGTCTGTAAACCACTAATTATGGTGCAGCTGCCAGAAACCTGTCCTAGGATGTCTTTAAATGGGTGACAGTGACCGACCTCCAGAACATGGCCTGCGCCCTCTCTTCATCCCATCCTGGAACCCTGATTGGGGACGCTTCCCACCTGTCTGCAAGCTGCCTGTTGGGTGGCTGTTAATTGGCAACAATACACTTTATACGGCATCTTTAAAAGGCAGGGACAGAGGTTCACAAACTGCGCACTTCTTTCTGGTCAGATTCCTGCACACCGTCAAGAAGCATAAAATTCACCCCATGGACTCTCAGCAGTCAGCCATTGTTGAACTAACTCTCTATTTGCATCTCCCCAACAGAGGGCAGTATAACAAAATAGTCAGAACTTGCAATATCTCCTGGATATTGTTAAAATTTACCCCTAATTGTTGAATGGACATATTTTCCAATGAAATAATTGATACCGTGGGGTCCTGTTTGTTCAATACTTTTTCTCCCACAAAACTAAAACAAATGGAATTTATGTGAATATCAGTGGATGATCCATTGAGAATTAAGAGTCGGTTCAGTGGTAAATGAAGCTCTGAAAAAGGCCAGAGAAACATTTATCAATTTAGTTTTGATGGATTCACAAAAGACTAAATTTTTTGTTTCATATATCAATGTGAAATGTTTTTAATTGAACATTAAATTTCCCTGGATAAAGTGTGAATTGATTTTGATAGCTACCCATCACATGATCACAGGCAAAGGGACACTCATCTGTTGTGTTAGCATAGACAAAGAGACCATCACTGACAATTGGACGCCCATGATCTACCAATCTTTGCAGATTTTGCTTGGAGCCCATATCATTAGCTAGTGTTGGGGATCATTTGTTCACTTCTTCGCCACAATCATGGATACTAGTTTTTATTGAGTTGGCTTGTTGAATACAGAAATTAAAATTCATCCTTTTATGACAACTTGTGGTCATTTTGTAGAAATAAAGGTCCAATAGAAGGCGTGTGTTTGCTCGAATTGTATGGGGAAGTGGGCAGGAAAGTGGAGTTGAGGCTGAAAGTCCTTTTTTTATGTTCTTAGGTGAACTTATTGTTCAGTGAAACTGCCTAAACTTCATTGAGAATTGGATTATTTTAATCAGCTGTTTTCTTTTCTATGCTTTATGCACTAATAATACAGCAAATCTCATTGGAATTTTGATCTCTGCAGAATTCAAATGAAACATCTCTTGTGAGCTGAGATCCTTAAAGGTATTCAGAATCTGGTGGTATTCAGATATTCAGAATTCAAGACATTGATGCCAATAAAATGGTGACAAAGGCATTTGGACAGAGATTGTTACATTTGAAATTATCTTTGAAATTATGAAAAAGGTTGTCTGGCTCCTTCTGGACCCTTTACCAGGTACCTGTGTTGAGAAAAATTGTCTGATTTAATTTTTGTCTTGTAGTTTCCATCTGTCACCCTCCTCCTGGCAGTATTTTCCACTGGGATCGGAGGAACATTTCAGTACGGATACAATATTTCCATCATTAATGCTCCCACCATGGTGAGTCCCAGCTTTAATGTATTCTTGTCCATGTACAGATGTTAAATTTGGCCTCAGTGTCAAACTGCTGCTGCTGTTCAGGCTGCCTTTGGCACTTGATCAACTTAGTAGGAGCTGGCACAAGGTGGATCCATTACTCAGTAACAGCAACTTGGCAACTTTCCAGGCAGTGGTGAGTCTGGCCAGCACCCAGTGGGAAACAGCATCATCCCATCACATGAAATGTTGATATAACAATGTGATGCTACCACTCTATATGCATGGACAGTTGTGCAGTTCCAGGTTGCTCTAAGTTCCTCCATGAGCTATTCAATCACCATAGATGTGCATCATAGTTGACCCTGTCCTTGTACAGTATCTGGTCAAACTTTCCAGTAGAAGTTATTGAATGATGGTCAGGAACAGTTGAATATTTGTTCTCACCCTGACCGTGGTGCTAAGTTATACTGCCTACACTCATTGTCCTAGCTGAGATCGAAATGAGAGCCAACTTGTGCCTTGCTCAGTATCACACTCGCCTTTGTATGTGGCTGCATCAAGCTGTGCGTAGACCCTCGGTACGCAAACTCCAAGTGTCACTATGTCCTGAGATTCTACCTGTCCCCGGTGTTGCGAAGAATGGGTCTGGCCACGCTGCTGCGGAACGCTCCGAGTAGTTGGACCGTGCTGTACCACCTGTCCCCAATGGAAAGATTTATGCAGAGAAACACCTTTTGACCACAAGTCTATCAGGCAGTGGTCAGCACGTAATGTTCTGGAGGCCCTGCAGGAAAAGGAGAGGGTGGATCCTGTCAGATGGTTCCCCAAGCAGTTATTTGGCAGAATGTCTCATCGCCAGAACTTTCTAACAAGCACCAAGATGTAGCTTGGCTGGTGGTGAGAAAGGCCCTGCCTGTGAGATCCTTCCTACATGCCAGGAGTGGCACCCCCTCCGCACGTTGCCCTCAAGGTGGCTGTGGTGGAGAAGAGACTGTTATCCATCTCCTTGTGGAATGTGCCTTTGAACAGAAGGTCTGGAGAGATGAGGTGGTTTTTGTTGAGGTTCATCCCAAGCAGCTCTGACACAGGACTCTGTGCTCTATGGACTGTTCCCAGGCTCACACATCGAGACAAACATCAACTGCAGCTGGAGAATCATCAACTCGGTGATGCTCTTTAGTCTGCTCAAAACTTGCTGGTCTTCCAGTGCAAAGTGTTGTCCCTGACTGACTGAGTATTGCAGACTGGCACATTCTAAGGTCCAGGACTATGTGCTGAGGGATACAGTAAAACTTAGGGCAGCCACTGCAAAGGTGCAGTGGGGAAAGGTCGCTGTCTAAGACTTTTCAGCCATAGTGCACCAAGGGGCTGGGAATTGTATAGACCTGTCGAGCTCGCATTGAATGTATACAGTGGATAACTTGAATAAAACTGCACTTTGTGTGTGGCTATTTTGAAATGTTTTGTAATGTTCTTTCCGATATTTTATGAATAAAGTATATTTTTGCAAAAAAAAAAAGGGGTAGTGTAGCTTCCCACTGAATGCTCGAGAGCTTACAAGGCCAGGTTTGAACAGGTCAGGTGTCCTGAGCTTGTGCACTATTGACAGAAGGCTGGGAACATCTGGCAGTCAATAGTCCAGAAGGGGAGGGCTAGAAAAAAACAAATCTCATTTAAATAAGAATAAAAGGACAGTTGATTATTTTTAGACCTGAATTACCTCCCTCACATTGCTGTGACATGAGTCAGAAGGTTGTGGGTTCAAGCCCCACTCCAGAGACTTGAGCACGTCTCGGCTGACACTCCTGTGTAGTACTGAAGGAGTGCTGCTCTGTTGGAGGAGCCATTTTACAGATGAGAAGTTAAGCCAAGTGGTCCATAATCATTTTGATTTAACCCTAGATGGGTTTCTGGAGGTGTGGCTAGGAGGACCTCTGGCAGTCAGCCATCTTTGGTGGATATTAAAAAGGAATTTTTCAGATTTCCTACCCCATACCTCAATTAAGTTAGTTTGGGTTTTTATCCTTTTTTGCCTCTCCCAGGAGATCACATGGTCTGGGTGTGGATGATAGCTATCACAATTGTGTGGGTGGGGGTCATTTCCTGATCATGGTTGTTATTTTGAACAGCAAGATCAGAGTAGTTCCTACGAGATTTAAAGCTATTAAAGTTTACAAGAGGTGCCTTGTGTTGCCATTGCATTGGAAAAGTGCAAAGTATTTCTAATTTTAAAAGTTTTTAACAGAACCAAGTTCTCTTGATGGATGATTCAGGACCAAATATAAAAAGAGCCAAAAGTTAGCATTAGCATTGGACCAAACCATTTTATAGGCTGCTTCTTTGAATTGTAGCTACTGGTCTCTGGTGATCTTGTTCTCAATGGTTGTATTGTGTCAAATCTCCAGCATGTACAGAAATTCATTAACGAGACATGGGAGATCCGATTTAGCAGTGATCTGGACAGGGGACTGCTGAGACTTCTGTGGTCTATAATTGTTTCAACTTTCACCCTGGGTGGGTTTCTGGGGGCATGGCTAGGAGGACTCCTGGTGGTCCGATTTGGCCGGTAAGTCTCTGCATGTTTATCCATGTCTGACTCTTAGTGCTGTAACATGCACTGTGTTGGGGAGCCCCTGGTCATAACTTGCACATTACTTCATAATAACATGTAGGAACAGCATCATAGCATTTTTCTATTGTGTGGATCACCAGATATACCTGCTGTACACCTGGGAGGTGGCAGCAACATTGTCAGAGGGCTAGAAGCACAGATACAGATCTAGAACAGAAACTTGCCTTGAAACTAAGGACTTATCCAGTGATCATTAATGTTGGTGTTTACTTTGCCAGATTTTATTTTTGACTGGAAAAATTAAGTAGAATTTCCATAACCTTTGAGTGAGAATGAGGTAAGATTGGTGGAAACCCCTGAGAGATGGGCATAAGCATCTGCATGTACCACTTTTTTCTGAAATTTGATGTGCCAATATAATGGTGGGTGATTGGGAACTAAACCCCTTAGCCAAAACAGAAACTAGTGGCATGTTTGATCATTTCTATCTCGTTCTGTATTTCAGTGCTGCCATCTGTTTATGAAGCTTACAAATTCAGCTCCTGATGATTCTGATCCACCCATTTACTATGCATTTGTTAGTTAGAAATGTTTGCACAAATAACATTGCTGCTGCACAGTCACGTGTGAAGAAGACCTCAACCCAACGTGCAGAAAACCTGACTCTAACTTGTTGGAAAGTACATCGGTGGGGGGGGGGATGCTGTAATATGGGTTCTTGAGATCTCATCACTGAGACTTGTATCTTTAAATAGGATCCCTTTATTGTTAGCCCTTAACTATTTACAGATCCCAGGTTACTGTCATGCATGGTGCTGTTACCTCCATGCAGGCTGGTTCCAGACTGTTCTCTTTGGAATGTTCTCTCAGTCTATTACCATGTGACTCTATACATCATACAGTGGGCGGTGCTATTCTCCAGTCCCACATTAACCCTTGCTCTACTGAGCACCTTTACAATGGTATGTAGGCACATACAACATCATATAGGGGGAGTGGCTTAACTTTTGACTAAGGATATCACATGCCAGACCATTGGCCAACCCCTCCTTTCAGCAAGTCACCAGCAATAGAGTTCTCCTCCGCTTGAGGGTGGGGATTATTCAAAGAAATATAATGAGTGGTTTAACCACTGAACATGTATCAAACCATAGTGGTGACTTCTGCTTGCAACACTGTGGGATGTTGAAGAATGCTCATTTGTCACTTCTTGTCCATTCCCTTGCACTCATTCAGTAATGTAGCCTTCCCTTGTCTCTCACATCTGGAATATCCTCCTTTAAATCCTACCATCTTGCTACTTGTTAACCCTTACTTCAAAAGCTTCCTGAACGTCTACCTCACTGATCTTCCCTCCAGTCACCAGTTTAAAATCTTCTCTCAATGATCGTTTCGCCCCTGTGAAGGGATTTGGCGCATGTTGCTATGCTAAATATCAGTGTTATTGTCCTGTCTGCACTCTGATATAGTACAGCCAACCCATTATTATTTAATAAACATTCATGTAACACAAATCCCTGGGCCCACAGCTATCTAAGATTTGATGGAGTTAATGATATACTGAACCCCAGATCCATGATCACACCTACACTTCTTCATCCCCAATTTGCAATACTGCAGGTGGTTTTATTTCCTTGTTCTTATGAGTTCTCTTGATCTCCAAACCTCTGATTTATAGTGCTCAAACTTAAAATATATTTAACCACTCCAGGACCTCCTTGAAACAATGAGGGTTGTGCAACATGTGGCCCTATCAGCATGACCCACATCCAGTGAACAATTTGAGAAAAAAATGAGCCTTGGAATTTGATCTTCCAAACATCAACAAAAATCACAGAATCCTGTGTAGTGAAAACACAATTGGGCTTATTCAGTAACCATCAATTAACAGCCCTGAGCAAGGACCACATGTCTATACTCTCTAGTGTCCTGGGGCAATCTGCAGGATGGAGCAAGTGGGCCAGCAGCTGAGTGAATACCAGTAGCTGTACAGAGCACTGTCCCTTCAGATTGTGCATGTATTAAATGTTGTTTAGTCACCTATGTTCTGTCCAATGCAGTTTACTTCTGTGTTTCAGGAAAAGGACACTTTTACTCATCAACATCCTTGTTCTGGCTGGATCGGCTCTGATGGGAGCAAGTAACCCTGCCGGCGTGTTTGAATTATTAATAGTCGGCAGGTTTCTTGTGGGACTACATTCTGGTATGGGGAAGCCGTGGCAATCTTTACATAGGTTACAGGAGAATTCAGCAGCCATGGGCAGGAGGATGTGGCTGCCTGTGGCAGCTGAATGAGCCCCTTCACAGTAGTAGACTGCAGGAAAGCTGTGAGTGAAATGCCAGCATGTTTCCTTTGCGAAGCCTGAAGGTCTCTGACGTTGGCAAATTCACACATTTCACATGCTTACAGGTTTTAATATTTTCTACTTGGTTAATGCTCCTAATGGACTAAAGTAGAAGGGTTTGTAGAAAACCAACTGAGTTCTAACAATTTGATATTGTGTAAGAAATCATTTGATTTGCTTGTACTTGAGCAAGAAATTCTGGGAACTTTTTCACTTGCAGAATTGAATTGCAATATAAAACCTTGGCAGTAACAAAAGGAAATGCAGGAGGCCAGTCGGCATCTGTAATGAGAAGGCAGGGTTAGCCATTCTAGGTTTGTGCTCTTCATCACCAGGCATTCAGTGTTGTTCAGGGAATCAGCACCAGAAATAATAAAATGCCATTTTTACTGATTTCTGATGGGTGGACTGTGTATTCCCAGCAGTTTCTGCATCAGTTTCACATTGCCTGCATTCTTAGCACTTTTTTTGAAAACCTCAGCAATCTGGTTTACAAGTTGGTTCACATATGCCGAGGGTTCACATTCCACCAAATGTTTCCTCTTGGCTTCCTTCCATTTCAAACCTACGTGAATGAGGAAAAATGAACTTCACATCCTGTGCTTGTTGAAAAGTACAAGGGCTTCTACACTGAGGGTTGCATGGACAACTATACAAGGTATTGTAGCACTGAGCCATACGGATTGGGAGGGTTCCTATATTCAGTCACTGGACTGTGATGTATTAGCTGATAACAGTCAGGGTGAGATTCCAACAATTAATCTTAGTTCCTGGGCTAGATTCCCTTTTTTATCATTACTCCCATTTAAAAAAACTGCAAAAGTACCATATCTACATCAATTGCTGATAATCTTCAGTATATTTGAAAGGCTGGACAAACGCCCTGCTCTTGATATAGGCTGCAATCTGTGCACTGGAAACAGTGTGTGAATTCATTGTCTGATTCTTGCTTCATTCCACTGACCTCTTCATGGAGCCTGCTCCTGTCAATCTGATTGAGGTCAGAAACTTGGAAAGTGAAAAATTGTTCCGTAAACGTGAATTATACCCGTTGACCTTGCCAATCAGGTCACTGGGCTGTGGTAGTCCACGACATACTGTAAACTCTGCCTGGACATTGGTGCCATGAATGAACCCTGGCAGTTGTCTTCCATGGAGCGTCGTTTGCCTCTGAATTCACAGCGTGCAATCTTCAATAATAAGATAAAAACAAAAAACTCTGGATGCTGGAAATCCAAAACAAAAACAGAATTACCTGGAAAAACTCAGCAGGTCTGGCAGCATCAGCGGAGAAGAAAAGAATTGACGTTTCGAGTCCTCATGACCCTTCAACAGAACTGTTGAAGGGTCATGACTCAACGTCAACTCTTTTCTTCTCTGCTGATGCTGCCAGACCTGAGTTTTGGCAGGTAATTGTTTTTGTTGTGCAATCTTCAATCACTGGTCAAATTCTAATTAATTTTTCTCATTCAACTCTTCTTCACAGGAGTCAGCCTGTGTATACAGCCCATGTATTTGGGAGAAATTGCACCCATGGCTCTGAGAGGGACAATATCTATGGGCACATCAGTGTTCATAACTGCAGGAATTCTAATTGGGCAAGTGATGGGACAGAGGTAAGGCAGAGTGAGCACCTTACAGGTTTTAAGATTTTCTACTTGGTTAATGCTCCTAATGGACTAAAGTAGAAGGATTTGTTGAAAACAAAGCTGAGCTCTAACTATTTGGTATTGTGTAAGAAATCATTGATTTGCTTGTACTTGAGCAAGAAATTCTGGGAACTTTTACTTGCAGAATTGAATTGCAATATAAAACCTTGGCAGTAACAAAAGGAAATGCAGGAGGCCAGTCGGCATCTGTAATGAGAAGGCAGGGTTAGCCATTCTAGGTTTGTGCTCTTCATCACCAGGCATTCAGTGTTGTTCAGGGAATCAGCACCAGAAATAATAAAATGCACTTTTTACTGATTCTGATGGGTAGGCTGTTTGTCACCATTAATTTTAATGAGTAGGAAATTGAGTGGCAGGTCAGACTACTGTTAGTAGCACACATTTAATACAGCCCTGAGTGGATTGTCCACAATTATCAATTTATCCTATTAATGCAAGATCCCATAATACAACATATTACATGACACACACCACAATACACAATATAACATGTAGGAGAAATGACAACCTGAGGAAGGAGTGACTGAACTCAGCAGAGAAGTTCGGCTGTTTTAAGACTGTGCAACATGTTTCAGGGGCAGGATCTTTCGGTTGGCGAGCAGGGGAGGGGTGGACGTGTAAACTGACGCAGGATGACATCGGTCGGGACTCCCGATGTCACGCCGTGTCATTTCCATTTTCAGGTCGGCAGGGGCACAGCCAAGTCAGCTGCACACCCGCCGACCTGTCAACGGTCTATTGAGGCCATTGAAAAACTAATTAAAATCATTAATGGACCAGCCTGTCCAACCTTAAGGTTGGTGGGCTTCAGAAAAAGCAGGAAACCTCAGCCATGGGTGGGATGAGGTTTCATGAGGGTATTTAAATTTTTAATAAAGGTTTCAGTTAAAGTTATGGACATGTCCCAACTCATGTGACAGTATGACCTGAGGGGACGTGTCAGGGAAATTTTTATATCATTTTTATTACAAATTTTAACTTGGAGCCGATCTCCCTGAGGCAGCACTTCTCCTCAGGGAGATCAGTGCATTCTTTCATGCGCGTAAGAGCGCACTCTCGGCTGAGGGAATAGCCCCCTGCCCACACAGCATAGTGCTTCTGAGCGGACGTCATGCTGAAGCCTGCCCATGTAAAATGGCAGCACACCCCTGATTTGGGGGCACCGATCAGAAGTGTGCCCACCTGCCGCCCCCCTCCCATAATGGGGAGGGTGGAGGGTGGAGGGTCGGTGGGGTCGGGTGGAGTTTTCCCCAGAATACAAAGTGAGCTTTTCTTTAACATTTATAAGAGAGAAAGTTGAAGGACGTTTTTATTTGTGCATTGAGGAAAATGAAGTGTACAATCCAATGTTTCATAATATCTGTTCATCTACCTGCTTAATTTAAACAAACAGTCTGCTGGTTTAGAGCCTTAGCCACTATTCAATTGAATAATCAGCCTACTTTTCGAAGACAGATTACTTGGCAGCATATGATACGTTCCATTAGCTGTGTACAGTGGAAGTGTTCGATTTCTGTGTTCCGAGCCTCATTCATCTGCCTAAATATTGGCTGAGAAAGGGGTACACCATAGACCATAAAAGATGCAAGTTTCCTTAAGGAAGTGGCATGAATATCAACAGCAGAAAGCCTGCACAAACCAGTCATGTCTTTTTTTGAGGTGTTTAAGATTTGATAGGATAGTTAGAAGCTATTTCCGCTGCTGGGGAGTCCATTTTAAAAAAAAAAAGAAGTGACATTATCTTTGAGCTAAAATTAGAGCCAGGTCACTCGAGCAATATCAGGAGACACTTCTTTACATAAAGGGCAGTGGAAATCTGCAACACTCTCCTGCAAAAAATTGTTGATATTTGGTGAGTTGAAAATTTTTAAACTGAGATTGATGGACCTTTTGTCAGGTAAGCCTTTTAGGAGTTATGGAATTAAAGTGAGTAGGTGGAGTTAAGATACAGATCAGCCATGATTTATTTGCATTGCTAAACAGGCTTGAGGGGCTGAATGGTCTATTTCTGTTCTTATGCATGTCAGTTAGTTTGTTTTAAAAAGGCCTTAGGTTATTTGTTTTTAGTGCTCCTCAGACTCATGGCGGATAGCTGATGTTCCCTCACATCACCATCCCTAATAACCCTGTGTAATTTTTAGCACCTATTTACCTGATTACCAGGTAATGAAGGCACACCTTTTGAATTGGCTGAGTTCTGATGAAAGATTATAGACCTGAAATGTTAGTTCTGTTTCTCCCTCTGCAGAAGCTGACAAATCTGAGTATTTCCAGCATTTTTTTTCTCTCAATTTGGGAGCCATTTCTTCAGATTTTTTAAATTCATTCACAGGACGTGGGCTTCGCTGTCTGGGCCAGCCTTTACTGCCCATCCCTAGTTGCCCTTGAGAAGGTAATGGTGAGCTGACTTCTTGAACTGCTGCAGTCCATGTGGTGTAGGTACATCCACAGTGCTGTTATGAAAGGAGTTCCAGGATTTTGACCCAATGACCATGAAGGAATGGTGATATATTTCCAAGTCAGGATGGTGAGTGTCTTGGAGGGGAACTTCCAGGTGGTGTTCCCATCAATCTGCTGCCTTTATCCTTCTAGATGGTAGTGGTCATGGGTTTGGAATGTGCTGCCTAAGGAGTATTGGTGAGTTCCTGCAGTGCATCTTGTAGATAGTAGCAGCAGTGTGTACTGTGTCAGTGGTGGAGGGAGTGGATGTTTGTGGATGTGGTTCCAAAGTAAGTGGGCTGTTTTGTCCTGGATGGTGTCAAGCTCCTTCAGTGTTGTGGGAGCTGCACTCATCCAGGCAAGTGGGGAGTGTTCCATCACACTCCTGACTTGTGCCTTGTAGATGGTGGACAGGCTTTGGGGAGTCAGGAGGTGAGTTACTCGTTGCAGGATTCCTAGCCTCTGACCTGCTCTTGTAGTATTTATATGGCTAGTACAGTTCAGTTTCTGGTCAATGGTAACCCGAGGGTGTTGTAGTGGGAGATTCAGTGATGCTAATGCCATTGAATGGCAAGGGTGATGGTTAGATTCTCTCTTGTTGGAGATGGTCATTGCCTGGCACTTGTGTGGTGCAAATGTTACTTGCCACTTATCAGCCCAAGCCTAGATATTGTCCAGGTCTTGCTGCATTTGGATATGGATTGCTTCAGTATCTGAGGAGTCACGAATGGTGCTGAACATTATGCAATGATCAACAAACAGCCCCACTTCTGACCTTTATGATAGAAGGAAGGTCATTGATAAAGCAGCTGAAGATGGTTGGGCCAAGGACACTACCCTGAGGAACTCCTGCAGTGATATCCTGGAGCTGAGATGACTGACCTCCAACAACCACAACCATCTTCCTTTGTGCTAGGTATGACTCCAACCAGTGGAGAGTTTTCCTCCTGATTCCCATGCACTCCAGTTTTACTAGGGCTTCTTGATGGCACATTCAGTCAAATGTGGCCTTGATGTCAAGGGCAGTCACTCTCACCAGACCTATGGAGTTCAGCTCTTGTCCATGTTTGAACCAAGGCTGTAATGAGGTCAGGAGCTGAGTGGCCCTGGTGGAACCCAGACTGGGCTTCAGTGAACAGGTTATTGGTAAGCCAGTGCTGCTCGATAGCACTGTCGATGACCCTTTCCATTACTTTACCGAAGATTGAGAGTAGACTGATGGGGCGGTAATTGGCTGGGTTGGATTTGTCCTGCTTTTTGTGTACAGGACATACCCGGGCAATTTTCCACATAGCCAGGTAGATGCCAGCGTTGTAGCAGTACTGGAACAGCTTTCCACGCCCCTAGCCATGTTCTGGAGCACAAGTCTTCAGTATTATTGCTGGAATATTGTCAGGGCCCATAGGCTTTGCACAACCTAGTGCCTTCAGCCATTTCTTGATATCACGTGGAGTGAATTTAATTGGCTGAAGACTGGCATCTTTGATGCTCAGGACCTCCAGAGGACACTGAGATGGATCAGCCATTCTGGCCGAAGATTGTAGCAAATGCTTCAGCCTCGTGTTGCACTGATGAGCTGGGCTCCCCTGTTATTGAGGATGGGGATATTTGTGGAGCCTCCTCCTCCAGTGAGTTGTTTAAGTGCCCACCACCATTCACGACTGGATGTGGCAGGACTGCAGAGCTTAGACCTGATCAATTGGTTGTCGGATTGCTTATCTCTGTCTATCACTTGCTACTTATGCTGTTTGGCACGCAAGTAGTCCTGTTTTATAGCTTCACCAGGTTGACACCTCATTTTTAGGTATGCCTGATGCAGGCATGCCCTCCTGCACTCCAGCATTGATCCCCAGCTTGATGGTAATGGTAGAGTGAGGGATATGCCAGGCCATGAGGTTACAGATTGTGTTTGAATACTATTCTGCTGCTGTTGATGGCCCAAGGTACCTCATGGATGCCCAGTGTTGAGTTGCTAGATCTGTTCAAAATCTATTCCATTTAGCACAGTGGTAGTGCCACACAACACGATGGGGGGTATCCTCAGTGTCAAGTTGAGATTTCATCTCTACAACAACTGTGCGGTGGTCACTCCTACCAATACTATGATGACACATGCTTCTGCGGCAGGCAGGTTGGTGAAGATGAGGTCACAAAAATTTTTTTTCCCTCTTTGATTCCACCTGCCACAGACCCAGTTTAGCAGCTATGTCCTTTAGGATTCAGCCAGCTCGGACAGTGCTGGTGCTACAGAGCTACTCTTTGGGTGGGGGCCTTCAGTGCCCAGCACAGAGTACACTCTGTGCCCTTGCCACCTGCAGTGCTTCCTCCAATTGATCTTCAACATGGAAGAGTACTGACTCATCAGCTGAGGGAGGGTAGTATGTGGTAATCAGCAAGAGGGTTTCTTGCCTGTTTGACCTGATGCCATGAGACTTCATGGGGTCCAGATTGATGTTGATGTTGCAACTCCCCCTGACTGACTGCCACTATGCTGCCACCAGTCTGGACACCAGTCTGTCCAGCTGGTGGGACAGGTCATACCCAGGGATGGTGATGGTGGCGTCTGGGACATTATCTGTGAGATATGATTCCCACTAGCCCCAGTAAGGGGGATTTTGCAGGGTCAACCA
This sequence comes from Carcharodon carcharias, assembly GCF_017639515.1. Lineage (NCBI taxonomy): Eukaryota > Metazoa > Chordata > Chondrichthyes > Lamniformes > Lamnidae > Carcharodon > Carcharodon carcharias. The sequence continues at coordinate 52,282,236 of NC_054479.1, read as the reverse complement.
GACTGAGTTTGCCATTGTCATTTCTGGTGCCTAGGTCAATGCCAGGTGGTCCGGCCGGTTTCATTCCTTTGAGACTTTGTAGTGGTTTGATACGACTGAGTCAGCCATCTTGTGGGTAAGAGATGGCAGATTTCCTTCCCTTTTATGAGCATTAGTGAACAATAGATTCATGGTCATCATTAGAATTTTAATTCTAGATTTTTATTGAATTCAAATTCAAGCATCTGTCGTGGTGGATTTGAACCCCAGAACATTACCCTGGGTTACTAGTCCAGCAACAATATCACTACACCATCACTTAGATTGGAAAACTATACATGCCTCTCAACTATTTAAAGTTGAGAGAGGGAAACCAATAAATTATAGACCAGTTGGCCTAACATCTGTTGTCAGGAAATTTCTAGTCTTATGAAGAATAGGGTGACTGAGACATTGAAAATTTTCAGCTGATCCGGAGAGTGTCAGCATGGATTTGTAAAAGTAGGCCATGCTTGACATATCTGATTTAATTCCATGAAGAGGTGATAAAATAATGGACAGAGGAATGTAGGAACAGCACCACCTGGAAGTTCCCAAGCCACTCACCATCCTGACTTGGAACTATGGGAAGAATTTTCTGTACCCGATTAATGTCGGACATATTTGGCGGTGCAAGTGGACAATATGGCGAGGCGCCCAAAAATCGGTTTCAGGGTATCGTGAAACCAGTTTGCAATCGCCTGCTCTGCCCATCAATGGTGGGCCACATTCCCCACTGTCAGACGTCGGGAACCTCATTGTCATACATCTGCACATTATTACAAGCCCAGCTCGCTGGAATCATCCCCCCACCCCCATGCTGTATGATCGGCCCATGTTGGTGGGAAAACACTCCAGTGCAGGGTGTGACGTGCAGAAGTCAGAAGGCATTGCTCATATTGCAAACATCCCAGGAGCAGAAGATGCTGGAGCCCGACAGCAGCGGCACACTGGAGGAACGTCCATGGCATGCTGGTTGGATTCTCACGGACACTGTTCCACTGCAAAGCAGCTCACGGAAGGTGGAAAGTTACTGTTGGGGGTCTGCTCATAACAGGTGATTGTTGAGGGGATGGAGAGGAAGATCTAGGCTCAACTGAGAGGAAGGTGTGTTGGTGCTGGGGGAGGTTGGGAGGGTCAGGCAGTTGAAGTTGGGAGGGGGGAAACGATAGTGTCAGGGGAGTTGATGTTGGGAGGGGATTTACGAAGGTGTTGGGGGTGAGTTTGTGAGGGGGAAAGGCAAGGGAGTACTGAGGGAGGAGCGGTAATGGGAAAAAACAGCAACTGTGGAGGTGGGTGTAATGGGGGAGGAAGGGGTCTGGAGAGGGGAAGGAGTCCAGAAGGAGGAATGAGTCGGGAAGAGCTAGGGAGGAAGGCTAGAGGAAGAGGTAAGGGTGGAGGAAGGAGTCAGGAAAGGGGAAGGACTAAGTGGGTGGAGAGTCCAGGAGGTGGGGGAGGAGTTCCGAGAGGGAGAAGTCCCAGGTGGGGTGATATCCAGGTGAGCATGCAAGGCTGGACTTGAGTTTATGACTGCCACCTGGGGAACGAACGGACGGTGGGAATGGTATGAGGAAATGGTAAGAATGACCAAGGGCATAGTGAGGCAGTGGGGGGTGGGGAGGTGGGGGGAGGGTGAGGGTGCGACAGTATTGGTAGAAGGGACGGTGAGGGTGTTTGGTGGGGTCTCGGAGGCAGATACGGACCCTGGGGGTGGGAAGGAGGAGCTCGGAGATTAACGTGGATGTGGGTGGGATTTTTGGGAAGGAAGGGAATTTGCATGTTTACCTGGACATTCCTGAAGGAAAAGGGTTGTGGCTGGTCAGTCATGGTGGGGAGGTAGAAGGTGATGCCAGGGTGCTCAACAGTGATGGAGGAAAGGAAATGGGTCACTGGGGGAGGGGAAAGGACAGAACACTTGAAGAAAAATCTTAGATGCACCATGCTTGCTAAAGCGAAAGTGAAACGAGAGTTGTGGTGGGCGAGAGCAGTTGCTGCATGGGAGTGAGGTCAGTGGGTGGGCAGAGATGCAGGTCAGCTCAGGTGGACAACTGAAAGTGAACCCCAGCAGGCAGCATTGAAAATGCTCAGGATGTTGAGATGAATGTGATGTGGGAAGGATCCGCATGCATGGGAGTGTTTGCACAAAGCTCTGAAAGACCTTGCTCCACACATACACATTTCTCCCTCCAGAGTCACTCGTGGGCCAGCTGCTCCCTCTGCGGTGGTAGAGGTTGAGGGGCTCACAGGCAAAAGGGACTCCAGAGGGAGAGGACAGCCTCTGATATTCCTGAGTGGATGACCCACAGGTGTCCAGCTGCCACTCCTCCTTTTCCCCCCGCCCCCCCCCCCCCCACCCCGGCCCTCGGGTGTCCGAGGGCCCCAGCCTGACTCCTTGAGGGGAAGGAGCACCTGGGGGGATGATGAGGTGCCCCATTTCCCTCTTGGGTTGCCACTGCAGGAACTCACCCATGGCTACCATGATGGAATGCAGGTCTGCGCACATCTGTTCTGCTGGACCAGGGTCTCCATGGAGTCTGCCATCCTCCCCATGGTGACCTCATTGTGCACACATGTGGGCACCACTTCATCAGAGAGCAGAAGATCACACTCCTCCAACTCTCATTGAGGACTTCCAACAGCTCTGCGTGATGTTCCCTGCCTTCTGCTCACTCTCCAGGATGAGTTGGAAGGCCAAACCAAGAGGCTTGTCATCTGACTCTGATCTCAGATGCCTCTTCCTCAGTAGTACTCTTGAGTGCTGAGGAGCTCGGCTGAACCTGCCTCCTCCTGCTGCGGACACGTCTCCGTGCGGTGACCACCAGATTCTGAACTCAAATCTGCTCTAGATCTAAGTCCCACTGAGGTGTGTGTCTCTGCACTGGTGCAGGGTAAGTGTTGCGACGGGTCTTCCAGGCTGCTTATTTCCAGCTCTTCAATGGAGGAGGTGTCCTCTTGGCTGGTGGTGAGGATGTGGATGGAGCTAAGCGACTGGTTGGATGAGGGTGTTGGTCCCTTGGCAGAGCTCCTTGTGAACCAAAGTAGAGATAATTAGTGCATGGCAGCAGAGTCAAAAGCAGGAGAGAGAGCACTCAGTTGTATTGAGAGAGGGAAGATGGGAGTGCAGGATCCTCACTGTCGCCACAGGCATGGTCCACATCCTCACCAGTCAGCGTGATGGCACGCTCCTCAGTGAGTGAGGGGCCTAATGTGGGCCACACCACCCCCAGTCTGGGACCTTTCCCTGCTGTTGTGTGCCAGCTTCTCCTGCATGGAAACAGATGGAGTGTGATTAGGACGCATGACACTGCGTGGAATGTTTGTGTGGTGAACGGATACATGGATGGGATGAGGACGCGAGCTCTAGAGGATATGAGCCTGATGGAGATAGGAATGTGTATGAGAGAGTTAGTGACATTGTCTCTTGAGGTGTGAGATCCCTGTGAGTGTGTGAGTTTGGGAGTGTTAGAATTGAGTGATGAGAAGAGTGACTTACCCTGGCAGACCAGATGAGACCATTCATCCTGTTACTGCACTTGGTGGTTGTCCTCTTTTGCAGGGCATTGGCAATGACTGCCACTGCCTCCCATTGGTCTTCGCCCAGAGCTAGGGTAGAGGACATCACGGGGGCCTTCACTGCATCCAAAAGGTGCCAGATAAGCGTGTCATTAAACCGGGGTTGTGGGGTGGGGGGGGGGGGGCCTGCAGAATTCTTGCCTTTCAGGGCCATGTCTTCCATGCAGCAGTCCTGGGCTGGAAGCACTAAGTTGTTCGCATGGCAGCACTTTAAATATGGCGCCTGGTGTGAGGAAGCAGCAAGGTTATGGCATGGTGGGTGAATGAGAGCCCACCCACCATGGAAACGGCATGTTTCCCGGGAATGCATAATTAATGAGGCGGGATTGGGACAATATGTTGTGAAAAGCAGCCATTGCGGCTGGCGGGCATTTGCTGCGCTTTAGTGTAAATCTAGGATGATTCCACCTTCTATCGCCGTTCCTTCACTGGGTCAAAATCCTGGAACTCCCTCCCTAACAGCACTGTGGGAGTACCTACACCACATGGACTGCAGCGATTCAAGAAGGCAGCTCACCACCATCTTAAGGGCAATTAGGGATGGGCAATAAATACTGGTCTAGCCAGCGATGCCCACATCCTATGAATGAATTTTTAAAAATGGATGTTATTTATCTGGATTTCCAGAAGGCATTTGGTAAAGTTTCTCATAAGAGATTGTTAACTAAAGTTAAAGCTCATGGAATTGAATGCAAATTATCGATTTGATTAGGAAATTGAGATTTTCAGGATAATGGGCAGACTTTGGAATTGACAGGGTGTGAGTTGTGGTGTCCTGCAAGGACCTGTGTTGGAATCACAAATATTCACTGTAATTATTCATGGTGGGATAAAAAGCAGCATTACCAAATTTGTTGATGACACAAGGATAGGTGGTATTGTAAGCAGTACAGTTTCAAGCATGAAATTACAAAGGTATTGCTAGATTAAGTGAATGGGCAGAAGTGTGGAAAATGGATTTCAATGTAGATGAATGTGAAGTCATCCGCTTTGGACCTAAAAGGGGTAGAACAGAGTGCTTTCTAAATGGTGAAAAGCTTGAATTCATGGCGGTCCAAAGAGACTTTGGGGTGCAGGTATAGAGATCATTAAAATATTGTGAACTGGTGCAGAGAATAATATCTAGAGGTGTAGAGTACAACAGGGTAGAAGTTATACCTCAGCTGTACAAAGCTCTGATTAGGCCACATCTGGAGTGACTGTGACCAGATCTGGGCACCTCCTTCGGAAGAATATATTGGTCTTGGAGTTAGAGCAGCGTAAGTTTACCAGAATAATACAAAGAACAAAAAGTACAGCACAGGAACAGGCCCTTTGGCCCTCCAAGCCTGTGCCGATCATATTGCCCGTCAACTAAAACATTTTGCACTTCCGGGGTCCGTTTCCGTCTATTCCCATCCTATTCATGTATTTGTCAAGCTGCCTTTTAAACACCACTATTGTACCTGCTTCCACCATCTCCTCTGGCAGCGAATTCAGACACTCACTACCCTCTGCATAAAAAAAAACTTGCCCCGCTCATCTCCTCTAAAGTTTTCTCCTCTCACCTTAAATCTATGTCCCCTTGTAAATGACTCTTCCACCCTGGTAAAAAGCTTCTGACTATCTACTCTGTCCATGTCACTCATAATTTTGTAAACTTCTATCAAGTCGCCCCTCAATCTCCATCGCTCTAGCGAGAACAATCCAAATTTCTCCAACCTCTCATAGCTAATAACCTCCAGACCAGGCAGCATGCTGGTAAACCTCTTCACCCTCTATATCCTTCTGGTAATGTGGTGACCAGAATTGCACGCAATATTCCAAGTGTGGCCTAACCAAGGTTCTATACAGCTGCAGCATGACTTCCCAGCTTTTATACTCAAAACCCCTGCCGATGAAGGCAAGCGTGCCATATGCCTTCCTGACTACCTTATCCACCTGCGTTGCCACTTTCTGTGACCTGTGGACCTGTAAACCCTGATCCCTCTACCCGTTGATGCACTTAAGGGTTCTGCCTTTTGCTGTATAATTCCTGCCTGTATTAGACCTTCCAAAATGCATTACCTCGCATTTGTCCGGATTAAACTCCATCTGCCATTTCTCCGCCCAAGTCTCCAACCGATCTATATCCTGTTGTATCCTTTGACAATCCTCTTCACTATCTGCAACTCCTCCAACCTTAGTGTCGTCTGCAAACTTATTAGCCCAGTTACCTGGCCTTGAAGGGTTAAAGAATGACAAACTGGAGTTATATTCCCTTGAATTTAGAAGATTAAGTGGTGATTTGACCAAAGTTTTCAAGATATTACATGGTACAGGTAGTGCAGATCGAAATAAATAATTTCTGCTGGTTGGGGTGTCTAGATCTAGGGCACATAGCCTAAAAATTAGACCAGACCTTTCAAGAATTAAATTAGGAAACAAAGGGTTTGGAACTCTCTTCTACAAATGCGACTTGGTGCTAGATCAATTGTTAATTTTAAAACTGAGATTGATAGATTTTTGTTAGCTGAGGTTATTAAAGGATATACCATTGATCAGAAACTGAACTAGACTAGCCATATAAATACTGTGGCTCCAAGAGCGGGTCAAGAGGCTAGGAATCATGCAACAAGTAACCCACCTCCTGACTCCCCAAAACCTGCCTATTCAGCTACAAGGCACAAGTTAGGAGTGTGATGGAACACTCCCTACTTGCCTGGATGAGTGCAGCTCCCACAGCACTCAAGAAGTTTGATGCCGTCCAGGACAAAGCAGCCCGCTTGATTGGCACCACATCCACAAACATTCACTCCCTCCACCACCGACACACAGTAGCAGCAGTGTGTACCATCTACAAGATGCATTGCAGGAACTCACCAAGCCTCCTTAGACACTACCTTCCAAACTCTTGACTGCTACCATCTCGAAGGACAAGGGCAGCAGATCGATGGGAACATCACCACCTGGAAGTTCCACTCCAAGTCACTCACCATCCTGATTTGGGAATATATCACCGTTCCTTCACTGTTGCTGGGTCAAAACCCTGGAAATCTCTCCCTAACAGCTCTGTGGGTGTACTTACACCACATGGACTGCCGCGGTTTAAGAAGGCGCTCACCACCACCTTTTCAAGGGCAACTAAGGATGGGCAATAAAAATGCTGGCCCAACCAGCAATGTCCAAATCCCATGAAATGAATAAAAAAAAAAAAAATGGGCAAAGGCAGGGGGTATATGGAGTTAGTGAGATCATGACTGATCTGTAACCTGAATGGTGGAACAGGCTACGTGCTAAATAGCGTCCTCTAGTTCATGTATTTCTATAATTATAGATTTCTGTTAGGTCACCCTTCAACCTCCTCTTACAAAATTATTTCAATTTCTTTAGGCAAATAGCTTGTGATTACTGTAACATATTGTGAGGGAATCAATATTTTTTGGATTTTATTTTTGTTTGTGTTTTTGTAAGTTAGCACCCGTGGGGCGGACCTCTGGTTGACTGGAGATTTGTAATATTTAAGGTACAGAATGAACCCAGCTTGGATACATTAGACCCTGCCTAGGAACAGGGGTGGAACCTTGTTGGGAGGTATTAATAAGTCTCAAATTAGTTCAAAGGGAAGAGTGAACATCAGCCTGTGGGAAGCAGGCAGACAGAGGAAGGTCGATCCATGCAGCTGAAATGCTGCCATCAGCTCCATGTCACTGAAGGGGCTGGGGCTCAGAAGTCCTGGGAGCCATTGATAGCTCTATACTGCTAGGAGATGGCAGGGGGTCAAGGAAGCCCAGGAGATTTGCTCGGTGCAGCTGAGAGATTGGAGCTCAGTGAAAACTGGCTGTTAGGACTAGGGAAAGCCCAGAGCAGTTGTTGGCAGCAGTATGGCTGAGAAGCTGGGACCATGCCTGTGTTTAAAGGCTTGAGTGTAGCCTGGCCATCACAGGGACGCAGTATCTGTAGGAGGTCAGCTCAGCTGGAAAAGAGACAAAGAAAGCTGGACCTGGGAGTAGATTTGAGAGAGATCTGGAATAGTGTACGTTATGGATGAGGATTGTACCCATGGGGCTCAAGTGGCGCAGAGCTGCTATTGGCTGGGGGTCATTAGCTCTTGGAAGAAGAGAAGCTGACACCCCTGCTGAGGAACAGTTTTTTTTAAAGGACTTCGTGACTCACAGTGATGACTGTCTGGGTGGGTTGCTGAGAAATTCGGGAAACCTATCTTGGGTAGAATCTGCTATTTAATGTGCAGTTTGATCTTTTCGACCAGTTTACCTGTTAATTCATGTCTACCTCATATTAATTCTGTTATGTTAGAGTGTAAGATAGATAGTATTGACTGTTTGATTTGTTAATTTTTATATATTAAAATTTCTTTTTGTTTAAAACCATGGAATCTTGTGGCTTTTTCTCTTAGTAAGTAACTGGGATTTCAAATTTTGTCTATTTCAACAAAACAAACTGGATTGTGACAAAATTCGGGGGTCTCATCCATGACCATACCAAAGTTTAGGGGTCTGGTCTAGGATCGTAACAATGTACATTTTGTACCAAACATTGTTCATTTTACTTGTTCAATGTTAAAGTAATTTAAAATCAGAGCCTCAGTCTGAATTCCAGATTCAATTAGCCTTTTAAAGACATGATGACACATTCCAGTAAGCTGGTTTAACCCTCCCACATAGGTTAATAACACCTTATTCCTTAGGGAATAAAGTATGAGTGTGGCCGATAATGCTGAACCTGAATAAAATATCTAGTGTAAAAATCCAGAACTTTAATGGATTCTATCGTGTCTCCATGTGGCACCTTACTTAAACATCTTCAAATATGAAATGAATAAAGCAACTTGTCTGTAAATCACTTGATAAGTTTACACTAATGAATGGATGTCCCTGTATTATAACTGCTTTTTTTGGTTGTTGTCTCTGTTCATTGTAGGGAGTTGCTTGGGGGAGAGGAGTACTGGCCAATCCTGCTCTCCTCCAGCTGCATTCCTGCTATACTCCAGCTTCTACTGTTACCATGGTTCCCTGAGAGTCCTAGGTATCTCTTCATCGATAAAAGAGAGGAAATGAAAGCCCTCCATGGTAAGTACTGTTCTTGATTGAGGAATTCTTTGAATGTTGGTCCCAGTTTTTAAACTTCAGTCTAATTCTACTCTAAACAATGCAACTTCACATGGTATAATTCTGCTCCACTGGGTATAATCCAACTTCCTTCAGTATATTACAGCTCCCCACTGGATTCAGTCTAACCTCCTGCAGAAGAGTGCCACTCTAATCAATACATTCCGCAGCATGCAGCTCCACTTGTTGCTGCGCTGCTTTGTCTAGCTTTCTTTAATTCAGTCTCACTCAAAAGTCTAATATTAACAATGTATTCCAGCTCCATTCACACTTTAACCTTTCTACAGTCTGATGCAATTTAATGCTAATACAATTTCACCTTGTTCAGTTGTAATTGTTCATTTGGTTTCAGCCTTGGCTCAGTGGTAGCACCCTCCGCTCTGCCTCAGAAGGTCGTGGGTTCAAGTCCTACCCTAGAGTTGAGCGCAAAATCTAGGCTGACACTTCAGTGTAGAACAGAGGGAGTGTTGCACTATCAAACGTATGCCCCAATTCCTGAGTGAGATGAGACCTAAGTTCCCATGACATGTAAAATGCTTTGGGTCATGATCCTGAAGTCAATGCAAGTTTTCTTTCTCTCATAAAGCAGTTTAACACTACCTGGCTCATGAATATCAATCAATCAGATCACCTGTTGTGATTAAATACCTGCAGTGTCCTTCTAGAAAACTGGGTGCACGGCCAACTTTAGAGGATCACCCTTCATGCACGATCTATCATGAGGTCCAGTTACAAAATGAAAATGGAGTCTTTCTCTCTCCCAGCTCTCAGGAGATTCCATGATGCTAACTCTTACGTGAGTGAATTGAAGGATTTGGAGAAGGAATGTGCGGAAATACAAGTGCAGCAGTCAAAGCGACTGTGTGGGCTTCTCTTAGATCGCTCAACTCGATGGCAGCTGATCACAGTCATCATAATGAACATGGCTCAGCAACTTAGTGGGATCAATGCTGTAAGTGAAAGAGTTCAATTATCACACAGCATCTTGCTGCTCTTTCTTACCAGTGTTAAAAGGAACTCTTCAAATATTTAAGGTCTTCATGGATGCATTCTGGAGTTTAAATTTAGGAAGCAATTTAGTGATTGCTTCATTTTGCAAATTATAAAGTGGAACTGGAAAAATGTGCTGATTGCATCAAACTGTCTGCATCATACAATTAAATTTGGTCTGTAAATAGATGGCCTTTAATGTGGGCTTTATTGACATACAATTTCAGGCTCTGGTTAGATTAATTCACTTGTGGTGGGGTGGCACTGATTCACTATATAACAAACATGAACAAAAAATATATATAGTATATGAATGCAACTTGCATTTGCAGCACATGCACTCAGGGAATTGGGGCATGCCATGGAGATTGTGAATACACTTGGGAGAATTCTCAGGATGTTATGTTTGTATGCAAGTCATTAATGTATGTGACTCAGGACATCTTATACACTCTATTGTGTATGTGCTACTGTAAGTAACACATTGCCTGCACCCTGGAACCAGCACCAGGGAGAAAGATTATAGGCTCTGGTGCTTCTCCTATTTCACCCGCCTCTGGCGCCCCAGCTTTAATCTTGCCCTTCAATCATGCATGATTGTTTTTTCCCCTTTCAAGATTCTTCAAACAATCACAAAGGTCCTAGTAAAATGATAACACCTATTGTCAGCATCTGGTTACAGGTATCATCTGATATATATGCAGCATGGTCATTAGTATTAAAAGCAGCAATGATATAATGCAGTGTTAGTTTGTGTGCGCCCTTTGGTATTTCCACCATGACTACTATATGAACCAGAGTACAAATTTTATTTTAACAGCATTGTGCATTATTATTAATTTGACAAGAAAATATCCCGTTAGTTATTTATAACACTGTTCAGACAATAACACTGATTTCAGTGACTGTCTCAGCCCTCATTAACATGTTCTGCAGATTGCACCATATGAACATGGTGACACTGAATCTTTCCCAAAATATGAATTTAATGCTTGCAATTCAGATGATAAGAAAACCTTTCAGGTTTTGTTTTATATAATTGGACTACCTGTTCTGTATAGAAAAGAAAGACCATCTCCATGTTGCAGCTCATTGTTTCATTTTTGAGAGTTGTGGCAGGGAAAGAGGGAGGGGAAGAGGTGAGGGGATGCTCCCATTCACTTGCTGCTGCCTAAGCTCCCTCCCCGGGCACAATAGCATTCATTCACCTCATTAAAGATACTTCTAAGTCAATAGAAGCAAAGTTCCAGTTCTTTGGGAGTGGCTCGTACAGCGGATGTGAACAACAGCTGGATCTGACCTGATGCTAGGCTGAGTGACAACTCCCCTGGGCCTGGACAGCCTCATTACCAGCCAAGACTCCCTCCTGTCCTTTCATTTTCCGTTTCATCTGCTTGGCCTCCCAGGAGATGTTGTCACAAATCATTCTCTGCAGCTGAATGACTCCTGCATGGTGACCAATGGGAACGGCCAGAATAACTGCTCCAGCTCCTCCAATCACAAGTTCCCTTTCTCCTGACCTTGCTGCTGTTCCAATTCTCTCTGGAGGAGCATGGAGATCAAGGGAGGGGGATCTGTGATTGGAGGAGCTGGAGCAATGAATAACGAGCACTGAATGCATAACCTTGTCTCATTGGTTTCTCCAATAGATTGCATTCAACAGGTCTTAGCAACTTCAAGGGAAGATAACATGGGACTTCAAAGGGAAGCCCTCAGCAGTACACACACTCACCTGTAGATCTGTTCGTACATTATATCATTTCTTCCTCATACTTAAATTGGAGTGTATTGCTAGACAAGCTTTCAATGGGGCAAATCAAAAGCAAGGTAAGCAGCTAGAAAATAACCAATGGGAATCTACTAAATAGTTAGGAAAAACAGCCAATCCTGAACTGTCAGTCAAGAGAACCTGCCAATAATAAAAGGAAAATAAAGGTGACCCAATTCAATCACTCAAATGTTATTTGTTAGTGATTAAAATTTTGAAGATCCAAAATAAGTTTTTTAAACAAAATAAAGCTATCTAAAATTATATATTTTACAATAACGTGGTTAAATCTAGCCAGCTTTTAATACCTATAGGGTGAAATTGCCACAGCTTCTAGCACAGTCCCCCTCTGAGTCAGAAGGTTATGGATTCAAGCCCCACTTCAGTGTAACACCAAGGGAGTGCTGCATTATCAAAAATGCCATATTTTTGGAGATGTTTCATGGAGACTGTCTGCTCATGTGGACATAAAAGGTTCAACTATACAGTTTCTAGTGTTTTGCATAATATTTCTCCCTCAACCAGTGCTACCAAATGCAGAGCTTCTGATCAATCATTCATTTCCTATTCATGCAATTTATCAATGTCTTCCACTGGGTTCGCCTACCTAACAAAAGGGCCCACTTCAAAAGTATTTTGCTGGCGATAGAGCATTTTGTGATATTTTGAGGGCTTGTTCATGTTCTGTATAAATTATTTTTTTTCTGTAATTCTTCACCTGAAGGCCTCAGTCTCACCCAAAATCTTGGCCTTAACATAATTTTTTTTTTGTCTAGAGCTGTAATTCTGCTATCTGAAGGCAGATTCAATGGTCTGAGCAGTAGTGCTTATAATTGCCTAGGATGAGTCAGTAGCACTTAGTGAGCTCAATAGATGCTTTTTTTGGATTATTTTTCAAATTATTTGAAGAAAATCTGGACGACTAATTTAAAAAATGTTACTTTGGATAAAGTTAGTATTAAGTTTTATATTAAAAAGAAACAAAATGCTGGAAAAACTTAGCAGGTCTAACAGCATCTGTGGAGAGAAAGACAGTTAATGTGTGTGTGGTCAGCCTTCATAAAGAGGTCAAGATGGGTTGGGGGAAAGGCACTGCATGGGAGTGTCTGGCCTTGCGGAGAGGTGTGTGGTTCTGGTTGCAGCAGGAGCATTTCAAGGTACTTGGGAATCAGGAGTGGAGCTTGCAATGAAAGGATCAGGTCCTGACCCAAAACGCCCCTGATATCATTTGATATGCTAAGTATTTGCTGGGGTATTGCTTCACTGCCTGGATGTTGAGCACCAGGTGATGTACAGAAAGGAAAATCTGGCGAGGATCTCATGGTGGTCAACAACCGATCCAGCTAGATATATTTTTTCCATTAAAATGAATGGAGGAATAATCCACTGGGTTCTGTACAGGGAATAAGATGCTCCCATCAGGTTGTCCTCTCTGCTCAGGCACCCAGACCCTAAGGACAGTTTACCTCACCATCATTCAATGGACCTCCCTACTCTCAGCACATCCACAGCTGCTACTTTAACCTCACATTGAGTGCTATGGTACAAAAATGATTACCTTTAATCTGTGTTGCAGTAAGATAGTAAATAACCAGCATTACACATGATAGAATATTAAGATTGAGGTCTGAAAGAAAACCTAGGCTAAGCTATCCAACAGGCATGAGTCACTCTGTGTTAGTAACCTGGCTAATCATTATACGCTGATTATTCCACCTGATATTGAATTTCCAAGCCTGGCATTTGAAATGCTCTGCAGGAGGGATGGGAAATTAAATGCAGGCCACCTTTTTTAAGTTCTGCTTGGCAAAGATGATGCATATGTTTAAAGGAATGCACCCTCTTAAAGGAGAAGTGCTACATCTAGGAATAAATACCATTAATAGTAATTACGACAGTTATATCTTTAATTTCTGCCTGTTTGATTGCAAGCAAGGTGTTAATGGCACCGAATGAGGTGGCAACGAGTTACTACTCCAGGACATCTTTATCAGATAGCAATGCCTGGAAGGTGAGAAATAAGCTTGCATTGTAGAAACAAAAAAGGGCGCAAAGTGATGCGCATGAAACTGTCAAGACAAACAAATATTCATTCAAAAATCACTTTAAAACACACAATCCTCATATGTGGTCACAAAACTGTCAAGATAAACAAACTTGCGGTTCCCTTGACAACTATGTCAACCATCTTTGCGGAGCTGAATCCATTAGTGGGTTTGTAACTCAGCCAGGCATTCATAATGGGATTCCATTGCACAGCTGTATAAACAAAGGCCAGAATCTTCGGGGTGGCATGCATCTCAACGTCATCGCGCTTCATTCCGATTTTCAGTTCAGCGAGCGTGCACTGGAGTTGGCTATGCACCCGCTGAACTATCAAAGGCCTATTAAGGCCATTTAAAAACTAATTAAAACACCTAAAGAAGTTCCTGTCCAACCTTAAGGTTGGTGGGCAGGCGAAGAGCCCAAGTGGCCTTCACATTTATCATGAAACCTCATCCATGGGCAGGAAGAGATTTCATGAAGTGTTTATAAATTGGGCAAAAATTTTTAAAGTTCATTGACATGTCCCAGCTCATGTGACACTGCCACATGAGGGGACATGCCTTGAATTTTTTTTCTTTATTACAATTTTTGACCATCAGACTAATCTCCGTGAGGCAGCTCTGTGCTTCAGGGAGATTTCTGCGCACGTGCGTGAAAGAGCGCAGGCCCCGAGTCAGCCTATTCCCCCTGCCTGCACGGAGTGCTCAGCGCTTCCGGGTGTGCGTCACACCGGGTGGGCCTTAATTGGCTTGCCCACGTAAAATGGTGGCACACAGCCAATCATGGGTGGCGATCAGCTGCATGCCTGCCAGCGCCTGCTCCCGCTCAGCCCCCCCAACGGGGAGAAAATTCTCCCCAAAGTCTCCAAAACTAAATATTTTGAAACTTTAAGTCCTTGAAAGGCCTCAGACATCTGTTCAAGCTTAAAAGCCCAACTACCGTAGTCAGCCCGCCCCATGCCCTGAATCTTGCATTCCAAGGGCGGGCGTGCTCCCAACCTGATCGCATGTAAAATTGTGCGGAGAGATGTCGGGCATGCTCCCAACGCCATCACACGTGTGCAGTTTTGAGGTTGGGTGCATGCAGGAGTCGGAGCAGCGCCCGCGGATATTTAAAGGGACAATTAAAGTCTTTAAAAGGCCCATTGACCACAAATTTACGTTGCCCGTGCGATTTTGAACATGTCGCAAGGGCAAAACAAGTGAGCGGAATTCACGTTTTAATCATTTCCTCATTCAAAGGCAGGATGAAATCTCCATGAGGAAGTATGAGGACAGCATTTTTGACGTGTGCTTTCAGATGCTTGATTGTTCTGCATGGACATTTTGTTGAAGCAATTTTGATTTTTTTTTTGAGGTCTACAGTTTCTTGAGGCACGTTCTGCGTTCAGGGAGCTCTGTGGAAGCACTCACCACCGCAACAGAGCCAGCAAGGTCAGGAGTGCTGCATGCGTGCTTGCAACACACCCCCTTTCCTGCGCCGATCCAAACAGCGGGTCTCAGGAATTGGGGCAGGACTTCCGCATGTGGGACCCTCCCACCTCCATTTCCATCCGCCCAGTGCAAGATTTTCCCATGTTGGGACAGGAAAATCTGACCCCAAATACCTTGCTTAAAATAACTCCATAGCTGCATAACAGATGTATATATTCAGGATTGACTCAAAATTATTGAAGATGGTTGCTGTTGCCGTCTGGGAGCACGTGGTCCAGGTGTAAAGGGGGGAATAGCTGGGTGGAACAGTAATGTGATCGCCTGTTCTTCCCCCTCTCCCTCCCCTCTATATTCTGTTAGATCTGGATCACATTTTACCCTCCAATTTCCTTTTATACCTGGACCAATCTGTCCCTCTCCCTTCCCCCACCCTCACCATGTCCGAGACCTTGATCACAGTCTTTACCATGAACGGCAGTGAGGTGATTCCCCAAGAACTTCAAGTTAGTATTTATGAAGTGTTACCTGATGACATTTGTTGTTCACTCTGTCGATTCAAAAATAAAATGCTGCAGATGTTGGAAACCTGATATTGAAATGTTGGAAACACTTGAGTTCTGATGAAAGGTCATTGACCTGAAATGTTAACTCTGTTTTTCTCCACACAGATATTGTCTGACTATTATTATCACTCAACTGTTCATTTGGAGAAGGGGGAATATGGACAGGCTGTACAAAACCCGGTTAGGCATCTTATTTTTCTTGGGTCATAAAGCAGCCTGGCTTAGGGAGCAACTAAACTCCTCTTCTTTGTCTTAACTGAAATATTTGCTCTGTCCAGTGCACTGAACCCTCTTGCAGCTAGAGTGAACCAGTGGAAATAATCTTCCACCCCCCACTCACAGTACACCCCAATGGTTTATTGACTGGCTTCCTGCTGCATTAGCACCACTGTGACCAGAGGCCATTGAATATTCATGCCCTTCCATTTTATATTTAATGAATGTTTCCTCCTTAAGGGGCTCTAGCCTGGATTTTGGTCCCTTCATTTTGAATTAAAGCAAATTTATCACTCCCAGAAGGGAAAAGAACAAAACTTCAAAGAAGTAACTAACCCTTGAATTCGGATATAAATAATTTTATTTTACTAGTTGAGGATAAATAAAATTACAATCCAAGGAAACTAGACGGCAGAAGGTTTTCACAAAGCTAACTACAGTTCCAATATATACATTCTATTTTATATATATCTCCTCCCTAACATGATGTGCACTCTCCTCATACTGGTCAATCACATCAGCACTGCAAGCTCTGAAACCAGCTTTTCTGTCTGGCCAATGATTGGAAAAGAGGAGCAGGAGTAGGCTATTCAGCCTGTTGAGCCTGCTCCACCATTCAATTAGATCATGGTTACCTATCTTTACCTCTACTTTTCCCCACTATTCCCATATCGCTTGATGTTATTAGAATCCAGAAATCTATCAATTTCTTGATAGATTGTCTTGAACATGCTTAATGATTAAGCTTCCACAGCCTTCTGGTGTAGAGAATGCTGAAGATTCACCCTCGGAGTGAAGAAATTCCTCCTCATCTCAGTCTTAAATGGTCTACCCCCATATGCTGAGACTGTGTCTGCTGGTTCTAGACTCACTAGCCAGGGGAAACATCCTATTCACATCCACTCTGTCACACCCTGAAAGAATTTTGGATGTTTCAATAAGATCACCTCTTCTTTGAATTCTAGAGGATACAGGTCCAGTTTCTTCAATCTCTCCTCATAAGACAATCTCTCCATCCCAGGGATCAGTCAGGTGAACCTCTGTTGTACTCCTGCTCTGGCAAATACATCCTTCTTTGAATCAACTTCATTCGTTGGATCAACTTGCACATTGTAGGGAACATTGAACTAGTGTGAAGCAGGCAGAGTCCAAATTACAAATTGCTGACTAACTGTTGGTTGTGCCCCAATCAATGTTGTCCAATCCACTTGTGCTACAAATAAACACGCCTAGCTAAGATGTAAAGTAGGCAGGTGTTCAAGCAATTTCCAGATAACCAGGAGCTGGTTCTTGTTGCTATGGTCACGTTGCTATAACAATCTATGATGATGTAATTTGACAATCTTTTCAGTAGTGTTTCAGCCTTTGTGAGTTGCTTTCCTCCAGTTTGCTGGAGCCAAAATATCAAGCTTTGTTTTATCAGAAATATTCTTACTATAGGCGTAACTGACTGTTGCTGCCACTATTAGTGGAAGATTCTCTGGTTAGCTGCAGAGATATTTGCAGTTAATGACACAACTCTTTCCTCTGGCTGTCAGAGCCAGAAGCTGCATATCCACTCCCACATGGTTATTGCCAGGTAGGGGCATCGCCGTCTGTAAATGTGTGTGGAGGTGAAACTGGATGCAGTCTACCACTGGTGGAGACTGATCTACCTGGCATCTCTTTTT
Source organism: Carcharodon carcharias (assembly GCF_017639515.1). NCBI lineage: Eukaryota > Metazoa > Chordata > Chondrichthyes > Lamniformes > Lamnidae > Carcharodon > Carcharodon carcharias. Next base: position 52,264,872 of record NC_054479.1, on the reverse strand, counting down.
ACTGCTCCACCTCTGCCTTTATAAGAACAAATTTAAGTCAAGAGGAATTTCCCATTTTCTCAACATTGTGGGCTACCAAGCAGTTGGCACAAATTCTTAACCAACTGAGTAGAATTGAGGGGAGAAAACAAAGGCAGGCTTAAAAATCATCTTAAAATGCTCATTTAGAACCCTTTGAATGCATCCCCATAAATAGCACATGCTCGAAACCTTGGATAGCCACTTTCCGTGGATAGGTTGAGAACTAAGCAGTGTAAACACTTGGGCTATTGTGGGACCATCTAAATGATGTCTTTAGACCAGCGTTATAATAATTAACCAGAAGCTAACAAATACTTTGGCTGCCAGAAAATTAACTAAGTGCCAAATGGGTGAAAACCAGATGTAATAGTCGCTGCCCATTTGTCAATCAGAAAATGATGTGCCTATGTTGTTCCATGATGTTGCCTATGCACTAGTGATTTAAGTGAAATTGTTTTGTGTTTCAGATTTACTTCTATGCCACCTATGTATTTAATCAAGCTGGAATCGCAGAAGCATATATCCCATATGTAACTATGGGCACTGGGGTCTGTGAGTGTCTCTCAGCCTTATGCTGTGTAAGTAGAAGGGTCAGTTGCAAACCCATCAAACGCCAATGGTTTTAGCAGAAACCAATGAGACTGTTTTCATGGTTTGACTCACCAGGGATTGGTAAATTACAGATTACTAATTTAAATCAGACTACACTGGGACCCTGCCAGAGTCTGGCTAACAAGGTCCATATCTTGAACCCACATTATAGGTGAGACCATGTTAGTTCATTGCTGCCACCTAGTGCTTAGGTTTGATGCCACCAGTGCCAGGGCCAGTGTTGCATACATCTCCCTACACTTTCCAGTCCTCATTCTCCAAGATAAACAAAATAAACCAGGTGCTATGTAAAACCAACCAAGTAATTAAATAGCCACCTTGAATTTTTCTTCAAAGTGAATGGCTGCGCTCAGTGGGGGGAGGCCAGTGACTGTATTTGCAGAATGAAAATTTTGGGATCCGCGACAGACCAAGTTATACTAAGTTCCGTGTAAAGCAGACCACAGGCCTCAGCATATCCCTGAAGGATTAAGCTGTGCAATTGATTTGAACTCTGTCGTTTCATCATGGGGCCTGGCTTTAAATCCGTCCAGAGTAAGGGTGGAGTTGTCCATGCTTGTTGGCATGCTGCGTTTCCCACTGTTGAACGTCGGGAACTTAATATCATAAGCCCAGCTCGTTGGAATAATCCCCCCCACACTGGATCACCCGCCCATGTCAGTGCAATTGCACACTGACGTGTTTCACAACTGTACATAAGCGACGTGCACCTGGCAAGCTGCACTTTGCTTGGAACTTCTAGGTTTGTTTGCCTGCCTTGCTTCGGGCAGCACTCATGGTCATTAGCACCAGGCTTCGCAGGCAGCTCCACATCACCTTTAGAGGGTGCTTGTGGGCAGGTCTCTACCTACCAGATCAGCCATAAGGCAGGGGTGGCCTTTCAATGGCTGCAGGGCTAGGAATTGCTTGGGGAAGGAAGAGAAGTGGCCTCAGGCAAGGGAAGAGGCTGCAGGACAAGAGCTGTACTGGGGCAGGAGGGTATCCCAGGGTGTGTGTGTGTGATGGCATGTTTTGATCTGTGCAAGTGACTTCAAGAGGGAGAGAGTGGAGGAAGGAGCCTCCAGAGGAGATGAGGCCAGATGGAGATGTGAGGGTGTGTATGAGACAATAAGTGAGATGCCAGTGAATGTGTGATGGCCTTGAGTGTGAGTGTTTAGAGTGATGAGATGGTTGCCTTACCCTGGCGGCACAGATGAGATCATTCATCCTCTTTCTGCATTGGATGGCCAACCTGTTGTATGCAGCATTGGCACTGATCACCACTGCCATCCCCTACCAAGCTGGAGTGGTGAGATTGCTAGACCTCCTGCTGCCAGACCAGGGGTTAGAGGACATTATGGCGGGCCTCCACGGTGTCCAAAAGGCATTCCAGGGATGCGTCACCGAATTGGAGAGCTGCAGTCATCTTGCCTTTCGGGACTGTTTTCCATGCAGCAGTCTTGGGCTGGAAGCACTGAGAGGTGTGCAAGCGGCTGCACTTCAAATATAGCGTGAGAAAGCGAGGAGGTGCTGCCCGCCTTCAAAACAGCGTGTTTCCTGGGAATGCATGATTAATGAGGCGGGATTAGGGCAATATGGCATGAAAGGGGGAGATAGTGGAATAGTGGTAATGTTACTGGACTGATAATCCAGAAACCCAGGCTAGCACTCCTGGGGATGTGGATTCAAATCCTACCATGACTGGTGAAATTTGAATTCAGTTAACAAATCTAGAATATAAAGCTAGCTTAGTGACAAGGACCATGAAACAATCATTGATTGTCATAAAAACCCATCGGGTTCACTAATGTCCTTTTTAAGGAAGGAAATCTGCCATCCTTACTTGGTTTGGCCAGCATGTGACTCCAGACCCACAGCAATGTGGTTGACTCTTAACTGCCCTCTGAAATGATGTAGTAAGGGCAATTAGGGATGGGTAACAAATGCTGGCCTTGCCAGTGATGCCCACATACCATGAAAAACTAAAGAAAAGTTGCCATTGCAGCCAGTGAGTAAAACATTCTTGCTACCGCACTTAGTGCAAATCTGGGATGATTCTGCACTAAGATTTTAAGATGATGATGGGATGAGACCTAGCTTTCAGTGATTTAAGGGAAGATGGTGGTGTAGCAGTAATGTCACTGGCTTAGTAGCCTAGACTAATGGCAGGTAGTGGAATTTAAATTCAATAAATTTAAAACAATCTGGAATGGAAAGCTCATTTCAGTAATGGTGACTTCATTTTTTAAAAACCCCTCAGGTTCACTAATGTCATTAAGGGGAAGGAAATCTGCTATCCTCACGTGACTCCATACACACAGCAATGGGGTTGACTCTTAACTACCTTCTGAAATAACCAAGGGAGCCACTTAAGGGCAACTAGTTCAGTTCAAGGGCAATTATGGATGGGCAACAAATGCCAGCAATGCCCACATCCCATGAAAGAATACAAATTGAGGCGTAGAACACTTGGATCTGAACATACGAATTAGGAGTAGGAGTAGACCAATCGGCCCCTCAAGTCTGCTCTGCCATTCAATAAGATCATGGCTGATCTGATTGTAACCTCATTCCCACCTGCCCCTGATAACCTTTCACCTCTTTGCTTATCCAGAATCTATCTCCTTTAAAAACATTCAAAGGCTGTCTTCTGCAAACGGAAATGGAAGCAGAGTTCCAAAGACTCACTATCCTCTCAGAAAACATTTCTCCTCACCTCTGTCTTAAATGTAAGACACTTATTTTTAAAAAGCGACTCTGAATTCTAGATTCTCCCACAAAAGGAAACATCCTTTCCACATCTGCCCTGGCAAGACCCCTCAGGATATTTTGTTTCAGTCAAGTCACTTCTTAGCCTAAAACTCCAGTGGATACAAGCCTAACATGTCCAACCTTTCCTCATAAGACAATCCTCCTATTCCAGGTATTAGTCTAGTAAATCTTCACTGAACTGCTTCCAACACGTTTACATCCTTAAATAAAGGAGATACTGTACACAGTACTCCAGATGTGGTCTCACCAATGCCCTGTATAACTGAGCAGAACCTCTTCCTTTGTATTTAATTCCCATTGCAACATTCCATTAGCTTTCCTAATTACTTGCTATACCTGCATACTAACCTTTTGCTATTCATGCACTAGGACACCAAGACCCCTCTGCATCTCACAGCTCTGCAATCTCTCACCATTTAGATAATATGCTTCTTTATTCTTCCTGCCAAAATGGACAATTTCACATCTTCCCACATTATAGTCCATGTGCCAGATCTTTGCCCACTCACTTAACCTATCTGTATCCAAATAGACATTTGGTAGTAGAGAACTTGAGTATTGCTGAAAAAAAGACACATTAAAGCTTTTTGTCTTGCACTCATCAGGACACTTTACAAGAATATCAATTAAAGGGGAAAGCAACAATTTATATTGTATATGAAGAGAGTGCTGATTGGTTGACAAGTGGACTCTGATTGGATAGAGGCATTGCCTTGGAGAATGCACCACAGGTGGTGACTGACAGTTAACTATCAAGCATTGTTTGAAAGTTAAACCAGGCAGTTCGACCCTGATTGGTCAAGGCATTGTCCTGAGGAATGAGTCAGTGAATGGCTGTCACTTATTTTGTTTAGCTGAAACAGGTGCAATGTGTGTACAATTTCTTTCTGTCTCTAAAGAACATGACTTTATTTCAAGCTGCCTGGTTTACATTTCAAACAATGCTTAGCAGTTAACTGTCAATCGCCATTACTAGTGCATTCTCCATGGTAACGCCTCTACAAATCAGAGTCCACTTGCCAACCAATCAGCACTCTCTTCACACACAGTACATTTTGTTGCCCTTTAAATTGGTATTCTTGTGGTGTCCTGATGAATGCAAGGTGAAAAGCTTTTGACATGTCTCATTTTTGAGCCTGTCTGTATCCCTTTGGAGCTTCCTTATGTCCTCTTCAAAATTTACTTTCCCATCTATCTTTGCATCACAGCAAATCTAGCAATCATACCTTCAGTCCCTTTAACCAAGTCATTTATATAAATTGTAAAAAGTTCAGGCCGCAGTACTGGCCCCTGTGGCACATCACTAGTTAACATATTGCCGATCAGAAAATGATCCATTTATGCCTACTGTTTCCTTTCAGCAAGCCAATCTTCTATCCATGCCAATATGTTACCCCCTACACCATGAGCTTTTATTTTCCTCAATAACCTTTGATGTGGCACCTTATCAAAAGCCTTCTGGAAATCTAAGTACAGTACATCCCCTGGTTCCCCTTTATCCACAGCACATGTTACTTCTTCAAAGAACTCCAATAAATTGGTTAAATGTGATTTCCCTTTCACAAAGTCATGTTGACCCTGCCTGACTACTTTGAATTTATCTAAGTGCCCTGCTATAACGTCTTTAATAATAGCTTCTAACATTTTCCCAAATGGCAGATGTTAGTCTAATTGGCCTGTAGTTTCCTACTTTATGTCTCCCTCTCTTTTGGAATAAAGGAATTACATTTGCTATTTTCCAATCTAATGGAACCTTCCCCGAATCTAGTGAATTTTGGAAAATTAAAACCAATACATCAACTATCTCACTAGCCGCTTTTAAGACCCTGGGTGAAGTTCACAGGACCCAGGGATTTGTCAACTCACAGCTCCAACAAGTTGTTCTGTACCACTTCCCTGGTGATTGTAATTTTGAGTTCCTCCCTTCCTTCCATTTCCTGGTTTACAGCTATTTCTGGGATGTTACTTGTATCCTCTTGTGAAGACCGATGCAAAATACCTGTTCAAGACATCTGCAATCTCCTTATTTTCTATTATTAATTCCACAGATTCACTTGCAGTGGGACCAACACTCACTTAGTTAACTCCTTTCTTTATAACAAATCTAAAGAAACTCTTGTATTTCATATTTATATTTCTAGCTAGCTTTCTCTCGCACTCTTGTTTTTCCTTCCTGTGAATATTTTAGTCATTGTTTGCTTTTTCTTAATATTCTGTTCAATCTCCTGACCTGTCCACCATCCTTGCACAATTATATACTTTTTCTTTCAGTTTGATACTATTTTCAAATTTTTTAGTTAACTACGGATGGTGGTTCCTCTTGGAATTTTTATTTCTCCTTCAAATGTATCTATTTTGTGTATTCTGAAATATCCCTTTAAGTGTCTGCCACTGCATCTCTATTACCTATTCCTTGACCTAATATGCCAGTTCACTTTAGCTAGCTCTGCTTTCATGCCCTTATTTAAGATTAAAATACTAGGCTTAGACCTATTCTTCTCTACCTTAAACTGCATGTAAAATTCAATCGTATTATGATCGCTGCTACCTAGGATTAATTAATGACCTCATCATGAAGGTACCCCTATTTCATTGCACAATACCAGGTCTAATATAGCCTGCCTTCTGGTTAGCTCCAGAATCTGCCGTTCTAATGAAACTAACCCAAAAATATTCTCAGCAAGGCTACCTTTGCCCATCTTATTTATCCAGTGTATATATAGATTAAAATCCCCCATGATTATCACTGCACCTTTCTGACAAGTTCCCATTATTCCTTTTATTATTATATCGTGTTCTACTGTATGGTTCCTGTTAGGAGGCCTGTACACCCCACCCCCACACGTGACATCTTGCCTTTATCATTTCTCATCTCTACCCAAACTGCTTCTATATCCTGGTTTCATGAACTTAGGTCATCCCTCTCTATAGTGCTAATACCATCATTATTTAACAGAGCAACCACTCCACCTTTTCCTAGCTTCCTGTCCTTCCTAAATGTCATGTACCGTTTCAACATTCAGGTCCCAATCTATGTCATCCTGCAGCCATGTCTCTGTAATGACTATCAGGTTGTACTTATTTATTTCTATTGGAGCTATCAGTTCATCAGGTTTGTTTTGAATGCTATGTGCATTCAGATACAGAGCCTTTAGTTTTGTCCTTTTGTTATTTTTGTAACCTCTAGCCTTATCTGTTGATTTACCCTTAGATTTGTACTCTCTTTCCCTTCCTGTCACAATATGTTTATCATTTAGGGGAGGCGATGGCGTAGCAGTATTGTCACTGGCCTAGTAATCCAGAGACTGAGGGTTTGTATCCCACCATGGCAGATGGTGGAATTTGAGTTCAATAAAAATCTGGAATTAAGTCCAATAATGACCATTGCTGATTGTTATAAAAGCCCATTTGCCCTTAAGGGAAGGAAATCTGTCGTCCTTACCTGGTCTGGCCTACATGTGACACCAGACCCACAGCAATGTGGTTGACTCTTAAATGCCCTCTGAAATGGCCCAACAGGCCTAGCAAGCCACTCAGTTGTAACAAACTGCTAAAAAGACATAAAAAAGGAATGAAACTGGATGGACCACCCGGCATCAACCAAGGCATCAGAAACAACAATGGCAATTGCAGCCCTTATGGCCCCGGAAAGTCTTCCTTACTAATATCTGGGGCCTAGTGCCAAAATTAGGAAAGAGTCGCACAGACTAGTCAAGCAACAGCCTGACGTAGTCATCCTCATGGAATCATACCTTACAGATAATGCCCCAGACTCCTCTATCGCCATCCCTGGGTACGTCCTGTCCCACTGGCAGGACAGACCTAGCAGAGGTGGCAGCACAGTGGTATACAGTTGGGAGGGAGTTATCCTGGGTGTCCTCAACATCCACTCTGGACCCCGTGAAGTCTCATGGCATCAGGTTAAACATGGGTAAGGAAACCTCCTGCTGATTACCGTGAACCGCCCTCCCTCGGCTGATGAATCAGTGCTCCTCCATGTTGAACATCGCTTGGAGGAAGCACTGAGGGTGACAAGGGCGCAGAATGTTCCCTGGGTGGGGGACTTCAATGTCCATCACCAAGAGTGGCTCATAGCACTACTACTGACCAAGCTGGCTGCGTCTTGAATGACATAGCTGCTAGACTGGGTCAGTGGCAGGTGACGAGGGAACCAATAAGTGGGAAAAACATACTTGATCTCATCCTCACCTACCTGTCTGCCGCAGATGCATCTGCACATGACAGTGACGGTAGGAGTGACCACTGCACAGTCATTGTGGAGACAAAGTCCCACCTTCACATTGTGGATACACCCCATCATGTTGTGTGGCACTACCACTGTGCTAAATGGGATAGATTTCGAACAGATCTAGCAACTCAAGATTGAGCATCCATGAGGCGCTGTGGGCCATCAGCAGCAGCAGAATTGTACTCAAACACAATCTGTAACCTCATGGCCTGGCATATCCCCCACTCTACCATTACCGTCAAGTCAGGGGATCAACCCTGGTTCAACAAAGAGTGCTGGAGGGCATGCCAGGAGCAGCACAGGCATATCTAAAAATGAGGTGTCAACCTGGTGAAGCTATAAAACAGGACTACTTGCGTGCCAAACAGCATAAGCAGCAAATGATAGAGCTAAGCAATTCCACAACCAATGGTTCAGATTTAAGCTCTGCACTCTTGCCACATCCAGCCATCAATGATGGTGGACAATTAAACAACTCACTGGAGGAGGTGCCTCCACAAATATCCCCATCTTCAATGATGGAGGAGCCCAGCACATCAGTGCAAAAGATAAGGCTGAAGCATTCGCAACAATCTTCAGCTAGAAGTGCTGAGTGGATGATCCATCTTGGCCTCCTCCGGAGATCCCGAGCATCACAGATGCCAGTCTTCAGCCAATTTGATTCACTCCATATGATATCAAGAATCAGCTGAATGTACTGGATACTGCAAAAGCTATGGGCCCTGACAATATTCCGGCAATAGTACTGAAGACTTGTGCTCCAGAACTTGCCGCGCCCCTAACCAAGCTGTTCCAGTACAGTTACAACACTGGCATCTACCTGGCTATGTGGAAAATTGCTCAGGTATGTCCTGAACACAAAAAGCAGGACAAATCCAACCCAGCCAATTACCACCACATTAGTCCACTCTCGATCATCAGTAAAGTAATGGAAGGGGTCATCAGCACTGCTATCAAGTGGCACGTACTTATCAGTAACCCACTGATGCCCAGTTTGGGTTCCACCAGGGCCACTCAGCTCCTGACCTCGTTACAGCCTTGGGTTCAAACGTGTACAAAAGAGCTGAACTCCTGAGGTGAGGTGAGAGTGATTGTCCTTGACATCAAGGTAGAATTTGACCAAATGTGGCATCAAGGAGCCCTAGCAAAACTGGAGTCAATGGGAATCAGGGGGAAAACTCTCCACTGGTTGGAGTCATACCTAGCACAAAGGAAGATGGTTGTGGTTGTTGGAGGTCAGTCATTTCAGCTCCTGGACATCACTGCTGGAGTTCCTCAGGGTAGTGTCTTCAGCCCAACCATCTTCAGCTGCTGCATCAATGACCTTCCATCAGAAGGTCAGATGTGAGGATGTTCACTGATGTTTGCACAATGTTCAGCACCATTTGTGACTCCTCAGATACTGAAGGACTCCATGTCCAAATGCAGCAAGACCTGGACAATATCCAGGCTTGGGCTGACAAGTGGCAAGTAATATTCGTGCCAGGCAATGACCATCTCCAACAAGAGAGAATCCAACCATCGCCCCTTGATGTTCAGTGGCATTGCCATCACTGAATTACCCCATTATCAATATCCTGGGGCTTACCATTGACCAGAAATTGAACTGGACTAGCCATATAAATACTGTGGCTCTAAGAGCAGGTCAGAGGCTAGGAATCGACGAGTAATTGCCTCCTGACTCCCCAAAGCCTGTCCACCATCTACAAGGCACAATATTCCCAACTTGCTTGGATGAGTGCAGCTCCCACAACATTGAAGAAGCTGGACACTGTCCAGGACAAATCAGTTCGCTTGATTGGCACCACACCCACAATCATTCACTCCCTCCACCACTGATGCACAGTAGCAGCAGTATGTACCATCTACAAGATGCACAGCAGAAATTCACCAAGGCTCCTTAGACAGCACCTTCCAAACCCACGATCACTACCACCTAGAAGGACAAGAGTATCAGATAGTAGGGAACACCACCACCTGGAAGTTCCCCTCCAAGTCACTCACCATCCTGACTTGAAAATATATGGCCATTCCTTCACTGTCACTGGGTCAAAATCCTGGAACTCCCTCCCTACTAGAACTGTGGGTGTACCTCCACCACATGGACTGCAACAGTTCAAGAAGGCAGCTCACCACCACCTTCTCAAGGGCAACAAGGGATGGGCAATATTGCTGGCCTAGCCAGTGAAGCCCATATTCCGTGAATGAATTTATTAAAAAATTCCCATATCAGTTCTTTTCTTTCTTGCCTTTTCTCTACTGTTTGATTTACCACATATTGCTAAATTTGATCCCTTGCCCCCACTATTTGGCTTAAAATCCTTTATTATGTGAAATACTAGAACACATCCTAGCATAGTTCAGGTGTCGACCATCCCAATGGTACAGCTCCCAATTTCCCCAGTACTGGTGCCAGTGCCCCACAAACCATAACCCACTTCTACCACACCAGTCTTAGAGCCAAGTAGTCATCTCTCTAATTTTATTTACCCTATGCCAATTTTCACCCGGCTCGGGCAATAATCCAGAGATTATTACCTTTTGAGGTTCTGCTTCTTAATTTAGTGCCTAGTTCCTTAAACTGACTATGTGGAACCTCTTTCCTTGTCCTGCCTATGTCGTTGGTACCAACATTGACCACAACAATTGGATCCTCCCCCTCCCATTGCAAGTTCCTCTCCAGCCCTGAGCAAATGTCCTAAGCCCTGACACTGGGCAGGCAACAAAGCCGTCTTGGCTCTCGCTCTTTGCTGCAGAGAACAGTGTCAATTCCCCTCCCTACATTCCTTTTTGCTCCTCCCACTCCGCTTGAATGGCTTCCTGTACCGTGGTGCCATGGCCAGTCCACCGTACACACCCACTTTCATCCAAGCAAGCTTTAAGAACCTCAAACCTGTCGGACAATTGCAAAGGCGAAGGCTCCTGCACTTCTGCCCTCTAGGACCCTTTACCTGCCTCACTCGCAGTCATACCCTCCTGGCCCTGACCACTGACCAAATCAGAAGACCTAAAGGGCTTGACCGCCTCCTGGTACAAAGTGTCCAGGTAACACTCTTCCCCCCCCACTCCCCCACCGATTGCAGTGTCTGCAGTTCAGACTCCAACTCAATGGCTCTGAGCTGAATCTCCTCAGACTGCAAACACTTACCGCAGAGGTGTTTGCCCTGGATCACAATGTTATCCACGAGCTTCCACATGCTGCAGCCTTGACACATCACATGTCCTGCCATCATTAATGTGTTTTAATTAACTGCTTAATTATTTTATTCAATCACTTATTTTCTTTTATTTAATATATTATATTAACCTTTACCACCAGTTTGTATACTATTTTAAATCTTAGATTGTCTTGCCCAAGTGCATCACCTCTCACTTATCTGGATTAAATTCCATTTGCCACTGATTAGCCTTTCTGACCAGCCCGTCTATATCCTCCTGTAATCTAAGGCTATCCTCCTCACTATTTACCACCCACCAATTTTTGTGTCATCTGCGAACTTACTGATCAACCCTCCTACATTCAAGTCTAAATCATTTATATATACCACAAACAACAAGGAACCCAACACTGATCCTTGTGGAACCTCATTAGACACAGGCATCCAGTCACAAAAACACCCCTTGACCATCACCCTCTGCTCCCTACCACTCAGCCAATTGTGGATCCAATTTGCCAAATTGCCTTGGATCCCATGGGCTCCTGCATTTGTTATCAGTCTCCCATGCGGGACCTAATCAAAAGCCTTGCTGAAGTGCAAGTAGACCACGTCAAATGCATTGCCCTCATCTATACACCTGGTCACGTCTTTCGAAAAATTCAATCAAATTGGTCAGACATGACCCCTTAACAAAACCATGCTGACTGTCCTTGATTAATCCCTGCCTCTCCAAGTGTAGATTAATTCTGTCCCTAAAAATTGCTTCCAATAGTTTCCCCACCACTGAGGTTAGACTGACTGGCCTGTAGTTCCCTGGTTTATCCCTTCCTCCCTTCTTGAATAATGGTACCGCATTAGCTGTCCTCCAGTCCTCTGGCACCTCTCCTGTGGCCAGAGAGGTATTGAAAATTATTGTCAGCGCCCCTGCTATTTTCCCCCCCCCCCTTGTCTCATCCAACAGCCTGGGATACATTTCATCCGGGCCTGGAGATTTATCTACTTTTAAGCCTGCCAGACCTCTTAGAATCTCCTCCCTTTCTATGCTAATTTCTTTAATTATATCACAATCCTTCTGCCTGATTTCCATACCCATGTCGTCCCTCTCACTTGTGAACAGCAACACAAAGTATTCATTTAGAACCCTACCTACGTCTTCAGGCTCCACATACAAATTACCACTAAGGTCCTTAATGGGCCCTACTCTTTCCCTAGTTATCCTCTTGCTCTTAATGCACTTGTAAAATAACTTTGGATTTTCCTTTATTTTACCTGCCAGTGTTTCTTCGTGCCCCCTTTTTTGCTCTCCTAATTTCCTTTTTAAGATCCCCCTACACATTCTTTACTCCTCTAGGGCTTCCGCTGTTTTGAGCCCTCGGTATTTGCCATAAGTCTCCCTTTTTTTCTTTATCCAATCCTCTATATCCCTCGACATCCAGGGTTCCCTGGATTTGTTAGCCCCACCCTTTGTCTTTACTGGAATATGTTGGCCCTGTACTCTCATTTCCTTCTTGAATGAGTCCCACTGCTCTGACACAGATTTACTTAAAAGTAGCTGCTCCCAGTCCACTCTGGCCAAACCATATCTGATCTTATTAAAATCGGCTTTCCCCCAATTTAAAACTCTGATTTCTGGCCCATCCTTGTCCTTTTCCATAACAACCTTGAATCTAACAGAGTTATGATCACTGTCTGCAAAATGCTCCACCAATAATCCCTCTACCACTTGACTGGCTTCATTCCCAAAATTAAGTCCAGGACCCCCTCCCCTCCCCCTGCCTTGTAGGACCTTCTACATACTGGCTTAAAAAGCTCTCCTGGATGCATTTTAAGATTTCCGCTCCCTCTGAACCTATCACACTATGACTAACCCAGTTGGGGAAGTTGAACTCCCCCACTATTACTACCCTATTATTTTTAAACTTCCCTGAAATTTGCCTACATATCTGCTCTTCTATCTCTCTCTGACTGGGGCCTATAGTACATTCCCAGCAATGTGATTGCTCCTTTTTTGCTTTTAAGTTCTACCCAAATGGCTTCATTTGAGGAGCCTCATGATGTCATCTGTCCTTACTGCTGATCAATATTGCGATATCACCCCCTCTTTTACCTCCTTCTCTGTCTCGGCCTGAAAACCTTAGATCCTGGAATATTGAGCTGCCAATCCTGCTCCTCTCTCAACCATGTCTCTGTGACAGCAATGACATCATACTTCCATCTGTTAATTTGTGCCCTTAACTCATCTGCCTTATTCGTCAGACTCCTTGCATTAAAATAAACACCATCTAACCTTGCCAAGCTCCCTTGTGTCTTAACTGGCCTATAATTTCTATGCCTTCCACACTCACTTGCTCTCTCTTCTAATTTTGGCTGTGCATCTCCCTTGCTGAACCTCCTCTCAGGATCCCATCCCCCTGCCAAGTTAGTTTAAACCCTCCCCAACAGCACTAGCAAACCTCCCCGCAAGGATGTTGGTCCCATTCTGGTTCAGGTGCAACCCGTCCACCTTGTACAGGTCCCACCGCCCTCAGGCACAGTCCCAATGTCCCAGGAATCTAAAGCCCTTCCTCCTGCACCATCTCTCCAGCCACGAATTCATCTGGACTAAACTCCTATTTCTATACTCACTAGTGCATGGCAGTGGAAGTAACCCAGAGATTACTACCTTTTGATGTCCTGTTTTTAATCCGAGCTCCCTAAATTCTTCTTGCAGGACCCCATCCCCCTTTCTACCTATGACGTTGGTACCAATATGTACCATGATCTCTGTCTGTTTGCCCTCCCTTTTTAGAATGCCCTGCAGCCGTTCAGTGACATCCTTGACTCTGGCACCAGGGAGGCAACAAACCATCTTGGAGTTACGTCTACGGCCACAGAAACGCCTGTTTGTTCCCCATACTATTGAGTCTCCTACTACTCTTGTTCTTCCCCTCTTTTTCCTCCTCCCCTGTGCAGCTGAGCCACTCACAGTGCCAATGAGCTTGGCTGCACTCCCTAGGGGAACCATCACTCTCACCATTATCCAACATAGAGAAACGGTTCTCAAGTGAGATGCACCCTGATAATTTCCTGACTACCTGCCTGACACCTTTCTTCTGACTGATGGTCACCCATTCCCTCTCTGTCTGCACTTCTGTAAGCTGTGGGGTGACCACGTCTAAAAACGTGCTATCCACAAAACTCTCAGTCTCAACGATGCACCTCAGTGCTTTCAGCGGCCGCTCAAGCTCCGAAACTCGGAGCTCAGGTAGCTGCAGTTGGCGGCACTTCCTGCACACATGGTCGGTCAGACCACAAGGAGCATTTGGGACTTCCCACATGTTGCAGGCGGTACATAGCATTGACTGAGCTGCCCTGCCATGCCTCTAGTTGAAAAAAAACCCTTACTTTAAGTACAGTTTTTAAAAAATTTTAATTATGTATGTACTTTAAACAAAAACTAGAACCCTTACCTTTCCTTAGCTAAATGTATTTTAAGCTAAAGGAAAAAAAATTGGAGAAAAACACTTACCCACTACTCACCAATCAGCTCTCACCTGCTGACGTCACTTTTTGAAGCTTCCCCACACTCGCGCTGGTTCTGATCTCTCCGTCGCTCTCTCTCACTGTCTTGTGATGTCACTCGTGTGATTTTCAACAAGAACCGACTGCAGGATGCTTTTCCCAGACTGTTTCACCACGATGCTGACTGCAGGACACTCCTCCCAGACTGCTTCACCGCAATGCTGACTGCAGGACACTCCTCCCAGACTGCTTCACCGTGATGCTGACTGCGGGACTCTCTTCCCAGACTGCTTCACCACAATGCTGACGGCAGGACGCTCTTCCCAGACATGTTAAACTGCAATTCATGTGCGGCAGCTGATATAGTGCAAAACAGATCAATTTGGTTAAATACAGTACATAGTACTCTAGGCTACCTCACCCCTCTTGCAATCCAGATTGCATCTACATTTATATTACACTCAACCTTTCCTGATACATACAGCCCAAGGGGTTTTACACTGGTCCCAGCTCCTCTGTGTACTATAGCAGGAAAACTATGGCCATCTCTCCCCCCCCCCCCCCCCCCCCCCCCCCCCCCCATTGAGTCTTAGTGGGAGCTGTCGCAACCTTTTGCTTTGGGTGGGGTCTTACAGGGCCTCAGGCTGTTAAAAGACATGACAACTCTGTACAGATGCCCTGCAAATCAACAAAAACTGCTCTTCAAACACCAGGGGCTGGATTTTTAATCAGGTGTCAGGAAGTGGACAAATGGGCCGGTTCCAGGTCTCAAGCTCCACGTGGTGTGCTTTAGGCAATGCAAGTAATTTTCATTACTTCAGCCAATTAAAGGCTAGGAAGCAGGCTGGCTGCCCAATCAGGAATGTTGGGTGTGTTCTGGATGCTGGAGGACCAATGGGAGGCCCTAGGAGGATGCAGAGATTAGCAGCTCCACCCAGCCAAGGGATAAGGACAGGAAAGTTTATTTTCTTTCTTAAAAACCACAGCTGCCTGGCCATGATACTGGAGGGACAACCCCTCTCAGGTGTTAATAATCTTTCAGGTTAAACCAATTAAACCAAATAAACAAAATTGGGATAAATCAGGCACAGCCCCTAATTCAGGTCAGCTGTAAAACCAAGAACAAAGTTTAAAGGAACCTTACAAACTTTAAATCAAAATGTGATTAAAGGGGTCAACAAAACATCCCAGTCCCCGCGGTGCCCACCGAGCACGGAAAGCCTTGAGAGTACCAGCAGACACCGCGTGCTCCCTCTCCAGGGACATCCGGCCGCGAACGTAGCCGCGGAAGAGGGACAAACAATCGGGCGGGACTCCCCCGTCGATCGCCTGCTGCCTGGACCTGTTAATGGCCAACTTGGCCAGGCCCAGGAGCAGGTTCTCTCAGGTGTTAATGTACATGCTGTGACAATTGAATGCTTGCTGTAGTTGTGATTAAGAGCAGCTGATACTAATTGGGGAAAGATTCAGGCACAATATATAAGAACCAGTTTCTACCTGTGGAGGTAGAGGCTGTGTGTGGAAGGGAAAAGTAGTCTGTACTGCCACAGGGTTTTGTGAATAAATCAATGTTGAAGACCTACTGGCTCCAGCTTCCTCCTTTGGCAGACAGATGTTCAGCAATTTAACATAGGGGACGGCCATTGTTTGCCTCTGTGGTCTGGTGGTCATTATTGGTCCAGTTGGGGGAGGGCTCCTCGTGTGAACCATTGGGCCACTCACCCCTTTTCCTGCCCTGAGCCCACCATGATGACCTGTATGTAGTCCATATCAATGTGGGTGGCTCACATTACTGACCAGAAATCCAAGTTGGAGAAGGAACAGGGCCTTAATAGGCCCCTTAATTAAATGTAACTAACTTAAATTCCCTGCTTGCCGCTTGCTGGTGAGCAGCTGATGCGACCCCCTTTAAGAATGGCTCAGGGTCAGGACTTGGTGGAGCTTGGATGCCGATGGTGCCCAATTGCACTCTGTCTGTCTCTGATCCAGTGCTGTTTAAAAATCCAGCCCCAGCAATCAATGTTTTAAACATCTCCAGGCACTGCATACTTTAGCCAATATCAGCCCATGCCTCAATTGTTCAGTCAAGCAAATCACAGGATTTCAGCTCACCAAGAACATTTCCTTATTAACATATTTTAATATAAACTTCAAGCACAATTAATATGCATATCAGCAGAGGCCTGAAATCCACCCTTGAACAGTGCAGCAGCAAATGTGAGAAACTTGGGATAGAAAGGATTGTGCATCGGATTTTAGACAATACAAAGTAGAAATGCCTAATGAGCTAGAAAAAGTAAGTTAAGAGGCTGGTGGTGAAATGATGAAGAGGCAGAGTGTGTAGGGGCTGTATTAGCATTAGAGACAGTAATACTGAGTGTGTCAGTGATTAGCAGTTTCAATCACATGACAGAATTCAGTTTGATTTCTTTTTAGTGGATGCTGGAGTCAGTCATTATGTGAAGCTTTGTGTAGTTCTTCCACTTGCTATACCAGAAGCAGTGCTGATGCTGTCGTTGCTTCCCCAGGGCCTTCTGATTGAACGTCTCGGAAGGCGAGTGCTCATCCTTGGTGGTTACTCACTTATGGCACTGTGGTGTGGTGCAATGACCATCACACTTACCTATCAGGTAAGATGATTCATATGTCATTTACAAGCATGAACTAATATCAAGGAGACAAAGTGAAATCCGTTTGACATTTTTATGTATTCAAGTAGATTTAGGTTCAAAACTTGGGGGTACAAATTCTGCTGTGTCACACCGAGAGAACTTGCACGCCAATGGCGGGGATTTTTACCCCTCCTTTGGTCCTGTCATTTAAAAGATAGCTAGTTTTGGAAATGAAAATGTGTCATTGGTATACATGCCAGCCATTAGCAAGCTATAAGAACAGGTCAGAGGCTGGGAATTCTGCAGAGAGTAACTCACCTCCTGACTCCCCAAAGCCTGTCCGCAATCCACAAGGCACGAGTCAGGAGTGTGATCGAGCACCCTCCACCTGCCTGGATGAATGCAGCTCCCACTACACTCATTCACATTGTTGTTGTTTGTGAGGCTGCCTTCTGTGCAAACTGTTGTGTTTGCCCACATAACAACAACAACTTGTATTTAGCATATAGCATCTCTGACATGAGGTGGAATCATCCCAGATATGCACAAATTGCAGTAGCGGGCGGAAAAAAGGAAGTTTTACCAGCTGGCCGCAATGGCGGGTTTTCACGCCGTATATCGTCCCATTCCCAGCGCTTCCTGCCTCATTAATTATGCATTCACAGGGAACACGCCGGCTCGCTGGCTGGCAGGCTCGGATTTGCCTGCCGTGCTGTGATCTCAGTGCTTCCTCACTCCGGGCACCATATTTAAAGCGCACCAGGGAGCAGCCTACTTCAAGTCTTCAGACCAGGACTGCTCTGGGCACTGGATGGCATGACATGGTTATTAACAGAAGAAAAATATTACCATTTCCTGTTTTCTTGACGACAGTGAGTCCTGACTTCTGCATGTCGCACTTGTCCTGACGTGTCCTGGGCCGGTGTGTTTTCCTGCCGGTGTGGACGGTAAATTTAACATGGGGCGATGATTCCAGCAAGCGGGCAAGATGATGAGATGCAAATGCATCGAAATTAGGTTCCCAACGTTGGACAGTGGGAAGGGCAGCCCGCCGTTGATGGGCAGAGCGGGCTCTGGCTAGCTGGTTTCACGCTGACTTTTGGCCTTCCCACCATATTGTCTCCCCCCGCCCACCTGCCAGACATGACCGTGCTGCCAATAGGGGTGGAAAATTCTGGTCATGATCAAGTGTCTCAAGGTGCTTTATAACCTTGACTACACTTCAAAAGTAATCCATTAGTTGTGAAGTACTTTGAATCACTTTGAGGACACAGAAGTCTAAATGCATAGAGTACTAAATATTACCTATTTTTCCTCTGTGTGCAAAAAGGCAAGTATAAAACACAGTCAGGAGTGGAGAAGACCAGATTCATATGAGTAAAGGAAGCCACTTATTCCAAGTTTAGTGAAATGCAACTGGAGAAATTTTGGTGTGTCACAAGTTCTCAAAGAAGACTATATAAATTGCATTACTTAGTTTGCAGTATTAACTGTACTAGAGTGACCTGCTATCGGAAAAAGAAACATTTACTTTCAATGATAAAAACAGTTCTGTCGAAGGGTCATGAGGACTCGAAACGTCAACTCTTTTCTTCTCCGCCGATGCTGCCAGACCTGCTGAGTTTTTCCAGGTAATTCTGTTTTTATTTACTTTCAATGGTTCACACATGTAATGTAATGGGTGATAAAATATTGTGCAGGGTTTGGCTTTTCAAAGTGCTTCACTGTCAATGAGTTTACTCCTTGACCATTATCTCCAGTGTTTTACGGTGAGGTCTATGAACAATCATCGAGCAAATAACAGCAATTGTAAAATGCCTGGTCCTCTACAACCTAATCAGACATTTGTTATACGTTACATATTATTGCCACATTACTCCAATTAAATTTTGTGCTCCTCCCTCTCTGTTTTCCTCTACAATAACAGCGAAGAGGCAGAGTCCTCAAGTAGCACACCCCCCAGCATACCTCCTTTCACAGATGGCGTGAGTCAGCCAGTCCTCTTCACTCTGATAATGGGCAGGATTTTCCACACCCGCCCGCCACCGGGATCTTCCGGTCCCGCCATAAGTCAACGGACTTCTGGCTGGGGCACCGCCTCGTCCGCAACAGGACCGGAAAATCCCAGCCAATGTCTCATTTCTGCCTCCCCTTTGCTTCCAACTCGACCACTCGCTGCCCCACCGCCCCCCCACCGCCCCACTTCCACTTGGAACCTGTACTATAGATTGAAATTCTTAACTTGGTAAGCTCAAAAATTGATCGTGATGTCTGCTCAGTTTTAAATGATCAGAAATGCCGTGAATTCCTAAGGACGCATTCTGTAACCTGCTGTCCTTTGGGTTTTTTATGTTTGCAGGCTTCCTATTTCTGGGTCCCCTACGTGACTATGACCTGTTTGTTTGCATTTATTCTAAGCTTTGGTCTGGGACCAGGTGGGTATATTCGTAATAAAGCACAAGTTAGTGAGTATTCACAAACAGAGCTTCAGCAGTTCTGATGACATCTTCCTTTTGTTTGAAGGCTGCTAGGTCAGCAAATTCATATTCCGGATCAACTCACTCTTCATGCCTGGCACCTAGAAAGAAGCACAGTTGCCTTGCACTGTGTTGTGCCTGGCACTCTGGAGTCTGTTTGATGATGTCTTTGGTTGTTTGCAAAACATGCCTGTTGGGAGAGGTGCATAAAATCCAAGCCCACAGAGTTCAAAAGCACAGAGGTTATATAGCGAGCCTTTAAAAAACACTGGTTCGGCCCCAACTGGAGTATTGTGTCCAATTCTGGGGACCTCACTTGAGGATGGATGTGAAAGCTTTAGACAAGGTACAGAAAAGATTTACAAGAACGGTTCCAGAGGTAAGGGACTTAAGTTACGCGGATAGATTTTAAAAAATGTAGAAGTGAAGGTTGAGAGAAGATTTAATAGAGGTTCTCAAAATTGCTAGAGTTCTAAACAGAGTGGTTAGAGAGAAATTGTTCCTATTTGTAGAAAGGGCAAGAACCAGAGCATACCAATTTAAGATGATTGACAAAAAAAAATGGAGACATGAGAATTTTTTTTTTAACACCGCAAGTGGTTAGGATCTGAAATGCACCGTCTGAGTTTGTGGTGGGGGCAAATTCAATCATGGCTTTCAAAAGGCAATTGGATAAGCACCTGAAGATGAAATCCTTTGTAAGATTATGGGGAAAGTGTGGGGGAGTGGGACTAGCTGAGTTGCAAATGGCCTCCTTCTGTACTGTAACCATTTTATTGGAAGTCCAGGTTGTTTAGGGTGAGAGTTGGCAGATATAATGCATGATTATAGATGATGAAGGAATCCACAAGAAGCACTGTGCAGTTAATCTGATGTTCATTAGTGGCATTGGACAAGGAAGTCATAGGAGACAGTGGCCACAGAATGATCAAGTTCAACATGATCTGGCACATAAAGGTATCTTGACTAGAACTCAGGAACATTATTGTAAAAGAGCTAGATTCAATGGAATGAGGGACAACTAAAGCAAATAGATTGGGGAAAATTTATGGACAACTCTTGGATAGAAGACAAATAGAACACCTTTGAAAGGCGTAATGTTAAATATATTGCCAAAAGTAACAAGCTCAGGCTAAACAAATGTGACCCCAAATGGATCATCCCCTGCAGAGAGAAAGGAGAAGGAGGCTTCTTGGATAAGTGCAAGAAATTGCAGATACATGTTAAAAAGTTCATCAAAGAAGCAAAGAGAGACCCTGAAAAGAAAGCATTGAAGCTGAAGGAAGCACATCAAAAAACCCTTTCAGTACTGCAGCAACAAGAGGACAATCAGAGAAGTGAAAATCAGAAAAGATGTGAGCTAGCTTGAAACTAGGGATGAGCACAAAATACTAACTATTTTGAATTACTATTTCCTCAAAGTATTCACAAAGGAAGATTTAAGCAACATGCCCTCCCCAAACCCAGGTAAAACTGATGACTTTAGCCTGCCTTTGACATTATTTTTAATAATCAGGCTCCAAACAAATAAATCATAGCTTATAACTGTATTTATCGGGAAGAGGTTTATAAAACATTGATGATCGTTATGAGAGAATCATTGGATACTGGGACAATGATTGGAAGCAGGCTGATGTGGCATGCATATTCAAAAAGCTTTACAAAACAGAAACAGGCTACTGCAAAACCTTGCTTCCATTCAATGTAAAATAATGGAATTAATTATCAAGGGTAAATTTGGGAGCTATTAATACATTAACAATCTAGTAAACAACAGTCAACATGGATTCAGAAATGGAAGATCCTCCCAGACCAATCTTGTCAGCTTCATTGAGGAAGTGATAACTGAAGTGGACAGTGCTAATCCCAATGGCATAGTTTACCTCAACTCCAGTCCAAAGGATTTTTGATAAAGTTCAACAGAAAGACTATTGAACTCAAAGTTGTAGGAATTCAGGGTAAACTCTACGAATAGATAGGAAACTGGTGGAAGGGTGGAAAACAATGAGTGCTCAATAGAGGAATTGGAGTAAAGAGAAATACTGAGTGCACAAGAGCAAAATACTGCAGATGCTGGAAATCTGAAATAGCAACAGAAAATGCTGGAAATATTCAACATGTCTGGAAGCATCTGTGGGGAGGCAAACAGAATTAACCTTTCAGGTTAAGGACCTTTCTTCAGAACAGTTTTAAGTGAAATGCCTCAGGGGCTAATACAATTTTTAGCTTACGTAAATGGTCTGGAATCAGAAACTCAATGCAAAGTAGTCAGCTATGAAGGTGGTGCCAAACTAGGCGAGACGGTGGAAATGGAAGAGGCAGCTCAGAAATTACAGAATGAGTTGGACAAGATATGTAAGTGGGTAGAACAATGGTAGTCCCATTTTTGGGACCAAAAGCAAGATGTGACCATGTGAGTGGGCTGTAGGAGCCTGGGTAGCATTTTACTGGTGGCAGTCAACTTAGAGGCCACCATTCAGTTGAGGACAGTGGCCCATCTCCCAGAGCTGCTGGCCCAATCCAAGGGCTGGAAGCATGGCAGTGCCAATGATAGTCCATGTTAGAGTAAGATTTTTCATTTACTGAGCCTCGAAAAAATTCAATGGCTCAGCCCACACCATTTCTTTCCCAGAAGGCAGTGGAGGCTCGGTCATTGAATTTATTCAAGGCTGAGTTAGATTGATTTTTGATAGACGGGGGAGTCAGGGTTGTGTTTGGGGTGTGATGTGGGGTTGGGAGAGGGGGGGTGTGGACAAGAAGGTGGAGTTGTGACCACAACTGTATCAGCCATGTTCTTGTCGAATGATGGAGTGGGCTCAGGGGCAGGGAGACCTACTCCTGCTCTTAAGTACTAAGTTCCTATGTGGCGGGCCCAGGTGGGCAGGCAGGCAATGGGGATAGAGGAGTAGAACATCCAGCAATGGCGCTGTAGCCCCAGGGGCAGATATTGCCATGGGCATGGCAGGGGTGGCACTTCTTGGGCCATGGAGTGGCCATAAAGGAGGCTCCTCCCTACCTGGAACCTGTTGGGAGGCCTGTCAACACAGCTGAGAATAAAGTTGAAAGAAACCTACAAGTCCCCTTAGAGCCATTGGTTGGACATGGTTAGCAATCAACAAAGTCAATTGAATACACATACCAAACAGTCGAATATAAGTCAGAGGAGGTAATGACTAAAAGTGCCCTTTATAGACCACACTAATGCACTTTATACTGGTGCCTGAAGCTGCTAACTGCCTGTCAACCATTACAAATATGCTCTGATCCAGGGAAATAAGGCAGGATTGGAATGGATTTGGAGGGACAAGGGGAAGTCATGGACTATGCTCCTCTTTGTTTCTCCTTCCTTCTGTTTAAAAAAAAACTCCTCTTGGTCTGTGGTCAGTGTCTCCCCAAAGCGAAACACCTAAGATCAGTAACTAGGCAGTGTGGGCAGTTGTAAATCTAAAACCATGTGCTTGTACATAGTGCCAGTGTCGGTGTTCCCAATCAGCACCACTGTAGCACAAATAGGTATAACTATCCTTTTAAAGTTGCTCATGAACATACATCACCAAGTCTCCATTTTATACAAGCTGGACATTCTCAATGTAAATGGCAACAAGCTCTCTGTGAGTTGGTATCACAATCTCGCAATTTAATTTCCTGATGTTTCTTATCCAGAGATTAACTAAAGGATTAATGCCAGTTGCCTCAATGACTGCAATTTCCTTGTATAATCCATTTAGAATGGAATATTTTTAATGTGTTGTGCTTATGTTTCACCCAGGGGGTGTGACCAACACTGTGACAGGGGAGCTGTTCACACAATCCACACGCCCTGCTGCATACATGATCGGTAGCTCCATGAATTGGATCAGCTTCTTCTTTATCAGTCTAATATTCCCCATGATTGTGGTAAGTACCTTCAGGCAGACTTGGTCAACCCATCAAGCCTTTTATCCACTGAAAGCCATTTACCAAAACCCCCACCACCTATTCCACTACACTCCCACAGCAAACCATGGAACACCCTATTGGTGGGTAGGGTGTGGTGGAATAGGCCAGGGGTGTGGCAGAAAAAGGTGAGGGATATGGTAGAATAGGGTTTGGGGGCGTGGCGGAATAGGGTGGGGGGGGTGCAGAATAGAGCAAGGGATGTGGTTGGGCATGGGGGGTGTGCCTAAATAGGGCAAGGGGCGTGGCAGAAAGGGCGAGGAATGTGGCAGAATAAGTGTTGTAGTGTGGCCGAGTTGTACTATTAGTGATAGAGTTGATCTGCAGACATTTCTTGGGTGGAAACATTAAGTTTATTTACAATACACTCAGCAGCAACTACACGTGTGCTTTCAACTCCATCTCTATCTCTACACTGACTGCTGAGGTAGCCCGCGCTACTCTCCTATTGGTTACTACAGATCATGCGATCTTGCCTAACAAGTATTTTTAAAGGTACATTACACACTATATAAAACCATAATTACTACATTCCTCCCCCTTTAACTCAGCTATACATATATTTACAAGTACATATTTTTCAAGACAACATAATATTTACACTGGGTAAGGAATTTACAAGTTCAGTCTTTCAGGCAGTTTCCTGGTCCGTGTGGAATGTCGCAGCTCCACAACCTCAGATTCTTTGTCAGGAACCTCCTTTTCTGGAGTTGCCTGAACATCAGGTGCTTCAGTGGGCACTTGCAGTTCTGTATCCTCAATTCTTACAGGAGCATCAGGCATGTCAGTCCTGGGTTGAGTATCCTCAACAGGAAACACAGACCTGATCATGATCACTGGTGGAACCAACACTTGGTGATTTGTCTCTCTCTTCCTTAAATGGTCCATATATCATCCGGCTTTCCACCTCCACGTGATAAGATAGAGGT
Organism: Carcharodon carcharias; assembly: GCF_017639515.1. NCBI lineage: Eukaryota > Metazoa > Chordata > Chondrichthyes > Lamniformes > Lamnidae > Carcharodon > Carcharodon carcharias. The sequence continues at coordinate 52,240,626 of NC_054479.1, read as the reverse complement.
CCAGTCACCGCACTTATTTCACCTGGTAACCACTTTGGTCCTTCCCCTAAGTTCTTCATGTATATCGGCTCTCCCACCGTATATTTCCTCTCAAGATTATGCCAGTCGTGTCTAGTTTTCTGGCTTCTTGACTCCTTTCCTCCTTTCCCTCTAAATTCGGCATTATTAAGCTCAATCCCGTCCTGAGACGACGTTTCAACAATAACTCTGCAGGTGTGGCACCTGTTGTTGTGTTGTGTCCTGCATGAAAAAGAAAGTGTGCTAGCTTAGTTGCCAGGGAATCTCCAGTTAGCTTTTTCATGCCTGCCTTGAACGTTTGAACTGCCCTTTTGGCCAGTCCATTTGAGGAAGGGTGGTATGGTGCAGTTTTCACATGAGTGACCATTGAGACTGATAAACCGTTGAAACTCAGCATTCGTAAATGCCGTGCCATTATCTGAAATGACTACTTCTGGTAGTGAATGGCAAAACTCTGGCATAGTTTCTCAGTTGTAGAGGCCGACGTTGGTGACTTCACCTCATATAGGTCCAACCATTTTGAATGGGCATCGACAATGCGCAGAAACATTGTTCCCAGGAATGTTCTAATGTAATCAATGTGCAACTGCACCCAGGGTCTACCTAGCCACGCCCATGGTTGTAATGGAGCTGTCATTGGCAACTTTTGTAGTTGCTGTCATAGCACACAATGCTTTACTAAACTCTCTATTTCACCATCCATCCCAAGCCACCATAGATAACTGCATGCTATGGTCTTGATTTGGGAAATTCCTGGATGGGCACTGTGTAGTTCAATTCAAAGTGGCTCCCTTCCCATTGGAGGAACTGTCACTCGTGCTCCCCACAATCCTGGCTGGTTATATCGTCTTCTGTTGAAGTATGGTTTCATTTCATCAGATATGACTCCTGTGACCCAACAGCACTTGTTCTCCAACTTGAGCTAGGATTGGGTCCTGACTTGTCCAGTCTCTGATCTGTCGAGCACATACCTGCGAGGAATCTAAGAAATTTAACAGTAAAACAAGTTCCTGTGGAACTGGAACGTGCTCATCATTTTCTTGTAAAGGCAAATGGCTAAGGGCATCAGCACTTGTGATTTGATTGCCAGGCCTATGTACGAAAGTGTATTCGTATGCTGCCAGAATTAAAGCACAGCATTGTATTCTTGCTGAGGCTATGGGTAGTGTAGCCTTGTCCTCACCAAACAATCATAGCAATGGTTTGTGATCTGAAACGATTGTAAAACGATGGCCGTGTACATACTGGTGAAATTTCTTGACACCAAAATGCTGGACTGGCCTTCTCTCTCTCTCTCTGTGAGTATACCTTTTCCACTGTGGTGAGCGTTCTTGATACGTAACCTATTGGCCGTTCCGAGCCATCGTTCATCCGATGAGAGAGCGCTGCTCCCACTCCGTAGGGAGATGTGTTACGTGTCATCACCAATTCTTTTGTCCGTCATAATGCACTAATAAATTGGATGTGTGCAACAATAGTTCACCTTGATGAAAGCTTCTTACTGAGGCGCCTGCTAAGACCAACATTGGTCCTTTTTTGAGTAGAGAATGCAGGAAGCCAGCACTGTAGATAAATTGGGTAAGAACCGCCCATACTTGATCATTCCTAGCAATGATTTGAACTCTGAGGCATTCTTTGGTGCAGAGCCCCTCTTTTGGCTCTCACTTTCTCCTCAACCGGGTGGAGGCCCTGTGAATCTACCCAGTGAATCAAATAGCTCCCTCACTTGGAATGTGCACTTTTCTTTTTTCAAATGCAGTCCAGCTTGTAAGAAATGTTTTAAGACTTCTTCTAAGTTTGCCAAATGCTCTTTTTCAGTGAATCCTGTCACCAATACATTGTCAAAATAGACTACAACCTGGGGCAGTCCCTGCACTAAGCTTTCCATTGTTCTCCGAAAGATGGCGCAAGCTGAGGAGACACCGAAAGGCAATCATGTAAATTGGTACAACCCTTTGTGGGTATTAATTGTGACAAGTTCCCAGGAGACATTATCCAACTCTATTTGTTGATAAGCATGACTCATGTCAAGCTTTGTGTACATTGTCCCTCCTGCCAGCTTGGCATACAGGACTTCGGTTTTTGGGATTGGGGTGCCTATCTAGCCTGACTACTTAATTAACCGTCAGTTTGTAGTCTCCAGAAATTTGATGCTTTAGTCGGGTTTAAGGACGGGGGCTAGGGGTGCTGCCCAGAGGGTTACAACTGAACAGGTTGTATAATGCCCAGTTTCTCTAGTCTGTTCAGTTCAATGTTGACTTTTTCTCGCAGGGCATATGGCACTGGTCTTGCCTTTATGAAGCGAGGGATTGCTTCTGGATCCACATGAATCTTGGTCTGTAGGCCCTGGATTTTCCCCAGTTCATCCTTGAAAATGGTGGGGTGATTTCTAAGTACCTCTGGTAGCCCACTTGCTCTCAACTAGAAAATTTCAGCCCATTCTAACTTAATCTCCTTTAACCAATTTCGCCCCAGGAGGCCTGGCCTTTCACCTGCTGCCACCATCATGGGTAGCTGTGCTGATTGGCTTCCATAATGGGTGGTTACTCTGCTTTTGTCTTTTACTTGAATGTCTTCACCCATATATATTTTTAGCTTGGCATCTGTTTCTTCCAAACTTAGTTGATGTTCACCATTATTCAGATATCTGAAGGTATGTTCCCCAGTTACTGTAGTGGAAGCTCCCGTGTCCACTTCCATTCTAACAGGTTTACCATTTACTTTCACTGTGACAAATATTAGTTCAGTCTCCCCAACTTTCAGATTAAACAACAAGCAAATGTCTGAATTTGTTATTTCAGGCTCTTCTACACTGTGGATTTCATTGGGCTTCTTCTTTTGGTTACAAGCCCGCTTGAATCTTTCCTTGCATTGCCTCATTATATGTCCATTTCTATAACAATAGTAGCATTTCATTTTTTTTAAACTGCCAATCGATAAAAGACATTGATTGTTTTCACCGCTATTAAAATTATTCTTAAATTTTGCTGTTATTTTTCTTTATTCTTTGGCTAGCGGGGGCTGTTTCCTGCTTCTCAGCAGGGTCTTGCTTTTTTGCGCCTCTTTCAGCTGAGCTTTCCCACCCCATATGGAGGACGGCGCCATTTTGCGCGTCCTGTATGGCTTTTGAATCTCTTACTGCGCTTTCCGTGGCCAGCGCTATCTCTAGCACTTTCTTGAAATCCAGATTCACTTCAGACAGTAATCTTTTCTGAAGTGACCTCTTTCACATCACACATAGAAACTAGGAGCAGGAGTAGGCCATTCGGCCCTTTGAGTCTGCTCCGCTATTCATGATCATGGCTGATCATCCAACTCAATATCCTGCTCCCACTTTCTCCCCGTACCCTTTGATCCCTTGCGCCCCAAGAGCTATATCTAACTACTTCTTGAAAGCATACAATGTTTTGGTCTCAACTACTTTCTGTGGTAACGAATTCCACAGGCTCACCGCTGTCTGGGTGAAGAAATTTCTCCTAAATGATCTCTGAGCATATCATTCAGAGTCGTACCGAACTCACAATGTTCTGTTAGCTGCTTCAAATTTGTCACGTAGCATGCAATTGTCTCACCCGGGGCTCTATTTCACTAATTAAACCCGAACCTCTGCATCATCACTGAGGGCTTGAGTTGAAAGTGACCCTTCACGAGGCCCACCAATTCATCGAAATTCTTAGAATCTGGGGCACTAGGTTCCGTCAAACTTTGAATCAAGCTGTAGGTTTTGCTCCCACAAGTACTCAAGAGGATCACTCGCCTCTTCTCTTCCCCTGTAATCTCATTTGCATGAAAAAATAACGTGAAGCGTTCTAACTATTGAGACCAATCATCTGTGGCAGGTTCGATAGGATCAATTCTCCCAAATTGTGGTGTTTTGAAAGAGGATAACTTCAATTCTAACAGAGCTTGCTACTTGCAATCACCGGACGAGGTACAATGTTGATTTCTTTTTAACTTGATTTCTTCTGTTCAATCCTGTTTCATCCTCATCGCCAGTTTGTTGTAGGGTGGCCGAGTTGTACTATTAATGATAGAGTCATTCTGCAGACAGTTCTTGGGTGGAAGCATTAAGTTTATTTACAATATACTCAGCAGCAGCTACATGTGTGCTTTCAACTCCAACTCTATCTCTACATTGACTGCTGAGGTAGCCCGTGCTACTCTCCTATTGGTTACTACAGATCATGTGATTTTGCCTAATAAGTATTATTCTTAAAGGTACATTACATACTAAATAAAACCATAATTAGTACAGTAAGGCAGGGGATGTGGCGGAATAGGGTGAGGGGTGTGGCAGAATAGGGCAGGGATGTGGTGGAATAGGGCGAGGATTTGGCAGGATAAGGCGGGGGTATGGTAATAGGGTGGGAATGTGGTTGAAGAGGTGAGCTGGAAGAGTGGTGGAATTGGTGTGTGGCTCTCTTTCCCCCATCCCCCTGTGTTATTCTTCAGTGTACAATATTTGTTTTACATATGCTCACTGCTGTGTGGGTTTGCTTGGCAGGAGGGACTACAGCAGTTTTGTTTCATCATCTTCCTGGTTGAGTGCTTCCTGGTGACACTGTTCATATATATCGTCTTACCTGAAACTAAAAACAAGTCCTTCCTGGATATCGAGAAGGAATTTCGAGCCCGGAATTTCAAGAGTGGAATAACAGAGGCTGTCAACAGAAACATGCTAGTGTCAAGTTGTTAAAAACCTTAATTGGTATCCACAAAAAAGCATCCCAACTGCAGCCTGTCACACTGTTAAGGAGCCTGGAAAATTGCCCCATTAAAGTGTCGCAAAATGTCCCTTCCGTACTTGTGCAATATTTCAGCCCCTCTGCAGAAGGGAGAAATTCTTCATGCCTTATTTTAGTGAGTTCAGCTAGAATCGCCACCTCCTGGAAAACTGGGATGAGTAATTTCATGGACAGTGTGAAGGTTTTGATTTGAATTGAATGTGCAGCACTATGTAACACACACAGACCTGATAGTCAGTCAGACACAAGATGATTTAAAAACTGGAAGTGAAGCTTAGTTCAAAAAATCATGGCCAAACTATAAACATTATTAAACTTATATTCCAGTAGAATTTTTAAAGTTTTTACCCAGAGAACTTGTAACTACTGATATAAATAGTATTATGAACATATAAAATTAAAGTTGGTTTCTGATCCTAGTATCTCTTCTATAGAACAAATTGCTTTATACACACACACACACACACACACACACAAATACTGAGAGTGGTCTCTGAACCACTTTGCCCTGGTTCTACGCAATTACAAATCTCCTGCTAAAAGCACATCACCAAACTCTGGAATTGGTCGGAATGAGTTGGTCCTTCGTTAAGGGGCAATGAAATGCTTTCAAATTTTGCAGAGCAATTGATAGGGTTTTTGCCTGAACCTTAGATTATTATGCTTATTGCCATAAAGTGTGAATTTCAAATACTAGTTAATGTGCAGTAGAATCATACAACATTGAAGCAGGCCATTCAGCCCATCGTGTCTGTGCAGGCTCTTTGTAAAACCTTTCCAACTGGTCCCATTCCCTACTGCATTTTTTTTTCCGTGTTCAAGTATTTGGAGGCCTTGTGGTGCAGTGGTACTGTCCCAGCTTCTGAGCTGGAAGCTCCAGGTTCAAGTCCTACTCCTAGACTTACTGGCTAAAGAAAGTGTTTTCACAACATGGCCAAAACAGATATCAACTTGTAAGTCCTTCCAACACGCATTAATGGCAGGTGGTAGGAGTGGGAGAGATTCCTGGTCAATCATGTGATGGAAAGAAATTGGAGCCTCTACCATCGCCAGAAGTTACTACACAAGATAATAGCACATGCTGTAGGGGATAACGTAACAGCATGGATAAAGAATTAGTTAGCTAACAGGAAGCCGGGGCAAGCTGTAACTAGTGGAGTGCCATTGGGATCAGTGTTGCAGCCTCAACTATTTACAATCTATTTCAACGACTTGGCTGAAGGGACCGAATGTATGGTAGCTAAATTTGCCGATGACACCAAGACAGTAAGTTGTCAAGAGGAGGTTAAGAGCCTGCAAAGGGATATGGATAGGTTAAGTGAGTGGGCAAAAATTTGATAAGTGGAACATAGTGTGGGAAAATGTGAACTTGTCCACTTTGGCAGGAGGAATAGAAAAGCAGCTTATTATTTAAATGGAGAGAGATTATGGAACTCAGTGGTACAGAGTGATCTAGGTGTCCTGGTACATGAATCACAAGAAGTTAGTATCCAGGTAAAGCAAGTGATTAGGAAGGCAAATGGAATGTTGGGGTTTATTGCAAGGGGAATGGAATATAAAAGTTAGGAAGTTCTACTGCAGCTGTACAGGGCCTTGTTGAGACCACATCTAAAGGAGTGGTGTGGGAAAGAGGGGTTCCATTTCGTGGGGCACTGGCATCAGTATTGGAACAGGAGGGATCTGTACCATTGGGATGGTCTCCAGCTGAACTGATCTGGGACCAATGTTGTAGTGAAAAGGGTAAATAGGGTGGTCAACAGGACTTTAAACTAGAAAGTGGAGTGGGGGGAAGGAAGGGTAAAACTCCAAGAAGTATGACTAATGGGAAACAAAGCAGCAGGTTAGCGTGTTGGGGGCTGGATTCAACTTCATGGAAAATTTTGAAAAAACTGAAAAGAAAGGAGAGCCCAGGAGAGGCTATTAAAGTCTCCAGAACACAAAATAGGACAGAGTGTTTGGAAAGGGCTAGGAATCTAACTTCAAGCACATCAGATAAAGGGCTGACAATGAGAAAGTGGACAGGAAATATGGGACTGAAGATGTTATATCTGAATGCACACAGTATACGAAATAAGGTAAATGAGCTTGTGGTGCTGATTGAAATTGGCAGGTATGATGTGGTGGGCATCACGGAGACATGGCTGCAAGGGGATCAGGACTAGGAGCTAAATATCCAAGGATATACATCTTATTGAAAAGATAGGCAGGTTGGCAGAGGGGGTGGGATTGCTTTGTTAGTAAGAAATGAAATGAAATTGATAGCAAGAAATGATGTAGAGTCAGATGATGTAGAATCTGTGTGGGTAGAGTTGAGGAACCGCAAAGGTCAAAAAACCATAATGGGAGTCATGTACAGGCTTCCGAACAGTAGTCAAGATGTGGGGCACAAGATACACTAGGAGATAGAAAAGGTGTGTAAGAAAGGCAAGGTTACAGTGATCATGGGGGATTTCAATCTGCAGGTAGACTGGGAAAATCAGGTTGGTAGTGGATCCCAAGAAAAGGAATTTGTGGAATGTCTACGAGATGGCTTTTTGGAGCAGCTTGTGGTGGAGCTCACTAGGGAACTGGCAATTCTAGATTTAGTGATGTGTAATGAGGCAGATTTGATAAGGGAGCTTAAGGTGAAGGAACCCTTAGGAGGAAGTGATCATAATATGATAGAATTTACCCGGCAATTTGAGAGGAAAAAGCTGGAATCAGATGTAACAGTATTACAGTTGAATAAAGGCAACTACAGAGGCATGAGGGAGGAGCTGGCCAGAATTGACTGGGAGATGAGCCTAGCAGGAAAGACAGTGGAACAGCAATGGCAGGAGTTTCTGGGAGTAATTTGGGAGACATGGCAAAAATTCATCCCTAGGAAGAAGAAGCATACTAAAGGGAGGACGAGGCAACCATGGCTGACAAGGAAAGCCAAAAACAGCATAAAAGCTAAAGAGAAAGCATACAATGCGGCGAAGAGCAGTGGGAAACCAGGGGATTGGGAAGCCTACAAAGACCAACCGAGGACAACTAAAAAAGAAATAAGGAGGGAGAAGATTAAATATGAGGGTAAACTAGCTAGTAATATGAAAGAAGATTACAAGAGTTTTTTTAGATATATAAAGGGTAAGAGAGAGGCAAAAGGGGACATTGGGCTGCTGGAAAATGACGCTGGAGAACTCGTAATGGCGAACAAAGAAATGGCGGAGGAACTGAATGGGGGCAGAGGTGAGTATGGTGGCCATTACCAAGGAGAAGGTGCTAGGAAATCTGAAAGGTCTGAAGGTGGATAAATCACCTGGACCAGATGGATTACACTCCAGAGTTCTGAAGGAGATAGCTGAAGAGATAGTGGAGGCGTTAGTGGTGATCTTTCAGGAATCACTCGAGTCAGGGAGAGTCCCAGAGGACTGGGCAATCGCTAATGTAACCCCCCTGTTTAAGAAGGGAGTGAGGCAAAAGACGGGATATTACAGGCCAATTAGCCTGACCTCGGTTGTTGGTAAGATTTTAGAGTCCATTATTAAGGATGAGATTTCAGAATACTTGGAAGTGCATGGTAAAATTGGGCAAAGTCAGCATGGTTTCATCAAGAGGAGGTCATGCCTGACAAATCTGTTAGAATTCTTTGAGGAGGTAACGAGTAGGTTAGACAAAGGAGAGCCAATGGATGTTATCTACTTGGACTTCCAGAAGGCCTTTGACAAGGTGCTGCATAGGAGGCTGCTCAGTAAGATAAGAGCCCATGGAGTTAGAGGCAAGGTACTAGCTTGGATAGAAGATTGGCTGTCTGGCAGGAGGCAGAGAGTGGGGATAAGGGGGTCCTTCTCAGGATGGCAGCCGGTGACTAGTGGAGTTCCGCAGGGGTAAGTGTTGGGACCACAACTTTTCACTTTATACATTAATGATCTAGATGAAGGAACTGAGGGCATCCTGGCTAAGTTTGCAGATGATACAAAGATAGGTGAAGGGACAGGTAGTATAGAGGAGGTGGGGAGGCTGCAGAAGGACTTGGACAGGTTAGGAGAATGAGCAAAGAAGTGGCAGATGGAATACAATGTGGGGCAGTGTGAGGTCATGCACTTTGGTAGGAAGAATAGAGGCATAGACTATTTTCTAAATGGGGAGAGAATTCAGAAATCTGGAGTGCAAAGGGACTTGGGAGTACTAGTCCAGGATTCTCTTAAGGTTAACTTGCAGGTTGAGTCGGTAGTTAGAAAGGCAAATGCATTGTTGGCATTTATTTCAAGAGGACTAGAATATAAAAACAGGGATGTGCTGCTGAAGCTTTATAAGGCTCTGGTGAGCAATTTTGGGCCCCGTATCTCAGGAAGGATGTGCTGGCCCTGGAGAGAGTCCAGAGGAGATTCACGAGAATGATCCCAGGAATGAAAGGCTTAACATATGAGGAACATTTGAGGACTCTGAGTCTATACTCAATGGAGTTTAGAAGGATGAGCGGGGATCTGATTGAAACTTACAGAATACTGAAAGGCCTGGATAGAGTGGATGTGAGGAAGATGTTTCCATTAGTAGGAGAGACTAGGACCCGAGGGCACAGTCTCAGAGTAAAGGGAAGACCTTTTAGAACAGAGATGAAGAGAAATTTCTTTAGCCAGAGAGTGGTGAATCTATGGAATTCATTGCCACAGAAGGCTGTGGAGGCCAGGTCATTGAGTGTATTTAAGACCAAGATAGATAGGTTCTTGATTGGTAAGGGGATCAAAGGTTATGGGGAGCAGGCGGAAGAATGGAGTTGAGAAACTTATCAGCCATGATTGAATGGCGGAGCAGACTCGATGGGCCGACTGGCCTAATTTCTGCTCCTATGTCTTATGGTCTTATATTGTGTACAATTTTGGTTTCCTCTCGTCTGGACCTGGAAAAATTTATTAATTTTGCTTCCAATTTCCACCCTTCTACATCACTTTCATGTGGTCCATCACTGACACTTCCCTTCCTTTCCTTGATCTCGCTGTCTGAATTTCTGGTGATAGACTATCCACCAATATTTCTGTCACTTGCCATTTCAACACACCACCCTGCTCTCATGCCCATGTGTCCATTCTTGGCCTGCTGCAATGTTCCAGTGAAGCTCAACGCAAACTGGAGGGACAGCACCTCATCAGTTCAAAAACTTCAGACCATGAACACTCTCCTCCATCCCCACCCCTTTTTGATCCCCATTTTTCAAATATTTATTTTTTAAATTTTTATATATATATTTTTATTCCCACTTATTTTTAAAAAAATTATTTCCATTTGTATTCATTGTTTTATCCCCACCTTTTAGCCCATTTCGATCCTTTTTCCCACACTGTCCCCTCCCCTCACCCCACCCCCACTAGGACCATCTGTCACTGGCTCATTCTGCTTTCTACTCTTAGGGTCACCATTAGCACCTCCTTTAGCCAGTATCATCACCATCAACACCCCTTTGACCTTTTGTTTATGACATCTTTTGCAATCTATCCCTTGCCTCCACCTATTACTGGCCCTCTATCCAGCTTCACCTGTCTCACCACCACCACCACCACCCCCCACGCACCCCCCCCCCCCCACCCCCACCATCCCTTTAAACAGTATATATTTCACCACATTTTTACTTCTCTTTAGTTCTGAGGAAGAGTCATATGGACTTGAAATGTTAATTCTGTCTTTCTCTCCACAGATGCTCTCAGACCTGCTGAGTTTTTCCAGCACTTTTTGTTTTTGTTTTGGTTTCCTTATTTGATAAAGGATATAATTGCATTAGTTTTAGGAACTAGAGATAGTTATATTTGCATTTGTAGGTGTTAGGAATGAGTTTTAGCTTTAAGTTTCATTTGTATGTCTGCATTTGTATATTAAGTTTTCATTTCACTTTAAAGGATGCCTGCATTTTAATGAGATTTTACTCTGGAAGGGAAGTTAGAACAAACTCAAGGTAGGAAAAACTGTGCTGTTGCTAGCAACAGACGTCCAGAGAGAGGGACCCACATAGACAGAGGAAAACAGAAAAGTTGTTTTGGTTCAGCTGGAAGGAGTTGCCAGCAGAAGCAGCACAGGAGAGGGAGAGATAGCAAGTCCCAAACTAAAGTTGAAACTAGGAGCCAGGAGGAGACAGGAAAGGGAACTGCAGAAAGCAGATTTCCCATAAGAACAGGAAAAGGTCCCAGACACCAGCGAGTGAGAAAGTAAAAAAAGTTCCAAGACCTTCTAGTTAAAAGAAAAGAACAGGAATCTGGAAAAGGTCCTCTCCAGTGGAAGTGAAGGCAAGGAGCAGAGAGGAGGGCTCCAAGCTTAAAGGGAGAAAGCTGCAGGATGCAGGCTTAAAGTAAAATAGGCTTGTGAGAAGCCAGAAGATCCAAGGAGACAGCTGAAAGCCTGTAACCCTTTACTATGGGCATGTGAAGCTGTTGCCATGGATGAGTTTCTGAGAGAGGGTGCATGGGAAGCAATACTTGAATGCACATGGTGATCCAAGGGAAAGGAACATTGGAAAGAGTGTTTGAAATCCTGGAGGTGAACCCTTGTAGAAGGCATCCGAGAGAAAGTGTCGTTTGGGTGAAAATTCCAAAGTGATTCCTTCGAGAGCGGAGATTGGAAACCCTCGTGTGAAAGACAGAGTTCAGTGAGACCGGTTGGCTCACGGTTTGACAAACGTCTGAGGGAGTTGATGAGAGATCCATAGCATCTGATTGAGGTGGCATCTGCCACTTGGTTTCAGAGTATGACGTACCTCGCCACAGGTTGCCTATGGTTTACATGGACTGTACTTACTGTGAACATGAGAGTAAAAGATAGTTTTTGTAACTTGTGTTATCCTTATGAAACTGAATATATCTGTAAAGATATAGGTGTGGGTGAAGGAGTATTATAATATAGTTCATCCTTTCTTGTTTAATGTATGTTTTATTCTTTTGTTAAAAGTTTATCCGCTGACAGTCTTCGCATTTCTAAACGAAAAATAAAAGTTAGAATCTATGAAGCCGGGTATTGCCCTGGGATCTGACTTGTCCAGTAGTAACATCAGCAGGGATCATTACAATTTGAAGCAGTTCAGAGAAGGTTCACTCGACTCATACCTGGGATGAAGGACTTATCTCATGAAGAATGTTTGAACAAGTTGGGCCTGTGTCCATTGGAGCTTAGAAGAATGAGAGGTGATCTTACTGAAACATATAAGATCCTGAGGGGACTTGATAGGGTGGAGGCCAGGAGGATGCTTCCTCTTGTGGGGGAGACGAGAACTAGGGGACACAGTTTAAAAATAAGGGACCTCCCTTTTAAGACAAAGATGAGGAAAAACTTTTTTTCTCTCAGAGGGTGTTAGTCTGTGGAATTTTCTTCCCCATAGAGCAGTGGAGGTTGGGTCATTGAATATATCCAAGGCTGTGTTAGGATTTTGATCGACAAGGGAGTTAAGGGTTATGGGGAGGCATGTGGAGTTGAGACCACAATCAGATCAGCCAGATCTCACCGAATGGTAGAGCAGGCTCAAGGGACAAATGGCATACTCCTGCTTCTAAATCCTATGTTCCAATCTTTCACTATCTGTAGCTCCAGGCTACAGCATGCATGTAAAAGTATATGTTGCCATAGCAACTCAGACAGCTTTGGGGGCCAATTGGCTGGACAGCAGGTGTGGATCGGATTGGTGCCAACCGTACGGAGTTCAACCCCTGTTTCAGCTGGAGTGGACTCGGCACCTGCCTTCTTGCCTTATGTGTGGTAGAGATCGTGGCACCTTGAGTCAGAGCTGCCTTCGGTCAGAGAACTGAAGAAAAATTGAAGCATTTATCTAAATATTTTTCTTTTTGAACGTTATTATTGAATCTTCTCCCATTACCCTTTAAAAGCAATGTATTCCAGGTCATCACAACCTGTTGTGTAATTGTTTTTTTTAACCATGTGTCACCCTGGTTCTTTTTGCCAACCTCCTTAAATCTGCCTCCCCTGGTTACTGGACATTCTGCTTCAGGAAACAGTTTCTCCTCATTTACTCACTTAAAACCTACCATGATCTTGAACACCTCTGTTAAATTTCCCCAAACCCATTTACCTCTGAGAAGAACAATTCCTGTTTCTCCAGTCTGTCCGTGTAATTGCAGAACCTCATCTTTGGTACCGTTCTAGTAAATCTCTTCTCCACCCTCTCCAAGGTTTTGACATTCTTCCTAAAATGTGGCGCCTAAAATTGAACACAATGATCCAGTCCAGTTGTAAAGATTTAGCACATCTTTCTAGCTTGTATTCTCGACGTCTCTTTTAATAAAGCCAAGGATCCCTTAAGCTAAACAGCCTTCTCAATTTATCCTGCCACTTTCAAAGATTTGTCTACATACAGTCCCCCAGTCTCTCTGTTTCTACATCCCAATTAAAATTGGACCATTTGATTTCTGTTGCCTCTCCTCATTCTTCCGACCAGAGTGAACTACCTCACACTTCTCTTGGTTAAATTGCTTTGGTCATGAATCAGCCTATGTCACCAGTCCATCTAAGACCTCCTGAAATCTCCAACCATCCTCCTCACTGTTTACCACTTTCAGACAATTTTCAAACTATCAAACCCATACTTTGCAGAAATCTTTAACTGTTGAGTGGCCAGAACTTTCCTTGTTTATGATTCTTGTATACAGTTGAGTATGGTGGGTAGAATTTAATGACTGCCCTAGGTGTGGTCTGGGAGGTGGAGAGGCTGTATAATAGGGTGGGGAGGTGCAGAGTGGAGAGACCATCGCATTCCCAGCTCCATTCGATTGAACTAGGGATGGGGAATGTCAAGGTGGCCTTCCTGCCCCTGGGCCAATTGAGGCTCGTAAATGGATCACTTAAGGGCCTCACTGCAATGCTGCAGATATTTGGTATTTGCCAGCAGTGAGGAGTGGGCATGCCATGTGGGAAGGCTGGCAGGTGGTTGGGGAACCCTCCTGTTCAGGAACCCTGTGCCCCATGGAGGGCCCTGCAGGTGACAGGGGGCACCCTCGTTCAAAGAACACCCCACCAACCTGTTTTGCTCACTGGACACCCCCAACCCCCCCTAACGCTCCTCCACTCCCCTCACTAGGGCCTGCCTGACTAACCCTGGCTAGACCAACCCACTCACATGCCTTGTAGGGCCTCCACCACTGTCTGCAGATTCAAGGCCTTCAGTCCCAGCAGTGCCATCACTCCTGGTGGTGCTATTGGGCTGAAGAGCTATCAGCCCTCGAATGGCATGCAGTCCTGTCGGGGCTCCTGGAAATGGCTGTGGGGTATTGCCTTTGACATAGTCATCCAATTCGTCCTTCTCTACTGCAGCTCACTATGGTACAGTCATCTGCTCCGGAGCTGCACTCATGCCTCTTTGAGCCTCTAACCTCAAGTTTGTCAGCTTCCCTCACAGCCCTTTCGAGGTGTCAAGCATCCTCCTCCCTATCTCCAAAATGGATCACTTGTATTCAGTAAAACATCATTGCGTACAGCATAACCATGGCGTTAACCCTTAAAAGGTCCAAATAGCTAAATTCACCCCTTGATCACTGCCACTCTCTACCAATCACTATCCATCTTTCTTGCAGTCACTGCTCCTCTCTGACTCTCTCTATCTCTCTCTCTCTCCCAGTCACTATCCCTCACTCTCCCAGTCACTATCCCTCTCTTTCCAATCACTACCTCTCCTTCCCTCTCCTGACCACTTGCCTCCTTCTCTTCCAAAACCTGCTGGCCACTTCATCTACTCTCTAATTTCCACCTCCCCGCCCACCCACTCAGTTGGTCACCCTTATTCCAGTTGCCTGCTCTTCCTAGTTGCTGAATGAATGTTTCCTATTTGCTCAACCCCAACCTCCCTCAGGATCTAGCTGGGGGACAGTTCAGAAATACAACCGTCTCTGACGGCAAGCTACCTCGGGATGCCCAACATGCTCGCTGGTCTCAGTTAAACAAGGCCTGAAATCCAATATCAGGTGTGCCTTGGGCCTATCCATTCTGGCACAAGGACCATTCCCTGCATGCAGTTTGTGCTGACAGACCAAGTTCTGTGCCATTGAGCATGACAGTGCGAAGGAGCTGTCTTAACAATGGGAGAGATCATCATTGTGTCATATCAGCTGCCTCTTCGCAAACGCAACTAGCTATCCTATAAATCCCATTGGCAGGAATGGTGTCAAATTCACAGCATCCCTGCCTTCGGTTCAGTGAAATTCTCTCTTTTATCCATGATCCAAGTTGTAGGAAAAGGAGCCTTGCTGCAGGATTCCATCAAGACACTAAATAGCATTATAATTATTGCCTCCTGTAGGAAGCTATTTTCGGTAGAATTCCCTCTAGTCAGATCTTGACCCTATAGCAACAACCCGGGAAGGAATGGGACCCCTAGTTGCAATGGCGTCATATCATGTGATAAATGCGGCTCACATTGGAGTCAAAGAGATTTATTTTTATTTAACATTTTTAAAGAAGATAATTGTAAAAATGTTTTTTAATGCTGACATTTCATTTGTAATATTGAACAGGACAGTTCTACACAGGATAACCCCTGGCAGGAAACATGAAACAAGCTGTAAAAGGCTTTCTGCTGAGGAGTGTGTGGATTAGCCTGTGTGAAAGCAGTGTTGGGCCGTTGTAAAAATAGCCCTGGGCTGGCATTGTTCAGAAGTCTCCACTTGTCTGCTCACAGTCGGGTCGATAAAATCTCTGTCTGTTTTGGCACAACTGGTCTCTTACTAAAGATGGGGCAAATTCCCTTCTTGGCGTTGCGCAAATTGTTAAACTCCTCATTGATTTGAAGAAGAGTTTTCCCCTTCGTCTCAGGGAGCACATAAAACGTGAAGAGCGAAGCCAAACAGCAGCCTCCGACAAACAGAAAGAAGGAGAATTGCCCCAGTGCATTCTGTAAAGAGAAAAGTGAATCAGTGGAAAATATAGTGCACATTTTAAATACATCGCTGTGGTTGACTGCCATGCTCATGTATTAGATGGAGGCCCTGTTGAAACATTGATACCTGTGTTTAAGTAACAGCTGGATGTCGTGATGGGGATGGGACTGTAGTCTATCTCTGAACTAGGACAGAGTGATTGGCCTTTACCATCAATATTTGTATTGTATTATGGAGGAGTAGCAACAAATTCATCAGTTTAATGGCCTGAAATGTGACTACTCAAGGATTGTCCATTATTTTACATTTTCTGCAAATTAAAATAGTATATGTACACATTCAGAAATACTCACGGCAGCAAATTGAACTGTCTGATACTCCGATTTTCCCCTCCCACGTACATTTGAGCTAAAAAAAATATCATGCAGTTTGGAGTGACCTGCCTGTATTCTCCATTTCTGGACAGAGCGAAATCTAAATGTTGTGCTTTCTCGGTGCCCACATCAATGGGCCATCCTGGCTGAGGCTGGAAGCTCATCACATGCAAGTCCCTGGCCTTGAATCTATGGGTGGGATTTTATGTCAGCAGGATTTACAGACCTGCCGAAGTCAATGGACTTTTGAATGGCCCGCCACACTTTCAGCCTCACCCTGCCACAACGGGGCTGTAAAATTCCACCCTGTGTCTCATTGTGCATGGTGCACAATATTGGCATGGTATGCAACACAAACTATGATACCCACCAATCCAACACGTCACCATCTTATCTGAAGTTCCTTTTACCGAGTAACATTGACCAATATTATAACCTAATCAGCTCACGTTCGGAGCTTTCTCCTCCTAGAGTCAATCTACCAAAGAGCTAGTAATAAAACGAACACATTTACAGCATAGCCATCGATGACAGGTCTTGGCAGCTGGAGCCTATGTGAATGAAACCCAGTACCATGTTAAACTGCTTGCTTAACTGTTCACCTGTGCTAAATGCAGTGGTGTATCCATTAGTATGAAGGGAGTGGATATGACTGTCAGACCCAATGTTATAATTGTAGCCATTGCTTAGAGGAGGAGTGGAAGAAGGTTGATTGACAGAGGGAGACATGGGCAGCTGAGCAGTTCTGGTTATATTAGTCACTAAGCTTCTTCAGTGAAAATTAGAGATGATAGATTATTCACTCTAAAAATAAAACACTGTGAATGCTGGAAATCTGAAATTAAAAAAAAAGAAAATTCTGGAAATAGCAGATCTGGCAGCCTCTGTGGACAGAGAAACAGATTTAGTGGTTGGAATTTTACAGGCAGAAATAAAGTGTAAAAAGGAACAACCAAGAGATAGATTTGAGACGAAGCATGATACTGAGCTGAGGTGGAGCAGGGCAGATTAAACCTTGCCCACTGCAACCTGTTACTGCAGCAACAGGCCCAGGAGTGGGGTGGGGTGAGGTCTTGTGGGAAACAGATCATGCCCCCACCTCATTTGCCCCCCATCCCACCATCGTGTGCAGAGGTCACTGACTCACTGGAGGCTCCATTCCCCCAGTGACTGGCTCCAGAGCTGTCGGCTTTCTGATTGGACTGGGAGCATTGAGATCCCGTTTGCTCTCCTTTATACGTGAGCATAGAAACTACCAATTGGGAGGCTGCCACCAGGAAGATTGCTGCCTACAACTGCGAGTTCAGAACCCCCATTTGATTCTGATGTTGGGGGTCCCAAATCCCATGGAAAAATCCAACCCAATGTCCCAGGATGATGACTTTCATCATTATTAATTCGCTGGGTTTAAGCTGCCCGACAGGGCTGTTATGTGGATAGCTACAATGTCAATTATAAAGACTAAATAGAAGAGCAATGATTTACTACCACTCTGGCAAGTAAAGGGTAAGAAGCTGTTCAGAATAAATCTACCACTGTGGCCAGGATCTCTGTCTGCTGTTAATATTTGTGGTTGATTTGGAAGAGACACTGGATAGTTTGACTAGTGAAGCATCGAGTGCGTTAAACCACGATTAGCAAATCCACTCGGAGGCACAGATATGAAGAGATTTGTTAGCTAGATTCATTGAGCTGATCTCTTCCCCTAGCCCACCTTCCGTTGACAGTCATACTGCAGTTAAGGGTCTGGCGCACATAGGGTTATTGTGGGACTGAGTAAGGTACTGCCCACATAGTGATGTAAGAGGCACATGACCCAGACCTAGGGGTCAGTGTGGTGTTGAACAGAGACGTGTATAGACGTAAGCATTGAGACAGCTCCTAGCCTGTATCTTTTACTGTACATGTGTAAATAGTTCTAGCAGTTAATAAAAACTTACAGTTAGCCTACAGAAGATTACAGAGTCTTCCCCAAGACGTACCATTCAGTTACCAACACCCTCCCATCATCTCATTCTCTGGTAAGCCTACCATCCTCTCAACCAAATTATTGCATCCATTTTTCTATTTACAAAGAAAAAAATCCTAGATTAAATTCCAGCCTGTAACTCACTCCCAGCTATTTATCTTCCTATATATAAAGCACCCAGACTACTTAATTAAATTCTAGCTTGTAACTTTCTCCCTGGTACCTGTTATTTTGTATATAAACCATCCAAACTCCTGGACTGGATCCTAGAGTATAAATCATATGCACTTTGTACTATTCTATGTGTGAACTATCTGAGCTCCCTGATATTGGTAGTTGGTTTAAAACATGAAGCAGTAGATTCTTCCCGAATGCATTTCAGGAAAATTCAAGTTTAATAATTAGAAATGACCCTATGACAGTGCTTGTTGCACACCATGTAAATAACTAAGGTTTCTGCTCCCTCTAGTTTGTCAGAGACTATAAACCGTCTTGCATTGTCACTGGTGAGCACTTTTTCCATGTAATGTATTTGGTAATTTCATGACTAATTGAACAGTAGGGCCTGCAACTGCATCTGACTTCCACACTTGAGCACAGTCACGCCATCTCCCAGGTGATTATGTGGTTATTCTAAAAGATTCAAATTCAACTTACAATAACAAATGGGAAAACCAGTCCCAGGCCAAAGAGAGACAGCCACTGAAGAGAGTTCGATGTCACCAATGCGATAGATCGGTTCGACTGAGTGAATATTTCCAGAGGCAAAACTCCACTGATGCTACCTGAGGTTAAGAACAAAGAATTATTATTCATCTCATTACACATATAATAACTCAGGAAACAGAGCCAGCCTGGAAAAGCTAACAGAGTCGACAGCATTAAATGAAGTGGCTCTAATGTCTCCAAAGATTTAATGAAAGGTCACCAATTTGAGGTGTTAACTGTGTTCCTCACTCCACTGAAGCTGCCTGACAGCCGGTGTGTTTTCTAGTGTTTTCTGATTTCATTTTAGATTCTCAGTATCTGCAGTATTTTTTTTACTTTAATCTTCAGGAGGCACTGGGCACTCATTTGGCTTTGTTTTGCCAGGGACAACAGCAAGAGACCACCTTCCATCCTGAAAACACCGGAGAGACTCACAGACATTGTGAGCTTTCCTTCAGACAGAGATGAAAATCTGGCGACCGTAACCAATGTTGTCAAATGGGACTTTCAGATCAATATAGACACACAAATTCACCCAAAACTGCCAACTAGACTTATTAAACAGTAAATAGAGAAGGAAACAGTCACAATGAGACCCTAAATTCTACAGTCATTCTAAACCTAACTATTTCTTTTCAAAGTGGCAATAAATGAGAAGCAGTTGCACTAAACTATGAGGTGGATATTAACCTTAGGTGCCAGTTCTTTATGCTGAACATCAACAAAGTCTCTAGTCTATCCACCTCTCTCTGCTGACTTCAGTCCAACTACTCAATTTTATAAGACTGGATTTTTTTCATTCATTAGATGTGTACATGACTGGCCAGGTCAGCATTTATCGCCCATCCAGAGTGGTTTACTAGACCATTTCAAAAGAAATATGGTAAGGATGGCAGATTTCCTCCAAGATGGGTTTTTACAAGGACCTGGCAGGCTAATGGTCACTATTACTTATGCTCAATTTTTATTTCAGTCTTATTTAAGTCACTGAATTTAAAATCACCAGCTGCCAGGGTGGGATTTGAACTCACATCACTTGATCTCTCAGATCTCTGGATTAATAATTAATAATAATTAATAATCCAGTACCACAATTACTATGCTTAAAAAGTATTTTTTCCAAAAATGATCGGGGCATTTAGCTTGGTGTATCAAACTCAAAAAGAGCTGCCGACATATATAAATGGATATTGCAATATAAGGGTGTGAATTTCACACTTGGTGTCCGTGCGAAGTTGGCAGGTCCGGAAGTGGATCCAGAATCCGCCCCCGGGCGAGATCATGTTTTGAATGCGATTTCACATGGGGTGGCCAATTGAGGCCTGCCCAGTGTGAAACTTGTCTTTTCCCTGGTCGAAGAGTAGAAAGAGTAGGGCCCATTAGGGACCAAGGGGGCAATCTATCGGTGCAGCCAAAGGACATCGGTAGAGTGTTGAACGAATACTTCACATCCGTCTTCACCCAAGAGAATGAGGATGAAGGTATCGAACTTGGGGAGAGAGACTGCGAGGTTCTTGAGCAAATTGATATAAGGAGTGACAAGGTATTGGAGGTGTTGGCAGGCTTAAATGTGGACAGATCTCCAGGTACGGATGATTTGTGTCCCAGACTGCTGAGGGAGGCAAGGGAGGAGATCGCAGGGGCTCTGACCCAAATTTTTAATTCCTGTCTGGCCACGGGGGAGATGCCAGAGGACAGAACAGCTAATGTGGTTCCACTTTTTAAGGAGGGTTGTAGAGATAAGCCAGGGAGTTACAGACCAGTGAGTCTCATGTCAGTGGTAGGGAAACTATTGGAGAAAATTCTGAAGGAGAGAATCTGTCTCCATTTGGAGAGGCAAGGTTTGATCAGGGATAGTCAGCATGGCTTTGTCAAAGGGAGGTCATGCCTAACAAATTTGAATGAATTTTTTGAGGAGGTGACCAGGTGTGTAGATGAGGGTAGTGCAGTTGATGTAGTTTATATGGATTTCAGCAAAGCATTTAACAAGGTCCCACATGGGAGACTTATAAAGAAGGCAAATGCACATGGATACAGCGTAATTTCATAAAGTGGATTCAAAATTGGCTTAGTTATCGGAGACAAAGGGTGATGACAGAAGGCTGCTTTAGTGACTGGAAGCCAGTGTCCAGTGGCGTACCACAGGGATCTGTGCTCGGTCCTCTATTATTCGTCATTTATATAAACGACATAGATGTCTGTGTGGGGTTAGGATTAGTAAGTTTGTGGATGACACAAAGATTGGCCGGGTAGTTAACAGTGTGGTTTAGTGTCTTGGGCTACATGAGGATATAGACGGGATGGTCACATGGGCAGATAAGTGGCAGATGGAATTTAACCCTGAAAAGTGTGAAGTGATTCACTTTGGAAGGAGTAATTTGACAAGGAAGTATTCAATGAACAGCATGACACTAGGAAGTTCTGAGGAACAAAGGGACCTTGGCGTGTGTGTCCATAGATCTCTGAAGGTGGAGGGGCATGTTAGTGGGGTGGTGAAAAAGGCATATGGGACACTTGCCTTTATCATTTGAGGCATAGATTACAAAAGTAGGGAGATGATGTTGGAGTTGTATAGAACCTTGGTGAGGCCACAGCTGGAGTACTGTGCGCAGTTCTGGTTTGCCACATTATAGGAAGGATGTGATTGCACTGGAGGGGGTGCAGAGGAGATTCACCAGGATGTTGCCTGAGATGAAATATTTAAGCTATGAAGAGAGGTTGGATAGACTTGGGATGTTTTCATTGGAGCACAGAAGACTGAGGGGCGACCTGATCGAGGTGTACAAGATTATGAGGAGCATGGACAGGGTGGATAGGGAGCAGCTGTTCCCCTTAGTTGAAGGGTCAGTCACGAGGGGACATAAGTTCAAGGTGAGGGGCAGGAGGTTTAGGGGGATGTGAGGAAAAACTTTTTTACCCAGAGGGTGGTGACGGTCTGGAATGCGCTGCCTGGGAGGGTGGTGGAGGCGGGTAGCCTCACATCCTTTAAAAAGTACCTGGATGAGCACTTGGCATGTCATAACATTCAAGGCTATGGGCCAAGTGCTGATAAATGGGATTAGGTAGGTAGGTCAGGTGTTTCTCACATGTTGGTGCAGACTTGATGGGCCGAAGGGCCTCTTCTGCACTGTGATTCTGTGAAGGGCCGGTTGGCAACCCGGTGGGGGATTCAAAAGCAGAGAGGCAGCTCCCTGGCTGCCAGGGGACACAGAGGAAGCTGTCGAGTTCAAGGAAGAAAAATTTGTGTGGAACAGCAATGGCATCTGCACCTGCTGGGCACGCCAGGTGGGAGGGCAAGTCCGGCAGGCACTCCTTCCCCACCCGTCCCCCCACCCCAGTTCTCAGATGAGTGCCTGGGAATCCTTGTGGAGGAGGTCAGTGCCAGATGGAACATGTTGATACCCAGGGATGGCAGGAGTAGACCACTGCACCTCATCCCAGGGAGGCATGGGCAGAGGTGGCAGCCCAGGTTAGCGGCAATTATATTGTGTGGGGCACATGGGTGCAGTGTCATAAAAGGTTCAATGATCTGCTGCGCTTGGCAAGGGTGAGTACCCAAGTTGGCATGGATCTGTGTGGAGAAGTGATACTAGCTGGTGGTGCCCAAGCGTGTAAGAATCTGAGCGCCAACTGTCACTGACATCAGCGCCGGCCAAGGTTGTGAGCTCTGGCTGCTTGGCCTGATTGCTTTTTGGGTTGAGGGCCACGACTCGGATGTGCCCTGCAAAGTGTTCCTCAGGTGGGGTTGGCCAGGCTGCAATGGTACTGCAGATAGAGAGTGGAATAATCAGTGCTCCTCTGTCCCTTCAGGAGAAGAGAAGCCATAACACCATCAAGAGGTCAAGGACAGGCAGAGGCCCCTCAAACTGATGATTCTGATGAGGTACAAGATGAATGCCCTGGAGATGGAGTGCCAACGTCAGGTTGTGGAGAGGCTGGGGGCTCTGCTGAAGGTAAGAGTGCAGTGTACCAATGTGAGAGTGTCAGAGTGCGTAAATATTGTTGTGTTGTCTTATCTAAAATGGAAACCTCAAACCTGCAGTGCCCATTGTTCATTGAAACACAATGGCACCATGATGCAAATTTTCATTGTCTCACCAGCCTGCCTATCATGCACGGTGACAGATACTACTGATATGTCGTTTCCCTCCCCTAGAATCGCCATCCAGCAAATGATAGCAGGACCCCAAGGAGCCAGCCTGGCTGGCCTTGTCTGTCCGGAAATGAATAAATGTCGTGACCAGCCTGAACAGAGCGTCAGTCACCAGCGTGATGCAACTGTGGACAGCTGATTAGGAGACTCCACGCAGATCCCCTACTGACCTCTGGAAAGAGCCGGAAGCATAGAAGTTGAAAGCAATTGGAGGTGATCTCCAGCCCATCATCTGACAAATGGAGGTCACAGTCTCCCTGGGGAGGTGAAGCCTCCTTTGGCATCCCTGACATGTTGAGGTAGCTGCATCACTGCCTGTACACTCGGGCAGCAGGATAGTGGTGTCTTCTGTGGCCCCTTCCACCTTGGACTTTCTGCTGGCCCTGCGTCCCCTGTGCCTGCGCCTCTCCTCCCACAGGTCAGTTGGACGCTGCCTATGGACACTCTGCCTCCTCTCCCTTCTGCCCCTCTCTTGCACCTCCAAGGAGGTCCCACCAGTGGAGTAGACAATTCCCATGACCAGAGAAACAGAAAGCTGTCTGGTGACTTGAAGGATCCACATAGTATAAATCCTCCAGGGGCCTTGGAGACACCAATGAGCCCTGAAATGAAGGCTAGCAATGCAAAGACTGAAGCTAAAAATGGAAATAAAGCTGTCAAGTTTCACTAAGCAACCAGCAGCAAACTATCTCCTAAACTCCTCACTACTCACAATGGCAATGCTCCGGACCCATTTTATCCCACCCTTGGATGACAGTTTGATAAAAACGTGCTGCCCGCCTGCCCGTTTTGCCTGTGCGACCAGCGTGAAATCGTGTGGGCAGTGTAAAACCTCGGTCAATAGGCTTTTTAATAGCCTTAACCGGCCCTTTAATTGTCGGCGGGTGCGGCTCCGTCTCCAGCGCACACCCATTGACCTCAATATCGCCGACCTCAATATGGCTGACATCAATATCGCTGACCTCAATATCGCCGACCTCAGTATCGCTGACCTCAATATCGCTGACCTCAATATCGCCGACCTCAGTATGGCTGACATCAATATCGCTGACCTCAGTATCGCTGACCTCAATATCGCCGACCTCAATATCGCCGACCTCAATATCGCCGACCTCAGTATCGCCGACCTCAGTATCGCCGACCTCAGTATCGCCGACCTCAATATCGCCGACCTCAATATCGCTGACCTCAGTATCGCCGACCTCAATATCGCCGACCTCAATATCGCCAACCTCAATATCGCCGACCTCAGTATCGCCGACCTCAGTATCGCCGACCTCAGTATCGCTGACCTCAGTATCGCCGACCTCAATATCGCCGACCTCAGTATCGCCGACCTCAGTATCAGGTGCGCGCCTGACCTCAGAACATAAAATTCAGGTCGTGGAAACATGACTAAAAAACGCTTGTGTTTGAACTCAAAGCGTTGGCTCGTCTCTCAGGTACCCAAATCTGATTCTGTATCAATAGAAGCTGTCCCGTTTTCAGTGAACGGCCCTATCGTAGACAAAAATGTTTAATCATTTGTCCAAGGTTTTGGAGTGAATGTTTTCATGGAATAAAGAATGATGAATACTCAGTTGCAGTGAGGGTGCAATAAGCTGGCTCTCACCACTTTCTGAATAGCTTCAGCTATTGTACCCTCATGAGGAAAAGTTAGAATATAATGCCAAGACGAAGTGAATTGTTGAATAAAAATTATCTGAATGCAACCAGAACTGAAAAGTGAAGCATGACTCCTGGTGTCATCATCAGAAAAACAAATGGACATGAGCCCAGGTGCAAGACACAACTAGTAAAACAATTTAAACAAAGATTTAAAAGACCAAAAGAAAATTTATAGATGGGGATTTTCCATGCCCGCTGGTGTCGGGCGTGTTTGGTGGCGTGAGCAGACAACATGGCAAGAAGGCCAAAAATTGGTTTCACAACATTGTGAAACCAGTTTGTGATCATCCGCTCTGCTCGCCAATAGCAGGCCACGTTTCCCACCATCGGATGTCGGGATCCTCATTGTAATACATCAGCATTTCATTATAAGGCCAGCCCACCGGAATTGTCCAGCCATGTTGGTGTGTTTCACAACAGGCGAGCTGCGTTTCAGGGGAACTCAGATGGGAGTACACAGTAACATTGCAAAACGCTCGTCCAAGTCGCCTGTTGGACTTCAAGGTTGGGGTGGGTTTGGTGGGGTGGGGGGGAGGGATGGCAAGGGCTGCCCTGTGGTTGAAGGTAGCGCACAAGCATGTGTGGGGCGGTAAGGGGGTGAGTGGGCAAGGGAAGCGACCACGCATTAGGGAAACCCTTTATAAAGTGACTATTCCTCTGCAGCTGAGACAGTTCAGGCACAGCCACATTGACATGGTTGGAGTCGGGCCTCTAGCTTATCTGCCCACTCAAGCAACTCAGGGGCATCAAAGGTGCCACCAAGTGCTCCAGAGCTTTACACCCCTTGGGCATAGACTACAAAGTAATGAGCGTTTTAGTGGACTGCAGAACAGTCTGGGCACATTGTACAATCTCCTTGCTAAAGCTGGCCATGGAGCAGTCACTGGTGAAGCGCTCACAGCCCCTTGCATTGTCATCATCCCAGTCTGGACCAGTCTCCCCCATGGTTCAAGCTAACAGTGCAGCCTTGCAGCGCGGGTTAGGAGAATGCCTGTGCCTGAGCTGAGAGCACAGCATGCAGTCCAATGGGCAAAGCTGCTGCCAATTGGTCAGGTGGAGTCAGATGGGAGTGGTTGGGGTTTCGGGCAGCCATGCAGTGCACCAAACTCTGACCATCCAAGGGGTGGCCATCACTCTCTGGGATCCATTAAGGGGCCTTCAGACTTAACCAAGACAGGTTCTTAGTAAACCCATGCTAACCCACACATCTCTCTCATCCTGCAGGAGGGGTACTTCATGATCATGGACCCTGGTGGCCTAGCTGTTTGCCTCGTGGCGAAAGTGAAGATGCCAGAGAAGAGAGCGACAGAGGCGCCTGGCGGTGCAGAGGGAGGAGCAGTACCCTCTGGAAGAAGGGGCGGCTGGGACTCCCACGCACGCTGCTGAAGAGCCACAGCAAGCCGGCACTGGTCAGCACCTAGCTAGACCCAAGGTCTATAGATGCTCCTTTCATTCTTGCAGTTGACCGAGAACCAGAGTTGTTCCCACATGAATGGGAACTGGTCAGTCATATCTGCCAGTTGCTGTAGGTTTGGCACCACGGAGACATGGAGGGCGTCCACTGCCAGTGGCCATGAAAGTGACCGCTCAATTTCTACACCAATGGCTCCTTTCAGGGCTCCACAGGTGACGTCTGTCGGTTTCACAAGCCTCCACCCACAAACGCATCCATGAGTTCATGGGTGCCATCTTCATGAGGGCACACAACTTTGTGCATTTTTCCCAGGACCAGTAGAGCCAGGATTGGATTTGCCCAGATCTCAGGTTTCCCACAGGTGCAGGGTGCCATCAACTGCACTCATGTGGTGCTCAGATCTCCATCGCTACACACAGTCAACTACATCAACCACAAGGGCTTCTATTTGCTGAATATTCAGCTGGTGTGCGGCCACCACAAACGCATCCTACAGGTCTGTGCATGGTTTCCAGGGAATGTCCATGACTCTAACATTCTCAGTCGGTCATAGATCCCTAATCTCTTCCATGATCCACAGAAGCTGCAGGGATGGCTCCTTGGGCCAAGGGCTACCGCAGAGGACGTGGCTGATGACACTCGTGCGGTGGCCACAGACTGCAGCAGAGCGACAGTATAATGAGGCTCATGCTGCAGCTCGCAACTTGGTGGAGCAAACCATCGGGATGCTGAAAATGAGGTTCTGGTGTCTGGAATGGTCTGGTGGTGCCCTGCAATACAGACCGCAGAGGGTACCACACATGGTCATCACCTGCTGCACCCTTCACAACCTGGTGCTGCAACGGGGCGAGGAGCTAGCTGAGGAGGAGATGGAGGAGTTGGAGGTCTCTGATGAGGAGGATGCTGATGGGGATGAGGGTGAGGAGGTTCTCGAACGTGACAATGACAGCAATGAGGCCCTCACACTGGCCAGACAAGGCAGGCATGCTCGGGAGGCCCTCATAGCTGCCAGATTTGTAGAAAATGATGACATGCAGTGAGGAAACACCATAGATCCTCACATTGCATCTATGAACCTTTGACTCCCATTTGGCTAAGGGCAGCACACATACAAACATTCCTTGTTTATTATTCTGCCTGGCCTCACTGTCCGCACTCGGACGGGCTGCGGGAAGTGGTTGATGCTCCTGTGATAATGCTCCTGTCATGGAGACGCAGTGGAGGCACTAATAGTTGTTTGATTGCAGGAGGATGTGATGACATGCAATGAGGACACTCCATAGATCTTCACATAGCCTCTGAGTCCTGTCTGCTGAGAGCAGCTCGCTTGTGCTCTGTGATCAGGGTCATATCATGCAGACATAGCCATGAAAATTTAGATTCTTTGTCCACCTTCACCTGACCCCTTCGGACTCTCAGGACACATGCCCTTTTTGCGGTCTTGTGGAGTCCGTGGACCATGCATATATAGGGTGTGGTAGGCTGCACTCCCTTTTTAGTTATTTGAAAAACCTTTTATTGATGTTTTGTTTGCACTTCAGCCCCACGCTCCTGATCTATGGACACCCGGTGCGGAAGGGGGTCGGGAAGGAGGAGGACCTCCTTGTGAACCTGCTCCTGGGCCTGGCCAAGTTGGCTATTAACAGGTCCGGGCAGCGGGCGATCGACGGGGGAGTCCCGCCCGATTGTTTATCCCTCTTCCGCAGCTACGTTCGCTGCCGGATGTCCCTGGAGAGGGAGCACGCGGTGTCTGCTGGCACTCTCGAGGCCTTCCGTGCTCGGTGGGCACCGCGGGGACTGGGGTGTTTTGTTGACCCCTTTAACCACATTTTGATTTAAAGTTTGTAAGTTTCCTTTAAACTTTGTTCTTGGTTTTACAGCTGACCTGAATTAGGGGCTGTGCCTGATTTATCCCAATTTTGTTGATTTGGTTTTATTAGTTTTAACTCGAAAGAGTTACATAACCAAGTGGTTATGGTACTGGGTTTGTAACCCCACGATCAAGAGTTCAAAATTTAAAAGATTTAAAAGATTATCAAGAGTTCAAATCTCACAATGGCAAACTATGAAACAATGTAACTTCATCTGAATAGGAACCGATGGAAATGGGTTTGTATTCGAAAGAGTTACATAGCCAAGTGGTTATGGTACTGGGCTTGTAACCCCAAGATCAAGAGTTCAAATCTCACAATGGAAACTATGAAACAATGTAACTTCATCTGAAACAGATGGAAAAAGGAAAAACATATTTGTACTCAAAAGAGTTATAAAGCATTTAGGGGCTTGGCCTAAATAGCCAAGTGGTTATGGTACTGGGTTTGTAATCCCAAGATCAAGAGTTCAAATCTCACAATGGCAAACTATGAAACAATGTAACTTCATCTGAAACAGATAGAAATGGCTTTGTAGTCGAAAGAGTTACACTAAAATTGTGAAAATGTTAATGCGTGTCTGTGACTGTGTTGGATTTGTCCGTGAGTTGCATTTGTAAATGGGTTGGATGAAATGTGATTGGATTTGTGAATACAAGTGTCCATGTGTACTGTTTGCTGATTGTGAGTGTTTCGGGTCGGGGGTTGTGAAAGTGTGAGTACCCGCTCGGGTAGGAACCTGGGGGTACCAAGCTCCTTACAGAAACCGCCCAATTTTAGTGGCCCAGGTGCGCGGTGGTCTTCCGTCTGAACGTTCCCCTGTTCGGACAGAATTCCACATTGGCCCTAAGCCCCGAACCCTCCCTCGGGTGCTGGTGCCCCGCAATATGAGCCGCCTCGGGGACGTGCCCTCCGTGCCTTTTGGCATGGCAAAGAGGGGCTTTTTGTATGGACTGCTGCTGCACACCTTCCATTTTCTCGCCCTTGTCCGTCGACCGGACACACCCTGGTGTGCCTTGTTGCCGTCCAGCGGCGGAGGCCCCCGATGGGAGGCCCTCTACGGAGGTGTCCTCCCCCTTTCTATCGGGGATCTGGGTTGGAGGGTGTTGCATGCAGCAGTCCCCTATAATAAGAGGATGCATAGGTTCATGGACTCTCAGCACACATGCCCTTTTTGCGGTCTTGTGGAGTCTGTGGACCATGTATACATAGGGTGTTGTAGGCTGCACTCCCTTTTTAGTTATTTGAAAAACCTTTTATTGATGTTTTGTTTGCACTTCAGCCCCACGCTCCTGATCTATGGGCAGCCGGTGCGGAAGGGGGTCGGGAAGGAGGAGGACCTCCTCATGAACCTGCTCCTGGGCCTGGCCAAGTTGGCCATTAGCAGGTCCAGGCAGCAGGCGATCGACGGGGGAGTCCCACCCGATTGTTTGTCCCTCTTCCGCAGCTACGTTCGCTGCCGAATGTCCCTGGAGAGGGAGCACACGGTGTCTGCTGGCACTCTCGAGGCCTTCCGTGCTCGGTGGGCACCGCGGGGACTGGGGTGTTTTGTTGACCCCTTTAATCACATTTTGATTTAAAGTTTGTAAGGTTCCTTTACATTTTTGTGCTTGGTTTTACAGCTGACCTGAATTAGGGGCTGTGCCTGATTTATCCCAATTTTGTTGATTTGGTTTTCATTTAAAAGATTATCAAGGTGCAGGCATCAGTAATGTGTCCACTGAATGTGAGGCTGGACCATCACTTTGTTCTGAAGGCTGCATAAAGCACAGGGAAGAGGCCCTGGACAGAGACACCTGCCTTTATTTTGTGCAGAAAGATTTCACATCTGAGTGACACAAACACTGCTCATCAGAACAAGGAGCCATAGGCAGGGAGACATTCTTAAGAGTTTATTGACAATAGTGAACAGTATGCACCAGTGATTAACACCTGTGCCCAGGCTGTGCAACTAATTCTCCTGAACTTTCCCAATCCTGCCACTACTTTGGTGCTCCCCGGACATCCACAGTGGAGGTGGAGGCAGCCTGCTGACTGTGACACCCTGTCTTTGATGACCTTGGCGAGGGTCCTCTGGAGGGCCGAGAACTGGAGGGTCCTGGCCTGCTTTCAGGGTCCTGCTGTGGGACAATGGCACCCTCCTTAGCCTGTGGAGCTGGACCTGCTGAGGTCACAGGAAGAGGCGATTCAGCTGGGCCGGATTCTCCCAGAGTCACCTGGATGGATGGCCCTAAGTGGTATACCTGCTGATCCTTCTCCTTATGGGTGCTCAAGGGCTCTTGGCTGACTCTTTGAGGAGAAGGGGAAACTGGAGTGAGATCGAGCTGCCCTGCATCCCTCTCATGTACACACTGTTGGAGACCAACTATGGCATCAGTGATGGAGTTGAGAATGCGCAGCAGTGCAGGACCAATGTCCTGGACCAAGGTCTCCATGGCAGCTGCCATCCTACCAGGGTTGACCTCGGTGCGTTGCAATGCCAGCACTATCACTTCAGAGTGAAGGTGGACAAACTCCTTCTGAGGAGTGCAGTGGACATCCCTTCCTGATGTTCCCGAGCTTGCCTTTGCAGCTTCCAGTCCAGAGGCTCATCATCTGACTTGGACTCAGCAGGTTTCTGGCCTCCAGTAGTCCTCTGAGGGCCGGACACCTGGAAAGTCTCTGCCCCTACCTGCTGTGGATCAGACGGTGCGACGTGCTCACCAGATTGTGATCCCAAGGTTACTCTAAATCTAGGTCCCACTGAATTGTGTGTCTCTGCGCTGGTGGAGGGTGTGGGTGAGTGATGTGACATGATTTCAAGGAGGGCAATTCTGGATTCCTCTACAGAGGTTTCTCTGGGGCTTGACTTGAAGCCCTAAGTCATGGACTCTGTCAGCTGTTTCCCAGATGTGCCTGTGGAAGCAAGGGGAGATAATTAGTGCGCGGTAATGGCCTGTGTAAGAGGACACATCACTCACAGCATGGTTGTCTGATGGATGTTGCACTGCTGGATCCTCACTTAGTAGAGCAGCACTGACCTCACCATCAACACAGGACCGGTCCAGGTCGTCACTGGCCGGCTGAATGGCTCTGTTTTCAAAGTCCGTGAGGACCTTAATTTCAGGCATTCCTCTACCGGTCTGCACCCTCTCCCTCTTGTTGTGTGCCAGCTTGTTCTGCATGAATAGAGTTGGAGAGTGTGTAAGCAGGATGCCTGCCAGGCCAGATGATAACTATACCTGGCAAGTGTGAGTGGTGAGTGGTCCCATGGATGGGATGAGGACAATGAAGGTGTGGGTGAATGGTGAATAACTGGCAGTGAGGGCCCTGTCAATGTGTGATGGGCTTGTGAGTGTGTGAGTTGAGAGTGATATGAAGAGTGACTTACCCAGGCTGAATGGAGGAGATCATTCATCCTCTTGCAGCGCTGGGTGGCTGTGCTCTTTTGAAGAGCATTGGCTCTGACCACCGCTGCCACACCTCCCAAGCCTGGTTGGTCACATTGCTGTCCTTCCTGCGGCCAGAGCAGGGGCAGAGGACATTGTGGCAGGCTCCCCTGGCACCCAAAAGCCGTTCCAGTGATGCATCATTAAATCTGGGGCTGCAGTCTTTTTGCCTTATGAGGACATCTTCCCTGTAGTAGTGATGGGGTGGAAGCACTGAGAAGTGTGCACATAGCTGGACTTTAAATATGGTGCCCGGCGTGATGAAGCGGCGAGGTGACAGCATGGTGGGTGAAAGAGAGCCAGCATGTTTCTTGGGAATGCATAATTAATGTGGTGGGTTTGGGACGATACTGTGTGAAAAGCCGCCATTGCAACCGACAGGTAAAACGTCGTTTTACCTGACTGTTACCACACTTAATGCAAATCTGGGACAATTCCACCCATAGCCTCCCAAGTGGTGTTGCTGTTCAATAGAGCTGCTGGCTTCTGATTGGCCATCAGCTCTCAATGGATTGGATTTCTGCCCCATGGTCCTTGATCCCAGGGGAAGGCCACTCTGCTGGCCTGTCAAGTGCTTGATTGTCACATGATTTGATAGACCTTCCTGAAAAGAGGCAACACAGGGCTGTCACCAACTCTCCAGCCAGAGGACGAGATTCCCCCTCTGCTGTCTCCAAAAGATTTTGTTCACTGCCTTTGGACATCTGATTGAGTGCAGCACCCTCTACAGGGGATCTGTGGTGTGTATGAGAAGCAGAAGCAACAGTGAGGCCTTCGACCAGTCAGGTTGAAGAGTCCTTACTGAAACTCGTTGAGTCAAAACCAAGAAATAGAAAGTAGGAAGTATAATTTAGATTTAAATCATGTACAGAAAGCAAAATAAAGAGAGAGAAAGGTGAGATTTCAACAGAGCTAAAATAAAAGGGAGAAAAAGTAAAAGCAAAACTGCTTCAATTTTAAAAAAAGCTTCATCACTAACTTTGAATTATTTTCAAATATCTCCACTGCTAACTATGTTTTTTTTTTAATCATTCATGGGTTATAGGCATCACTGGAAAGGCAAACATTTAATGCCCATCCTTAATTGCCCTGGCGAAGGTGATGGGTGATGAGCTGCCTTCTTGAACCGCTTCTACCTCCCATGCTCTGGTGATTCAATAATCCCAGGTACCATGTCAGAAAACTCTGCTCCTGTTAATCACGATAACATTTACCTTGCAGTCCTCAGTGCGAGAGAAAGTGTTGGTGCAAGTACAAAATGGGTTTCACATCTCAGCTTTCCACATCTCAAAGAAGGACAAGACATGTACTATCTATGTCAAACCTTGGCCAAGTGTGATGGTTTAAAACTGTTTGGCAGAGCTTGTACTTACCTGGTCCTATTCCAAAAGTCAGGATGTATGCAAAAATGATGACCAGGCTACAATATGGAATCCAGGAGAAATGTTCCTGGAAGGGAATGATACAGAGTCACAAACATTGTGAGTTTGTCAGTCAGTTACCACTGAGCCATTAACTTGATCCAAAATCAAACAATAAGTCGTCCCTATCACATGAGGGTTGAACTGTCCGCAATTTCTTGTGAGATTATTTCCCTGTTACAGCTGCTGTGGCCATTTAGAGTCACTGATTTACTTTAGTTACTGTTAAAGCAACCAGATCTCAACGCCAGGCAAGATGTAATGTCACCCAGTGGGAAATCTGGTGTTTTAGCCTCTGGCTTTCACTGGTGGTGAAATGTACAAGGCCATCACAGATCTTCAGTGTAGTCAAGGGGCAACATATGTGCACTATGCAGGAAAACAAAATGTCTAAACCTGTCTGCTTGAGCAGTAATTGACCGCTCTCTGCAGCACCAGAGAGGCTGAACGGGGTTCCTGCCTTGTACTGCTGAGGGTGGGGCCACCCCAAAGGCAGCGCAGGACACAGTGGGAGGGCATTGAGTGATCATCTGCATGGAGCAGCAGATGAAGGCATGACTCTCAGGAGCAGGGAAGCTTTGACTTACTAGAACCAGCAATAAGTAAATACTAATACAGAGAAGTTATGACTTAGAAACAAGCTATTCAATTCAGAAAGTCCATTTAGACATTTTCCCTCCACATGAGCAAATGGTCCTAATCTATTATTCATTGTGTTTCCATATCATTTCAGCCCAAATGAGACCTAGAGGTAAATTTCTGAATTCTCCACATGAAGAAATTTCTCCTGTCCTCTGTTCTCAGTTTCACATTTCCTCAGGTTGTTCTCCAGATTTTAGCATAAGCACTTATCCTATCTGTATCCCTTTGCAGACTTTGTGTCCTCACAACTTGCTTTCCCTCCTATCTTTGTATCATCAGCAAAAATAATCATGATCAATAAAGAAAAAGTACTGGGCAAACTTATGGAACTAAACAGAGACAAGTTGCCTGGACCTGATGGTCTGCATCCTGGAGTTAGAAAAAAGTGACTGCAGAGTTAATGGATACATTGGTTGTAATCTTCCAAAATTTCACAAATTCTGGTAAAGGTCCAAGGGGAATGGAACACTGCAAATGTAACACCTTTGTTCAATAAAGGAGGGAGTCAAAAAGAGGGAAACTATAGGCCAATTAGTCTAACATTTGTCATTGGGAAAATACTGGGATCCATTATTAAGGAGGTAGTAGCAGGACATTTAGGAATCCAAATAGAGTCAGGCAGAATTAATGTGTAATGAAAGGGAAATTGTGCTTGTCAAATTTATAAGAGTTCTTTGAGGATGTAACAAGCAGGGTGGATAAAGGGGACCCAGTCAATGTATGGTGCTTGGATTTCCAAAAGGCATTCGATAAGGTACCACATAAAAGGCTACTACACAAGATAAGAGCTCATGGTTTTTGGGGGGTGGGGGAAGGGAGTGATATATTAGCATGGATAGAGGGCTGGCTAACTAATGGAAAACAAAAAGTCAGGATAAATGGATCATTTTCAGGTTGGAAAACTGTAACTAGTGCAGTGCCACAGGGATCAGTGCTGGAGCCTCAACTATTTACAATTTATATTAATGACTTGGATTGGATTGTAGCCAAATTTGCTGACAATACAAAGATTGGAGAGAAAGCAAGTTCTAAGGAGGACACAGATTCTGCAAAGGATATAGGCAGGTTAAGTGAATGGGCAAAAATTTGGCAGATGGAATATTATGTGAGAAAATGGGAGGTTATCATTTTGGTTGAAAGAATAGAAAAGCAAAATAGTATTTAAAATGGAGTCGCGGCCCAGATCAGATCAGCCATGATCTTATTGAATGTGGAGCTGACTCAAGGGGCTGTATGGCCTACTCCTGCTTCTATTTCTTATGTCCTCTGAAACTCTTAGTTAAAGTCGGAGACTTCAGATGGTTCTGACTCACTTGCCAGGATAGTTACCCAGGCAAAGTTAGAAGGATTAACTCATGCCATAACTCCTGGGTAACTATACTACTGACGGCACCTCCCCCCCACCAACCCCAACTCCACACTGGATCCTCCGACTAACCCCCCTGACCACTCAATATCCCCCCAACACCCTGCCTGATCCCCCAATTACCCTCCCACCCCAGTTACCCCTGACTAACCTCTGACCCAACTGCCCTCCAACTCAACTAACCTCCAACTCCCCCGACTATCCAATCGTCCGACCCACCCCTCTAACCTCTCATCCACTTACCTGCCACTCTATCCCCTCATCCACCTACCTGCTGCACTTACTCCCTTGCCCACCCACCTGCTGCTCTACCCCCTCACCCACCCAGCTGCCACACATACCTTCTCTCCGTAGCTTCTCAAAGTAGCTTTTGGACCTTCAGACTCTGTTTACCAGAATATGGCAGCTAGTGCCATAAAAAGGGAGTGTGGCTTCTATGAGGATTCTCTGTGCTGCTCCAGGTGAGGGGTTGCTGGACTACCTGAGTTCTGCAGCATCCTCCATCGGGAGATGGGCCCAAAAAGTCCTCGGAAGGCAAGTAGGTAACATTTTCTCTGATCTGGGTTGGAAGTAGGGATCCTGACCCTGTTTAGAAATTCTCGGCCAATCTTTAACTGACCCAAAATGCCAGTAATGTCCTTGCAGAAAAGGTAAATGGCGTAACAGAGGAAGATCTAAACTCATGCATACGTTTTAAATATATACCTAATCCGCTTTGAAAGTTGCTATTGAATTAATTTCTAACACCCTTTCAGACAATGTATTCCAGATTATTGCAATGCAGTGAGTAAAAATAAAATTTCCCTTAAACTTGCCCCTTTTTTTTCACAAATTATTTTAAATTTGTGTTCTCTGATTAGTGACCCTCCTGCCAGTGGAAACAGTTTCCCCCTATCCATTCTACCAAATCCCCAATAATTTTGAACAGCTCTGTTAAATCTTCCCTTAATTTTCTGCACTAATGAGAACAATCCCAGCTTCTTTAATCTCTACAGATAACTTAAACCCCTCAGCACTGAAATCATTCTCCTTTGCACTCTATCTAAGATCATCATGTCTTTTCTGAAGTGTAGTTAGTGCTCGGAATTGTTGCAATACTCTAGCTGCAGTCTAGTTGGCTATTTATAAAGATTTAATGTAACTTTATGGGGATTACGGCACTTCAGAGGTACAAATTGAGCAACAACTCCCTTTAGACTGGGCATGGACACTCCCAGACCAAAGTCTTGCACCATTAGAGTTAGTAATTTCCTGATACAGGCTCCCAATGCCCACTGTGGAATCTTTACCTGTAAGTGATCATATGAACAAATGTTACAACCAGAATCTCTAGAGCTCACCTTGAGAGAGAGTGTAATGATCAGTAGTAGTAAACACACTGCCATGAAGCAGTACCCTCTCCAAAGCAGAACCTTCCTTCCCACTCGTTCAATAATGAATCCCTGTTCAATAGAATTATTTTAACAGATTAAGCTTCAATCCAGGATTGTTTAGATAGAATCATAGAATGGCTACAGAACAGAAGGAGGTCATTTTACCTGTTGAATCTGTTCTGGCTCTCTGCCAGAGTAATTCAGCTAGTCCCATCCTTTTCCTCTAACTCTGAAATTTTTGATCTTCAGATGTTTATCCAATTCCCTTTTGAAAGCCATGATTGAATCTGCCTCTACCACCCCCTCATTCCAGATCCTAACCACTTGCGGTGTAAAAATTGTTTTCTCATGTCTCCTTTCATGCCCTTTGGTTCTCCATCCTTCTGCCAAAAGGATTGGTTTCTCTCTAACTACTCTGTCTAGGCCCCTTATGATTTTGAACATCTCTTTCAAATCTCCTCTCAGCCTTCTCTTTTCTAAGGAGAACAACCCTCAGTGTAATAAATTTGATGTCCCAGGCAGGTTTCTTACTTGAAACAGATAACTTTATTACAGAGCTCGTTTAGAAGCTACATGCTGGACACAATTCTCCAGTTGAGGCCAAACCTGTGTTCACACAACTTCCTTGCTTTTGTACTCTGTGCCTCAATTTATAAAGCCTAGGATCCTTTATGCCTTCTCAACCATATTCTCAACCTTAAATGATTTATATACATATACCCTCCAGGTCCCTCTCATTCTGCATCATCTTTAGTTTATATTGCCTCTCCATGTGCTTCCCACCAAAATGTCTCACTTCGTATTTCCCTGCATTAAATTTCATTTGCATTGTGTTCACCCATTCCACCGGCCTATGTCATTTTGAAGTCTATCACTATCCTCCTCACAGTTCACAATACTTCCAAATTTTTTGTCAGCTGAAAATTTTGAAATTGTGCCCTGTACACCCAAGTCTAGATCATTAATTAGGAAAAGCAGAGCAATTGATAGAATAGAGAAGCTGGGTGTAGTGATTGTAGGTATAGCAATTCCAAATGCCTTTAGGGGTCACGTGATTGTACTGACGAATGAGCCCTAAGCACGGGTAATCTTAGGGGGCAGATCTTTCTAGTCGTGGAGCAGGTTCAAGCATGTAGCTTCTAAACGAGCTCTGTAATAAAGTTATCTGTTTCAAATTTCTCTTTAAAATGTGCACAAAGGTCCATTAGCTAGTCCTTCTGTTATCGTGGGTTTATCTCAGGATTCACTGGTTTCTTTCTCTAACAGAGATCTTTCTGGAGGTAATGGTCTTTTGTTCAAAAATATTTATTTATATGTTAACTGTTTACAAAGTTAGATCAGGCCAAGACACATGCTTCACACTCATCTGCTCTCAATGAATGACATCACTGTGACATAGCTCCTTTTGCACATGCTCAGTAGCCATTATTAGAGTTAACCGTTTGCTCTACAGTCCTGCTGTGTGATTTCTGAACATTTCATGCAATTCTCATTACGGAATCATAGGATCTTATAGCACAGGAAGTAACAATTTAAACCATTGTGCCTGTGCTGGACTTTGAAGGAGCTGTTCAATTTAGACCCACGCTCCAGCTTTTCCTCATAGCTTTACAAATTAGTCCTTTTCAAGTACATGTCCAGTTGCCTTTTGAAAGATCCTATGAAATCTGATTTCACCACCTTTGAGCTCCAGATAATAATCACATTCTGCGCAGTAATTTCTCCTAATTTTCCCTCTAGTTCTTTTGCCAATTATTTTAATTCCATGACCTCTGGTGCCTGAGCCGCTCACTAGAGGAACCAGTTTATCCCTACTTGCTCCACCAAAACACCTCATAACTGTGAATACCTCTATTAGATCTACCTTTAATCTTTCCTGTTCTAAGAAGAGCAACTCCTGCTTCAAAAATTGTTTGAAGGTTTTCATGGTGAGAGCAGTAACATTGAGAAAGACAACTTTGCAGTTTCAAGATGTAAAATTTTGCTCTGTAAAAGAGTTCCTTGGAAGAACTGATGGGCCTCATTGTTTCAGGCAGCTTTATCTGCTCATCGTCCGGAGGAATGACTGGAACAGGTGTAAGAGGTAGCTATGTATGTATAGTGGGGGATGGGAATATGGGCAGGATCTCACTGCTGATTGGTCAGGCTATTGTGTTTTAAGTATGTCAGTACATGTTAACATTCTTGCTCCTGATTGGTCAACTGTGCAGAATGGATGATAATGTGTTTCTTGATTAAGGGTAGCTAGATCTCACTGATGTGAAGGCCGCAGTCTTGACGGATGGTGTGGTGTTGTTAGATCTACATGGCCTCCCAATATGTCTTATATGCCAGTGCGAGATAGATGAGGTAAGTCTAGAGCTGAACCAATGTATGTGGTGGGGAAAACAGGCTGCAACCTATACCCTTGATTCAAGGAACATCAAACCTGCTCCTAACAGTGAATGGGACAAGTCAGCTGTCGGCAAACATGTCAACTTAATAACCATTACATCCAATGGTCCAGCTCTAGACTTATCCTATCCATCATGCATTGATACACAAGATACATCGAGTCTCTTTTAAGTTAACAACTTCTCTTTTCAGAACAAAATTTTACATGGTATAACTGTGAAATCATCTTACTCAATCCCAACTTCTCCAAACACTCCATATAACTGAAGTCTTTCATCCCTGGTATCTTCCTGGTAAACCTCCTCTATAATTTCTCAAAGGCCTTGACATCCTTCCTAAAGTGTGGTGCCTAGAATTGCAAACAATACTCTAGCCGGACCTATTGATTTGTAAGGGTTTATCATGACTTCCTTGTTTTGGTATTCAATGCCCTAATTGACAAAGCCAAATATCTCATACGGTTTCTTAAGTGCCTTATCAATTTGCCCTGTTACCTTGAAGGATTTGTGACCCCTCCAGAAATGTCCTGTTTCAGTAAGAATGCCTCTTCATCTTGCCTTTCCAAAAAATGTACCATTCACATGCATTAAATTGCATCTGCCATATGTTTGCCTATTTCACTAATCCCTCTATGCCCTCCTGATGTCTGCGATTATATTACAATTTGCTACATTATCAAGTTTAGAATCAACTGCAACCTTTAAAATTTTACTCCCTATACCCAAGTCAAGGTTGTTTATATATAACAAGAAAAGCCATGACCTTCACATTGACCCTACTGCGTACTTCTCTCTACTTAGAAAAAGACCTGTTTGCCACTAATCTTTTGCCTCCTATCTCTGAGTCAATTACATACTCAAATTACCACCATCCCTTTAATAGCATGTGACTCTGTTTTGTGAATATGTCCATTATGTGGTACTTTATCAAATTCTTCTTAAAAATCCATAGATACAATAGCTACCTTCATTGTACGTTACTTGATCAAAGAACCCAATTGGGTAAATCAGACATCATTAACCTTTAACCAACCCCTGCTTCTCCAAGTGGGAATTAATTTTGTACTGCTGAAAAGAGATATATTGTCGCAACTTTCATCTTGCGCACATCGGGACAAATGCAAGAATGCCAAATTTCAAATGACCGCTACAATTTACACTACATGCATAAAGTTATCCTGATCAGATCATTGTTCGATATGTATCATGCAAACTTGAAAATGGGCCAAAGACCACCACTTTCAGACTGGTAAAGTGCCTGGTCTACTTCAAATTACCCTGGAAATGCAAAGTATTGTGAAAATTTGAATATCTAAGAAAGCCATTTCATGCTGCTACTACGCAGTGGCTACACACGTGGTATTTTCCACTAACAGGATGCTGCCCATCAGTCCAAAAAGACAGTTCTGCCTACCACACATTTGAGCAACATTGTGTATGAATTTCAGTGCTAGTGTGATGTCAGGAACATAGGTTGTACATCCCAATGACTGCCTGATTGAATCAAACAGCATGTTGCTTTGGTTGTTCATAATAGGTAGATTAAATACTGTACTTGTAAAGCCCAAAACAAAACGTCAGCTGTTAGATTTTGTGATTAGGCAGGATTTGTTGAACAATCTTGAGTGCACTAACAGCTACACTAACAAATTTATGATAATCAGTCGAGCTCATAACGTGGCTCATTTATGCTTGTTAAAAACAACATATATTCATACACAAGGGCCTGTTCTCTGCTAACAAAAGGAATATGTTCAAGTCTTGCACCTTTTTTGAATTACCTGGGAGTTTAGGGAGCTGAGAGTACCCCGTTGCTTTCTCCATGGCAATGCCTCGGCCAATCAGAGTTGCCTTACCAACCAATCAGCCCCCACCCACCAACTTTTCTCCTGCAGTATAAATTGTTGTGATTGTTTTGAAATTTGGTTTGTCTTGATGAGTATAAGATGAAAAGCTTCAGCAACATATCTCTTCAACAATATTCAAGATCTGTAATACTAAGTGACAATTAATTTTGTCTTTGACAATGGTCTCTTGTAGCTCTTCCACCACTGACATTAGGCTGATTGCCCTGTAATTACCAGGTTTGCCCCTGGTCCTATTTTTGCATGAACAGGGGGTGTGCACTACTCCAGATCTCTGGGCCATTCCTATATCTAAGGAGGGTTGAAAGATTGTGGTCAGAGTTTTTTCTATCTCTAACTAGTTTCCCTCAGAAACTTACACAATGCAGGTTTAGAGTTTCCCTTTACGGGACTGCTTTTTACTTTGTCCCTGATTTTGTTAATGTAATTTATTCGGGTTGACTCAAAAGAGTTACACAATGCAGGAGAGTGCAGGTGCGTTTGGGTGGAGCCCCTTTTGGATACTTTCCTCCCAAACTGTACTCAGGTAGAGATGATGGAAGAAAATCTTTCCCAGTAGTGATGATGCTATTTGGAGTTTCCTCTATTTGAGGAGTCCAAGGTTATAAACAGTATCTTTAGGGTCTTTGTTCCTCAGTGAACTGTGAAGCTGTACTTACACACATCACTGAAGTTAACATTTCAATTCCACTTGATCCAATTCCCACAAAAGGGATTCTATCCTTGGGAATTTCCAGCTGGTGATAAACATCAGAAGCATAAAAATAGATCTGGAAAACAGGAAAACCAATGAACATACTTTGTTCAGAAACTTTACCATTTAAATAAAATTCAGTTTTAGTAATTGCTTATAATCCTCTCTTTAAACAAAAATATACAAATTGATTAGGTTTTTGACTAGCTGCCTAGGTGTAAAACTGGCAATGCGAATTGACTGCCCATTACTAATCCACTCAACTGACACTTCTATTAAAATCCATATCATGTTTTAAGTACAGGCAGCAAGTTGAAAATTTACCCCATTATCTCTAAAGATCCCATGGGTGAAAAGTGACTGCTTTCAGTGTCTGATGTTTTGGTGGTCTAGTGGTGGATCAAAGGTGACCACTTTCTTGGTGAGCTACCCATGAGCCTGGATCTGATTCTCTGGGGTCAAGTAGTGAGGACAGTTATCCAATTCTCTGGAGGCCCAGAGATGTTCTCATCCAGTGACAGTGGGGTAACTGGCCCAGGATTATACCTAATCCCTGCTAATGGACTGGTATCTGCAATCAACTGCCATCCAACAGGGGTATGTCCACATTTCCTGACCATTGCATACTTCCACCATCCTTAATGGACCTTATGAATACTAAACATCTCACTCCTGATCCATGTTTCCTTCTGGTCCTGGTCCAAAAAGAATCAACAGATACATAGAGACAGAGTTCCATACTAATGAAAGTAGTCTTCTTGAAGTATCAATCTAGTATTACAATGGAGAATGGGTATTTTGTAGTCAGTCACACAGAGGACGATGTTTTATTTTGTGACTGATGTGGTAAATAATAGTGAATGGGTCAGGAAGTGAGTGCTGCTCCAGCAGCTGTGAATGGACTGCCATATGAACATGGCCTTTTGTCCCATGGTCAACAAGTCAATGATGTTTTCATTGTTATTCAGTGTTTATGATTTGTGCCATTGTCATGGGGTAAAACACCAATGTTGCTTTGACACCCAATGCAATCACAGCTGGTGTTTAACACATCTTCCAGGAACCTGCTTAAACCACAAAGGAAAATGTCTTGATAATCCACAGGCCTTATTCTGGTCTTTATGATTCTATTTGCCATGTGAAAATGAGTGAATATGGCTCTGTCAAACAAAGAGCCTGACATGTATGTAGGGTCAGGTAGTGTGACTCGCATTCGCTCTAGGGTTGTTTCTCCACGAGGGGGCTTGGGTTGAGGTGAGACTTCCACCTGCTGCATCATATTATAGAAGTAGAGTACGACAGAAAGGAAGGACCTTATTCCTGGGCAAGATCTTCAATCGGGCACTCACTGCAGCAGTGTATGGAAGGAGAGGCGCAATTGCAGAAGGACCTCAATGGTTTTATTAGATTTAACAGAAAGCTCTGAATGAGCCATGGCCATTGTTGAGGCAGATATTGGGGGTTCAGGGGGTGTGGAAGAGAGGGAGATTTGGCCATGATCAGGTCCTCTCCTCCCCTTAGTGGTCATCTTGCGCCAACCACAGCAGGTACTGTCTCCTCTCTTCTGGTAAAGGAAATTGGTGAGGGTCTCCAGCACCATCATCATTGGAAGGACCAGATGGCCAATTTCCCTGCTGGGGGAGGGAGAAGGAATATTTCCAGCGGCAGTTTCGGGGTGGAGATCCAGCTGCCAGCATATATATTGAGAACGTGGTAAGAATCTTGCGTATTCCCCAGTGACCGATTTGCCACCTTTGGGGTTCACTATTAGACCTGGGCTATAATGATCGACATCATGGCACTGAATTCAGTTCACATTCTGCTTATAGAAATATAGAAACTAGGAGCAGGAGTAGGCCATTCGGACCTTCGAGCCTGCTGCACCATTCATTATGATCATGGCTTATCATCCAACTCAATAGCCTGCTCCTACTTTCTCCCCATATCCTTTGATCCTTTTTGACCCAAGAGCTATATCTAACTCCGTCTTGAAAACATACAATGTTTTGATCTCAACTACTTCCTGTAGTAACGAATTCCACAGGCTCACTACTCTCTGGGTGAAGAAATTTCTCCTCATCTCAGTCCTAAATGGTCTGGTTCTGGACTCCCCCACCATCGGGAACATCCTTCCTGCATCTACCCTGTCTTGTCCTGTTAGAATTTTATAGGTTTCTATGAGATCCCCCCTCATTCTTCTGAACTCCAGCAAATATAATCCTAATTGACTCATATGTCAGTCCTGCCATCCCAGGAATCAGTTGGGTAAACCTTTGCTGCACTCCCTCTATAGCAAGTACATCCTTCCTCAGATAAGGAGACCAAAACTGCACACAATATTCCAGGTGTGGTCTCACCAAAGCCCTGTACAATTTGCAGCAAGACATTCCTATTCTTGTACTCGAATCCTCTGGCTACGAAGGTCAACATACCATTTGCCTTCTTTACCGCCTGCTGCACCTGCATGCTTACCTTCAGCGACTGGTGTACAAAGACACTCGGGTCTCGTTGTATATTCCGCTCTCTCAATTTATAGCCATTCAGATAATAATCTGCCTTCCTGTTTTTGTTACCAAAATGGATAACCTCACATTTATCCACATTATACTGCATCTGCCATGCATTTGCCCACTCACTCTGCTTGTCCAAATCACACTGAAGCATCTCTGCATCCTCCTCACAGCTCACCCTCCCACCCAGCTTTGTGTCATCTGCAAATTTGGAGACATTACATTTAATTCCTTCATCGAAATCATTAATATATATTGTGAATAATTGGGGTCCCAGCATCGATTCCTGCGGTACCCCACTATTCATTGCCTGCAATTCGGAAAAAGACCCGTTTATTCCTACTCTTTGTTTCCTGTCAACCAATCAGCTTTCTATCCATCTCAAAACACTACCCCCAATCCCATGCACTTTAATTTTACACGCTAATTTCTTATGTGGGACTTTGTCAAAAGCCTTCTGAAAATCCAAAAACCACATCCATTGGCTCCCCTTCATCAAATCTACTGGTTACATCCTCGAAAAATTCCAGTAGATTTGTCAAGCATGATTTCCCTTTC
Source organism: Carcharodon carcharias (assembly GCF_017639515.1). Classification (NCBI taxonomy): domain Eukaryota; kingdom Metazoa; phylum Chordata; class Chondrichthyes; order Lamniformes; family Lamnidae; genus Carcharodon; species Carcharodon carcharias. Next base: position 52,196,630 of record NC_054479.1, on the reverse strand, counting down.
ATAAATCCCTGTTGACTCTGTCGGATTCTGCCACTGTTTTTCACGTGCTCAGCTATTAAATCTTTTATAATGGACTCTAGAATTTTCCCCACTACCGACGTCAGGCTGACTGGTCTATAATTCCTTGTTTTCTCTCTGCCTCCCTTTTTAAATAGTGGGGTTACATTAGCTTACATTAGGTTACATTACCCTCCAATCTTTAGGAAGTGTTCCAGAGTCTATAGAATCTTGGAAGATGACCACCAATGCATCCACTATTTCTAGGGCCACTTCCTTAAGTACTTTGGGATGTAGGTTATCAGGCCCTGGGGATTTATCGGCTTTCAGTGCTATCAATTTCCCAAACACCATTTCCCTACTAATACTGATTTCTTTCAGTTCCTCCCTCTCATTAAACCCTGTGTTCTCCAACATTTCTGGTATGTTATTAGTGTCTTTGTGAAGACAGAAACAAAGTATGTATTTAGCTGGTCAGCCATTTCTTTGTTCCCCATTATAAATTCCCCTGTTTCTGACTGTAAGGGACCTACATTTGTCTTCAATCTTTTTCTCTTCACATACCTAAAGAAACTTCTCCAGTCAGTTTTTAAGTTCCCTGCAAGCTTACTCTTGTACTCTATTTTCCCCTTCTTAATCAATTCCATGGTCCTCCTTTGCTTATGGGAACTGCTGTCAAGCTGTAAACACCAGAAAAGAGCCAGCGCCGTCACAGTGCTGCCAGTGTCACTCTGAAACCAGCCACTCGGCAGTGCAGGAGAGAAATGCCCATTCCCCGATTGTTCTGTCCTTTCTATAGATAAGGCCCATGCTGAAATCAGAAAGTCATTATTCGGTAAATCATGGGCACAGGATCATGTACTATTGGAATGTCCTCCTCTGTAATGTCGTGGTGCTACTTTAGTTCTTTTTAATTTTGTTAAGTGTAACATTGAATAAAATGAATGTTTTACATTGAATCATCATAACACATTCTATGTGTTAGGTACATTGATAGCTCTCTGGTCACTGATTCCTAACTGAGCAGAATTGTGTGAGAATGGAGCTGTTACTTACAATATTGATGCCAGTTAGCTGCATACCCGCGCTGATAACCATGGCTGTGAAGAACTGATATCGTATCGTCTTGTCTCTGAACAGTTGTATAATGTACATTTTGCTTCCTCCCTGCATCTGAGCCCTTTCTGCATTCATGTCTTCAACCTCCTCGGTGAAATCACCCGGACCCCACAGTCTGCGAAGAGCTTTGAGAAAAGGAAACCACAAAGACAATGAATTGGAATGCATGCTCCCTGATAAGGCAGTTGCGCATTGAATAATGAGTTGGTTGGGTAATTGAAATAACGGGGCACAGTAAGGAAAAACTGTGCTTTATTCATTAAGACATCTTGTAAAGTATGTGGCACTTAACACTTATTTAACACTTCATGGGATTAATTTTGACAGTGCACAGGCTGTAGAATGTGTGATATCTGATTGGTGGCTACCAAACATTCTCCTTTGTAAAGTAACTTCAGCACAGGTAATAAAACCAAACACAAATGGTGGTCAGTGCATTGCAAATATTCTAATAACAAACTACTGGTTTATTTGAAAAGAATATGTCAAATCAGGAACTGACCTGCGTTTGCACTTACCGTCTATGCACAAAGCTTGGTCTCCTCTCTCCAAGAGTAGATATCTAGGGCTTTCTGGAAACCAGGGCAGGGTGATGAGCTGAATCAGGGCAGGCAGCCCACAGAAGGCCAGCAGTAAGTGCCAGGTATTTTCATCACCTAGAATTTGCCTGGAGAAGAGGAATGCACAGCAAGGTTAGAGAATGGTCTGGCTCTATAATGGGCCAGGACCACTTCTTAAATAAATCCCATTTCTCTACACCTCGCACCATCTCAGGACATCCCAAAGAACTTTACAATCAATCAAGTACTTTTGAAGTGAAGTCACTTTTGTCATGCCGGAAATGCAGCAGTCAACTTATGCAGAGCAAAATCCTACAGTCAGCAATGAGATAATGGCCAGAAAATCTGCTTTAGTGATGTTGGTTAAGGGATAAATATTGTACAGAACTTCCCTGCTTTTCTTCATAAAGTGGCATGAAGACTTCTACATCTGTCTGAGGGGATATCAGGCAAACAGTCTGACAGCAGAGAGGCAGTGGAGGGGTTAGGAGCAATAGTAGTGAGGTAGAGCTGGGTGTTTGTCATGTACAGGTGGTGTAGTGACCCTGCGCATTGGAATGATGGTAGCAAAGAGCAGAATATAGATGAGGTAGTGGAGGACTTCAAGAATAAATCAATGGGCATTCCAAGGAGTCTAAGACTTAGACTTACAGCTCCCACATCCAGAGGTGCATCAGGCAGGCTAAGCATTCCATTCTCTCCTCTTCACAGCCAATGTTCTCACATCATTTCGGTGCCTGTTGTCCCAAGGAGTGTGGGGCAAAAAAGAAATCTGAGATGCTAGATACAAATTTACTTGGGCCTATTTTCAAACAAAGGGTCACAATCTGCCTGTTCCTTGACTGTTGAACTGAGCAGCTTGCAAATTTCCATGACTGCAGTGACCCCTGCTGCTGGCTGACTGAACGCTCAACAGGGAGACCTTCTGTCTTCATGGACTAGCATGTGTTCCAGCTAACCTACATTTAGTCACTTGGTGGTACAGAACTTAAGTATACCTGTAAAAAAAGAGGTGCTGTCGAAGCTTTTTGTCTTGCACTCATCAGGACAGATTCACAAGAATACCAAATTTCAAAGGGAACAACAAATCTGATGAGTGCAAGACAAAAAACTTCAACAACATGTCTTTTTTTTCAACAATAACCTACATCTCTTAAAGGGGACCTGCACTGATTGTAAGGAAGCTGCAGCTGACTGTCTCTACACAAATTGGATGGAAGCACAAGCAACCCAAATGGAGCAACAGGAAAGAGAGAAGGCACTCAGAGTCTCAGATGTAGTGCTGAACGTTAGTCCAGGAAGCCAATAGGAGGGGAAGGCTATGTATTTCTGGGGGGCTGGGGTGCCATCAATGAACACCCTCGGAAGGAATGAGAGGAGGTGGCCAGGGAAGTCAATTCATTGGTGCCTGATCCCAAGAACTTGGCAGCAGTGCCACAAGAAGTTCAATGACCTTACAGGGGTGGTCAGGGTCAGTGAATGCATCTTGACATCATACCTCCTACCCAAGACAGGCACCAACCTCTGACATGGAGCAATGCACCCCCATCACTCACCCAGCAGAAGTCGCAAGCACTCAGGACTCAGGCCTAACATTCACATGTTCCACTTCACACACCTCTCAAAGATGCAAACCTCACAGCCAACTTCCACTGCTTCCACAGACCACCAGCTATTCAGCTATGGCAGGCACATCACCTAAACTCAGTGCAATGCAATGACTGACATTCTTACCTCTCTTTTGTAGGGAGCAGAGCAGAACCAGTGAGGGTACAAGCACACCTGCACCACTTAAGTCTGCTGGAGGAGACTGTGACATGGGGTCTCCTGAGGCAGGGATTGGCACTGCCCAGATCATTCAGGATGTTCCTGCTAATGGCCTTCCTTGAGTCCCATCTTGTCTGGCATGGTTTACATGCTGCAGGTTGTGTGACCATGGATCTCTTGCTTTCCACACTCCCCTTCTGATTTTCTGCTTTTGGATATCCAAGAATTAGAGCCTAGTCAGCCTGTGCAACCTCATGAGGAAGGGCGAGAGTTGCAACTGACCTTTGATGGAGAATGGCACTCCCAGTCACCAGCTCAGATACTGGCACTGAACATACCTTATAGGGTGGTGTAGAGTTGGGATCTGCACATGATGAGTCACCAGGTACATGGACTAGAGCCAGGTTGAGGGGATGGAACAGTTCATGTGCTAATTCTCCAGAGGGCAAGGTTACAGATGAGATCTGCTGCAGGAGATTCAGATGAGGATTTCAGTGGGGTGGCATACAGAAGAATGCTGGTCAGCATGCACACTGAGATGCTGAGTGCATTGATAGACCTGCCAGACAACCACCTGTCACTGTTAAAGAGCATGGAGGAGTCCAGCTCCAACATGGCAGGGGCCATTGCTCAGAGTTATGAGCCCATCCTTCACACCATAGATGTGGTGACTAACTCCATGACAGCACTTGTGGGCCTATTTGTGATGTAGCATCTGGTGGCCAATGTCTCAACTTCCATTGCAGCACAGCAGAAGCCACTTAATGCCTAAACGCTATGGTGGAGGTTGAGGTGGAGGTCATGAAACCCATGCTTGCTGATATGCAAGCCCAGCCTGATGCTATGAAGGCTCAGACAGCTGCCATGTGGCTCCGGATACATGTGTTCAAGGGGGATTTCTCTCAGCTGTCCAGCAATCTGTGCTCCAGCAGGTTACTCCGTGGGAGTTGCTGTGGCTCCATGTAGCGCGAAAATGCTGCCCTCTGCCAGGATAGTGGACATTTGTGCTCCAACCACCACTCCACCACAGCCCTTGCTGTTGCCTCTTAGCCTGCCAGCCAGCCCACACTGCTACTGTGCATACTGAGGTGGTGCTGAAGCCAGGCCCCCCCCCCACCCAGCGCTGTTTGAGGTCATCCTGCAAGGTCATCTGCTGTCTCCCCCACTGAAAGTCAGCAGCCTTCCACCATCCATGGTACAGCCACTGGGGTACCTCTATAGGAGCAAGTGAAGACACCCATAAACCAGGCATGAAGAGAATGTACAGGGTGAATCATTCAGTTTTATATATATTAATGGGTATATTGTTGGATAAAGTTATTTGGAAAGATTTTTTTTGTTGGTCACTTTTATTGCAAGATGTGACCAAGGTGAGACAGTGATGAGATGTTGTAGATGAAATTGGAAAGTGAGAAATTGTGGAGCAATGGTGGTGAAAGAATAATGTCCTTAGGATCCCAAATCTCAGCAGGTGCTCACAGAGAGCCTGTCCAGAATGAAGGCTCCCAGATATCTCCAACAGTTCTACTCCCCTCCACCTTCTCCCTGTAGAGAGCCTCCATATACCTGGTGGCTATGGCTGCATCTTCGTAATAGTGAGGTTGTGGAGGATACAGCAGAATATCACAAACATGGAGGTAGGTTCTGGCGACTGTTGTTTGACCCTCCTCATTGTCCAGGTGATGGAACAATTACTTGAGGATGCCAATGGTCTGCTCCATTATATTTCTTGAGGCTTCATGGCTTGTGTTGTATGCCCATTTTCCTTGTGTGTTTGGGTTAGGGAAGGGAGGCATCAGTCATCTTTACAGAGGATATCCATCATCTCCCAGAAGTCACCCTCTGGTTCTTCATAGTGGCCTGAGGATGGCACACTATCCCAGGCTGAAACATCATGGCTGCTGCCTGGATAGCGAGCATTCACTGACATGATGGCTTGGATAAAGGTCACACACCAATGGGGCCTGCAGAGCCATGTGCATGTAGCCGGTGGCTCCCTACACCATTGGGATTCCTGCTACCTTGGCAAAGCCATGTGCGCATTCATCCTGCTTCTCTTTGCTAGGAGATAAATGATGAAGTCTCCTCCTTGTATATATAGCCTTTGTTAGCAGCTCAATCACTAGAGAAAAAGTACTAGGAAAGTTAATGGGACTAAAGGCTGACGCATCCCCTGGATCTGATGATCATCCAAGGATCTTAAAAGAAGTAGGTATGTTGGCTGCGCTGGTTGCAATCTTCCAACATTCCTTCGCTTCTGCAAAGGTCCCAGCATACCGGAAAACCCCAAATGTTATACCTCTTTTTCAAGAAAGGAGCGAGTGAGGAAACAGAAAACTATAGGCCACTTAGCCTAATATCTGTCACTGGGAAAATGCTAGAATCCATTATTGAGCAGGTAGTAGCAGGACATTTAGGAAATTATAATACATTCCAGGCAGAGTCAACATGGCATAATGAAATGGAAACTGTGTTTGACAAATTTATTAGGGCTCTTTGAGAATGTAACAAGCAGGGTGGATAAAGTGGAACAAGTACATGTAGTGTATTTGGATTTCCAAAAGGCGTTCGATATAGTTCCACATAAAAGGTAAGAGTGTACGGTGCTAAGAGCAGGGGGCTTGATATATTAGCATGGATAGTGGACTGGCTAACTAACAGAAAACAGAGAGTTGGGATAATGGGTCATTTTCAGGTTGGCAAACTGTACTAGTGGAGTGCCACAGGGATCAGTGCTGGGACTTCAACTATTTACAATCTATATTAATGACTTGTATGAAGAGGCCAACTGTATTGTGGCCAAATTTGCTGATGATATAAAACCAAGTAGGAAAGCAAGTTGTGAGGAGGATACAAAGAGTTTGCAAAGATATAGATATGTTAAGTGAGTGGAAAAAAATTGGCAGGAAGAGTAAAAAAGCAGAATTTTATTTAAATGGAGAGACACTGCGAAATGCTGCAGTACAGATGGATCTGGGTGTTCTCAAATGAATCACAAAAAGTTAACATGCAAGTACAGAAAGCAGTTAGGAAAGCAAATGGAATGTTGGCCTTTATTACAAGGAAGATGGGAGATAAAAGTAGGGAACCCTTGTTACAATTGTACAGGGCATTGGTGTGACTACATCTAGAGGGTGTACAGTTTTGGTCTCCTTACATAAAGAGAGATATACTCGCATTGGAAGCAGTCCAGAGATGAAGATGAAGGGATTATTAGGAAAGGTTGAGCTGGATGGGTCTAAACTTATTGAAGTTTAAAAGAATGAGAGGTGATCTAATTGAAGCATATAAGATTCCGAGGGGGCTTGAAAGGGTAAATGCCGGGAGGACAATTTCCCTCATGGGGAATCTAGAATTAGGGGACAAAATTGTCTCCCATTTAAGAGAGAGATGAGGAGAAATTCTTTCTCTCAGAGAGTCATTAGTCTTTGGAGTTCTCTTCCCCAGTGAGCTGTGGAGGCTGTTTCATTAAATATATTCAAAGCTGAGTAGGACAAGTTAAAAGGAGTCAAGTGTTATGTATGGGGGATTGGGGGTGGGGTGTGGGTGGAGGTCAGGCTGGAAAGTAGAGTTAAGGCCACAATCAGATTGGCCATGGCCTTATTGAATGGCAGAGCAGGCCTGAGGGGCCGAATGGCCTGCTCTTGCTCTTATGTCTTCTGATATTATGACCTGGGTGTGGCGATGTATCGTGCGCCGGTATATGTTTGCAATGTTGGCTGCAGCTTCAATGTAGAAATTGAGAGGGACACTGCCTTTGACAGCTACTGGAAGCACCGTACTCATCCTGGTTTGAGGTTGAAGTAGTTACCGTGAGCACCTCCTTGGTGAATCTGAGGCACTCAGTTATTGCTACTGCTTGAGCTGGAGGTAGGAGAAGTGTTCCCTGAAGACCCTGGGTGGGCAGGGCCTTCTGTGCAGAGTTGTTCTCCTCCTCTCTTTGTGCAGAACTTTCCCTCTGCAAAAGAGCTCCATCTCTCCGTCCTGTTGCTGATTCAGAGGCACCACAATGGCCATCCTCATACCTTTTCCAGTCTTTTTGGGGACAGGTCACAAAACTCCTCTGCCTTCCCTGTTGGGATGCAGCAATACCACTTTCCAAATCCAGCAACTCAGCGTGACATCTCCAAAAGCACAATGCGGTACTCCCACAAATCTTTCATGAGCAACAGGAAGTCAAAAGTACCTCAATGGAGCAGTGAATAAAAAAAGTCTGTTGGGCATGCAGGCAGAAACACTTGGTACAATGGCAGGCCTCCGAGAAAGCGTACATCACAGTCGAGGAGCATGGAAGGGCCTGGCTCCAACATGACACTGGGCTCTTCCTGGAGACTGGAGCCCATCCTTTCCAGCACGGTGGTGGTGGCCAACTCCATGAGAATATTTGTGGACCTGATCATGATACAGGGACTGATGGCTGTTGTCGCAGCTTCCATTGCAGCACAGGTAGAAGCTACTCAATGTCCCACTGCTGCATTGGAAGCTCAGATTGTTGCCATGGACTCTCAGCTCATTATGCAGGCTCCGACTCCTGCCATCATGGCTGCAGACACCCATGCTCAAAGGGGCTTGCAGACTTTCACAGAAGTACAGCAATCTGTGCTTCAGCGCATCACTAGGATTCCTGTGATAGTGGCTGCGTGGTGCATGAGCCTGCTGTCCAGCTTCAAGATGCTGGTATTCTTACTCCCATCACTGCCTCTCAACCTGTGCCCTCCATCCAGCCACCCCAGACTGCTGCCACCCATGCCAAGGTAGTACAGTCCAAGACGGGCCCTCAAGGCCCAGAGCTGCTCCAGGGCATTCCACAAGGCCATCTGCAGTCTCCCCCAGTGAAATTCAGCAGTCTTCCACCAGCCATGCAGCAGCCACTGAGGTAGACTTGTGTAGGAGCACTAGGCCAGGCAAAGGCACACGTGAGACAGGCGCTAAGGGAGTGCACTAGGCTAAAGAGTTGGGATTTGTACAGAATGCTGGATGTTTTATTGCATAAAGTTGGTATGGAATGATTATTTTGCCGTGACTTTTATTTCAGGATTGTGGGCAAGAAAACACAGTGATGGGCATGAACAGAGAGATGGGAAATTCTGAAACTATGGAGCATCTCGGGTTTAGTTGCAGAAGCCAGAGTCGAGCATCACGGATGCCAGCCTTCGGCCAATTCAATTCACTCCACGTGATATCAAGAAATGGCTGGATGTACTGGATACTGCAAAGGCTATAGGCCCTGACAACATCCTGGCTGCAGTACTGAACACTTTTACTCCAGAACTAGCCAAGCTGTCCCAGTACAGCAACAATACTGGCATCTACTGGACAATTTAGAAAATTGCCGAGGTATGTCTGGTCCACAAAAAGCAGTCCAAATCCAACCCGGCTAATTGTTGCCCCATAGGCTTACTATTGATCATCAGCAAAGTGTTGGAAGGTGTCTACAACAGTGCTATCAAGCAGCGCTTACTCAACAATAACCTGCTCACTGACACTCAGTTTGGGTTCCGCCAGGGCCACTCAGCTCCTGACCTCATTACAGCTTTTTCAAACATTGACAAAAGAGTTGAGTTCCAGAGTTGAGGTGAGCGTGACTATCCTTGACTTCAAGGCAGCATTCGACCAAGTGTGGCATCAAGGAGCCCAGGCAAAATTGAAGTGAATGGGAATTGGGGGAAAACACTCCACTGGTTGGAAGCACCAAGGAAGATGGTCATAATTGTTGGAGGCCAATCATTTCGACATCACTGCAGGAGTTCCTCAGGCCCAATCATCTTCAGCTGCTTTATCAATGACCTTCCCTCCCTCATAAGATCAGAAGTGGGAATGTTCACTGATGATTACAGTGTTCAGTATCATTTACAACTCCTCAGATACAGAAACAGTCCGTGTCCATATGCAGCAAAACCTGGACAATATCCAGGCTTGGGCTGATGAATGGCAAGTAACTTTCATACCACACAAGTGCCAGGCAATGACCATCTCCAACAAGAGAGAATCCAACTATCGCCCCTTGACATTTAATGGCATTGCCATCACTGAATCCCCCACTATCAACATCCTGGTGGTTATCATTGACCAGAAACTGAACTGGACCGGCCATATAAATACTGTGACTACAAGAGCAGGTGAGAGGTTGGGAATTCTGCGGTGAGTAACTCACCTCTTGACTCTCCAAAACCTGTCCACCATCTACAAGGCACAAGTCAGGATTGTGATGGAATATTCTGCACTTTGACACCATACAGGACAAAGCAAACCATTTGACCAGTACCCCATCCACCAACTTAAACATTCAATCCCACCACCACCAATGCACAATGACAACAGTGTGTACCATCTACAAGATGCATTGCAGCAACTCACCAATGCTCTTTTGACAGCACCTTCCAAACCTCAGCCTCTATCACCTAAAAGGACAAGGAAAGCAGACTCATGGGAACATCACCACCTGGAATTTCCCCTCCAAGTCACACACCATCCTGACTCAGAAATATATCGCTGTTCCTTCACTGTTGCTGGGTTAAAATCCTGGAACTCCCTCCCTAACTGCACTGTGGGTGTACCTACACCACACGGACTGCAACGGTTCAACAAGACAGCTCACTACCACCTTCTCAAGGGCAATTGGAGATGGCAACAAATGCTGGCCTTGCCAGCAACACCCACATTCCATGAAATAATACATTTTTAAAAATATTGATACACTCAAGGACAGCCCATCCAGAAGGTTTATGTGCTGGATCCCTCCTCCCTCCATTCTTCTCTTCCTCCCCTTCCCCCTCCTCCCCCTCTTCCTCCCCCTATGAAGCTCACAGAGTCAGTGGTGGCAATGGCTATCCCTTCATGATGGTGGAGGATTCAACAGACCACCATGATTTGGAATACGCACTCCAGAAGGCACTGGAGAGATCTTAGGTAGAGATAGGAGAAGTGTTCCTGGGAGGCCCTAGGCAAATAAGGCCTCCTGTTGAAAGCTTTCCTCCTCCATCTGTGAACAACTTGTCTTTCTGCTGCATCTCCCTCTGATGCTCCATTCCAAGGATGAACTGTGACTATATCCCCCATGACTGAGAGCAAGTGGTGTACTCACGACAATTGTAACTAACGCCCTTCCCATGTACAGTACCACTCTCTGCAGACTTTACCAACTGGTATCAACTCCTCCAAACACCCAGCACAAGCTCAGCATCTGCCAATAGAAAGTAATGAGCAGCCAATCCGCAGGTTGATGATGATCGGTATAGATAGTACTGATGGGAGTAGAGGGGTGTCCCTCATGCTGCTAAATGCGTGTTCAGTTGGGGACATTTATGAGAGGGCATTGCCTAGAGCAGCAAGGTCAAAAATGCTAAGGTGGGCATCAATTCAGCCTTACCTGTTGACTGACATCATGGTCTGCCTGTTCTATATAGTCCCAGCAAAAGCATGGCACGCCCACTCTAAAACCCTCACCAAGATGGCATTCAGTGTGGGTTGTTCTGGGATGGGGCGGAAGTAACCCCAACACCAAATTTCTACTAAATAGCATCAAACCTATGAATGTCACAGAGCTGAATGTTGCATCCATAGACTTCAATCCCGATCAATGGTGAGTATCACAAATGATCTGTGAATGATTGCCTAAGCTGCAAGTGAAGAAGTCACACATATTTCTCCATAGTTGGTTATTTAGTTTGCCTACGTTCATGGTTCAAGATTTACCTGAGTCCAACCACCAGTCCTATCAATTTCCCAAAGGCAACAAATACAGCACGGGTCATACACACAGCACCTCGCACTTCCTTTGGTGCTATTTCCCCGAGGTACAGGCCATGAGCGACTAATCCGATGCCTTTTAAATAGAAACAGGACAGAGAACATGCATCAGTAATAATGATGAGAGTTCAATGAAACAGTTTAAGTTTAGTCCTTGCAGACAGCAACACAAGCTAATGCCAGTTGTTCACTTGTGTTTTAAAACTTTAAGAGAGATCGAACATAGTCAAGCTTTGTTTGTTAGAATCAGGATAAATTTTTAACTTGCCACCCAGGTGTAAAACTGGCATTATAGATCGACCGACCACTAAATTCATGGCCACTGTGGAAATAAAATTCAGACAGTTTCTTTAACGGGTATCTGATCCACAGTCAGTTTTATGCCCATGAAAACCCACTCCAGGTTTTTGTGATTTTGTGAACAAGTGTCTATCTTTTTAAAAAGATAATTTCTCCTCTTGCTGCTTCGCCAGTCTGCTGTAATGCTGTTGTGAAATCTGCCATTTGGGGAGTGCAGACAGGGTGTTTTTCCCATCTGCAAGGAAGTGCCCGGTGAACAGTGGGCATCTACTCATGGCAGCTTGGTTACCATACAGAGTACCAAGAATATAAAGCTGCATACTCCCGCCCCATGGTAGAATTGCCATTAGGGGTGGATTAATGCCCTTTCCCAGTGGGCACATGACCCTCCAAATGTGGCAAATTAAATGGTTTCCTTTAAGTGCAGGGTATACATGACATTTATATGGTTAGCTTCGTTATTAATGCAGTGTGTAACTATTCTTCATGCATGGAATTGAATTCCTTTTCAGGTAGTGTATTCCAGATCCAAACTCTGTGTGAAAAACTTCTCCCATTTCCCCTTGTGTTCTTTTACCAATTCTTAGGCCTGAATCTTCTGGTCAGCGTGTGGGGGCAGCCCTGTTCACCTATGCATAAAATGACACGCAGTGATGTTGGGCATGCGTCCCGATGTCACCGCATGTCATTCCGATTTACCGTTTGATGGGTGTGCACCGGAGTCGGCTGCGCACCCGCCGAACTGTCAAAGGCCAGTTAAGGCCATTTAAATAGCAATTGAAATAATTAACAGGGCTGCCCATCCAACCTTAAGCTTGGCAGGCAGGCGAAGAGCCCAGACGGCCTTTGCATTTTCCATGGAACCTCATCCACGGGTGGGATGAGGTTTCATGAAGGGTTTGTAAACATAATAAAAAATTTTAATATAATTCATTGACATGTCCCATCTCGTGTGACACTGTCAAATGAAGGGACATGTCTGAATATTTTTTTTTCTTTATTTCAATTTTTCATAAGCAAAGCAATCTCCTTGAGGCAGCTCTGTGCCTCAGGGAGATTTCTGTGCTCTTTCGCATGAATGCATGAAAGAGCGCAGGCCCTGACTCTCCCTCCTCCCCCCGCCCACACAGGGAGCGGTCAGCACTTCTGGCTGTGCGTCACACTGGACGGGCCTTAATTGGAGGAGTGGAAGCAGATTAAACCAAAGGAAATTGGATATTTATTTAATGGGGAAAAAACACGAAAGTGGGACTGATTGCTAGCTCTTTCAGAGGGGAAACGATGGACTGAATGGCTTCGTTTTGCACTGGATGAGGTTATGGTTAATTGAGAACCAACCATTTAGAATCTACATTAGCCCGTCCCTTTAAATAATTATAAGTATATATCCAGAATATAAATCCATGCAAGGTGTCATCGGACTTCAAGCTTGAAGGGACCTTGACAACACAGGGTGGACTCATGTATCAGATGCGACTCTCAGGTCTTTCACATAATTCCTGAGTCAGGAATTTCCATCTCTATTGCCAACATTTGATGGTTTTTCTTTTATTCTCTGCCCACAAAGCCCACTAGCTCCTTAAAAAAAAATCCAATTACCAGTATTAATTCCGTGCAGGAATCTTCCTATCACAATCATCTCAAACGATCTTGCCATCTTGCTGAAACCCATTATGATTGCGGCCATAATTGCCACAATGTCATTACATAGCAAAGATTTCTTTCTGAAACACAAGAGCATGCATTTAGTTGGATGTATCCTGAACAATTAAAAGCTTTACTAAGTAGCATTTAATAATTATGAATCTTTGATACTCAGCAGAATTGAATATCCAAGCTGTAGGCACTCTTTGTTGAAAATCAAACTAGGTAAAGCATTGGCAAAAGTGGTTCAGAAGTAGCTTATCTTTCTTCTGTGAGTCACTTCTTCAATGCTCATGGTCAGGGTGAATGCTAGTTATTTAAAACTTTTATCCTGCTGAATTTTCAGCCCGGGATTATATTAATTAATCATAATTAATCATAATCTGAAAATTTAGATACATTTGATTAGACAAAGGCCGTTATATTCAACTCAATTACTACCCTTTGCCCAAGTTCCTGTCAAGCCTTGGTCAGCTTGAAACTAAATCTAGACCGAGGGTATTTTTATCCTCAATTTAGAATTCCTCACCCTGCCTTACCATCTTCACATGTTGAATCCTTCAATGTGTTAATCTCTGCATCTCCACTCCCTTAGTCTCTGTCCCTCTCCACTTCTTCAGTCTGTTAATCTGTCCCTCTTTACTCCCTCAATCTGCCTATCCATCCCTCTCCACTCCCTCAGTCTGTCTATCTGTCCACCTTCATTCCTTCACTTTGTCTATCAATCTATCCCTTAGAAAGATGATCCCTCAAACCCCCAGTCTATCTCTCCCATCATACTAAACCCTGGATCTCCAGTTCTTTTCCATTTATTTCTGAATTCTTGCTGAATGACCTTCTGTGCTGCATATTTTTATTTTTATCTTGTTGAGTATATATGTATCATTGCTTGGCTCCTCAGTGCAAATTCAAACAGGTTATAAAGTGAGACAGTTACATAGTTTTGTGATGTGGTAGACAGATTGATTCCAGGTGTACCTACCTTCCATACTTCACTGTTATAATTGCAGCAATTTGTGCTCCTACCAGTCCTCCAACAGGGTATACAGATACAATAAAAGACCACAAGAGCATTAATGAATATTCCTGTAATGGTTTTTCATGTCGCTCGATCCACGTTTCATTGATGAAGTTCTTAATATACTGTAAGAATGAATTACAACAGCAGATTAATTCAACATCAAAGTTAAATATAATTTCAGAATAGTATGAGAAGAATTATGAATGTGAGTGTCAGTAGGAGTGCGAGTGTCAATAGGAGTGTCAGTAAAAGTGAGTGTCAGTAGGAGTATCAGTGCTTGTAAGAATGTGAGTGTCAACTAGAGCATCAGTAAGAGCATAAGTGTCAGTAGGAATGTGAGTGTTAGTGAGGGTGAGTGTCAGTTAGAGTGTTAGTGTTAGTCAGGTTTCAGTGTCAGTAAGAGTGTGAGTGTGAGTAGGAGTGTCAACGTCAGTAGGAGTGTAACTGTCAGTAGGAGTGCAAATTTCAGATGGTGTGTGTGACACTAGGAGGCTTACTGTCAGTAGGAGTGTCAATAGCAGTGTGCAAGTCAATAAGAGGGTGAGTGTCAGTAGGACTGCCAGTGGCAGTAGGAGTGTGAGTGTCTGTAAGAGTATAAATGTCAGTAGGAGTGTCATTGTCAGTATCAGTAAGAGTGTAAGACCGTCAGTGTCAGTAGCAGTGTCCGTGTCAGTAAGAGTGTGAGTGTCAGTAGGAATGTTACTGTCAGTAAGAGTGACAATAGGAGTATGAGTGTCAGATCGTAGGAGTGTCAGTATGAGTGTCAGTAGGAGTGTGTGTCAGTAGGAATCTAATTGCCAGTATAGTGCAAGTGTCCGTAGGAGTGTAAGTAAGAGTTGAGTGTCAGTAAAAGTGTGAGTGTCAGTAGGAGTGTCAGTGTTTGTAAGAGTGAGAGTCAACAGGAGTGTCAGTAAGAGTGTGAGTGCCAGTAGGAGTGTCAGTGTCAGTAGGAGTGTCAGTGTTGATAAGAATGTGAGTGTCAATAGGCGTGTCAGTAAGTGTATGTGTCGCTAGAAATGTGAGTGTCAGTAGGAGTGTCAGTGTCAGTTAGAGTGTGAATGTTAGAAGGAGTGTCAGCGTTTGTAAGAGTGTGAGTGTCAGGAGGAGAGTCAGTAGGAGTGTGAGTGTCATAAGAGTGTCAGTGTCAGTAAGAGTGTCAGTAGGAGTTTGAGTGTCATAAGAATGTCAGTAGGAGTGTGAATGCCAATAAGAGTGTTGGTGTCAGTAAGAATGTGTGTCAGTAAGGGTGTGAGTGTCAGTAAGTATTAGTAGGAGTGTGAGTGTCAGTTATTCAGGATGTTCTCCTTACCTCTGATGGTGGATTGATGGAGGATATACTGAACCCAAATTGGAAACTCCCGCCAATTCCAGCTACAAAGAGGACGAGTATAAACCTCCTTCTACGGAGCTGCAAAATGAATAAGAAATGACTGCTGATAAAGAAATAAACCTGTCTGATATCCCACAGCCTCAGGTATAACATTGGAGTTTGTCCAGGTTCTACGACCAAGTGCCCTGGCTCACCTGGGTATAATGAAGATCAAGCAATTGGAATGTCAGATTGCATGCCTGTTGAAGGAAGCTACCTGATTTCCCTCCTTTTGCTCAGTTCAAGGAAGGAACAGTCCAACATTTATTGACATATCCTTCTAACAAATGAAGAGACCACCGTTAATCACCATTCCTTTGCAGTGCCTCATGCCTTGTTGCCTGATAACCCGTACCTATATTACGATATCTTCTCCATTGTAAGACCCTGCCTCTGTTATGATGAACAAGGAGCTTTCTGATCTCTGTCCTGCCAAAGCCATATTTATCCTTACTCAAATAGAGGAGTTTGAAATTATGAAGGGTTTTGATACAGTAGATAGGGTGAGGTTGTTTCCACTGGCAGAGAGGCCAGTGATCAGAGGGCACTGATTTAAAAACCATAGCAGTGTTTGGGAAGAATTTTTTTCTTACAAATTGTTATGATCGGGATTGAACTGCCTGAAAATTTAATGGAAGGAAAATTAATGATAAATTTCAAAAGGGAATTGGATACATACTTGAAAAGGGAGGTTTCAGGGGAAAGAGTAGGGGAGTGTGACTAACTGGGTAGTCGTTTCATTGAGCCAACACAGGCAAGATGGGCTGAACAAGCTCCTTCTGTGCCGTATGATTCTGTGATTATTAAACCTTAATAGAATTAATTATCTGCTGCACATAAATATGATCCACTGAAGTGCTATTGACCTGACCTAATTCTAACACAGCTCACATCTAAAGATTGCACTGTGTACCATGTTGGATTACCACCCTTTTAACGAGATACACCCAAAATCTCCGCAAGGTAGTGGGTGCACTGATGAATTAATCTGGGTGAGTGAGGTTGGGTATGGGCAGGTCATGTGATGGGTCCCAGCATTGCCATGTCTTCACTCATTAAAGATAACAAAACAGGAATTTCCTCTTGGGGGTTAGGATTAAGCTGTTGTTTTATATGTGTGCTCTGCCCCAAGGCAGGTCCTTGGCTCTTTGGAATGTTGTTACGTCCAACCTATTCGAGGCAGGGCTGATGAGATGGCGTCTTCCACCAATACTCTTGCTTCCTTTGCCTCAAACACACGAGTCCAGCAAGACTCTGCTAGCGTGGGGCAGCAAATAGTGGGAGTTATTCCAGGTGAAGGGCCTGGTGTTGGAACACTCAATAGAAAAATATTTTGGTGGCTGAGTAAGTTCATCCTTTTATAAAAGAGAACAAGTGCCAACTTGGAGGTGGCCCTGTTTAACTTGCCCTCAGCTGGCTAGGCAAGTGGCACTTTTTTGCAGCCGATGGTCATCTGAGATGTACCACTACTGATGTTTTATGCAAATGAAACCTCAGCGAGGTCAGCTGGGTCGCCAAGCGGGTGACAAGGCCCAATTCCTTCTCCAACGTACTTTCTGGGGGTGGGCGGGTGGGTGGGGGGCTGGGGGGGAGGGAGTGGTTAGTGACAGAGGGGGAGGTGGATTGTGAATCTCTGACCCTAAAAGCCCTGTGCTATCATCCATTTTAAAGGTGGGGCTAATGGTGGACTCCCTTTAGAGAAAACTAATCTTGCTAACTAGTGAAATTAAACATCGGTTATACAAAAAAATAGGATTAAGTGTCAACATCCTCTTGGCCCATGCACTTCTGTCAATAGTTCACTACTTTTTGTTTAAACAGTGACTGCTAATGTCATTATGGGGATAACTGGTTTGAAGGAGTTACTGAACCTGGGGCTTTACTGGAGCATTGGCTGTTCTGATTACTTCAGCTCACACACCTTATCCTGGGTGAACCAGGAAGGGGCTCAGAACCCTTCCAGGCCACTCCTGTAAACCTTGTCCTAAGCGGGGTGGGGTGAAAGGAGGAGGGTGCTCACTCTGCTCCTTTTTAAATGGCTGTTAAAGAGGAAAGACGATGTGAAACAAGGTAGCCCACAAACACTGGGTGACAATAATAAAATATTCACCTTGGTACCATCAAATATTGAAGTAGCTTGAAACGCCAATCTCCCATGACGCTGGAGAATATGAGGGCTGATTTAACCTCCCCACCCCCCACCACCCCGGCCTGGTGAGAACAATGTGGACAGAGGGATAGGATGAGCCACATTCTTTCCCCTTCCCCCACTCCTTTTACTCGCCACAATTCAGCAAGGGGGGTGGGGAGGGTGGTGGCTGCCTCTTTCAGAGGAACAGGAGCCAGATGTACATATGAGCATACGAATTAGGAGCAGGAGTAGGCCATTCGGCCCCTCGAGCCTGTTCCACCATTTAATAAGGTCATGGCTGATCTGATTGTGCCTCAATGCCACCTTCCTGCCTACCCCAAATAACCTTTGACTCCCTTGTTATTCAAGAATCCATCAAATTCAGCCTTAAAGATATTCAATGACCCTGTTTCTACTGCTGCCTGGGGAAGGGAGTTCCACAGGCTCACGACCCTCTGAGAGAAAAAAAAAATCCTCATCTTCATCTTAAAAAGCTCCAGAACAGTATGAGCAGAATTGTGAATGTGAGTGTCAATAGGAGTGTCAGTATCAGTAAGAATGTGAGTGTCACGAGGAATGTCAGTCAGAGTTTGAGTGTCAGTAGGAATGTGTGTCAGTAAGACTGGCAGTGTCAGTAAGGGTGTGAGTGTTAGTAAGAGTCAGTAAGAATTTGAGTGTTATAAGCGTGTCAGTAAGAGTGTCAGTAGGAGTGTGTGTCAGTAAGGGTGTGAGTGTTAGTAAGTGTCAGTGTCAGTAGGAATTTGAGTGTTATAAGAAGGTCAGTAAGAGTGTCAGTAGGAGTGTGTTTCAGTAACACTGGCAGTGTCAGTAAGGGTGTGATGTCAGTAAGAGTGTGAGTGTCAGTAAGGGTGTGAGTGTTAGTCAGTGTCAGTAGGAATTTGAGTGTTATAAGAGTGTCAGTAAGAGTGTGAGTGTCAGTAAGGGTGTGAGTATCAGGAAGTATCAGTGTCAGTAGGAGTGTAAGTGTCTATCAGAGTGTGATAGCAGTGAGAGAGTTCCACAAACTCATGACCCCCTGAGAGAAAAAAAATTTCCTCATCTCCATCTTAAAAGGGAGACCCCTTATTTTTAAACTGTGTCCCCAAGTTCTAGTCTCTCCCACAAGGGAAAACATCCTTTCAGCAACCACCCTGCCAAATCCCCTCAGGGTCTTATGTTTCAATAAGGTCACCTCTCATTCTTCTAAACTCCAGTGGATACAGGCCCAGCCTGTCCAGCCTTTCCTCATAAGATAACCACCCCCCACACCCCCAACACCATTCCCAGCAGGAATCAGTCGAGTGAACCTTCTCTGAAGTAAAAAGTAATGCTGGCATCCTGACGACATCTCACTGATCGGAGGGTGTAATTACAGTCTGAGAAGTTTCCATAAGAATAAAAACATAAAATGCTGGAAACACTCAGCAGGTCAGGCAGCACCTGTGGAGAGAGAAACAGAGTTCACATCTCAAGTTGAGGTGACCTTACATCAGAAATGTCCATCATAAATCTGAACATGGGAACTTAAATGGGGAAAAAACGGATACAAAAGATGTTACCAAGACATGATAACAGGGAGTTAGGTTTTGTGGACAGGACATGATCCGATTGTGAGTTGGCATGACTCAGCAGCTGAGGGTTGAGGGAGCAGTGCCAAGCCAGTGAAAGTGCCTTCAAGTAACTACTCAACCTGAAAAACTAGACTTGCACAAAGACCTGATCCTTGGCCTGATGGCACTGATCACATCTGCTCTTAAAAATGTTAATATTTGATGAAACATAACAATTTAAAAAAGACTTAAGCAAAGGTTTAGAGTTCAGTAAGCACAGAGCATGTACTGATTTGCGGGTGTAACCTTTCAGCAGACCCTCTCCCCGAGCACGGCAAACCTATCACCCTGACATGTCACATGACTTTGCAAGCTAACCAAGGCTCCCTGACGATAAACACACCCACATTTTAGCCAATCACATACAGGCTTTCTGCACATCTGGCTTGCGTTTGTACATCAGGTAGCATGTTCCAGGTTCTTGCCTAACTGTGACACTGGGCAGCAGACACGTTTACTCGAAGTCCTTATCAATTTTAAACACTCAGTAACCAGCCCTGGTGAATCTTTATAACTTAACCTACATGCAAATTCAGCTTGAATTTGAAGCCAATTCGGCACAGAGGGGAAACAGTCCATTAAGAACCCAGGGTGATATACATCTGAAGAACCTCAGCGATTTCAGCTAAAGTTGCCTGCAGTTAGTCCCCCAAGGGCTGGGCATTTTTGTTCCATTTGCTCCTAGCTGGCCAAGCAAACAACCTCTTGAATGAAGGCATCAGCGCTAAATAATTGCTCCCGCTCCTACTTGACTCCAACCTTCCTCATCAACAAACTCTATGGTGTCATCACACATTCCATTTTATTACTGTGAAGTCCAAGTGATATCCACTGCCCGTATCGGGGAGAATTTTATGTTCTGCCAGCGGGCGTGTGCCTGACCCAATTGGGGGTAAAATTGCGTGAGATGTCGTCGGGCGAGCATCATGACGCTATTGCGCACTTACGCGACATTTCGCTCGGCAGCCACGTGCGGCAGTCGAAAGCGGGTCCGCCGACAATTAAGAGGGCAATTAAGCCCATTAATGGCGCAATTGAGCGCGATTTGTTTGTGGCCCGACTAACATTACTGTTGGCGGGTGGGCCAATTGGCCAGGCGGTCTTTACATGTTTCATGAAACATTATCTAAGGGTGGGATGAAATCTCTGTTAGGAAATAAAATAAAAATAAATATCTAGGGATGGCATTTTTATGAGGTCTGCTCTCAGGTGCTTGATTGTGCTGCATGGACATTTTTTGCAACTTTTTTATGCTTTCCTTTACTATTTGCAGGTCTGCAGCTCCCTGAGGCAGCTGTCTGCCTTCAGGGAGCTCTCTCGAAGTGCTCACCCGCACCACCACAGAGACGTCATCGCCCGCTTCCACCCCAGCAGCGCTGAGATTTTCAGCACGCGTTTGATCCTGGCTGCCCGTTAATTGGCCGGCCAGCATGAAATCGCGGTCAGGGGGCTGATCGTGGCTGGCAGGCCCAGCTGCTCCTGGGCCCACTGATTGCATGAGCCCGATGAGGGAAAAATTCAGGTCGTAATAGATCTAAGGGATATATCCCAGGAAGCCTATCTAAGCCTACGTTTTAACCCATTCCTGTGTTTCCACCGTGTTCAACCTGTGGGCCAGGATTGTGAGAAGTGTTTGGCTCCTCACGCTCTACAAAAGGCTCATGGAACTGCGCTGCCCCTTGCCAAGGAGTCATTGCAGTTTGCACCCAGGCAGCCTGGTTATCACCACTCTGCCCCAACCCATTTCCATTGGCACGAGGCTGTCCTGGGGGTAAGGCTGGTGACCTGGCAGAGTCTGTCCTCCTGAGAGGCAGCAGGATCATGCAGATTGACACCAATCACTGCCCTTCCACTGGGCCCTAGGCTTGTGCCCCGCTCTGATCAGCCAGGTGGCTGGTCTAATGGTAACTATCAGACACTGGAAGTCCTGAGGTGCAGTGGTGACAAAGATCTGGAAGCTAAGATACAGACTGCACTCTGTACTGTCCCCTAATAATTCCATGGAGAACAGTGTGGAAGGATTTCACAGAGTCACAGAATTGTTACGGTGTAGAAGGAGGACATTTGACCCATTGTGCCTGAAGACTGTGAACAGTTTGACAGGTCTTGAGTTGAAAGTAACTATCTTTTGTACCCATTGATTGTCTAGTCCTAGGTGAAGGAAGGACTTTATGCATTTCCACAATCCTGACAATGAGGAGAGGCCACCCACACTGAGCAACTCTGTGATGTAACCCCCTGAAAACTCATCTGGCTCATTAACATGTCCTTTAGGAAAGGAAATCTGCCATCTTTACCTTGCCTTGCCTACATGTGACTCCAGATCCACAGTAATAATGTGGTTGACTCTGAACTGCTCGTTTAGTCATATGGAGATGTGCAATAAATGTTGGTCTCGCAGTAATGCTCACATCCCATGAGGGAATAAAAGAATTTCCCTACTCTGTTTCCATGTGCTGGAACTGTATGGGACAGGGTTTGGACCCTCTTCCTTAAGCGTTAAGGCAGAGACTCACTTGGGGACTGATATATTAAGGGTTAAATACAGAGCTCAAATGCTACAAACAACACAAACTGGGAGATTTCCTATTTGCTGCCTGGTCTTCAGTCAGATGACGTGATGGCTGTCTGTGACTATGTGTGCTTGTGTGTGTGTGTGTGTGAGAGGGTGTGAGGGTGTCCATGTGTGTGGTTGTATGTGTGTGCACGTGTGTGCGTGTGGGTGCAAGGGATGGTTCGTGCAAGTGCGTGTGTGTGTGTGGGGGGAGAATGTTTGGTTCAGTGGGTGGGCGTGCCCCCTCCCTGACTGAGTGTACAATGACGTGCAATGATGTCAGGCGAACGTCCAGATGCCATCGCACACTCGCGCAATATTTTGGTCAGCAGCGTGTCATTAACAATGTAATTAAACATTACTTTTCACTGCCCATCCAACCGCACAGTTGACGGGCAGGCAAAAAGCCAAGCAGCCTTTGCATTTTTAGGAAACCTCATCCACGGGCGGGATGGAGTTTCCAACAGCAAATAAAAATAAAATAAAAATTTAAAAATTTAATTAATAACATGCCCCTGCTCATGTAACAGAGTCACATGAAGAGATATATTTTATAACATTTCAGATACCTTTATTTATTGCCTCGGGGAGATTTTCGAGCGCGCACCCACACACGTGTGTGGTTTGTGTGTTAGTGTGTGTGCATATGAGTGAATATCTGTGTGGGGGTGTGTCTGTGTGTGTACGTGTGTGTGCACATGTGTATGTGTGCGTGTGCGTGTGTATTTGTGCATGTGTCTGTGCGTGTGTCTGTGTGAGTGTATGTGAGAGTGTGCCTGCATATGTGTGTGCGTGTGGCGCATGCGTTGGTGCGCGTGTGTGTGTGTGTGTGTATGTCTGTGTGTGGGTGTGTGAGTGGTTGTATGTGTGAGTGAGTGTGTGCGTATGTGTGTGTGTGTGTGAGTGGGTGTGTGCATTTGTAAGTGTATGTGAGCATGTGTGTGAGTGTGCATGTGTGTATATGTGCCTGTATGTATGTGTGTGTATGTCCGTGTGTGTGTATCCATGTGTGTGTGATTGTGTGCGTGTGTGTCTGTGTGTGTGTGATTGTATGTGTGTGTATATATGTGTGTGTCTGAGTGTGATTATGTGAATGTGTGTGTATATATGTGTGTGTGCATGTGTATGTGTATGTGCATATGTATATTTATGTGTGTGTGGATATGTGTGTGAGTGGGAGTGTGTGCGTGCGTGTGAGTGTGATTGTGTGAGTGCGTGTGCATATGTGTGTGGGTGAATGGCTGTGTGTGTGTTTGCACGCGTGTGAATGTGACTGTGTGTGTATGTGTGCGTGTGAGTCTGATTGTATGAGTGCGTGTGTGTGTGGATGTGACTGTGTGTGTATGTGTATGTGTGAGTGTGATTGTGTGAGTGCGTGTGTGTGTGAGTGTGATTGTGTGGGTGCGTGTGTGTGTGTCTGTGTGTGCATGTGAGTGTGATTGTGTGAGTGTGTGTGTGAATGTGACTGTGTGAGTATGTGTATGTGCGAGTGTGATTGTGTGAGTGCGCGTGTGTGTGTGAATGTGACTGTGTGTGTATGTGTATGTGTGTGATTGTGTGAGTGCGTGTGTGTTTGAATGTGACTGTGTGTGTATGTGTATGTGTGTGATTGTGTGAGTGCGTGTGTGTGTGATGTGACTGTGTGTGTATGTGTGTGGGCTTTTCTTGTTTAAAACTTTCAGAAGGTCTTATGTTGAAAGAGACAGTTTCCTTCACAGTAGAGCATAAGAAATAAGAACAGGAGTAAGCCCATAAGTTTATCGAACCTGTTTCACCATTCAATAAGGTCATGGTGATCTCTTTCTGGATTTAACTCCAGTTTCCTGCCCATCCCCATACCCTTGACTCCCTTGTCGATCAAAAACCTGTCCAACTCCACCTTGAATACATTCAATGACTGAGATCCACCTTTCTCCAGGGTACAGAACTCCTAATGACATTCAACCTCCTCATCTCTGTGTTCAATGGGAGACCCCTCATTTTTAAACTGTACCTCCTAGTTCCAGAAGCCCCCAACATCCTCTCGGTGTCTAGCCTGTCAAGCCCCCTCAGAATCTTATATGTTTCAATGAGATCCTCTCTCATTATTCTAAACTCCAATGAGTGTCAGCCCAATCAGGGCTTCTCGTTTTTACCTATTCCTCCAAAGACAATTCTGGCCAATGTTTTTTTTATCACTCCTGTTTATTGCCTCTTGTCCTCATTACCTGGTGGCCAATATAAATATCCACACTGGTTCCCTCTCGTGTTTTTGCTTCCCATCTCCAACCACCACCCCAACCTCAACCAACTCCTCACATTTTTCATTACGAAACACTGTCCTCATCTCACGCTGCAGGGTCTTTGATGACATCCCTTTAAAACTAATAGTGGAAATTTGGAACTCTCCCCTGCACAAAATTGTGGATGTTAGGCATTTTGTAGCTGAATAACTTATATGCACACACATATATGTGCACACATTTATATATGCACGTGTATGCAAATGCACGGACGTGCATGCATTCACACATGCCGCACATGTACTCGGACACGTTTGCACATGAATATATGTGCACACATGTGCATGTGCACATAGACATGCATATGCACCACCTGAACACACCCATGCATAAGCATGCACACGTGCACATGCATGTCAACAAATGGGCTTCAGGGATATCACAACTACACCAAGGGCACACTGTGAATAGATGAGCCTAGACAGCTGAAAGATCATCCTCTTCCTGAAATTGTTGCTAATACAACGTTAGCATGTCTTACACAAACACACACTACATTGTGAGAGCTGCTGAGATCTGCCTTATATGCGTGAGTTGTTAATAGCAATCAGTCAGAAGCTTCATCAACTCTATTGATTTAAACAGCCTGACCTATCCTCCAAAATAACTAGCTTTAAATAGGAGGTCAGTTGGACTGGGTTCCATTTATGTTTTGGAGCCTTGCTCATATGGGTCAGGAATACAAATTGAAGAATCAAGACTTTGACCTGAGTTTTGAGGTTGTCGGGCAGGCAGGGTGGGCAGGCCTGGGAGTGACCGGGAAGTGCCCGCTGCCGCGATCAGCTTCAACCACCATTTCATGCTGCCTGGCCAGTTAACAGCCAGCGTGAAAGGTGCACTGAAAAGCTCAGCGCTCCCAATGTGGGGGCAGGAGGAGGGCGAGCGCTGAAGTCAGTGCGGGGAGGGGAGAGCGCGGAATGAAAGCTCCCTGAAGGCAGAGAGCTACTTCAGGGAGCTGAAGAATTTAAAACCATCAAATAAAGATTAGAAAATGCAGAAAAAAATGTCTACACATCGGACTCACTCACCTAAACATATGGATTATAAAAGTTCTGCTCGAACATTTTTGTTAAAATTAATATTGGAAACCTCATCCCGCCCTTGGATGAGAATTCCTCAAAAATGCAGAGGCCGCCTGGCCAATTCGCCTGCCCGCCAACCTTAACGTTGGACGGGCAACAAAAATCCAGGTTAATTAATACATTAATGGCCTTAATAGGCCTCTTAAAATTGTCGGCTGGTGCACCGCCAACTCTCGCACGTACCCGCCGATCGAAATATCGCGGTGACATTGGGACTCTCACCCGGCATTATCGCGCATGGTTTTACGTGCAACCAGGTCAGGCGCATGTCCACCCACGGGACGTAAGATTCTGCCCTTTGTGTTAAGGCCCCATCTCCAACCCCTGCAAGCAAGGCTCTGCATATACGTGGACCCTGACCGAATTTCCATTACCATTTTCTGTTCTGATTAATCTTAGTTTTCTTCAGTCTTCTCTCTTCCACTCCTGACTGGTACTCGAGCTTCACTGGTGCCTCAGCGCTCTCTGTATTTGAGCTGAAACAATGAGAGCTCACTGCTTTCCCTCACCATAACAAAGCAGGTTCCTGTCCAGATTCGACATCTACATTGGGTCCTTCCCCAGCTGGATCCCTGGATAGCAATCAGACCAACGATCATGCCTCACTCCCCTGAGTGAGATAACAGTAACAGCCCAGGAGCTACCCTAACTGAAAACAACAACTCACATTTATATAACTAGGTTTAGCAGATTTATATAAACAGAGAACTTAATAGTTGCCTTGTTACAAATATATTAGGATGGAAATTACAGCGGATAATTTCTTTGCCATTTTAACATCCTTGGAGATGTGGCAGAGGCCCTTCTGCACCTGCCAAACTGGGTTTGCAGCTGCACTGGAGCCTAAGCGTGTGAAGCACGAGAAGTGCTGATGCCATTCACTCCCTGTGTTCACTGTTGCCCCTGAGCGAACACTGAACATGCTCTTGGCAACTTCCTCATCGCCTGGTTTTAAGTTGGGCGTTAACATGTTTATTTTAAAACAGCAGGCCGAGGAATTTGACAATTATGTTCAGCATCCCCGTGACACCCGCATCGTTGTTTCCACTTTGCAGATCAGAACTTTTTAATGCAACAACCATGAGGTTAGAAAGTCCTCATTTTCAAAAACTTTCACTTTATAATTACAGGCAATTAGTAATAAACTTCACTAAGAAACTAACTTCAGCCGCTCCCTTGAAATCGGTGAAGGTATCAAACCTTGCTGAAGCGATCTCTGGAAACAGCAGCTGCTCTTCAGATCCCCACTAGTTTGCAGTAATAATGCGCGATAATGCTTTTCCATCTTAGGTTTGTAAATATTGAGACTGACCAATAGCTGTGAGCTGCATGAAAGCTGTGATTCCCCCTTGCTGCGCCTGCATCGCGGTAACTACAATGGAATTGCCGAGTCACATTGTAACTGAATCATACCAGCTCCTTCAGCATGCTGCGTCCTTTGTCCCAAGCTCAGTCGCCTGGCACTGCGTGTGACAGCAAAGCTCTGAATAGGTTGGCCTTTAATATTTAAGCTGGTCTGAAAGTACCAAGTACCCACTGGGGTCTGGCCTAAGGCTAATATGTTACCTATGAATAGGCCAGATATGTAATGCATTAGCTGTGTGCTCAGCCAACTTCATTAAGACTGACTAGCTGCTTCTTCAGAAGCATGGAGTCAGAAGTTAGAAAGGAAACCAAGACTTAGATGAACAGTAAATCTGGCTAACTCTCATTAATCAAAATGCTGCTGGTGAGAGGCAGCCAAGCTGCAATGAAATGGGCGATGAGTTTGGGGTAGGTTGGCTGAGGGAGGCGGACAGCAGACCATCTGTCTAGGACCCGTCAGTCCCCCAACTGGGACACTGGTGGGAAGCAGCAGCTGGCCTGTGAGCAGTTTGTCAGGCAACAAGAAGCCCTGAAGGAACCATCTCCGGGCACTCATATTCAGTGGTTGGGTTTGCAAAAGCCTTGCGTTTGAAGGAGGGAGGGAAAAATGGGGGCAGAGGAGACCTTAAACTCCCTTAGTGACGCCCAGATGGGCATTCCTGTTCCTCCTCATCCCCTGAGGAAAGTAGAGAAAGAAAATCCATTTACCTTTTCTTGGGCCTCTGCTGGCCCTGGTCCCTCTCCCAGTTGGGCTGGAATGGTAGCTTCCCTGTGCATAGTTGGAGACTTAACGCCCTCTTTAAAGAATGACCCCATCGGCTTCTACTGCTGAGACCCTGGAACTGCATTCTGTGATGACATTGCGTGAGGGATCTGGTATAATATTCTGATTAGCATATCGCTGAATATGTATATAGTTAGGATACATCGTTACCACGGGAAGTGATGCAAGACTACATGTGACACAGAGTTGCCGTAGTGTTGATCCCCTGATAGCATGTGTATGTAGATCTCTCCTTTAATGCTGTATGTGGACTGCCAATCTTCGATAAAACATCCAATAGTTTGTTACGATACATAAAAGTGTGATTGGTACCTGTTTATTAGAGACTAGTAGCACAACATGGTGGCAAATGTGTGTGTTTGAAGACCACGTTGAATGTTTGATGGCAGCAGTGCAAGTCGAAGGACAGTGGTGGACATCGGCGTTGTGGTGATTCGCTTAGGTGGCCGAGAACACAAAGTGGCAGCATTAGAACATCAGGAGAAGCCAAGAGAAGCTGGGGTGACACAAGCAGTTGGTTAGCAGTGCAGTTTAGTCATGAAGTTCGGAGGAAGTTGTACCCTCGAAGATCGGCACTCAAAGGCGTGACTGACTGAAAGAGAAGGTTGCCGGATCAGTAGTCAGCCAGAAAAATTAGTGCCTGGCGAGAAGGGCCAGTTCAGATTGGGGCTGTGAGGCTGCAGATGCCCTGATGACATGTGAGCCATTTTCCCATCGAAAGTGCTTTGTGGGCAGAGCCAACAAAAAAGTCTGCGCTGCACAGCTCAAGGTGTGGCGGAGGCTCAGGCTGCAGGCACAGTAGATCTGTCCTACTGCTTTCATCAAGGGAAACACAGGTTAAAGAAAAAGGAGGAATCTGTGAAAAGCAAGGAATACCAAACAAGAACAAAAATATCTGGAAAAACTCAGCAGGTCTGACAGCATCTGCGGAGAGGAACACAGTCGATGTTTCGAGTCCGTATGACTCTTCATCAGAACTCAGGAAATAGAGCAATGAGGTGAAATATAAGCTGATAGAGGGGGATGGGACAGGTAGAGCTGGATAGGGGGCCAGTGATAGGTGGAGGCAAAGAAGAGATTGCCAAAGATGTCATAGACAAAAGGACAAAGGGGTGGTGATATTATCTAAGGAATGTGCTAATGGGGACATTAAGGGTATCAAGCAGGACAAGCTAGTGGCAGATGGCCCTAGTGGGGGTGGGGTGGGGGGAAGGGATTGAAATGGGCTAAAAGTGGAGATAAGTCAATAGATCGAAATAAACTTAAAAATAGGTGGGAAAAGAAAAATATATATTTTTTTAAATTATATATTGGCAAAAGGGGGATCGGAAAGGGGGTGGGGATGGAAGAGAGAGTTCATGATCTGAAATTGTTGAACGACCAACACCACGTCTACCAAGTACCCTGTGATGAGTTGGATGTTGCAGACATCGTCCACAAATTATGCCTTTTCAACAAAGAAAGGAGTTACACCTTTTGGATCAGATAATCATTGAGCCAGACAAGCAAAATTACAATCAAAATAGCAATTGGTAATGAAGGACTCTACCGCATTAATACATCAGGGCTACCTGATGAAATTCAAATTCACCCTTCAAAAATCTGGACTAGATTGGAAGATCAGCTTCAAGTTGAGGTGAATTTAAGGGTCTACCAGCTAGAGCTAATGGCATTCAGCCAACAAGCAGGAGAACTGATTGACCATTTGTTAGTCAATGTCACAATAAGGTCCGGGAATGTGATTTCTCAGAGGCACAATTGTCAGAAAGAATCATTGAGCTTATTAGTGCATCACCCCCAATTATACAATTCCAGAAAGACCTGTTGGAGAAGAAAAAAGAGCATAATATACTATTATTAATATAAAATATTATTTAAGGATGGTAGGAGATATGAAGCCATAGTTGCAGGTAGGCAACACCTACAAGCACCAGGTTTAGCAACAACTATTGGTGCAGTAGCCAAAGTACCAAGACAAAACATATGAGAAATGCGGTTTTATACACCAACCAAGAAATTATCCTGAATTTTGAGACTATTGCAAGGTGTGTGGTCTAAAAAGACATTGGGTGCGACAGTTCAGAAAGTCTGGCTGTGAAGGTGTAGTCAAGGGCTTCAGCAAGCCATAGTGTAATGACCTGATGGACCAGACAGGCTTCCACAAGAAACAGATAAACTTTATTACAGAGAGCTTTTCAGATGCTACATGTTCAATCAGAACTCTTGTCAGGAAATCCTACCCCCCCACCTCGGATTTCCCGTGCCTAGGACTCATTGCTCCAAGCTTGACCCCTCATAGACAGCAGGAAAGGCTATACCTTCAGTTATTACATTTACTCCCTCTTTGGCTTTTTTACAGTTTCTATTTACAGAGAACATTTAAATTTCCAATAACATAAACATATGTACAACTTAAAGATTAAACCCAGCAAGATCCATTTCCAAATTCCACTTGAAAATTGAATCTTCTACAGTGAATCTTCGGGCTTTACTATGAATATCATGATTCAATTTCTGATTACTCTGATTCTTCTCTACCTTCCCCTCTAAGTTTGGAAACACCAGATTTAACCTTGTATATTAGCAGCATTTTATCAATAATTCAGATGATGTTGAACCTGCATTCGAATGAGGCGTTGTACAATAACTGAGAAGAAATAGGGAAAGTTGAGTTTCTAAAGTACCTTTGGAGAACCTCTCCATTCCAGGTTTGAAAGTTTGCACAGCTATCTCAGCTAAAACATTTGATGAGTTTTAGTATGTCTGATTCCATTTAAATTCATGAATCTCTGAAACTCTGTACTGGCTAAGACTGTATTGTTATCGATGATTTCTGGAAGGCCATGTATGCTAAAACTATGACGCAGCTTCTCACTAGTTGTGCTAGATGCTGGTGATCTGACATCATACACATCCATCCATTTATAATGTGCATCTATGATCAGCAAAAACATGGTACCTAAGGATGGACCTACATAATCAATATGTAATCTAACCCAGGGTCGACCAGGCCACTCCCACAGATGCAAGGGAGCTGAAACAGGCAACTTCTGTTGTTGCTGACAATGGAGACAATGCTTGACCATGCTTTCAATGTCACTGTCATTGCCTGGCCAGACATAGCTTCGCACAAGCATTTTCATCTTCGATATGCCTGGATGCGCAATGTGAAGCTCGGTCAAGAGTGGTTCTCTTCCTTGTGAAGGGATGACAACTCTTGATCCGCACAGCAAAATTCCATCTTGACAATTTAACTCTGTTATTCGGGCATAAAGTGGTCTCACCTCTTCAGGCACTGGTGAATTTGACCACCCTTGCAATACAAGGTCTCTGACTTTCAACAAAATTGGATCTCTATTCGTCCAATTTCTAATTTGCTTCACACACACAGACAAAGAATCCAAGAAATTCAGTACAAGCACAACTTCTTGTGGCACTGGAGCATGTTCAATGCTATCTGGTAACAGGAAACCACTGAGTGTGTCCGCTTTTGCAAAATGTAAGTCAGGACGGTGCATAAAGGTTTTATCCTCACTGAATAAACCCATTAATGATTTATGGTCCGACACAATGGTAAAATGTCATCCATGCAGGTACTGGTGGAATATCTTCACTCCGAATATCATCGATAAACCCTCCTTTCCTGTCTGGAAATAGCCCTTCTTGGCTGTGGAGAGGATTCTGGAGAGATAGCCAATGGGCCTTTCTGATCTATTTTCCATACTATGTGATAACATGGCTCCTACACCATAAGGAGAAGGATCGCACGTTGATGCCAACTCTTTTGATGGGTCGTAGTGTACCAATAAATACAACAAATGCAGCAGTTTCTTTACTTTCACAAAGGCTTCTTCCTGTTGTGAATGTTGTGAATCAAAGGTGATTCTTTTTTAACAACAAATGTAATGGTGCCAACACAGTTGACAAGTTTATCAAAAAGTAGCTATCGTAGTTGATCATACCCAGGAAAGACTTAAGCTCGGTCACATTGGATAGTGAGGGCACATCTTTTATTGCTCGAACTTTCTCTTCTACCAGATGGGTGACCCAGGTAAGTAACTTCTAGCACTTAGAATGTACATTTTTCTTTCTTTAATCGTACACCAGCTTCCAAGAATCTTCTTAGCATCTCCTCCAGGTTGACCAAGTGTTCAGAACATCATCTAGGTATACTACCACTTGAGGAAGCCCTTGCAAAAGGCTCTCCGTTGTCCTTTGGAAGATTGCACATGCAGACGATACTCCAAAGGGTAGGCAAGTGTACTGAGAAAAACCCTTGTGTATGTTGAAAGTCACATAGCATCTCGACATTCTATCCAGCTCTAACTGTTGGTAAGCATGGCTCATGCCCAATTTTGTATAGGATCTGCCTCCAGCTAGCTTTGCATATAAGTTGTCTATCCTTGGAATAGGGTACATGGCTAGTTTGGTTGCCTTGTTTATGGTCAATTTATAGTCCTCACAAATGCGTATGGTTTAGTTAGGCTTAACCACTATGGGTGCTGCCCATTCCAAGAATTGGACCGGTTGGATGATGCATAGCTTTTCTAACCAGCACAATTCTGCATCCACATTCTCCTTCAATACATAAGGCACAGGTCTGGCCTTAAAGAAACAGGGTTTGCCTGAGGATCCACATATATTTTTAAGCCTTTTAACTTAAGCAAGCCTTTTAACTTCCCTAATTTGCCCCAAAACGTACTGTCATATTTTCTTAGCAGTTCAGGAATTCCTCCTATTCTCAGGTGAAATATTTCAGACAAGTCAAACTTGACTTTCTGTAACCAGCCCAGAAGACTAAGTCCGTTTCCTATCACTATGATCACTGGATGTTGGGCTGACTGTTGCCTATAAGACACAGGTACTGTGGCGATGCCCTTTACCTGAATAGATTCTCCAGTGCATGTCTTCAATTTAGCCATTGTCTGCTCCAGATTCAGTGGCTGGGTACCTTCATTTAGTTATTTAAATGTCTGCTCTCCCACCGCTGTGGTTCAGGCTCTCGTATCTACCTTCATTATTAATGGCTTCCCATTCACTTGGATTGTGACAGTGATAGATTTGGTTTTTACAGCAGTGACGTTATACAGGGAATAGATGTCAGTTTTGGCAGCTTCAAGTTCTGCTGTATTTTTCAATTCAACCATGTTGGTTTGCTGCTCTTTGGGCTGTTTCGACTTTGCCCAGCATTGCCTTACTACATGACCTTTCTTATGGCAATAATGGCATTCTGCCTCCTTGAATCTGCAGGTGTCCGTTCACCTGCACATCTATAACAAATTAACCTTGGAGTCGCTGCTGAGGTGTTCCTACTAGGCCTTTTCATGTTTCTAACAGTGGACACTGCCTCTTGCTTCGATGCTGTTGGTCCGGTTTTCATGCCATGCTTGGTGGTAGGTCACCGCACTACATGAAGAATAGCAACATGTTCTACGTGTTGCAAATCCTGCGAGTCTCTTGCAGCACTTTCCTCAGCAAGGTACATTTCCATGGCGCGCTTCAAATCGATGTTGACCTCTGTAAGTAAATGGGGCTGAATGGTGTTGTTGATGTGGTGTTGCCCACGAACTAATTAGTCACGCAGCATATTATTGAGCGTGTCTCTGAAGTCGCAGTGCTCAGTCAACTGCTTCAACTCCACTACATAGGTTGTGATGAACTCTCCCGGGGCCCTTACTCTGGAATTAAACTTAAACCCCTGCGTTATTATGGATGGCTTTGGCCTTTTCATGAGTTCCGCTAATTGATTAAAGGAATTAGAATTGGGGGCGCTCAGGGCTGTCAGACTGAGGATAAGATTGTATGTCATGCTACCACGTACACTCAAAAGGATTGCTTTCTGCTTTTCATCTGAGGTAATTTTGCTCGCTACACAATAAAATTCGAGGTGCTCTGCATATTGGGTTCAGTCTTCCATAGTCAAATCATAAGGATTGATTCTGCCGAGAGTGACATGACTGGTGAGTAGCCTTTTCTTCTATCTTAAGATTCGATGTACTCACATTAACAAGGTGAGGTGCAGAGTTGGAGCTATTTTACCCTCGTCATCAAATGTAATGACTCGACGGACCAGACAGGATTCAACAAGAAACAGATAAACTTTATTATAGCAAGCTTTTCAGGAAACCCACCACCCCCACCCCTCAAGATTACCTGCGTTTAAGGCTTATTGGTCAGAGCCTCCAAAAACATCACGTGACCCCTGATAAACAGAAGGAGAGGCTACACCTTCAGTTACTACACACGGCCAGACAAAAAGCAAATGCCGCACAGTGGCAGCAACAAGAAGTGTGCCAAAAACTTGCCTAACCATAAGCCTAACCATGAAGTGGACAGCAAACTAGATCACATAGAAGACACTGAGACAGAGCATACAAGAAGAATGGGGTGTGTAAGAAACATACCACGATGATCATGGTAGACTTTAATCTACATGTAGATTAGGAAAATCAGATTGGCAAAGGTAGCCAGGAAAATCAGTTCATAGAGTGTATTCGGGACAATTTCTTAGAAAAGTACGTTCTAGAGCCAACCAGGGAACAGGCTATCCTAGAACTGGTAGTGAGAAATGAGACAGGATTAATCAATAACCTCATTGGTTAAGGAGGCTCAAGGCGACAGCGATCATAACATGATAGAATTTCAAGTTCAGTTTGAAATGGAGAAATGTGGGTCCATGACTAGTGTTTTAAACCTAAATAAAGGTAATTATGAGAGTAGGAAGGCAGAGTTGGCTAAGGTGATCTGGGAAACTAGGTTAAAAGCTAGCACATTAGAGTGACAGACTTTTAAGGAGATATTTAATAACTCTCAGCAAGATTTATTCTAGTGAGAAAGAAAGGCTCTTTAAGAAGGATGCATCATCCATGACTAAATAAGGAAGTTAAGGATAATATCAAATTGAAGGAAACAATGTACAAATCCACAAAGATTATTGGTGGATCATAGGATTGGACAGGCTTCAGGAACCAACAAAGAATGACTAAAAAGATAATAAAGAGGCAGAAAGCAGAGTAAGAAC
Source organism: Carcharodon carcharias (assembly GCF_017639515.1). Lineage (NCBI taxonomy): Eukaryota > Metazoa > Chordata > Chondrichthyes > Lamniformes > Lamnidae > Carcharodon > Carcharodon carcharias. Next base: position 52,162,275 of record NC_054479.1, on the reverse strand, counting down.
AAAGCTAGCTAGTAATATAAATACAGATAGTAAGGGTTTCTGCAAGTATTTGAATAGGATATGAGTAACTAAAGCTAGTATAGGCCCCCTGGAATGAGTTTGGGAATTGGTAATAGAACAAAAAGAAGTGGAATCAGTGTTGAACAGGTATATTGTGCCTGTCTTCAGGGTAGAGGACTTAGAAAACTACGCAAAGGGTCTTGAAAATCAAAAGATGATAGGGAGGGATTATTTTAATACAATCACCATCACCAGGGAAAAGATGCTAGGAAAATGATTAGGCAAGGTTGACAAGCCCCCAGGAACAGATGACCTGCATCCTATGTTCTTAAAAGAAGTGACAGCACAGATAGCAGATGCATTGGTTATAATCTTCCAAAATTCCTTAGATTCTGAAAGGTTCCAGCAGATTGTAAAATAGCTAATGAAACATCTTTATTCAAGAAAGTTGCGAGGTAGAAAGCACGAAACATTTTTTATTTATTCGTGGGATATGGGCATCGCTGGCTAGGCCAGCATTTATTGCCCAGCCCTAAATGCCCTTGAGAAGGCGTTGATGAGCTGCCTTCTTGAACCCTGCAGTCCCTGTGGTGTAGGTACGCGCACAGTGCAGTTAGGAAGGGAGTTCTAGGATTCTGATCCAGAGATAGTGAAGGAACAGTGATATATTTCCAAGTCAGGATGGTGAGTGGCTTGGAGGGGAACTTCCAGGTGGTGGTGTTCCCATGTGTCTCCTGCCCTTGTCCTCATAGATGGTAGTGGTCATGAGTTTGGAAGTTGCTGTCTAAGGGACATTGGTGAGTTCCTACCATAGGCCAGTTAGCCGAACATCTGTCATAGGGAAAGTGCTAGAACCCATTTTTAAGGAGGCTATAGCATGATGCATAGATAATCACGATTTGATCAGGCAAAGCCAACATGACTTTGTGAAAGGGAAATCATGTTTAACTAATCTGTTAGAATTTTTTTCACGACATGATATTCAAGATGGATAAAGGGGACTAGTAGATGTGGTGTTCTTTAATTTTCAAAAGGCATTTGATAAAGTGCCACATCAAAGGTTACTGCACAATGTAAGAGCACATGATCTAGAAGGTCACATTTTAGCATGGATAAAGGGTTAGTTAGCTAACAGAAAGCAGAGAGTAGGGATAAATAGGTCTTTTTCAGATTTGCAAATTGTAACTAGTAGAGTGCTACATGGATTGGTGCTGGGGCCTCAATTATTTACAATCTCTATCAATGACTTGGCTGAAAGGACCGAATGTATGGTAGCTAAATTTGCTGATGACACCAAGACAGTAAATTGTCAAGAGGAGGTAGAAAATTTGCAAGGGATATAGGCAGGTTAAGTGAGTGGGCAAAAATTTGACACATGGAGTATAATGTCGGTAAATGTGAACTTGTCCATTTTGGCAGGAAGAATAGAAAAGCAGCATATTATTTAAATGGAGAAAGATTGCACAACTTGGTGGTACAGAGGGATCTGGATATCCTGGTCCATAAATCACATAAAGTTAGTACGCAGGTACAGCAAGTGATTAGGATGATTAATAGAATGTTGGTGTTCACTGCAAGGGAAATGAAATATAAAAATAGGAAAGTTTTACTGCAGCTGTACAGAGTCTTGGTGAGACCACATCTGGACGACCATGTACAGTTTTGGTCTCCTTATTTCGAAAAAGATATAATTGCTCTAGAAGCAGTTCAGAGAAGATTCACTGGACTCATCCCTGGGATGAAGGGATTGCCTCATGAAGAAAGTTTAAACAGGTTGGGCCTATACCCATTGGAGTTTAGAAGGATGAGAGGTGATCTTATTGAAACGTATAAGATCCTGAGGGGACTGGATAGAGTGGATACCCAGAGGATGTTTCCTTTTGTGGGGGAGACTAAAACTAGGGGACATAGTTTAAAAATAGGAGGTCTCCTTTTTAAGACAAAGAAGAGGAGAAACATTTTCTCCCAAAAGGTCGTTAGTGTGGGGAATTCTCTTCTCTAGAAATTAGTGGAGGCTGGGTTTTGAATTTATTTGAGACGGTGTTAGACAGATTGTTGTTAGGCAAGGGAATCAAGGTTATGGGGATGAACAGAAAAATGGAGCTGAGACCACATCCAAATCAGCCATGATCTGATTGAATGGCAGAGCAGGCTCAAAAGGCCAAATAGCCTACTCCTGCTCCTATGTCCTATGTTCTCGAGCTCAAAAATGAATAGACTTTCCACACCATAACAGTAACACACGGTGTGGATGCGATCACTCAATTGGAAACTTATACCACAATTGATATAATATGTCCTAAGAAGAATGGCAAACATACTCTTCGTCTCAAGATACACATGGGAGCTAGTGCTAATATTCTACCAATGAGAACACTTAAGGATATGTATTTGGATAAGTGGAAATAGGTGTTACAGCTTACAGGAGCCAGGCTGATGGCATATAATGGTTCTCCAAACGATTGTGAAGGAGCACTAACACTAAAGTGCAGGTATGGCAGTACTGCATGGCCATGGTAAGTTTCTATGTTGCAGACACACAAGGTCCAGCAGTAGCAGACTTACCACTGTGTAGGGAGCTCAGAAATGTCACAACTCACAAAATCAACAAAGCACCAGTACTGGAAGACAAAACCAAGTGTGACCCCATTGAGTACACTAAGAACAGTGACATTAAAAGAGCTATGAAGTTGTGCAAGGCATGCCAAGAGCACCAATCAAGCCAGCACAAAGAACTGTTTCATCCTCATGAGGTCCCATCACACTTATCGCCGAAGATTGCAACTGATGTATTTACCATCTGAGGTGACGATTTTCTCTTGGCCACTGACTACTTCTCAAAATTTCCAGTCGTTCAACAGTTAAGGGGTACTTCTAGCATATTAGTAACAAATCCAAGCATGCAATCTTTAGCCTATTTGGTTCTTCAGTGGACAGCGTGTCAAATAATAGACAACAATATAACAGAAAACCATTCCAAGATGTGTGCGCCATGTGGGTGAGGTTGTGTATCACAAAAGACTTAGACACATTGGGTGGCTCACACTGCAAAGCACCCTTAGAATGATTAAAGCACACATAATGCTGTTTGAGCCAAAACAAACCTTTGCTCTATAACGAACTGTATATCTGTGTGTGCTGAATTGTACCTCTTTTTGAAAGATTCCATAGAGAGGATCACAAGTTGTGGGTTTAAGGCAACTTCCTGTTCACTAGCAAAACTGGCTAAGGATGATGGAGTCACTCATGGACTCTGATACTCAATTGTTGAGAGGATCACTTTCTGCACGTTGCATATTGAAGGAACCAAAGTCCTTACAGTGAGGCATGTCATCTGGTTAACTTGTTCCATTCCAGCAAGAGCTGTTAACTGTGCTGTACACTCTGAGAAATTTACCAAGGTTGGCAACCTGTTACTGCACATTCATAGCCATGAACAGACACACCATCTTTCCAGAATGGTGTGTTGGGGTAGAACTATCAAGACTTTGGAGGAATGCCACTGTGATCCTCCCAGGTCCTGGAAAGACCCTGTGGCAAAAAACCAATGAGCTGGATTTTCTGATCAGAAGCGCAGCTACACCGCTTGCCCCGATATCAATCCAAGCTATGGCCCTTGCCTACTATGATCCCCATGGTGAGAATTTGAGTTTGAAGGAGGGGATGGATTCCTGCCTGCCCCCAGCGTAAGCCTCAGCTAAGCCCAGCAGCACCATGTAGCATGCACAAAAACAACAGATAGTTGTGGGCATGGCTTCCAGTCACTGCACCATAAAATCAGTATAAACTAGGCTACTTCAGTGAAAAAGCACCCGAACAAAGGATTAAATCGGATTTCTTTGGCATGAATCACTTTACAAGATTAAAAATTTAAACAGCAGAACCATTTTTATACATATTTCAAGGAAGACAGATAAACCACTTTCAAAAGCAATATACATTCAAACATTAAAAAGTTTGATAAATCATGCTAAAAAGACAAAGAGGGTGGAATTTTCCGCTCTGGAGACTAATTGCGGTGGCCAGCAGGTAAGTCGGTACGACCCCTGCTGGCCGGCAGGGCAGGTTACTGCGCCAGATCATCCACTTTTCACCTCATCATTTATGCATAAATGAGCAACTTGTTGAATTTCGTGGTGGGTTGGGGTTCGTCCAACCTGCCATAATCCCATCAGGTTGAAGTTGTGGCTGCCACATTTAAATGCCACCCGGACACACATTCGCTCTCTGCAGCCCAGGACTTGTTGTGGTGAGTGATGACCCCCAGAAGAAACAAGCCCCTCTGCCCCCAAGTTCAGCGACAGTTACCTGGAGAGATTCCCCCATGCAGCCCCGAGCCAGTGGGAGGTCCTCTACCTCCCGTGATGGGAGCCAGAGGTTCAGTAACTTCACAACGCAGGCTTGGGAGGAAGTAGCCAGGGAGGTCAGCACCTGAGGACCCCCCTGCTTTGCCGAAGAAGGATGAATGATCTCATCTGCCCTGCCAGGGTAAGTCAAATTTCTCTTCGCTCTCAACTCACACTCTCACATGGCCATCAGGCATTTGCAGAGTTACGGTCCATAGGCATCTCATGCACTACCAGCAGAAGGCGCATCACCACTGATTCTCTCGCATATACTTTAACATGATCGTGTCCTCTGACATCCTGCACAAATAACCTCTTCAGCCCTTACATAGGACCACCCAGCACACTCAAAATGCATTCATGCTTATCATCTGCTCTTGCATCTGTCCTGCTCACACCATCCCTCTAGCTATGAGTTGCTAAGGAAGAGGAGGATGGGACAATTTAATCTCCTTCCAGGAGCCCCTTCTCCTCAAAGAGTCAGGGAGGGTCCCATGGGCATTCACAGGGAGGAGGAGTGTCAGTCAGACTCCCTGGGGCAATCCACTCAGGACTCTCCAAGGATGTCCAGCCACTCCAAATCCCCTCCGCCTGTGACCCCAGCAACTCCAGCTGCTCAGACAGCTGGACCAGGAGAATGGGGGAACTCCAACCATTCTGGCCAGGCACAGTGATGTCGTTATCCAGCATATACTGGATCTCCTGTAGGACCTGAACTAGTTTGTTTGAGCAGGGGGGGCCACATTCTCCCTCTGCTCTTTGGTCAGGTGTGTCCAGCGAGCATTTAAGTCCTTCAAGACTCTGGTATTTGCTAGTCTGGTAGCTGGGGTTCAACCAGGTGACCCCATAGTCCCTCCTCCTCAGCTGATGCCTCCTGGCTGCCCTCAGTTTTTTCCACCCTCTGGCAAACACCCACGGGTTGACCGGACTCCCGGTTGTAATACTGCTTTAGCAAGTTAAAGTGGCGTAACTGGTGCTTTTTCCTCCTATCAGGGATGTGGGTCAGATAATTTACTTCTCTGATCTGTTCGGCCACTCAATACTGGATACTGAACTTGGTTTGGAAAGGGCCAGCGGGTAGGGACAACAGCATCAGGACTCAGTCTCTGGATTGGAGAGTCTGGGTCTGGGCACGCCTGCCTGCTTGTTGTTTCATTGTCTGTTGGGAAGTTTTTAAATGCTCTTTGGCCACTGCACTGACATTGAAGAGCCATTCCTGAAAGGTGGGGACATACTCCAACATGGTGATGTCCTCCTTAGGTTCCAGAAATTTCTCTTTTAGAAGTTCCAAGGGGCCCCGCACCTCATGCCCTTAACTTAACTCAAAGGGGGTTGAAGCCAGTGGAGCCGTTTGGGGAGACCCTGTAGCGAATAGTAGGAAGCCTAAACTCAAATCCCAGTCATGGGGATATTGGGAGCATTCGGCCCTAATCACGGTTTCCGAGGTTTGATTATATTGTTCTAGCATCACTTGGACTGAGGGTGATACGCCAAGGACTTCAGCTGCGTTATACCTAAACTGTGTACAACCTCCTGAAACACTTGGGACATGAAGTTGGTCCCCTGATCTGATTGGATCTCTCTCCCGGCAGGCCGCACCGGATAAAGAAGCAAGTTATCTCTTCGATCACCGCCTCGGCTGTGACTTTCCTGAAGGGAATGGCCTCGGGAAACCAAGTGGCTGAGTCCATTATGGTGAGGAGATATTGGTAGATGGTCTTGGTTTTGTGTTGTGGTCTTACCTAGTCTCTCAGTTTTCAGCCAAAGCATTCACCAGCTGCTGGAATGGGTATAAGGGGGGCTGGTTTAATTGTGGCTTGGGGTTTTCTGCAACCTGGCGGGCATGGCTGTTTTTGAGGGCCAGTGAAGTGCTTTATGATGGGGACTAAAGTTTTACAGTTACCCACATGTCCAGCCTTCAGAATAGCATGGGCCATTTTTAGAGTTTCTTGACAGTATTCTGGGGGCACTACAATATGGTGAAGCACTCTCCAGATCCATCCGCGGTCCTCCTGGGGGTGCCACCACTTCCGCATCACTACCACATCTTGCGGGGGCCTGAGTGGCTTCTGCTTCAAAGCAGGCAGTTGGCAATATGTGCTTGACTTCAGGGTCTGCCTACTGGGCTTTAACTGGGGAGGTTTGGCCTGAGCACCTCATCCACTTCTTTCAGGTTTTTAAAAGGTTTCTGCTGACCTGACCTCTGGATATCCCACTGGGACACTAGTTTCCTTTCGACGAAGCTTGCTGCCTAACTTGGGATCAGGTCACTACACAGCCAGGGAAGATCCCTGGAATGCCCTCCTGTAGCTGCTCGGTTTCTCTCTTTTTGTTTGTCTGGTCTAAAACTATAGAGGAGGATATCACCTTGCTACCAGTCAAATCATTTCCGAGTAGGAAGTCAATTCCTGTCAATGGCAGTGTAGGGACACTTGTTACAGTCACCAGGCCTGAGACTAGGTCACAGTAGAGGTGGATTTGATGGAGGGGGACAGACACGCTTCCTTCTCCTACTCCATTGATCAGTGTCATTGCTTTCAGGAGGACTTGGGGTTGGGGGGTGGGGGGTTGGCTTATGCTTCCTTCCAACATTAAGGACTGAGTGGCCCCTGTACCTTGGAGCAGTACAAAAGACTTGCTCACATTCTGGGATGGGTACAGGAGCACTGTTCCTGAAAGGACAAAACTCTGATGGCTCTCAGGAATTTTGTCCTGTTCGGGTACACATAGGGCTATGCCCTCAGGGGGGCTAGTTCCTGCAGCGAGGGTCCCTGCCTGCTTTGCTGCCCTACCTACTGGGGTGTCCTTCTGGGGACTACTATTATCAAGCCCTATAAGACCCATGGGCTTCCCTTTCAACTTTCAGCATTCAGGCCTGGAGCGTCCTATCTTGTTACATGGGAACACACTCCAAGTCTCTGGGTGTTCTCTTTTCGGGCAGCGGGAGGGTTTCTCGCACCCTCATTTGCACTTTCCTTTCTGGGTGGAGGGCCTTTCCGATCCCTGTCTCCCTCCTTATCTTTCCAATTGTTATGGGGGTGGATTGGAAAAGGTCTGTTTGAGATGCTGATGGACGAGGTGTAGCTATCGGCCCTGACGGCTGCATCGCTGGTTGTGAGGGCTCTTTACTCCTCCAAGTACGCTCTTAGGTAGAAGGGTAAGCAGTTTTTAAATCCCTCCAGCAATATCAAGTCACGCAGTCCCTTGTGGGTGCGCTGCATTTTTACAGAGCGGACCCAACGGCCAGACGTGATTTGCTTCAGCCACTCAAACTCCAAGTAGGTTTGCATGGATTTCTTACAGGTGTCCTGGAATTGCTGGCGATACATCTCTGAGACTAACTCATAGGAGCTAAGGATGGCAGCCTTGGCCTGGTCGTGATTAGTGGACACATCAGGAGTCTGCATGGGCTCTCCCTGATAGCTAACCTTGAATTAAAAGGTCCAGATATCTGGTAGCCATTTTAGCTGTCCTGTTACTTTCTCAAAAGTGACAAAAAAGGATTGCACACCACTCTCTTCAAATTTAGGAAGGGATCTAGCGTACTTAAGGGCCTCAGAGAGTGGTTCTCGGGTAGGGAGGTTTGGGCTGTTACCAGATAGAGAGAGGTTCTCCCCAGCAGCTTCCATCTGTCTAATCTCTCTCTCCCTTCGCACTGCTAACTCCATTTCCCATTTTCAGAGCTGGAATTCTACTTTCTCCCCTTACCTCTCCTGAGCTTCTAACTCTCTCTCTCTTTCCCTCTCTTGAACTTCTCTTTCTCCCGCCCTTTCCCTCTCCTGAAACTCTAGCTGCATTCTGAGCTTTTCCAGCTTGAGTTTGGCTAGGGGAAGGGGCTCGGTGTGAGGGGCTAACTCCTCATCTACCTGTTCTAATTGATAAGTGGGTTTCAATTGCTCAACCTGCAACCTGAGGGGGGAGGCAGGGCTATAGTGGTATGGTCTTTGGACTTGGACTCTAGAGACCCAGGGTAATGCTCTGGGGACCTGGGTTTGAATCCCACCATGGCAGATGGTGAAATTTGAATTCAGTAAAAATCTGAAATTAAAAGTCTGATGATGACCATTGTTGATTGTTGCAAAAACCCATCTGGTTCACTAATGTCCTTTAGGGAAGGAAATCTGCTGTCCTTACCTGATCTGGTCTACAGGTGACTCCAGACCCACAGTAATGTGGTTGACTCTTAAATGCCCTCTGAACAAGGGCAATAAATGCTGACCTTGGCAACAATGCCCACATCCCATGAATGAATAAAGAAAAAAAACTGGAGTAACTCACTTCTTTTGACATTACCAGGTATTTTAACTCATATCCCCTGAACTACAGCTTCCAATTGTTCTGAGCTTAGGGATGCTAATATTTTGCCATTGAAGTCTCCTTGTTTTACCAACAACTGTGCATCAAAATTTGCCACATTATTTAGTGTTAGGGGAAGGGAATTTTGCTGCAGTAGCTTAATTGTGGTTTAGAGATCATTTCAGCTACTGAACTTTCCCTCTTGGCTTCCAGCTGGTTCTCTTTGTTTCAGATTAGGCTCATTCCTGAAAGTTGGACTCGGCCAAATGTTTGGTCAGATTTTGGTTTGCTTGTAATAGATCTATCCCAGGCCTGAGCTCCCAATTTCTGTTATGGATAGGTGAGAGAGACAAACTGAACTTCTTTATCCTCTCACCATCTGCCTGTAAAGAGGTGTTTTTAATTGTTTAAAACTAGATTGTGGCGTGTTTCCCCAAACCCTCAGTTTGTGTGGTCCAATTTTTATAAGTAACTCACAGCAAACTCTCTTTATGATTAATTCAAAAGGCTAGTTTATTCTACATGAAAACCAGGGGGATCTTCCCAACTTAACGCACACAATTACCTAAGAAGGATAGAAAAGAGGGGGCAGAATTTTACGACAGCGGGATTTTATGTTCCCGCTGAAGTCAATGAGGTTTGAATGTCTCGCCACATTTTATAGCCCCATCCCCGCTGAAATGGGACCGTAAAATCCTGCCCAACTATGGATAACAACAGTAAGAGAACCACAGATTTCCAGAATCCAGAAGGTCAAAGTCCATAGGGAATTTCCTTTGTAGAGTAGTTCAATTCAAATGAGGCCCTGATTAGAGACAGCAGCACAAAAGTCCTTTAAAGCAAATGATGATGCAGCATGATGAGATGTCTGTTCCTAGACTGCTTGGCAGGTGATGGTCAGATGCCTTTAAAATAAAACAGGCTTCGAGGAGTTGAGAGGTGGTGGCTGGCTGCTTGGTCAGCCGGGAACCATGCTGTTGTTCTTTTTAGGCTGGGGGTAATCAGCAGACGGCCAATTTCTCAGTTCTCAACTGCATAAAGAGATTTCAAAATGGTCATCAAGTCATGTGACCTTCTTCCTGCATAATGATTTCCAAAGAGATGTTTATCTGGTGTCTGGGTCTGGCTTTTGATTTATGGCTCATAAGTCTGAGTCATTAGCCTCTGAAAGAATCACCATCCATGTTGAAAACCCTGTTTCAGGGAGCCATTGCCTAGGTAAACCCTGTGACTCCGCTAAAAGGGTAAGCTTATATAGATGCAAATGATGTTCATTTTCCCCTCAATGCTCTCCTTTTTAAATGGGCCTGGACAGTCCCAGGAGTGAGATGGGCCTGTTAACACTCCTACAGGAATAACGTGTTTCAATCTCTGCAAGCCCCCTGCTTTTGTGATTATAATGTCCCTACAATGGGATGTAAGGTCGGTAAGGATGAAAGGGGGCTTGTTTTGTTCTTGTAACACCTGTTGGAAATTTCCAGGACAGGTGAACAATCATGTGAGTCATGTGACCTGTAGCAGTCATCGTTTGGTTCAGCGAAAGTAGCATAAAAGAGAATCCAAAAGTCTTATTTGGACATAAAAATAGTAAAAAGCTACTAAAAGGGGGGGTGGGCCCAATTAGTGACCAGAAAAAGGATCTATGCATAGAGACAGAGGGATGAGGTACCAGATGAAAACTTTGTATCTAGATCAAGGAAGGTGAAGGAAAAAGATGCCTCCAAAGTCACAGTGAAAGAGGAGGTAGTTAAGATACTGAATAGACTAAAAAAATGATAAAGAGGAGGTATTAGAAAGGCTGGTTGGACTTAAACATGTTAACTCAACAGGACTGGATCAGATGCATCCGAGGATGCTGAGGGAAGTAACGGCAGGTACTGACCATAATCCCCCATTCTCCTTAGACACAGGGCTGGTGCCAGACAACTGGAGGATCGCAAACGTTACATTTGAAAAAGGATGTGAGGAAAAACACAGCATCTACAGGCCAATCAGTCTAGCATCAGTGATGGGAAAGCTTTCAGAAACAATAATGCAGCATAACATTGACGGTCATTTGGGAAGGCTGGATGTATTACGGAAAACTAGCATGGGCTTATTAAATTGCGTTTAACTAACTTGATTGAGTTTTTTGATGAGGTATCTGTGAGGGTGGATGAGGGAAATATGGTTGAAGAAGCGTATGGACTTTGAAAAAGCATTTGATAAAGTGCCACAAAATAGGCTTGTCAGCAAAGTGGAAGCCTGTGGAATAAAAGGTACAGTGGGAGTATGGATACGAAGCTGACTGAGAGACAAAAAACAGAATAGTAGTGAATGGTTGTTTCTCGGACTGAGGAAAATATACAGTTAGCGTTCCCCAGGGGTCAGCACTAGGACCGCTGCTTTTCTTGATCTGTATTGATGACCTAGACTTGACTGTGCAGGGCACGATTTCAAAATTTGCAGATGACCAAAAACTTGGAAGCATTGTGAACTGTGAGGAGGACAGTGATGGACTCTTGTATACAGATATACTGGTGGAATGAAAGGATGGGTGGCAGATAAATTTCAAATGCAGGGAAGTATGAAGTGAAACATTTTGGGAGGAAGAATGGTGAAAGGCAATATATAATAAAGGTATAGTTCTAAAGGGGGGATGCAGGAGCAGAGAGACCTGGGGATCCACAAGCATAAATTGCTCAAAGTGGCACGTTAAGAATGTGATTAAAAAGGCATATGAGGTCTTGGGCTTTATAAATAGAGACAAAAAGTACAAAAGTAAATAATTGTGGTGAATCTTTGTGAAACACACTGTCTTGGCATTAATTGTGGTGTCCAATTATGTGCATTGCACTTCAGGAGGATTTTAATGTTTTATAGAGAGTGCAGGAATGATTTATGAGAATGGTTCCAGAACTGAGAGACTAAGGATAGATTGGGCAAGGTGGGAGTGTTCTCCTTAGAGGAGAAAAGTTTGCAGGGAGATTTGATAGATGTGTCTGAAATTGTGAGGGATTCAACAGAGCAGAAAGAGAGAAATTGTTCTTGTATGCATTGTAAAGTAAAACCTTTCATTCTTTTTTAGGGATCACCTGACTGTACTGACAAATCAACCCTAAATGCGGGTAATCTTAGGGGTGGAGTTTTCTAGTTGTGGACTTGGTTCAAGTATGTAGCTTCTTCAGGAGCTCTGTAACTAAAGTTAACTGTTTCTAACAAGAAATCTGTTCGGTACATCAAGTTTATTATGAATGATGACGAGGATAAATAGCTCTGACACTGCACCTCATCTCCTGAATGTGAGTATATCACTTTCTAAGGAAAGAAAGAATGTTATATTCACCAGTCATGCCACTCTTTGGCAGAGTCAGTCCAAATGACTCTTCCATGGAAGAATGGAGCCAGTATATAGAACACCTAGGTTTCTATTTTGTGGCAAATGAAGTAACAGGAGAGGAGAAGAAGAAAACAATTCTTCTAAGTGTCTGCAGGAGCAAGACATATAGCCTCATCCATAGTCTGACGGTCCCGAACGCACCCAATTCCAAATACTTTAATGAGCTAGTCGACCTTGGGAAGATACATTTTCAGCCTAAACCATCGGTGATTATCCAAAGATTTAAGTTCAGCTCTAGAGTAAGGGTCTCAGGTGAGTCAACTGCAACGTATTGAAGCTAAAACAGTTAACTGAGCACTGCAACCTCGGAGATACTCTCGATGTGTTGTGAGATCATTTAGTTTGCAGCGTATACAACGATGCCATTCAGCGCTGTTTACTTGCAGAAGTTAACATTGATTTGAAATGCACCATGGAAATAGCGCTATCAATGGTGAGCGCTGAGAGGGACTCGCAGGCTTTGCAGAGTGTGCAACATGGTGCCGTTCTTCAGTTGGGGCAGGAAGTGACTGCTGGGCATGGCGCAGAAACAATTGCAAAGCAGGAAACAATCTTTACTGCTCGAAAAAGCAAAAAGGAATATTGGAAGCATCTCATCAGCAATTCAGAAATTAATTTGTGACCGATGTGCAGGTAACCATGTACTGGAAACCTGCAGATTTAAAGAGGCGGAATGCCACTACTGTCACAAAAAAGGGCATGTTATAAAGCAATGCAGGGCGAAATCAAGACAGCCAATCAGACAGCAGGCCAAAAGGATTGCAGTGCACAATATAACTGAACCAGAAGCTGCTGATACTGATATCTATTCTATATACAATGTCAAAGCAGTGAAAACTGAACCAATCACTGTCACCCTTCAAGTGAATGGGAAGCCTCTAGTCATGGAGGTTGACACAATAGCATTGGCCACAGTGGTGGAAGAACACATCTTTAAGTACCTTAGAGAAGGTACCCAGCCACTGAATCTGGAGCAAACCAAGGCTCAGCTGAAGACATACACTGGAGAGGCATCACCTCAGAACCTGTATCCTACAGGCAGCAGACAGCCCATCTTCCAGTGATTGTTGCAACAGGTGAAGGACCTAGTCTTCTGGGCCGTGATTGATTAAAAGAAATTAAGCTGAACTGGTCAGAAATTTTTCAAGTTAGAACAGGGGGAGTTCCTGAGTTGTTAAAAAAGTATGACAACATATTTCATGATGAATTGGGAAAGATAAAAGGCTTACAAGCAAAAATATATGTCGATTCAGAGGCGACACCCCAGTGCTTTATGGTCAGACCCGGGCCTAAAGCAGAAGGGAGATGCAGGATTGTGCCACTTAGAGAAGCTCGGAACAATCCAGCCAGTCCAACTTTCAGAATGGGCAGCACCCAGAGGCCCTGTGATGAAACCAGATCAAACCATTCACATTTGAGGAGACTACAAATTAACTGTGAACAAGGCAAATATCCAATCCTGAGGATTGAAAACCTGTATGCTAATCTTGCTGGAGGAAATCCTACACCAAATTGGACATGAGCCATGCATACCAACAGCTAGAGCTGGACAGCACATCTGGAGCATATGTAACCATAAACACGCACAAGGGTCTGTACCAATATACACCCCCTCCCTTTGGTGTGTCATTTGCCTGTGTGATTTTCCAAAGAACCATGGAAAGCCTACTACAAGGACTTCCCCAAATAGTATTGTACCTGGATGATGTCCTGATTAAAGGATCAACGGAAGCTGAACACTTGGCCAACCTAGAAGAGGTTTTAAGGAGATTTTTAGAAGCTGGTGCACAATTGAAGAAAGAGAAGTGTATTTTCCAAGTGACTGAAGTAACTTATTTGGGTGCCCAAGGGTTGCATCCAGTAGAGGAGAAAGTCAGGATAATCAAGGAGGTGAAAAAAACAAAAAAACTGCGGATGCTGAAAATCCAAAACAAAAACAGAATTACCTGGAAAAACTCAGCAGGTCTGGCAGCATCGGCAGAGAAGAAAAGAGTTGATGTTTCGAGTCCTCATGACCCTTCGACAGAACTTGAGTTCGAGTCCAAGAAAGAGTTGAAATATAAGCTGGATTAAGGTGTGTGTGTGGGGGTGGAGAGATAGAGAGAGAGAGAGGTGGAGGGGGGGGTGTGGTTGTAGGGACAAACAAGCAGTGATAGAAGCAGATCATGATGATCTGCTTCTATCACTGCTTGTTTGTCCCTACAACCACACCACCCCCCCACCTCCACCTCTCTCTCTCTCTATCTCTCCGCCCCCCCACACACACACCTTAAACCAGCTTATATTTCAACTCTTTCTTGGACTCGAACTCAAGTTCTGTCGAAGGGTCATGAGGACTCGAAACGTCAACTCTTTTCTTCTCCGCCGATGCTGCCAGACCTGCTGAGTTTTTCCAGGTAATTCTGTTTTTGTAATCAAGGAGGTGCCCTTTCCTGCCAGTGTCACTGAACTCAAGTCTTTTTCGGGCATGATAAATTATTACAGTTGCTTCTTGCCAAATTTATCAACAGTGTTATCCCCTTTACATATTATTGAAGAGGAACCATCGTTGGTCATGGATGGCGCAACAAGAAGAAGCTTTCATAATGGTCAAGAGCTATGACATTCATCATCTTTGCTAGTACATTATGACCCATCAAAAGAATTAATATTAACCCGTGATGCATTTCCCTATGATTTGGGAGCTGTGTTGTCACAGTGTGGAAGATGGTTCCAAAAGACCAATAGGCTTTGTCTCCAGAACGCTCTGTGGCTGAGAAGGGTTACTCACAATTTGAAAAAAGTTTTTCTGTAATATTTGGAGTAAAGAAGTTCCATCAATATTTGCATTGTCAACATTTCACCATCGTGTCAAATCACAAACCATTAATGGGTTTATTTAGCGAAGATAAAGCAATTCCGCTGAAAGCCTCCACCAGAATTCAACAATGGAATTGATTTTGTTGACATATGAGTACACCTTTATGCACCGCCCGGATGTGCATATAGCAAATACAGACACCCTCAGTCATCTTCCTTTGCCAGATAGCATTACACATGCTCCAGTGCCACAAGAAGTTGTACTTGTGTTGAATTTCCTGGAGTCCTTGATGGTCTGTGTGAAGCAAATAAAGAATTGGACAAATTGGGATCCAATTTTATCAAAAGTCCGAGACCAGGTATTGCAAGGATGGTCGAGTACACCAGTGTCTGAAGAGATAAAACCATCCCATGCCCGTAAAACTGAGTTAAGTTGTCAAGATGGATTCTTTTTGTGGGGAGCAAGAGTTGTTGTCCCTTCGCTTGGAAGAGAACCCCCCTTGACAAGAGCTTCACAGTGCGCATCCTGGCCTTTCAAAAATGAAGATGCTTGTGCGAAGCTATATTTGGTGGCCGGGTATAGACAGTGATATAGAAAAAGTAGTGAAAAATTGTCTCCAGTGTCAGCAACAGCAGAAGTTGCCCGTTTCAGCTCCATTGCATCCTTGGGAGTGGCCTGGTCGACCCTGGATTAGACTACATATAGACAATGTAGGTCCATTTTTAGGTACCATGTTTTTGGTGACCATTGACGTGCATTCAAAGTGGATGGTTGTGGATGAAGTGAGATCACCGACATCATGTGTAACTATTGAAAAGCTGTGCCAATGTTTTAGTGTACATGGCCTACCAGAAGCCATTGTTTCGGATCATGGTACTGCCTTCACTAGTACAGAATTCCAGAGATTCATGAGCTTAAATGGGATTAAACATATTAAACCATGCACCATATCATTCATCATCCAATGGGTTAGCAGAAAGAGCAGTACAAACTTTTAAAATAGGAATGAAGAAGTTATCCCAAAGGATGTTAGGAACACAGATTTCATGGGCAGAATTTTCTGCCTGTTGTGTGGGTGGGCCCGACCCAATCTCCAGCGGGCGGGGAGCCGATCCCCACCGGAGAAGCAGGCCCCACCGCCATTTTACGTGGACGGGCCAATTAAGGCCCGCCCAGCGTGACGTCCGGCGGCAAGCGCTATGCGCTTCCTGTGCGAGTGGGGTTATTCCCCAAAAGCGAGAGTGCGCTTTTACACACATGCGCACGAAAGAGTGCACATCTCCCTGAGGCTAAGTGCTGCCTCAGGGAGATCGCGTCCACTTTGAAGAAGATTGAAAATAGAAAAAAAATATTCCCTAACATGTCCCCCTCATGCGACAATGTCATGAGTTGGGACATGTTCACAATTTACACTATAACTTTATTAAACTTTTTAAAACCCTGCATGAAACCTCATCCCACCGGTGGATGAGGTTTCATGTTTTTTCAGAAGCCCGCCGGGGCTCCTGGCCGACCTGCCAACCTTAAGGTTGGACGGGCAGGTCCTTTAATTGTTTAAATGATCCTGTCAATGGCCTCAATTGGCCATTGACAGGTCGGCGGGCCTGCAGCTGATTTTGCTGCGCCCCCGCCTTCCTGAAGATTTAAATGGGGCGGGATGACGTCGGGGGTTCCACCCAATGTCATCCTGCATAATTTTACTCATCGGCGAGTGGACCCCATCCCCTGCTCACCAACGGCAAAATTCTGCCCCATGATTTGTTCTCAACTATCGAACGATTCTTCATACAGCTACTGGTTCCACACCGTCTGAATTACTAATGAAATGTCGCCTTCGTGCCAGTTAAGTCTAGTGTTTCCTAATTTAGAAGGGAAGGTAGAGAAGAACCAGGATAGCCAGAAAGTGAATCATGATATTCACAGTAAAGGTTGAAAATTTACTGTGGGGGAGGCAGTTTTCGTGCAAAATTTTGTGAACTGGACCTAGGTGGGTTCCTGGTAAAATTATCTCTGAAACAGAACCTATGTCATGTCAAGTGGAAGCGGAAAACCAGATTGTTCGAAACATGTGAATCACCTAAGAAGTAGAGAGACATTCCAACAACCAGTTACTGCACCTGAAATTGAAGTCAAACCTTTAATCCTTGAGGTGCCAGATCGACATAGAATAGACAAACCTGAAGTAAATAATTTTGGACTGCCATTGTCTAAGGATGACCCTGTTGCTGCAGCTCCTGATCAAGCTGATCCAGTGGGAGAATCAAGTTGTAGAGTTATGTCGTTCTAACCACATTAGAAAACCGTGTCAGAGACTTAATCTATAATCGCATGAACTGTTTATATTTGTATATGTAATGGATTAAGATATTCTTGTAAATAAGAGATGTAAAAAAAATTAAAGGGGGAGGAGTGTAATGATTGTAAGTAAAATATTTCATACTGTTTCAGGGATCACGTGACTGTATTGCTAAATCAACCCTAAGTGCAGTGTCGTGAAAGTATAATAATTTTCATAATATTTTTCAGGTTTATTGTGAAGTAGGTTTATGGGGGTAAGTATAGTTGGGTGTGTGTTTTAATTGCATTTGGAGGCAAGTAGACTACAAGCTTTAACTCATCAAAAGGAGCGAGGTGCTTGACATGCTAATGAGTAAATATGGATGCTGGCTTAGCATGTAAGGTGTGAAGGGATTTTGCATTTTTAGGTAAATGAAGGGAGATTTGGATATCAAAGGGATTTTAGCCTGTTTACAACAGGCCTGATAAGCAAGGTTAAAGAATGCGTCTATTTTTCCCAAAGGTTACTAGCAATGTTGACAACATGGAAGTTTTATATTATGAGGAAGATACAGTTTCAAAAACATATGGAACAATAGAATTTACAAAGTAAAAAGAGAGGAACATATATAAAGGAGAATGAAAAGCATTTGTGCATAAGTCTTCTGTCTTACAAAGTGGAGTTGGAGAAAAGCCATTTGGAATTCCACTGTCCAGGGTATTGTGTTAACTTGCTGAGTTTGTATTAAATCTAAAATCTATTTTGGACCGTTGCCTCGGATAAGCATCTGAAGATTAAAAATTTGCAGGGTTATAGGGTAAGGTTGGGAGAGTGGGACCAGCTGAATTGCTGTTGTAGAGAACTGGCATGGATTTGATGGTCTAAATAGCTTTCTTCTGTGCTGTAACCATCTGATGGTTCAATTCTTTGAGTTAGTATATGGAGAGTTTTAGGTACCCATTGAGGACTGGCCCTGGGTGGGGGTGGGGTGGGGGGGGGAGTGGGTGTGGTGAGGGTGTGGGGGTGGGAGTTGGACCTGGTGGAAGTGTGTGCGGAGGAGAGTCGGGCTTGGTGGAGGGGTCCCCATGGAGGGGGGGATGGGGTAATAGCCCCATAGTGGCTAGGGGGAATCCCGTGGGCAGGGGAGTTTCTGTCAGGGTGGGAGGGGTAGACCTTTGGGCATTGAGGGAGTGCCGTGGTGGGGTAGTCAGAGGGTTGGGGATATCCTCTCAGGGTTCAAAGGTATGCTGGGAGTCCTGTGGGGGGGTCGGTGAGAGTCTGTACAACAGTTGCGCAGAAACTAGAATTGGTTTTAATTCTTCTACCTTTTTCTAGAAACTATTGGTGTAACACAGTCTGAACAATCCAAAGTTTGCAATTTAAATTGCATTTTCAGATAGTTCCTAATGCAGGGCAATTGCCCATGGGAAGTTTGCACTTCTGGACAACTGCTGTTCAAAAGGCAATGGCAAACTCAGCCGTGTCGACCCTGCAAAGTCCTCCGTACTAACATCTGGCAGCTAGTGCCAAAATTGGGAGAGCTGTCTCACAGACAGCAACAGCCTGACATAGTCATACTCACGGAATCATATCTTACAGATAATGTCCTAGACTCCACCATCACCATCCCTGGGTATGTCCTGTCCCACTGGCAAGACAGACTTAGCAGAGGTGGTGCACAGTGGTATACAGTTGGGAGGGAGTTACCTTGGTGGGAGTCCTCAACATTGACTCCAAGCCCCATGAAGTCTCATGGCATCAGATCAAACATGGGCAAGGAAACCTCCTGCTGATTACCACGTACCACCCTCCCTCAGCTGATGAATCAGTGCTCCTCAATGTTGAACGCCACTTGGAGAAAGCACTGAGGGTGGTGAGGGCCCAGAATGTACTCTGGGTGGTAGACTGCTAGTCTAGTACTCTGGGTGGTAGCTGCTAGACTAGTACTCTGGGTGGTAGCTGCTAGACTAGGTCTGCAGCAGGTGGTGAGGGAACCAACAAGAGGGAAAAACATACTTGACCTCATCCTCACCAACCTGCCTGCTGCAGATGCATCTGTCCATGACAGTATTGGTAGGAGTGACCACCATATAATTGGGGAGACCAAGTCCCGCCTTCACACTGAGGATACCCTCCATCATGTTGAATAAATGAATAAATAAAATATAACACCATTAAAAATGATACATTGTTGAATAAATTATAATTCTATTTAAGGTAGGGTGTAAATGCTTTAGAAGCAGTTCGGGGAAGGTTTACCGTGCTAAATGGAATAGATTTCGAACAGATCTAGCAACTCAAGACTGGGCGTCCATGAGGCGCTGTGGGCCATCAGCAGCAGCAGAATTGTACTCAAACACAATCTGTAACCTCATGGCCTGGCATATCCCCCACTCTACCATTACCATCAAGCCAGGGGATCAACCCTGGTTCAATGAAGAGTGCGGGAGGGTCAGGAACAGCACCAGGCATACCTGAAAATGAGGCGTCAACCTGGTGAAGCTATAACACAGGACTACTTGCATGCCAAACAGCATTAGCAGCAAGTGATAGACAGAGCTAAGTGATCACACAACCAATGGATCAGATCTAAGCTCTGCAGTCCTGTCACACCCAGTTTTGAATGGTGGTGGACAATTAAACAACTCACTGGAGGAGGAGGCTCCAAAAATATCCCCATCCTCAGTGGTGGGGGAGCCCAGCACATCAGTGCAAAAGATAAGGCTGAAGCATTTGCTACAGCCTTCAGCCAGAAGTGCAGAGTGGATGATCTATCCCTGCCTCCTCTCGGGGTCCCCAGCATCACAAATGCCAGTCTTCAGCCAATTCAATTCACTCCACATGATATCAATATATGGCTGAAGGCACTGGATGGTGCAAAGCCTATGGGCCCTGACAATATTACGGCAATAGTACTGAAGACTTGTGCTGCAGAACATGCTGCACCCCTAGCCAAGCTGTTCCAGTACAGTTACAACACTGGCATCTACCCGGCTATGTGGAAAATTGCCCAGGTATGTCCTGTGCACAAAAAAAGCAGGACAAATCCAACCATGCCACTTACCACCCCATCAGTCTACTCTCAATCATCAGTAAAGTAATGGAAGGGGTCATCAACAGTTATATCAAACGGCACTTGCTTAGCAATAACCTGCTCACTGATGCCAAGTTTGGGTTCCGCCAGGGCAGCTCAGCTCCTGACCTCATTTCAGCCTTGGTTCAAACATGGAAAAAAGAGCTGAATTCCCGAGGTGAGGTGAGAGTGACTGCCCTTGTCATCAAGACTACATTTGACTGAGTGTGGCATCAAGGAGCCCTAGCAAAACTGGAGTCAATGGGAATCAGGGGGAAAACTCTCCACTGGTTGGAGTCAGACCTAGCCCAAAGGAAGATGGTTGTGATTGTCGGAGGTCAGTCATCTCAGCTCCAGGACATCACTGCAGGAGTTCCTCAGGGTAGTGTCCTGGGCCCAACCATCTTCAGCTGCTTCATCAATGACCTGCCTTCCATCATAAGGTCAGAAGTGGGGATGTTCGCTGATGACTGCACAATGTTCAGCACCATTTGCGACCCCTCATATACTGAAGCAGTCCACGTCCAAATGCAGCAAGACCTGGGCAATATCCAGGCTTGGGCTGACAAGTGGCAAATAACATTCGCGCCACACAAGTGTCAGGCAATGACCACCTCCAGCGCGAAAGAATCTAACCATTGCCCCTTGATGTTCAATGCCATTACCATCACTGAATCTCCCACTATCAACATCCTGGGGGTTACCACTGACCAGAAACTGATCTGGACTAGACATATCAATACTGTGGCTCGAAGAGTAGGTCAGAGGCTGGGAATCCTGCGATGAGTAACTTACCTGACTTCCCAAAGCCTGTCCACCATCTACAAGGCACAAATCAGGAGTGTGATGGAATACTCTCCACTTGCCTGGATGAGTGCAGCTCCCACAACACTTAAGCAGCTTGACACCACCCAGGACAAAGCAGCCCACTTGATTGGCACCACATCCACAAGTTTCACTCCCTCCACCACTGACACACAGTAGCAGCAGTGTGTACTATCTACAAGATGCACAGCAGGAATTCACCAAGGCTCCTTAGACAGCACCTTCCAAACCCACGACCGCTAATAACTAGGAGGACAAGGGCAGCAGATAGATTGAAACACCACCACCTGGAAGTTCCCCTCCAAGTCACTCACCATCCTGACTTGGAAATATATCACCATTCCTTCACTGTCATTGGGTCAAAATCCTGGAACTCCCTCCCTAACAGCACTCTGGGTGTACCTACACCACATGGACTCCAGCGGTTCAAGAAGGCAGCTCACCACCACTTTCTCAAGGGCAATTAGGGATGGGCAATAAATGCTGGCCCAGCCAGCGAAGTCTACATCCCATGAATGAATTAAAAAAAAACCTTACCTGCGAAAGCCTAGGAGTTGGTTCCCCAGTGTATCTTTGGGGTATCCCATAGTTACACTGCCTGGAGCTCAGAATGTACAGCCCATTAAAAAAGTTAACTTTAGTTGAAGAAGTTTGCATTTCTTGTTATTTCTAATGCATTTTATCTGCTATGGGTGGATGTCCTGCCTCTGTTGAGATTTTCCATTGTTTGCCTCTTGGTGATGTGGGTGGTCCTGACTGTCTACACCAGGGGCTGAATTATACAAGATGTCTTGATCCCCGATTTTTTATTTGGGGCAGGGAGACCAGCCAGGAGAAGAATGGCTGCCCTGGAGACTTTTATGGCCAATTGACTGTTCACAGGCTGGAGATGGGGCTTCCTACCCTTAAGCACAGGAAGCCCCACCTCAGAGAACTGCTGACCAATCAGAGGCTGGCAGCTCTCAAGTACCGACAGTGCCATCCTGAACAGTGGCCACTGCTGGTACTGCATTCAGGGTTTGAGGAGGCGTTCAGCAATGGATTGTAACGTTGTAAGCGTTTGAGGGCTGGGGAGGAGTGTTGGCGAGGGGGGTGGCCACTGAAGGGCTTCAATTGGCCCACTGGCAGGCAGACTGCCTGGCATTACCCATGTTGCTGGTAAAATTGCAGTAAGGGCAGGGGTGGATAGGTAGGCAGCAGATAGGCCGCCCACTGGATTTAATGTGCGCCCCACCCTCCCCTAACTTCAAAACTGCTGGAATGGGAGGGCTAAATCCAGCCTGAGGAGCTTGAGATATCATCCTGCTCTGTGAGATGCTGTAGGGTGCCTGCATTGCAGATTCATGATGTAGTTTTTGTGATTTCCTCAGCTGTGGACCTTGTATTGCCCAATGTGGGAAGCTCTGGTTTGGAAGCTGCAGTCACCCTATTACTTTTGAAGAAACAGCAACTCCCAGCATTAACTGCACACTAAATCATCATTGCAACCTCAGCAAGAAATCACAGCCAACAATTCTCCCACAGATCAGAGCTACAAATTAACCTTTAGTTTACCTTAGAAATGAAGAAGATTTAACATGGCATTACTTGTCCAACGAGTGACTTTATTTAACCACACCTGCAGTATGCTATGATAAGTGACCAATTTAATTGACATAAGTGTGAGAATGAAGACCAAACATTCATGATTACAATGACACAGCTTTGGCCATGAGTGATTTAACATGAGATAATGGCAGGGCCTAATTTCTTCAGTCAAAGTAGCATAGTGACAAACACGGGGCAAAACTCAGTCTGAAACTTAAAAGGTAGAGCAAAACATGTGATTCCTAAACTGAGAGACCAATTGTTATGACAGTCACTCTGGAGCTCTGACCTTTTCTATAGCAGACTGCAGTTAATTGGACCTTTGATTCAGCTTTGATTCAGTTCCGATTGCCTGTTAGGTCAATACCTGCCAATGATATCCCTACTGTAGCTGTAAGTATTTGACAGCGATCAGTGCTGCTGCTGATGTTTCAATAAATGCTGGAGGTGTCCCTTTAGCTCTGGAGATGTGCCTCTTATGCATCATTGTATGAGGAAACTTGCTTTGGCCTGTTTATCTCCTTTCCTCCTTTGGATTGCCAACTCTGGATGAATGTATTCTTGGAGGTTCCCACTGCCAATGCTCCCCACTGGTCACCTGACCCATTGTCCTTGTGATGCAGGGCCTTAATACACAAATTGGAAAGGGAATAGACTCTTCACTATCCAATTGGATGATTCTGGACTACAGTCGGACAGACTTTTTCCCACTTTCAATATTTTTATAATTAATCAACTAAAATATTTGTCTTTGCTTGTGTTTCTCTCAGTAATGCAAATGGGTATTCCATTTTGGAGGCTGATGAGGGCACTGGTTCCTCCAGGGATTGTGGACAGAGCCAAGATTCTGGCACCATAAGCAGCCTGTCTGTACAAGAGGGGACGAAGGGAGGAAGAGCAATAGTAATAGGGGATTCTATAGTCAGGGGAACAGATAGGCACTACTGTGGCCGTCAACGTGATTCCAGGATGGTGTTTTGCCTCCTTGTTGCCAGGGTCTGGGACGTCACTGAACAGCTGCAGGGCATCCTGAAGGGGGAGAATGATAGGGTCATGGTACATGCTGGTACCAAAGACATGGGTAGAAAGAGGGAAGAGGTCTTGCATCAAGAATTCAGGGAGTTAGGCAGTAGACTAAAAAGCAAGACCCCTCGGGTCGTAATCTCTGGATTACTCCCAATGCCACGTGCTAGCGAGCTCAGAAACAGGAGAATAGCGCAGATGAACACATGGCTTAAGAGCTGGTGCAGGAAGGAGAGTTTTAGATTCCTGGATCACTGCAAACATTTCTGGGGAAGGTGGGACTTGTACAAGTGGGACAGCCTATACCTGAACCAGAGCAGGACTAACATCTTTGCGGGTGGGTTTGCTAGTGCTGTTGGGAGGAGTTTAAACTAATTCAGCGGGGGAGGGGACACAGAATGTTACCAAAATAGGGACACATCATAAAACAGTAAAACAATCAAGTCAGAGGGAGTACAGCTGCATTAAGTTTCAAGGGAGTAAGGCAAGGTTGGATGGCCTCTGCTTTAATGCCAGGAATATTACAGGTAAAACGGATGAGTTAAGGGTGAGGGTTGACATGTGGAATTGTAATATAGGAGCCATCACTGAGACGTGGTTGAGAGAGGAGCAGGATTGGCAGCTCAACATTCCGGGATATAGAATCTTCAGGCGAGACAGGGGAGGGGGTAAAAGAGGAGGAGGCATTGCATTATTAGTTAAGAAGTCAGTTACTGCAGTAAGGAGAGATGATATCTTGGAGGGGACATCGAATAAAGCTTTGTGGGTAGAGCTTAGGAATAAAAAAGGGGCAGCCACATTGTTAGGTGTTTATTATAGACACCCAGATAGTCAGTGGGAAATTGAGGAGTAAATATGTGCACAATTTGCGGAGGTGTGTAAAAACAATAACAACAGGGTAATTATATTAGGTGATTTCAACTTTCCCAACATTAATTGGGATGGACATAGTGTTAAGGGCTTAGATGGAGTGGATTTCTTGAAATGTGTACAGGAGAACTTTTTAGGTCAATATGTAGAGGGTCCAACAAGGGACGGCGCAGTGCTGGATCTAATTCTGGGGAATGAAGCCGGACAGATGGCTGAGGTGGTGATGGGGGAGCATTTTAGTGATAGCGACCACAGCATGGTACAATTTAAGCTTGTTATGGACAAAGAAATAGACAAGTTGCAAAAAAATGTTTTGGATTGGGGGAGAGTGGATTTTAGTAAAATAAGGCAGGATCTGGCCAAGGTAGACTGGGAATAGCTACTTGTGGGGAAATCTACAGAGAAGCAGTGGGGGGCATTCAAAAAGGAAATGGGGAGGGTACAGGCTCAACATGTAGCCTCTAGGGCGATGGAAAGGAATAACAAGCCCAGAGAACCATAGATGACCAGAGATATTCAGGATGTGATGAGAAGGAAAAGAGAGGCTTTTAGCAGGTACAAGGGAAGCAAATCAGCGGAAGCATTAGTGGAGTACAGAAAGTGCAGGGTGGAGCTTAAGAAAGCAATTATGAGAGCAAAGAGGGGATATGAGAAAGTTCTGGCTGGTAAAATTAGGGAAAATCCCAAGACATTCTATAAGTATATCAATGGGAAGAGGATAACCAGGGAAAGAGTAGGGACAATTAGGGACCAAGGAGGCAATCTATGGGTGGAGACAGAGGACATCGCTAGAGTGTTGAATGAATACTTCACATCCGTCTTCACCCAAGAAAATGGGGATGAAGGTATGGAACTCGGGGAGAGAGACTGTGAGGTTCTTCAACAAATTGATATAGGGAGTGACAAGGTATTGGAGGTTTTGGCAGGCAGAAAAGTGGACAAATCTCCAGGTCCAGATGATTTGTGTCCCAGACTGCTGAGGGAGGCAAGGGAGGAGATCACAGGGGCTCTAATCCAAATTTTTAATTCCTGTCTGGCCAAGGGGGAGATGCCAGAGGAATGAAGAACAGCTAATATGTTTCTGCTATTTAAGAAGGGTTGTAGAGATAAACCAGGGAACCATTGAGTCTCATGTCAGTGGTAGGGAAACTATTGGAGAAAATTCTGAGGGAGAGAATCTATCTCTACTTAGAGAGGCAAGGTTTGATCAAGGATAGTCAGCATGGCTTTGTCAGAGGGAGGTCATGCCTAACACATTTGATTGAATTTTTTGAGGAGGTGACCAGGTGTGTAGATGAGGGTAGTGCAGTTGATGTAGTTTATATGGATTTCAGCAAAGCCTTTGACAAGGTCGCACATGGGAGACTTGTAAAGAAGGCAAATGCACATGGGATACAGGATAATTTGATAAGGTGGATTCAAAATTGGTTTAGTTGTAGGAGACAGAGGGTGATGACAGAAGGATGCTTTAGTGAATGGAAGCCAGTGTCCAGTGGCGTATCACAGGGATCTGTGCTGGGTCCCCTATTATCTGTCATTTATATAAACGACAGACATGACTATATGGGGGGGTAGGGTTAGTAAGTTTGCGGATGACAGAAAGATTGGCCAGGTGGTTAACAGTGTGGTTGGGTGTCTTGGGCTACAGGAAGATATAGACGGGATGGTCAAATGGGCAGATAAGTGGCAGATGGAATTTAACCCTGAAAAGTGTGAGGTGATACACTTTGGAAGGAGTAATTTGACAAGGAAGTATTCAATGAATGGCATTACACTAGAAAGTTCAGAGGAACAAAGGGACCTTGGCATGTGTGTCCATAGATCTCTGAAGGCGGAGGGGCATGTTAGCAGGGTGGTGAAAAAGGCATATGGGATACTTGCCTCTGTCAATCGAGGAATAGATTACAAAAGTAGGGAGATCATGTTGGAGTTGTATAGAACCTTGGTGAGGCCACAGCTGGAGTACTGTGTGCAGTTCTGATTGCCACATTGTAGGAAGGATGCGAGTGCACTGGAGGGGGTGCAGAGGAGATTCACCAGGATGTTGTCTGGAATGAAACATTTAATTTATGAAGAGAGGTTGGATAGACTTAGGTTGTTTTCGTTGGAGCACAGAAGACTGAGGGGCGACCTGATCGAGGTGTACAAGGTTATGAGGAGCATGGACAGGGTGGATAGGGAGCAGCTGTTCCCCTTATTTGAAGGGTCAGTCTCAAGGGGACATAAGTTCAAGGTGAGGGGCAGAAGGTTTAGGGGGACGTGAGGAAAAGCTTTTTTTACCCAGAGGGTGGTGACGGTCTGGAATGCGCTGCCTGGGAGGGTGGTGGAGGTGGGTTGCCTCACATTCTTTAAAAAGTACCTGGATGAGCACTTGGCACGTCATAACATTCAAGGCTATGAGCCAAGTGCTGGTAAATGGGATTAGGTAGGTAGGTCAGGTATTTCTCACGTTTCGGTGCAGACTCGATGGGCCGAAGGGCTCTTCTGCACTGTGATTCTGTGATTCTGAATGCTATGGAGATTAGTCTTCAAGTGCCTGAGACTCCAGGATCAATCCTGGAGGGTAGACAACTCCACCTCATGAGAAGGAGGGAGTAGGTGTTTGTGACTTTTGATGTAATTTCAGTTGTAGATCTGGACCTACCTTCAGGAGGTGGAGGTGAAATTGTTTGGGGAGGTGGTAGAGGAGGGGTACTGCTGGCCTCGCTATGTAGCCATGGCAGGATCCCAGTGAATGTCCCCAAAAATTATTGGCGGCCTGGTCCCATCAGATCTCTGCCTTTTTCATGAAATTTTCTCTTCACCTTGCAAGGGGCAGAACATCTGTCAGCACAGTCATGATCCAGTGGCCTCAATTTTAACTTCAGAAACTTAATACAAACAAGGCTGACACTCCAGTGCAGTACTGAGGGAATGCTGCACCATTGGTTGTGTCGTCTTTCGGATGAAACATTAAACTGAAGGCTCCATCTGTCCTCTCAGGATGGCAAAGAGTTCTCCCTGATGGCCTAGCCAATGTTTGTCCCTCAACCAACATCATTATCTGGCCATCATCTGACTGCTGTTAGTAGGAGCTTGCTGTGTATAAATTGGCTGCTGTTAGCTGTGACTTTACAACAGTGACTACAATTTGCAAGTACTTCAGCAACTGTACATCACTTTGGATGGTCCTGAGGTTGTGAAAGGTGCTAAATAAATAGGCTCTTTCCCTTTAGTGTAACACAACATGCTGCCAAGTTCCCACTACAAAGGCAGTGAATCCTGCCCAATGACTACTTGAAACTCTCTTTCCTTTACTGCTGCAATGTCAAGGAGTGGAACTGGCTGCTAACAAAGCATGTTGGATCCTTGACTTTATAAACAGAGGCATAGAGTAGAAAATCAAGGAGGTTTTGCTAAACCTCTATGAATCATTAGAGTATTGTGGCCAGTTTTGGCCATCACACTTTAGGAAGGGTGCCCCAGAGAGGATACAGAAAATATAAACTAGAATGTTACCACGAATGACAGTTAGTTACATGGGGAGACTGAAGAAGATAGAGTTGTTATCCATAGAGCAGAGAAGGTTAAGAGGAAACCTGCTAAAGGTGTTCAAAAACATGAAGGGTTTGGTGGAGTAAATAAGGAGAAGTTTTCCCGTGGGTAACTAGGGGACACAGAGTAAAAGAAAGTGTCATGAGGAAAGGGTGATGCTCTGAAATGCACTGCCTGAACGAATGGTGGAAGCAAATTCAGTGGCAGCCTTTAAAAAGGGAAACCAATTCAGGGCTATGGAGAAAAGTGGGACTAATTTGTTCTAATTCCAAATAACTAGCATAGTAATGATGGGCTGAGTGGTCTCCTTCTATGTTCTGTCATTCTGCCGATGTCAGCAGCCCCGCAGCCATTGAATACACTGTAGACACAGGTGGGACTTCTGCCACTCACTCGGGATATGATTGGCCAGCAGCTCTCTAGTCCCAGCAGCGCCACTGGGAGCTGCAGGACTGCAGGCGGTCTCCACTGGTCTATGTGCTGGAGCCAGGATGGAGAGGGTGCAGAGGGTGTTGCGGTGAGGCCTTGGAGTGTGGGAGAGGCCTAGGGGTATTGATGAAGAGGCCAAAGAGGATGCTAGGCCTTGGGGGACCCAATCGAGAAAGAGGGCCAGTGATAGAAGGCCCACCCCCAACCTTCCTGTCCAAGGCCTGAGCAGCGTAACCTGCTGGACACTGCACTCACCCACCCTCCCACCCCATCCCTGAACTCCTCCTGCGGTCTCAGAATTGAAGCTGGGTAGGAAGCGGCCCTTAAATGGCAATTAATTGTTCTCTAGAGGGCCTCAATTGGGGTGAGGATGGGCGGGCTGCCCACCCTCACCTGCCTCCTGTAAAGGCAGGTCAGGAGCAGATGGGAGGCAGGGCAGGAAGGCCACTAGTGAATTTTACAGGCCCCACCTCCTGCAAGCCCTCCGGCAGGGACCCATAAAATTCTGCCCTATGATCCTAACTGATCCCTAAATCCTGTTGTGTGAACCAGCTGAAGATTCCAAGTTGAATCTAGCTTTGGCCACAATAGGAACAAAGCAGACACAACCACAGATACGTGTACATCTTTAGAAACATTCACCCAATGTTTAGCATCTCAACTTCTCATCATATCTGAGGGATTTTCTCCTGAGTCTGCGTTCCTCCACACTGGAAATTTTGGGTATAACAAATACCGGAAAGTGGGATGGATTTAGCTCACGCTTTGAAAGGAAGTCGCTCAATTTTCCATCTTAAGTGAAAGGAACACAGGCCATATCCGTCTGGTCTTAATTACACTTTTAAGAAATGTTTGCATTGCTCTAAAAGAAATATTACTACAGTGGGTGATGTTGGTCAGTTCATGTTAAACCTCCTGTAATGGGAGGTGTTGATCAGCTAGTGTTAATCCCCTTTAATGTGAGGTGCAATACAGCCAGTGTTAATCCCATGTAATTGGAGGTGTTATACAGTTAATGTTAATCCCCTGTAATTGGAGGTGCTGTACAGTCCGTGTTAATCCCATGTAATTGGAGGTGTTATACAGTTAGCGTTAATCCCCAGTAATTAGAGTCATGGTGGTCCACAGCACAGAGAAAGGCCCTTTGGCACATCGAGTCTGCGCCGGTCAAATAAGTACCTAACTATCCTAATCCCATTTTCCAGCACGTGGCCCATAGCTTTGTGTGCCATGACATCACAAGTGCACATCCAAGTACTTCTTAAACGTTATGAGGGTTTCGGCCTCTATGCCCTTCCAGGCAGAGAGTTCCAGATTCCCACCACCCTCAGGGTGAAAAATCCTTCCTCGCATCCCCTCTAAACCTCCTGCCCCCTACCTTAAATCTATGCCCCCTGGTTATTGATCCCTCCACTAAGGGGAAAAGTTCCTTCCTGTCTACCCTATCTATGTCCCTCATAATTTTATACATCTCAATCATGTCCCCCCCTCAATCTCTTCTGCTCCAGGGAAAATAACCCGTCTATCCAATCTCTCCTCATAACTAAAACTCTTCAGCCTAGGCAACATCTTGGTAAATCTCCTCTGCACTCTCTCTAGTGTAATCACATCCTTCCTCTAATGCAGATTCCAGAACTGCACGCAATACTCTAGCTGTGGCCTAACCAGCGTTTTATACAGTTCCAGCATAACCTCCATGCTCTTACATTCTATGCCTCGGCAAGTATCCCAAATGCCTTCTTAACCATCTTATCT
This sequence comes from Carcharodon carcharias, assembly GCF_017639515.1. NCBI lineage: Eukaryota > Metazoa > Chordata > Chondrichthyes > Lamniformes > Lamnidae > Carcharodon > Carcharodon carcharias. Next base: position 52,132,080 of record NC_054479.1, on the reverse strand, counting down.
ACCTGTCCCGCTACCTTAAGGGACCAGTAGACATGCACACCAAGATACTGCTGATTCTTGGTACATCTCAGGGTCCTACCATTCATTGTGTATTCCCGTGCATTGTTTCTCCTGCCCAAGTGCATCACCTCACACTTATGTGGATTAAATTCCATTTGCCACTGATGAGCCCATCTGACCAGCCCAAATATATCCTCATGTAATCTAAGGCTATCCTCTTCACTATTTACCACCCCACCAATTTTTGTGTCATCTGTGAACTTACTGATCAACCTTCCTACATTCAAATCTAAATCATTCATATATACCACAAACAGCAAGGGACCCAACACCAATCCCTGCGGAACCCCAGTGGACACAGGCATCCAGTCACAAAAACACCCCTCAACCATCACCCTCTGCTTCCTGCCACTCAGCCAATTCTGGATCATTTGCCAAATTGTCTTGGATCCCATGGGCTCTTACCTTCATTATCAGTCTCCCATGTGGGTCCTTATCAAAAGCCTTGCTGAAGTCCAAGTAGACTACGTCAAATGCATTGCCCTCATCTACACACCTGGTCACCTCTTCAAAAAATTCATGAAGATAAAAGCAAAATACTGCGGATGCTGGAAATCTGGAACAAAAACAAAAATACCTGGAAAAACTCAGCAGGTCTGACAGCATTTGCAGAGAGGGATACGTCTCCCACCCCCCTCTACCAGTTTATATTTCACCTCATTTCTATATTTCTTAGTTCTGATGAAGGGTCATACGGACTTGAAACGTCAACTGTGTCCCTCTCCGCAGATGCTGTCAGACCTGCTGAGTTTTTCCAGGTATTTTTGTTTTTGGTCAGACATAACCTCCCCTTAATAAAACCATGCTGACTGTCCTTGAATAATCCCTGCGTTTCCAAGTGTAGATTAATTCTGTCCCTCAGAATTGCTTCCAATAGCTTCCCCGCCACTGAGGTGTTGTACAGTCAGTGTTAATTCCCTGTAATTGGATGTATTGTACAGTCAGTAAATCCCCTGTAATTGGATGTATTGTACAGTCAGCGTTAATCCCCTGTAATTGGAGATATTGAACAGTCAGTGTTAATCCTCTGTAATTGGAGGTGTTGTACAGTCAGTGTAAATCCCTGTAATGGGAGCTGCTGTACATTGTGTGATAAACCTCGGTGGTAAAGGCACCAGACTGGGAGGTGGTATCAAATTAAATAGTTTCATAAACCTTGACATGGCAGCATTTATTACACGTACTTAACAGCAATAAGGACATTAGGAGTCAACACCATCATAATAGACTGGGCCAGGAAATATTAAAGCAGTAAGGTTTTCTCAGCATCTTGTTAGTTTTCATGGTCAACTATTCTTAACATAACCTGAAATGACCATGTGTGTGTGCAAACATCAACCCAGCGAATTGGAAGGTAGAAAATGTCTCAACGCTATTCAAGGAAAGAGGAAGAGAGAAGACAGGGAGCGACCAGTCAGTTAGCCTGACTTCAGTCATCGAGAAAATGCTGGAATCCATTATTAAGAAAAAGGTAGCAGGGCACTTAGAAAAATCATAACATGATTAGACTGAGTCAACATTGTTTTATGGATGGAAATCCATGTTTAACAAATGTATTAGAGTTTTGTGAGGATAGAACCAGCAGGTGATAAAGGCAGGGTGACCAACTCTGGGTGGAAAAGGTAAGGGACACTTCACCATGGGAGGGCACTGATGAGACATTGGGAGTGGGGAGGGGGATGCTGGTGAGTCCATGAGAGCAAAGGAGTTTGGGGGATGTTGTTGGTAACTCCTTGGGAGCTGAGGAGGGGCTGATGAGCCATTGGGGAAGGGGTGGTAAACTACAGTTGTGCGACCCACTCTGATTCTGATGCTGCCAGCTTGGAGCCCACTATTCAACAACCGCAGGACAGCCCCAAGCAGACACCATCATCCTTGCCATGCCTGATGCATGTGCAGAAACCATGCCTGCAATAGAACTCCGGGATTAAAGAGATCCAGGGCAAAACACGTCCAAGGAAGGCCTGAGGTGGGACGCAGGATGAAAGGCCAAGTTACAGGAGAGACCCAGGAAATCCAGGATGGCTAGTTACTCTGGATAAAGGGGGACCAGTGGATAGAGCATTTTTGGATGTTCAAAAGGCTTTTGATAAGATGCCACACAAAAAGTTGTTGGATAAGGTAAGAGCTTGTGGTGTTGAAAGTGATAGGTCAGCATGGATAGGGTGTTGGTTAAAGGACAGAAGACAGAGAGTAAGAATAAATGGGTCATTTTCAGGTTGGCAAGCTAATGGGCTGTCTCAGCTATTTACAGTCTATATTAATGATTTAGATGAAGGGACCAATTGTATTGCTATAGAGTGATAGAGTAATTACGACACTGAAGGAGGCCATTGGGCACATCAAGTCCATGCTGGCTCTCTAGAACCAGTAAGCCCCACTCCCCCACTATACCCTCATAGCCCTGCAAGTTTATTTTCCTCAAGTACCAGCCGAATTTCCTTTTGTAAACATTGATCTTCTATGCTTCCACCACCCTCGTAGGCAGAGAGTTGCAGATCATTACCACTTAGTGTGGAAAACAGTTCCTCCTTGCAGCAACCTGCTGCCATCCCCACCCCTCCCCGATTCTTGTCCCAAATCGTATATCTGTGTCTCTAGTCCTTGTGCCATTAAGTAATAGGAACAGTTGTCTTTGTCCACCTTCTGTAAATCTGTCAGAATCTTGTACACCTCTATCTATCAGATATCTCCTTTGCTCCAAGGAAAACAACCTCAGCTTCTCCAACATAAGCTTGCAGCCAAAATCCCTCATCCCTGGAACCATTCTTGTAAATCTCCTCTCCTTTTCGAGGACCAAATATCTTGTATCGAGGTTTACAGCTGATACAAAGCTAGGTGAGAAGGTAAGGTGTGAGGAGGACAAAGAGGACAGGATTTTACAAGCTTCAGGACCCCCGAGGTCAGGACCAAATGGGGGTCATGAGCCCACACTTCCGCACTTGCTGGCTGTGACACTGCTGAAGCAAGTTGCTCCACACTCTAGGACAGCAGGCTGGCTCCACTGATGCTGCCCGAATCTGTAGGCTGGCAGCCCTGAAGTCTTGGCAGCTGCTCCCGGACATAGGGCTGCTGCTGAGACAGGTCATAGACTGCAGGGCACCTCAACATGGAGCCACGGATGGAAATAAAACATTATCAGGGCTGAAGCCACTAGTCCCCTTAATACAGAGGGGAAACTCCTCTGGTGGGATTCTTTGGGCTGCGGGTGTGGCCATTCCTGCCAATGACTCTGTCACCGGGTTATGGAGCTGGCCCTTGGACTTCTCTATTGAGATGGTGTACTCGGCACATGGTGGGATGAGCTCAGCTATTTCAGAATGTCAGCAAAACCACACAATGTCCCTAATTGGGGTCCTAACAATGCCTCCATAGAATGGACAGCCAATCCACTTCCCAGTCCACACCGTGTCTTAATATAGTCTCATTAGGAGGAATTGGCCATTTAAGACTGAGATCTTCACTTAAAAGTTTGTGAATTCTCTCCCTCACACAGCTATGGTCATTGAGCATATTCAGGGATGAGATTGATAGATTTTTGGACTGTGAGGAAATCCAGGGATATGGGATTGGGCAGAAAAAATGAGTTGAGGTTGCAAATTCTCCAACAGCAGGAATGTGTCAAGGAGCTGTCCCAATGCCCTGTCCCCCATATTTTACAAGACACCCTGCCTCCAAGCCCACCATCATGGGGCTGGGAAAATTCAGCTCAAGGAGGTTGCAAAGGGATATAGACTGGTTAAATGAATGGGCAAGAAGGTGGCAGATGGATGATAATGTGAGGTTATTCACTTTGGTAGGAGGAATAGAATAACCGATTATTTTTTAAATAACGAAGAACTATTAAATGTTGTTGTTCAGAGGCATTTGGGTGCCCTTGTTCACAAAGCACAGAAAGGTAAAAAAGCAGGTACAGCAAGCAGTTAGGAAGAGAAATGATGTGATGGCCTTTACTACAGGGGGGTTGGAGTATGAGTAAGGAGGTCTTGCTGCAATTGTATAGGGCGTTGGTGAGACCACACCTGGAATACTGTGCACAGTTTTGGTTTCTACACTTGAGGAAGGATATATTAGTCTAAAACAGGGGGTAATGAAGATCTCTGGAATGAGAATTGGTTATCCTATGAGAGACATTGAGTAGAATGAGGCTATATTCTTTAGAAAAATGAGAGCTGATCTCATTAAAACATTTAACATTCTGACAGGGCCTTTACAAGATAGATGCTGGGAGGTTGTTCCCCCCGGCTGGAGATTCCAAAACTGGGACGTAGTCTCAATAAAAGGAGCTGGCCATTTTGGACTAAGTTAAGGAGAAATATCCGTACCCAAAAGTTTGTGAATTTTTGGCATTCTTTACCCCAGAGAGCTATGGGAGTTCAGTTGTTAGATATATTCAAGGCTAAGGTTGATAGATTTTTGAACTTCTAAGGATTTTTAAGGAATCCAGGGACCTGGGATTGGTGCAGGAAAACGCAGTTGGGGTTGAAAGGCAGCCATGATCTTATTGAAGGGTGGAGCAGGCTTGAGGGATCATATGGTCTACATCTGCTCCTATTTCCTATGTTCGTGTATCAAAGTAGGGTTTGAACCATAAACTCTAATCCAGTACCATACCCAGTACATAATTCAGCCATAGTGACCAGTGATGGGGGGGATAGAGGTTTTGTACAGTAGGAGAAACACTGATCAAATGAACTACTCTGTTCTGTATGGTGTCTCTGGAGAGATGACCATCTTGACGAATGATGAGTACTCCATCGTATTCTTCACTTGAACCTTAGGGATGATGGAGAGGCTTTGACGGATCAGAATATGAGCTACTCATTGCAGAGAACATAGAGAATTTCTGCCCTGCTCTTGCAGCCACTGTGCTGATATAGGTGGTTCACTTACGTTTCCAGCTATTGGTAGCATCCACGATGTTGATGTTGGGGGTTATATTGGTGATAGTGATGTATTGTTTGGAATAGTCATTACCTGACACGTATTAGTGTGAATGTTAATTTTTATTAAATTCATTTTGGGAATGCAGATGTCATTGGCAAGGCCAGCATTCTATGCCCATCCCAAATGCACTGAGAAGATTGTGGTGAGCCTTTTTCTTGAACCGCTGCAGTCCATTTGGTGTAGGTACACCCACAGTGCTGTTGGGGAGGGATTTCCAGGATTTTGACCAAGTGACAGTGAAGGAACGGTGATATAGTCCCAAGTCAGGCTGGTGATGTAGCTTGGAGGGGAACTTGCAGACGGTACTGTTCCCATGTGTCTGCTGCCCCTTGCTCTTCTAGGTGGTAGAGGTCACGTATTTGTTACGTGCTGTCTGTGGGAACAGCATGTCCTGCGCTGTCTGTGGGATTGGCATATGATGAGCTCAAACAGCTTTTTCCTGAGTTTGGGTGTATTGTATGAGTGGGCTTAAGGCAAGGATATCTTCACAGATGAGGAGGATGGAATGTGTGAAAGTCATTTAGCCATGGCAGTGATGTCAGTTAAACTTGGTCACTCTGTTTATGGAAGTGGGAAGAAATTCTGTGGACAATATACTCATGGCAATAAAATGATGGAAAAATCTTAACAGGGCAATATTACCATGGCAGGAAGGTGATTGGAAGAGATTGAGGAGAGTTAAGTGCATTTTGTCAGCTTTGTGTTATTATCCTGATATCACTTACAAACATATGAAATAGGAGCAGAAGTAGCTCATTCGGCCCCTTGACACACTTCTGTGTATCTTTGATGTCCAATGATATATCAGTGATATGCATGGAATGTGGAGATCAAAGGTAAAATTGGGATAAGAAGTGTGTGAAAACTTCTGTAAGTAGCACTCATACTATGATGTATGTAGTATGTATGTAGTATGATGTCTCAATTGTGTAATATGATGTCTGAATAAAGACCTGACCCTACGTTCTTACAATTGCATATGTGTGTGTACCGCGGCGTTTAAAGGAATGAGAGGGATTAGAACAAGAAAGTAGTCCAATGCTGTTGAAACAGGCTTGGTGAGTGCATCCTGTGGGTACTACACACTGCAGCCACTAGTCTATCCAAGCCGGGATGTTGTAAACTGGCACAGCCTCCTCCTTAGCAGAAGGGTTGCCAGCTGTCAGCTCCAACTCCTGTTCTTGTGATGGAGGGAAGGCTATTCCGAATAAGTTAAGAAAGGCTGAGGCAAGGGGCTTAGTAACTCAAAAGTTCAACACTGTCTGGCTGGAAATGCCCAATATTCAAGGTTATGCAATATATTTTTTGAAAACAGAGATTAACAACAGCAGTGGGTCTGAGCTGTACCTACCCAACTTGTATTTAACTTATAAAGTTGCTCCCAGAGGAGTATCTCAGGAACAGTACCTCTGGGGAGGGAGACATCCATCAGTGCATGATGCTTTGAGAGCCAGGAGAAGATCTGCCAGTAACATTGCATCAGGCTGCATTTCATAAAATTACAAAAGGCCAGTGCTGCTATGGTAACGGACCTCAGGAAGCTGCCACTACTCTCATGGATCTCTTGCATGCTTAAAAGAGTTAAAAAAAATCTGAGCTTTTAAAAAAAAATTGTGACGTACATAAACTAAACCACCTCCTCAGCCACATCAGCAACTGGGTGCAACTCATAGCAGTAGCTCAAAGGGGCACTTCTTCCAGCTGACCACCTCAGCCTGTGCTCTAACATCCTGCAGTGGAATGATTAGGTATACAATTTAAAAAGAAATAGGGACACTCCCTGTGCAGGGAGCTAGGGGCTTATTATACAGTCCAGTGCGAAACATGATAGCTCAGGTCAAAACTTCTTCCTCATGCTCCGGTAGGTTTTTTTGTCCACAGGTTAGAACGCAGTTGACATGATAATCTCTACTGTGTTTTGTGGGATTGTCCCGTTAGGTGTGGCCTGGAACGGTGAGTTTTTCCAGAGCTTTCTGTTCTTGAATTCCTCACTGATTTCCAGTGGCGTCTTGCCTTTTGTTTCCAGCAGAACGAAATACCCCAAGATGGTGAGCAATAAGCAGACGGCGCAGAATATCAGGAAACAGAGGTAGCCTAGGCCTTCCTGCAACAGGAACACAGACCAGCAGTGAGGAAAGAAAGAGAGAAAGAAAACAGGGTAAAGGTGGATCTGAGATCAGACTGAAGGTCAGTGAATTGAGGGAGGGTCAGTAAGCGAGACTGAGGGAGGGTCAGTGAATGAGACTGAGGGAGGGTCAGTAAGTGAGACTGAGGGTGGATCAGTGCATGAGACTGCGGAAGGGTCAGTGCGTGAGACTGAGGGAAGGTCAGTGAGAGTGAGACTGAGGGAGGGTCAGTGAGTGAGACTGAGGGTGGATCAGTGAGTGAGACTGAAGGAGGGTCAGTACGTGAGACTGAGGGAAGGTCAGTGAGCGAGAGTGAGACTGAGGGAGGGTCAGTGAGTGAGACTGAGGGAGGGTCAGTACGTGAGACTGAAGGAGGGTCAGTGCGTGAGACTGAGGGAAGGTCAGTGCATGAGACTGAGGGTGGATCAGTGAGTGAGACTGAGGAAGGATCAGTGAATGAGACTGAGGAAGGGTCAGTGAGTGAGAGTGAGACTGAGAGAGGGTCAGTGTGCGAGACTGAGGGAGGGTCAGTGACAGAGACAGAGGGAGGGTGAGTGCGTGAGAGTGAGACTGAGGGTAGGTCAGTGAGTGACAGTGAGATTGAGGGAGGGTCAGTGAGTGAGACTGAGGAGGGGTCAGTGAGTGAGAGTGAGACTGAGGGAGGTTGAGTGAGTGAGAGTCGGGGAGGGTCAATGTTGTGAGACTGAGGGAGGGTCAGTGCGTGAGACTGAGGGATGGTCAGTGAATGAGACTGAGGGAGGGTCAGTGCGTGAGACTGAGGGAGGGTCAGTAAATGAGACTGAGGGAGGGTCAGTGAATGAGACTGAGGAAGGATCAGTGAATGAGTCTGAGGGAGAGTCAGTGTGTGAGACTGAGGGTGGATCAGTGACTGAGACTGAGGGCAGGACTGATTGATTAAGGCTCAGTGAGAGAGACACTGAATGTGAGTTGAACTGATGAGATGATGCTGAGTGAGTGAGGTTTATGAAGGAACTGATTTAATGAATTTTGGGAGACTTTCAGCAACAGTCTGTTTTGCAAATGTTGAATTTACTTACGACCATGAAAGAGAAAACCATTGCGATGAGGAAAAGGCCAAACCAGTTGAGGAAGCCATTGATAACATAGCCAGCAGGCCTATCAGACTGGAGAAATATTTCCGAGGGTAAGATGGTAGTTACTCCAGCTGGAAAAGTACCAAAAAATATTTCAAATAAAGTCACCTCAACCAGAGTCACCATTAGAAACAATCAAATCTCCATCTTTAATTTGAATTGCCAAACCTGTTGTGATTGTGAAGCCTCACTGCTCCGGGGATAAAAAATCAAGGAAAATTTGGAGATGGGAAGAAGGTTATTGAACTGAATTGTCCAATCGGGTAACAAAGAGTCTGTTTGCATTTCTGTTGGTGGAAAATCATTTCACCGTTAATGATGAACATGTGCAGCGATTAATGGGGGCAGGCAGAGTGGATGGAGATGGGCTTGATGAAACCAACTGGAATATATCCAAACAGAGTTGGCAACCATATCTTTAACTAGCTGTTAGTGTGATTGTGGCAGAAAATTTTACCTGAAGGTGATCTGAAAGGGTGACAAACAGTTGGAACAGCTGCCAGGGAAGGGCGTTGGAATAGGGTATTGGACACATTCAAATCGTTTTATTAATCTGATGGAGTTTTGTTTTGGATTCTGGGAGATCGGTACCCTGTGAGGATTTCATAGTGTTTCCACAGCCAAGTCTGGCTCAGGTGGTAGATTTGTAGCTGTAGAAAGAAGCCCCTCTGCCGCCACCCCTCCCCCCCCACCCCACCCCACCCCCCCGGACCTCCACTGACGTGCAGAATTCTCGGGTCAAGATGCTTTGAAATGGCTCCCTGTATCTCTCTCCACCACTAACAGTGCGCAAACACCAATTGTCAGGTCGTACCTATACCTGGTCGGTGGCAGTGGTGTATTTCAATCATTGGCTTTGCAAAGATTGGTGAGGTGTGTTTTAAGAACGGGGTGGCTCGTACGGAGAAAGGATTCTTGTATGATGCAGCTCACCTGGGCCTAGTCCGTAGCTGAAGACATAAGCAAAGATGATGACCAGACTGCAATACGGCATCCAGCTAACAAGGTGCTGCAGGCAATGGACAGGGTTAGGTGCCAGTCATGTGAACAGGAGCGATCCCAACAACTTTCCCCCCAACCACCACCCCCAACTCCACATTACCCTTCAATTACTTCATTTCTCTGAAGACCAACTCTGAGGAAACGGGAATATAAGATGAGAAAAGGCCAACCACCCCCATGAAGCTCCTCTTCCAACATATTGGCTCTGCCATGATGCCATCGAACTATATTTTGATTGACCCCAATGTTTTATCTCTACCACTTTGGTAGATTATTCCAAATATTTATGACTCTCTTGCCTTGAAATCATAGAATTTGGTAATTATAAAATCATACAATGCAGAAGGAGGCCATTCCGCCCATTATATCAGTGCTGGATCTTTGAAAGAGCTATCCCATTAGTCCCACTACCCTGTTCTTTCCCCATAATCCTGCAATTGTCAAGTATTTTCAACCCTTTCAAGAATTTAGATACTTCCTTTTCCAAAATTACTGTTAAATCATCTTCCCCCCCACCCTGTCAGGTAGTGCATTCCAAATAACAGCAACTTGTTTAAAAAAATTGTCCTCATCTGAATCTTTTGACAATTACCTTAAATAAGTGTCTTCTGGTTATTTAGCCTTTTCCTAGTGGAAACAATTACTCATTATTTGCTCAATCAAAAACCTTCCCAATTTTGAACACTCCTATTAAATCTCCTTTTAACCTTCTCTTCTCTAAGTGCAACCCCAGCTCCTCCAGTCTTTTCAGATATCTGAAGTCCTTCGTCCTCTGTTAGCATGAGTAAATCAACCCAAACCCTGTCCAATTTCTTGAAATCCTTAATGAACCTATTTTAATTAAGACATTGGCCAATTTAATTTCCTGCAGAAATAACCAGACTGGATAAAGATCTAATACTTTTGTAAAAGCACAGAGTTCAGTACCATTCACAACTCGTAAGGTACTGAAGCAGTCTATGTCTGCATGCCACCTGGCCTGGACAACATTCAGGCTTAGACTGACAAATGGCAAGTAACATTCATTCCATATAAGTGCCAGGCAATGCCCATCTCCAACAAGAGAGAATCTAACCAATGCTTCTTGATGTTCAATGGCATTACCATCACTGAATCGCCCACTTTCAACATCCTGGGGTTTACCATTGACCAGAAATTGAACTGGACTAGCCATATTAATACTATGGCTACAAGAGCAGGTCAGGGACTGGGAATTCAGCAGTGAGTAACCAATAAAACTTAGAGTTGACTGGCACTGGTCTGAACTGGAATTGCATTTTAAGGTGTGAGCTCCATCTCTCCTCCAGTTAATACTGAGCAAAATGAAAGCTGGAGTTGAAGTGTCCTCACACTGCAAATAATTATCAAAGTCTCTGAAACACTGTGCATTCTGATGGTAAGGCCTTTGTACCAAGTTGAGGTCAATGCACAAATAATTAGAATCAATACTGTTAATGCAGCAAAGGAGTCATGGCAAAGGAGACCACTGGCTAATTAGTAATGACACCTTCCTTTCATAGCTGGTTGTGGCCATGAGAAATCAAATTCAATCAAAGACCAGCAGAAAGTAGAATTAGTTTAATCGATTCGTTTCCAAAAAACATGGCTCACAAACTGCTTTCCTGACTCTCTGGGAAACACAGAGCTCAGAGCAGCAGAACCAGTGAATTTGTGCAAGACACGAGCACCATCTGGGAACAGGAGAGCAAGTTGCTGGGAGGAAGAATGCAGAATATGGGACAGTGTACCGGATGGAACCGATACAGGATACAAGTCCTGAATGAGTGCTGCATAAGAATGAATATTGCAGTATGAGTGGGTTCTGCAGTGTGAGTGGGTACTGCAGTGTGAGTGCAGTGTGAGTGGGTACTGCAGTGTGAGTGGGTACTGCAGTGTGAGTGCAGTGTGAGTGGGTACTGCAGTGTGAGTGGGCACTGCAGTGTGTGTGGGTGCTGCAGTGTGAGTGCGTTCTGCAGTGTGTGTGGGTGCTGCAGTGTGAGTGGGCGCTGCAGTGTATGTGGGTGCCGCAGTGTGAGTGGGCGCTGCAGTGTATGTGGGTGCTGCAGTGTGAGTGGGCACTGCAGTGTGAGTGGGTGCTGCAGTGTATGTGGATACTGCAGTGTGAGTGGATACTGCAGTGCGAGTGGGTGCTGCAGTGTGAGTGGGCGCTGCGGTGTATGTGGGTGCTGCAGTGTGAGTGGGCGCTGCAGTGTATGTGGGTGCTGCAGTGTGAGTGGGCACTGCAGTGTGAGTGGGTGCTGCAGTGTATGTGGATACTGCAGTGTGAGTGGATACTGCAGTGTGAGTGGGTGCTGCAGTGTGAGTGGGTGCTGCAGTGTATGTGGGTGCAGCAGTGTGAGTGGGCACTGCAGTGTGAGTGGGCGCTGCAGTGTGAGTGGGTGCTGCAGTGTATGTGGGTGCTGCAGTGTGAGTGGGCGCTGCAGTGTATGTGGGTGCTGCAGTGTGAGTGGGCGCTGCAGTGTGAATGGGTGCTGCAGTGTATGTGGATACTGCAATGTTCGTGGATACTGCAGTGTGTGTGGGTGCCGCAGTGTGAGTCGGTGCTGCAGTATGCGTGGGTGCTGCAGTGTGAGTGGGTGCTGCAGTGTGATTGGATACTGCAGTGTGTGTGGGTGCTGCAGTGTGTGTGGGTGCTGCAGTGTGTGGGTGCTGCAGTGAGTGGGTGCCGCAGTGTGTGTGGATACTGCAGTGTGTGTGGGTGCTGCAGTGTGTGTGGGTGCTGCAGTGTGTGTGGATACTGCAGTGTGTGTGGGTGCTGCAGTGTGTGTGGACACTGCAGTGTGTGTGGGTGCCGCAGTGTGTGTGGATACTGCAGGGTGAGTGGGTGCTGCAGTGAGTGGGTGCTGCAGTGTGTGTGGGTGCTGCAGTGTGTGTGGATACTGCAGTGTGTGTGGGTGCTGCAGTGTGTGTGGACACTGCAGTGTGTGTGGGTGCCGCAGTGTGTGTGGATACTGCAGTGTGAGTGGGTGCTGCAGTGAGTCGGTGCTGCAGTGTGTGTGGGTGCTGCAGTGTGTGTGGATACTGCAGTGTGTGTGGGTGCTGCAGTGTGTGTGGACACTGCAGTGTGTGTGGGTGCCGCAGTGTGTGTGGATACTGCAGTGTGAGTGGGTGCTGCAGTGAGTGGGTGCTGCAGTGTGTGTGGGTGCTGCAGTGTGTGTGGATACTGCAGTGTGTGTGGGTGCTGCAGTGTGTGTGGACACTGCAGTGTGTGTGGGTGCTGCAGTGTGTGGGTGCTGCAGTGTGTGTGGGTGCTGCAGTGTGTGAGTGGATACTGCCATGTGTGTGGGTGCTGCAGTGTGTGTGGATACTGCAGTGCGTGTGGGTGCTACAGTGTCAGTGGATACTGCTGTGTGTGTAGGTGCTGCAGTGTGAGTGGATACTGCAATGTGTGTGGATACTGCAGCGTGTGTGGGTGCTGCAGTGTGAGTGGATACTGCAGTGTGTGTGGGTACTGCAGTGTGTGTGGATACTGCAGTGTGCGTGGATACTGCAGTGTGTGTGGGTGCTGCAATGTGTATGGGTGCTGCAGTGTGAGTGGATACTGCAGTGTGTGTGGGTTGCTGCAGTGTGAGTGGGTGCTGCGGTGTGTGTGGTTGCTGCAGTGTGAGTGGATACTGCAGCGTGTGGGTGCTGCGGTGTGAGTGGATACTGCAGTGTGAGTGGATACTGCAGTGTGAGAGGGTGCTGCAGTGTGTGTGGGTGCTGCAGTGCGTGTCAATTGTTTACTGGCTGCAGATACCAATCTATTTGTCCACCTGGGCGCATCGGCATTTTTGGAAGTCTTTAAACATAAACATCATGCCCTTGAATTGAAGACTGTGATGTGAATGGTGAGGCCACACCTACTCTACGATTGACTGGAACTCCATGGGAGGCATATATAAAATCATGTTAAAGATGTGTAGATCCTTCAGCCTCAAGTCTGTTCTGCCATTCAATTTGTTTATGTCTGATTTGTATCTCAACTCCATTTATCTGTCAGTGGTAACCTCACTTCCTGATTTCAGTCCTGAATGGCTTAGCTCTAACTTTAAGATTATGCCCCCTTGTTCTTGATTCCCCCACCAGGTGAAACAAATTCTCTTTACTCTATTCAATCCATTTATTGTTTTAAAAATCCTTGCTAGATCACCCTTTAACCTTCTAAACTCAAGGAGTTACAAGTCAATGTGCACAACCTGCCCTTATAACATAACCCTTTCCTCCAGCAAAATGTATTCCATTGCCTGAATCTTAACAAAAAGACATCCCAGTTGTAGCCCTGTTCTATGCAATAGCATCAAATTGACCATGTCATCACCAGGCAGAATGTGAGTGTAACAAAAACCATGTGAGGTGCTGACTGCTGGGCTGACCATGCTTATCGTTTCAGAGCTTAAAAAGATACCAAGATCTTGAAGGGTTCTTCAAATCCCCACATTTTTCATATTATCAACAAGGATATGACTCTTGGACTTTTAAACTGCTGAGTTAAGTGTAAAACCTTGCAGACAGGAGGCTGGGCCCATGAAGGTCTGGGGTGCACATGCCTGGGCTTATTGAGTGCAGTGTGGATTGTTTTGCCTGAAACCAGACAACGAGAGGAGACAGAATACACATTCTTCCCTTTAATACAATCAACCCAGAGAAAGACTTCACCTCACACAAACCTGAAGCCCATCGAAATCTTGCATAAATAATCGCTACTAACTACTAAGGCAGGAAGGGACAATCAATTCAATTATGTGAACCCATCAATACTCCACACATACAATGGCTTTCAGTTCAAAACTAGTTACTAGGCAGGAAGACAATGATAAACATCATGCGAGCCCATTAAAAACAATGAGACCTCAATCCCTAAGGAAGCCCACCAAAGTCAAACAAAGCATGAACCTTGATTTGGATTCCGATAAGAAATTTGAAAGACAGAAGAACTGGCCCAGTCAGTTACAAAGGAGGGAGAGGGAAACCAGCTAGCAGGCAGTGAGCAGTTGGGAACGGTTAAAACAGAGTTTAAGCAAGATCTGGAGGCTTGCAGGCCGGCAGGCAACATCACGGCAAGGGGCACGGGGTGCCAGGCTCAACCAAAGACAACAAGGCCGCAACTGCAGCCCTCCACTCAACTGAAGAACCTTCACAGATTCCACAGACCAGGACCACGTGGGGATGGCAGGCCCCAGAGGACACAAAGAGCGTACCCCAAAGCTGCAACCGGCTTACCTGGCTGGATTTCGAACTGTCAAGGAACCCTGGTTGGTGAGCATGATCCCTGACCTCTCCTAGTTCAATTTAGTTAGGTTTTGGGGGTGGGACAAGGGTAAGGGGATTAGTAGCGTGATTTTCACTCGTTATGCCATGTGTTCCCCATTCTTAACTAAGTGTACTTTGTAGGTCTGTATAATCTCAGTGTAATCCTAATGTTATAAATTCATTTGTGACTTCAATAAACTCAGTTTTTCTTGCACCAAAACCAGTTGTCTGCTGCACTTTGTCACAACCCCCAAATAAGTCCAAGGTCTAGAACCCAGGGAGTGGGAGCCATTTGAACCGCTCAGAAGTTAGAGGTGAAACTGACACACACCACCACCCCCTACAGATCTATCTGCCTTGATGCCCCCAGAAGCATCTCAATGTCTCAAAGCTCAAACACCCAGTCATGCAGGAATCTCTCAGCGAAACTCGAGGGTCGCCTGTGTACGGCAAAAATAGAAAATTCTGAATCGTAGAATGGAAATGCAGCATATTATTTAAATGGAGAGAGGTTGCAGAACTCAGTGGTACAGAGGGATCTGGGTGTCCTTTTTTAAAATTCATTCAAGGGACGTGGGCATTGCTAGCTAGGCCAGCATTTATTGCCCATCGTTAATTGCCCTTGAGAAGGTCCTGGAACATGAATCAGTTAGTGTGCAGGTAAAGCAAGGGATTAGGAAGGCAAATGGAATGCTGTTGTTTATTGCAAGGGAAGTTTTGCTTCAGGTGTACAGGGCCTTGTTGAGACCACATCTGGAGTACTGTGTGCAGTTTTCATCTTCTTATTTGCAAAAGGATATAATTGCTTTAGATCAGTTCAGAGAAGGTTCACTCAACTCATTCCTAGGATGAGTGGCTTATCTTATGAGGAAAGACTGGACAGGTTGTCCACACAGAAAGAATGAGAGGTGATCTTATTGAAACATATAAGATCCTGAGAGGACTTGACAAGGCGGATGCTGAGAGGATGTTTCCCCTCGTGGAAGAGACTAGAACTCAGGGACACAGTTTTAAAGTAAGGGGTCTCCCATTTAAAACGGAGATGAGGAGAATTTTTTTCTCTCTGAGGGTCATTGGTCTGTGGAATTCTCTTCTTCAGAGAGCGGTGGAGGCTGGGTCATTGAATATTTTTAAGGCTGAGTCAGACAGGTTCTTGATTGACAAGGGAGTCAAAGGGTATAAGGAGTTGGCAGGAAAGTAGAGTTGAGGCCACATTAAGATCGGCCATGATCTTATCGAATGGTGAAGCAGGCTCATGGAGCCAAATGGCCTACTCCTGCTCCTAGTTCATATGATCGTATAAAAATGGACACCCATTACACTGAGGATGTCTGGACCGCCTTCAGGAATATAGTGTGCTCCACTGCTCCATAGATCCTTTGCCTTACCTCTCATAAGCATCAAGGTTGGTTTGATGAAAACATGAGGTAATCCAGAAACTACTGGAGGAGAAATATCACCTCTACAGGGTTTACCTCAATGACAAGTCATCACTATCCAAGCTCAATCCCTGCTGAAACAACTGCAGGACTGTCCAAGCTCAGAGAGATGCCAGCCACTTGGCTGAATCAGAAGACAGATGAACTTCAGTCGTTTGCAGACAATTACGACTGGAAGAAATTCTATGATGCTCTGAAATCTGTCTATGGGCCCCAGTCTACTGGTCCATCAGCAATTTTCAGTGCCAATGTGTCAACATTACTCACGGAAAAAGCTCAAGTTCCAGAAAGAAGGGCAGAGCACTCTAACCCCATCCTCATTTGGCCTTCATCCACCAATGAAGAAGCAGTCAAAAGGCTGCTGCAGGTTGGTACAACTGGTCTGTTGATTACTGTCCCACACGATTAGAATCTCCTGTCCAGTGGCAGAGCACCAGGAACTGATGCCAACCCAGCTGAGTTCTGCAAGACTGGAAGTCAATGCCCGGTCAAGGAGCTCACTAAACAGCTTCAGTCTTTGTGGGAACAAGGAACCATCACGCAAGAATACAAAGATGACTCCATTGTCCACCTTCTCCACCTACCCCCCCAACAACCAGTTTCTCTCCCCCTCCCCCAGCAGCCAGTTTCTCTCCCCCTCCCCCAGCAGCCAGTTCTTCTCCACCCCCAGCAGCCGGTTTATCTTTCCTCCCCACCCCCCCAGCAGCCAGTTTCTCTCCCCCACCCCCCCGAGCTGCCAGTTTCTCTCCCCCCGACCCAGCAGCCAGTTTCTCTCCCACCCTCCCAGCAGCCAGTTTCTCTCCCACCCCCCCAGCAGCCAGTTTCTCTCCCACCCCCCCAGCAGCCAGTTTCTCTCCCACCCCCCCAGCAGCCAGTTTCTCTCCCACCCCCCAGCAGCCAGTTTCTCTCCCACCTCCCCAGCAGCCAGTTTCTCTCCCACCTCCCCAGCAGCCAGTTTCTCTCCCACCTCCCCAGCAGCCAGTTTCTCTCCCACCCCCCCAGCAGCCAGTTTCTCTCCCACCCCCCCAGCAGCCAGTTTCTCTCCCACCCCCCCAGCAGCCAGTTTCTCTCCCACCCCCCCAGCAGCCAGTTTCTCTCCCACCCCCCCAGCAGCCAGTTTCTCTCCCACCTCCCCAGCAGCCAGTTTCTCTCCCGCCTCCCCAGCAGCCAGTTTCTCTCCCGCCTCCCCAGCAGCCAGTTTCTCTCCCACCTCCCCAGCAGCCAGTTTCTCTCCCACCTCCCCAGCAGCCAGTTTCTCTCCCACCCCCCCAGCAGCCAGTTTCTCTCCCACCCCCCCAGCAGCCAGTTTCTCTCCCACCTCCCCAGCAGCCAGTTTCTCTCCCACCTCCCCAGCAGCCAGTTTCTCTCCCACCTCCCCAGCAGCCAGTTTCTCTCCCGCCTCCCCAGCAGCCAGTTTCTCTCCCGCCTCCCCAGCAGCCAGTTTCTCTCCCGCCTCCCCAGCAGCCAGTTTCTCTAACCCCCCAGCAGCCAGTTTCTCTAACCCCCCAGCAGCCAGTTTCTCTCCCCCGCCCCACCAGCAGCCAGTCCAGCAGCCAATTTCTCTCCAGTCTGGCAGCCACTTTGACCCACCAGGCAGCCACTTTGACCCACCAGGCAGCCACTTCGACTCTTCCCCCTCCCCAGCAGACTCACTGCTTCTCTCACACCATGTTTTCAGGCCTCAGGCTGAAGAAAACTGCTCTTCCAATCAGAGACTTGTTCTCTCCAACATTTGCTGCTGATTGGCTCACTAGTGATCCTAGTAACAGTAAACACTGAAGAGAAGTAGCCTGTGATTGGAGGAGGAGTTCTTTGAAGAATCTTCAAATTCACTTATCGACAGGTTGAACACAGGATCTGCGGGCCAGACAGAAAGGCCTGGTGGGCAGGATTGTGACCCATGGGTCACGTGTTGGACAAGCCTGGCCTGGTGTAACATCTCGACCAGGACCTGCTGCCAGAGAATCAGTGCAGCTTCCGAAAAGCTCGCAGAACTACTGATATGGCGTCTGCAGTTAAACAGCTCCAGGAGAAATGCCAAGAACAGAATATGGACCTCCATACCACGTTTATTGATCTGACCAGGGCTTTTGACACAGTCAGCCATGAGGGCCTTCGGAAGATAACAGAGAAATTCAGCTGCACTAAGAAATTTATCACAATGGTTAGACAGCTCCATGAAAGCATACTCACACGTGTTTTGGATGATGGCGAATCTTCCGACCCATTCCTAGATAAATGGCTGCATACTAGTGCCAACCCTCTTCAGCATGTTCTTCTCCACCATGCTCTCCGATGCTTTCCATGATGTTGATCCTGGCATCGAAATCAGATAATGAATAGGCAGGAAGCTGCTCAATCTGAGACTACTCCAGGCAAAGACCAAGGTCTCCAAAGACGTACTTTGATTTTTCCTGTTTGCCAATGACTGTGCACTAACTCTGTGGTTTAGAGCTGGACATGTAGCATGGACTTGTTCTCCAACGCATGTGACAACTTCGGCCTTACAATCAGCATGAAGAAAACTGAAGTAATGTACCAGCCTGCTCCTGGTAAGCCCTATCTCAAGCCTAAGGTTTCAGTCCATGACCAGAGCCTGTCAGCAGTGGATAAGTGAACTTATCTCAGCAGCACACTCTCTTGAGCTGTCTATGTTGACGACGAGACACATGTAAGGATTGCCAAAGCAAGTGTAGCCTTCAGCAGACTTAGAACAACAGTCTGGGAATGAAGAGGAGTAAGTCTGCCTACCAAACTGAAAGTTTATAGAGCAATAGTCCTGCCCATTCTGCTCTACACATGTGAGACCTGGATAGTGTAGCAGCGTCATGCCAAGAAGCTCAACCACTCACTTAAGGTGCCTTAGGAAGCTCCTGGATATCAGATGGCAGGACAAAATACCAGACACTGAGGTGCTCACCTGAGCATCCACACCATAATGAGACCGTCACATTGAGTTGGGCTAGTCACAAAGCCAGAGTGCCTGACACTCGCTTACCAATGTGAATCTTCTGTGGAGAGATTGAGTTTGGGGTACGCTCTCTGACGATCAAAGGAAACACTACAAGGACACTCTGAAGGTTTCACTTAGCAGCTTCGATATCAATTTTGAGTCCTGGGAGAAGCTCACCCAGGATCACTGCAACTGGCGCAGCCAAAAAAAAATGGTGCCCTTCGAAAGCAAGCACATGTCAGGGGCAGAGACAAAACATGAGGGGAGGAAACCATAAGCCAGCAACTCTTCCAAAACTCAATCATATCATCATGTCTTATTTTCAGTAAAACCTTCCAGATGCAGATCGGCCTTAGCAGTCACCCACCAGAACCCTACCAAGTACCTGGATCATGAACTCGCCTTGAAGGACAAATAAGAGGCTTCTTAACATAGTCCACCAAGGGATGAAACCATTCCACTCTTTGAATCCTTCACTAATGTTGACAGTTCTGGACTTTTCCACAGAAAGTGTAACAAACAACGACCTGAATAATTCTTAATGCTAGTTTAAGAGAATGTTGTCGACAATGGTATCCCTCAGTGTTTACCTCAGTGTTTCATCAAATCAATCCTAATGTCCCTTTCTCCTGGGCCTACACAGCTATCACTTACCTGCAGTGAATACGTGACTATCAAAAGTGCCGTCCACAGGCTCATAAGTCCCACTCCTCCACAGAAGAGTGTTTTTCTCCCAGCTCTATCAACCAAGAATGCCTGTGCAACAAGATTCATAAGGGAAAACATTCAGTAACAATAACAATCTGCTACAGGGTATCCTTTGACTGGCCACAGGAGAAACATCAGTAGATTCAATAAAAGACCTCCAATCTGGGCTAGCAGAACTGCTCCTTGGCCCCACAAGTCTCTAATAGCAGCCTTTGGTTATAACCTCAAGTTGAATGGACACAGTTAATAGCAGAGCGCATAATGCATCATAAAGATGTCTATCACTGAGCTTCAGGCAACATTACCTTCTTTGAAACTGTCAATACCTTTTGCTATATGCTGGAGAATCCGTTAGGTAACATAGGGAAGTTCTGGAATTTACTCTCAGCTCTTCTAACTCAGCATTAATGAACTAAATACGTTACTTCCTTAGTCTGCAAATGCAATAGAAATGTTGTGAGCTGACTGTTTTTCTGTAGGATTAAGCTGTCCAGTCTCTGTGTACTGTTCACAGTTGCAGTGCTGAGTCAGACAAAGAAGCAGATGAATACTTTGGCTATAAGCCTTGTAAGTTAGTCACCAAGACACAAGGTCTGAGACACAAACTGATTCCACTGCCATTTTAACCAGTTACTTCTCTTTAAAGAGGCAGCAAGATTTCCAATATGCAGACTGTGGGAATCACACAGTGCGATGAAGCAGGTAAATGAGTGTAATGATATCAGGCATTATTTCATTTTTTGATGCACTTCCAGAGCCAAGTGAGCTAGAATGTCAATCAGATCACTGTAAAGGCAGTGTGTGCAGTAGCTAAATGGTGCTGGACCAATCTGATTGGTGTATAGGGGTTAGTCTGAACTCATTGGCACTGAGGGACCTGCAGCCCTTTAAACATTATGTGGACATGAGCCAACCTGAGAGGATTCAGGCTTCAATAACTGTACACTTTGCTAAATAACAAGTTGCTAAGAGGAGCCCTTCAGGGCCAAAGCAACTTCCATGCAGATACAGCTAACTAGCCAAAACTCAAACTTCTGTAATCTGTGGCTTCTACTCTTCGCATCGCCACTAATTCAGTTCACCTACACAGATCAGCAACGCAAACATTTCAATTAGCCCGGTTCCAATGGATACATATGGTATTGTCTCATCAGGAATTCCTGCTGCCTGGAAAATCTCAAAAGCATAAGAATAGATCTGGAAAACAAAAATTGTATAAAGGTACTTTGAGATTAGAAGTTTTGTCTTTTATTGCAATTGTTCTTTAATAGTGTATTATCAAATAATGATCTCATGGTACACAATATTCACTGTTCTTCCCAACCTATCTAGCACATTCTCTCTGAATCATAGAATAATACAACACAGAAATAAACCTTTCGGCCCATTGTGCATCAGCTGGCTCTTTGAAGGTGGCATCCAATTAGTCCCACTCACCTGCTTTTTCCCCAGAACACTTTAAATGTTTTCATTTTTGAACATATATCCAATTCTTCTCCCTACCTCTGCAATACATTGAAGTTAAGGCTCTTGCTCTAAGTAAAAACTCTTTATCTCCCTCAGTTTTCCCTTCTGTCAACAATTGACAACTTTAATGGGAAACCTATCCTAAATACGCTCAAAGTGTCACAAATTCCAAATAAACAAAGTTGAAGAGTAGGAATAGAAATACTTTGTGATGGTGCCACAGTATTCATAGGCAATTTGGGCTGCTTCCATGCCAGGCTGCAACATGATGTGAAACTTGCAAGGTTTATCACTTGGATGATTGCAGCCAACTTTACACAGCTTTTGAATAAGATCAAAGGTCAGAAATTGAGGGAGAGGGAATGTGGAATGACGGGACACCAAACCTGAAATGTGAGGAGAAAACCCTGGAACATGGAACATATAAGCAAGAGTAGGTCATTCAACACCTCAAGCCCCTTCTGCCATGCAACTAGATTATAGTGGACCTATATGTTACCTCCATCTGCCTATCCCGGTTCCATGTCCCTTAATATCCTTGTCGAAAAAAAATCGACCATTCTCAGTTTTGACATTTTCAATGGAGCCCCAACCTTAAAAGCTTTTTGGGGGAGTGTTCCAGACTTCCACTAAGTGAAGAAGTGCTTCCTGACATCACCCCTGAACGGCCTAACTCAAATTTTAAGGTTATGCCTGCTTGAGCTGGGCTTCCCTCATGAAAGGAAATAGTTGATCTCAATATATCCTATTAACTCCTTGGATCACCTTAACGCCTCATTTAGATCACCCCTTAGAGACAAACAGAGGGCAGAAGTTAAAGGAAGTGTCTTGGACTGATAGAAAGTGAAGTGATCTCCTGCAGGAATCTGAAATATGGCCACTGTTGTTCACCATTTTCATGGATGATTTGGATACTGGAATTTGCACATGGTACCAAATTAGTGGCATAGCTAAAAATGTGAAAGACTGCACCAAAATACTGGAAGAGATCAGCAGTTCATTGTGGTCAGCAAAACAAGGGGCCAAATCTTCCAATCAGCAGTGATGCTGCACGCATCACTGCCATCTGCAAAGGTCTCTGCATGGAGACATTTTTATATTCTTCCAGCCAGGGTGTCGGAACCCAGCTGTAACCCAGTGATGGATCAGTGCAAACCGGCACAGAGAAGCAGCACAGAAGACAGGTAAAGAGGAGTAACAGAAAGAACAAGCCCTCTTTTATATCATCAGTTACCACAGGTGAGTGACTGTGTGGGTAGGTGAGTGGGCGAGTGAGCAAGTGTGTGGATGAGTGAACGAGTGAGTATGTGAGTGAGTGGATGAATGAACAGGTGAGTGAGTGGGTCAGCAAGTGAGTGGGTAGGTGAGTGAGTGAGTGAATGGATGAGTGGTGGGTGGATGAGTGAATGGGTAGGTGGGTGACTGAGGAGGGAGTGAGTGAATGGGTGAGTGGCTGGGTGGATGAGTGAGGGGGTGAGTGGACAAGTGTGTGAGTGAGTGGGTGAGTGAGGGGGTAAGCAGCAGGGATTTGGACTGATGGAGTAGTCGTTTCTGCGGAGGTGGAGGTTAGTCGGGCTGGAGAGGGTAGTTGGGTTGGAGGGATAGTTCAGTTCGGGGAGCATTAGTCAGGCCAGGAGGATAGTCAGGGTTAGTAGTTTGGGTTGGGATGTTAATATGGTCAGGAAGGGTAGTTGGGTCGGGGCGGGTTAGTCGGGTTGGTGAGGAGGGCTGGGTTGGGGTGAGGGTTGGGGAGGAGAGGGTAGTGGGGCTGGGGGAGAGTAGTTTGTCAGGGATAGTCGGGTGGGTGAGTTGGGTCAGGTCAGTCAGGTGGTTGGGTTGGTGGAGTAGTCAGATTGAATTAGGGTGTGGTGGGAGTGGCATCGGAAGGGTGTTGGCTGGTGGTGAGTCTTTTTGGGTTGGGTAGTGGATTGGGTTGGGGGTGTGAGTGGTTTGTTTATTATATTTCATTATTAAATCAGGAAGGGGTTTATGGGGTAAACATAGAGAAATGACAACAAGATCTTAACAACAGGAAGATAGGGGAAATGTGTACTCACACAAGATTTTTGATATATACCAATTGATAATCTACAGCACAGAAACAGGCCATTCAGCACAACTGGTCAATGTTGCTGTTTATATTCCACATAAACCTCCTTTCACTCTAACTACCTCTTCCTATCCTGCGTCCACATCCCTCCATTGCCTTAACCCTCTTGTATCCATCAAATCTCTCTTTAAATACATCAATGCTGTCTGCTTCAACCATATTTATGACAATGAGTTCCACAATCTCAACTTTCTCCATGTAAAGCAAATCCTCTTAAATTCCTTAAGTGATCTGTTAGTGATTATCTTTTATTTATCTCCCCCCACCCCCTTGTTTTGAGTACTACAAGCTCTACTATGTTGTACAACCTATGCTGTAGATTCTATGTAATTCTATGTAATATGCAAACTAGGGACTGAATTACGTCTGTAACTCTTTGAAATGTTCCTTGCCTTCTAGATTTCCTCACCTGAAGATAGTTCTTGGTTTTGACTCCAGTGTGCTGTGTCCACGGGATGTCAAATAGTATGTATCAAAAGTCTGTGTTTCCTGTCAAACTTCCTGTTGTCCTGATCTTTGACCATGTTTTTCCGTCAAAATTTAACTTTGACTTGGGCAACATCCAGAAGAGAGGAACAACGGCTGAACACAAATGAGATGTGGATGCTGTGATGGATGTATGGATTAATGAGAACCGGCACATCAGGGGTCAGTGAAGACTGTGGGAGCATTGAAGAAAGTAGCCAAGATGAGATTGAAATGGTATGGGCATCTGTTGTGAAGAGAAAGAGAGAGAGGGAATGAGGTGAGCTAAGCGATGGAGATAGGACTGCCGGAAGGAGGAAGGCCTAAGACCAGATAGAAGCATGTGGCAGCGAGAGACTTAAACACAGTGAGATCAAAAGAGGAATGGGAGGAAATGGAGAAGGATGATCAATCTGCATTGTGGTGACCCCAAATAAAATGAAGAAGCCAAAAGGAGAGAAGACTTAACTTTGAAACTGCCTACATATATCTTATAGGCAAGACGTTGTCTGCAGTGGTTGTAGACTCTTGTCAGTTTCTAAACTCTCTCTACCCGCCTCCCCACCCATCAATTCTATTGCTATCTTGCATATACAAAAACAAACATATTTATCAACTAGCCATGTACAATGCCACTGGCAACCTCTTAGTATTAAATAATTAAAGGGAGTATTCTTAAAATGAACCCCAACCTCTCTACTCAAAACTGTCTTCTTAAACCCCTCTCCCTTTCCACCCTCACGTCCAATAATAAATGCAAGCAGCTCATGGACTTCTTTGTCACTACGATTGAGGTCATCTGATCACTGCCTCATCACTTCCTTCCTTTCCCATTTAACCCATTGAGCCAAATCTCTAAAGTTCCCCCAGCCCTAGCTCTGAATTCACATCTTTATCCAGTTTCTCTTCATGCCCTCTCCAAACTCATCTCATCCATGAGACCCCCGCTCTACATTCCCACTAAACTGGCGACCACGCACCTTTCCTTCCTAATCCATATGTTAGCTGATACTTTTTAAAAATTCTCTCTCTTCAGGTACTGTCACTCTCTCCTTTAAATCTGCCGTCATCACCCCTCTCCTCAAAAATAAACCCTTGACTCTACCATCCTTGCAAACCACCACTCCATCTCCAATCTCCCTTTCCTCTCAAAAGTCCTTGAACATATTTCCTCTCCCAAATCTGTGCCCATTTTTCCCAGATCTCCATGGTTGAATCCCTCCAATCAGGTTTCCGCTCTGTCACAGAACTGAAACAGCTCTTATCAAAGTCACAAATGACATCTTATGGCCAGAATTTTTCTGTCGGCGAGTTGGGGGTGGGACCCACTCACTGACGCGAAAATGACGTGGGATGACGTCAGGGTCATCCCGCTCCATTTAAATATTCAGGAAGGCGGGTGGACAGCGAAATCAGCTGTGCGCTGGCCAACCTGTCAATGGCCAATTGAGGCCTTTGACAGGATAATTAAGCCAATTAAAGGCCTTATCCATCCAACCTTAAGGTTGGCGGGCAGGCCAGGAGTCCCAGCGGGCTTCTGAACAAACATGAAACCTCGTCCACTAGTGGGATGAGGTTTCATGTCTGTTTTAAAAAACTTTAATAAACTTTGTGATATTTATTAACATGTCCCATCTCGTGTGACATTGTCACATGAGGGCGACATGTTAATATTTTTTATTTTTCTATTTTTTAAGTTTATAACATTTTCAGCGCTCTCCCTGAGACAGGACATTGCCTCAGGGAGATGTGCGCTCTTTCACACTCGTGCACAAAAGAGCGCACTTTGATAGTTGGGGAATCCCTCCCCCCCCTGCAGCATAGCGCTTCCTGTCGGGCGGCCCGCTGGGCGGGCCTTAATTGGCCCTCCCACTCAAGATGGCGGCAGGGCCCGTTTTGGCGGCAGCGATTGGTTGCCTGCCCGCCGTCGAGCTGGTGGGGCCCGCCCGCCATCAAGGCCAAAACTCTGCCCAATGTGACTGTTACAAAAGTAAACTTTCCCTCTTCATCCTTCTTGACCTGGTTGTAGCCTTTGACCTGGTTGATCACACCATCCTCCTCCAACGTCTCTCCGCAGTTGTCCAACTGGGTTGGACTGCGCTCGCCTGGTTCTTATTTAATTATAGCCAGAGAATCATTTGCAATGGCTTCTCTTTCCATTCATGAACCATTACCTTGTCCCCAAAGGATCTATCCTAGGCCCCATCCTGCTGCTCCTCCATGACATCAGCCACAAACAGCATCAGTTTTCACATGTATGCAGACAACATCCAGCTCTACCTCACCACCAACGCTCTTGACTCTTCCACTGTTTCTGCCCCAGTGGCCTTTAACCCCAGGGAGGCATACCACTGCCCAGTTAAGTGCCAGGCAGACAATGTAGTATAAAGGATTAATATTAGATATGTAAATTATATAGTCTACACCACCACCTGGAAGTTCCCCTCCAAGCCACTCACCATCCTGACTTGGAAATATGTCGCTGTTCCTTCACTGTCGCTGGGTCAAAATCCTGGAACTCCCTTCTTAACAGCACTGTGGGTGTACCTACGCCACATGGACTGGAGCAGTTCAAGAAGGCATCTTCTCGAGGGCAATTAGGGATGGGCAATAAATGCTGGCCTAGACAGCAACGCTTACATCCCATGAATGAATAAACAAAATCATCAGTGATGTAAGATCACATGATAACAGAGCATGGAGAGAGATAGTTCTATGCAGACCCCCATGCTAAGTCTGTTTGTACATAGTTAGTATGATGTTCATTAAAAGATAGAGTTTATCAATAGCCTTGCCTTCAGCATTATCTGTAAGTCCAGACCTATGACTACCACATCTAAGAACCACAACGATGATAACATTTGGTGACATGAAAGGAGCTGTGAGCAAAGAGCCCAGCAACAGGGAGAAGCAGTAAGAGAAATGATTGCAGGACAAGAACAGCATGGGAAAACCTTCAACTGATCACTAGAGAAGGCAACAGTAAAAGGAAGACATGGAAAAAATCCTACCATTACCAGAGTGCTTCAACTACATGGAAGGCTCAGATTAAGCTGAGAAGTGGCAGAACTGGCATCACAGGTTTACCAGGTAGAGAACAGCTTTAGGGCTAGCAGAGAAGCCTAGCAAGGAACAGGTCAGTACCTTACTCTACACCATAGGCAGTATTGCAGACAACATAATGGTCAGAAAGGCAATAAATGAAGACACAGCAACATATGAAGAAGTTATCAAATCTTCGATACTTATTTTGGTCTTCGAAAGAAGACAATTATAGAGGGAACTTCAATAGGGAGAGAGCACAGATTCCTTTATTAACAATTTATATCGATTAGCTGAGAATTGCAAATATGGAGCCCTGAAAGACGAATTCATTCGAGATCGACTTGTTAAACCAGTTTTAGAACAAACTTCATCAGGTTTTCTGCAGTCGAGGGAACACTTGACCCTATCAAAGGCTGTGCAGGTAACAAGGCAGGCAGAGGTGAGAAAGCAAAACAAGATTTTTATTCGACTGTCGCAGCACACCTAATTCCAAACAAAGAAAAGGTAAAGAGGGCACAGTAGCCGCCACTCTTCAGTGTTCTTGTTGTGGTGGGAAAAGGCTGCATCAGCGCAAAGAGCGTGGAGTGCCATTCTCGCAGGAAGAGAGGCCATTTTAAATCGGTTTACTGCAGCAAACAGCTCTTTACACAAAATTAAAGGAGAAACAACTAAGATCATTAACCATTCAAGAAGTTGAAGAAAAAGAAAAACAAGTACCATTCTTGGGAGAAGTTACAGGATCAAATGGGAAATATTGGAGTGCAGATATTATGATCAATAGACATAAAACAAACCTCAAATCAAACACTGGACTAGGTGCAGTAGTCTTCCACTTCCGGAAAGGTGGAACATGCAGACCCGTATATTATGCATCTCGGGCAGTGACTGAGACAGAACAAAGATGCGCTGTAATCGAAAACGAGGCATGGCAGCCACATGGGCCTGTGAGAAGTTCACTACTTTTCAGCTTTATCCCTCTAGAAATAAAGCCCGCTGCTTGGTTTGCTTTTTTAAAAATGGCTTTGCTAACTTGTAGCGCAATTTTTAGTCATTAGTATATTTGTACTCCGAAATCCCTTTGTTCCTCTAACTCACGTAGACTTGCATCTCCCAAGTGATCCGTAACCTCCTTATTCTTCCTACCAAGATGTACTACCTCACAATTATCTGTGTTGAACTCCATTTACCAATTAATTGCCCATTCTGCAAGTTTATTAATGTCCTCCTGTAATTTGTGGCATTCCTCCTCACCCTAACTATTCGACCCCAAGCAATTTTGTGCCAGCCACAAATTTAGAAATTGCGTTTTTGATTTAAAAGTCCACATCCTTAATGTAAATTGTGAATAGCAGTGGCCCCAGCACTGATCCTTGTAAAGCACCACTTCCTGTCTTCTGCCACTCAATAACTACCCTTTACTCCCATTCTCTGTTTTCTGTCTTGAAGGCAGCTAGCATTCCATTCTGTCACTTGTTCCCGGACTCCACATTCCCAGACCTAATAATTATGGCACAATTTTGGTCTCCTTATTTGAAACAGAATATAATTGTGTTAGAAGCAGTTCAGAGAAGGTTCACTGGACTCATTCCTGGGATGAAGGGCTTATCTTATGAAGAAAGGTTGAACAGGTTGGGCCTATACCCACTGGAGTTTAGAAGAATGAGAGGTGATCTTATTGAAACATATAAGATTTTGAGGGAAATTGATAGGATAGATACCGGAACTTTGTTTCCACTTGTGGGAGAGACTTGAGCTCAGAGACAAAGTTTAAGAATAAGAGGTCCTCAATTTAAGATGGAAGTGAGGAGAACTTTTTTCTCTCAAAATGGTGTTAGTCTGTGGAATTTTCTTTCCCAGGAAGCAGTGGAGGCTGGGTCATTGGATTTATTCAAGGCCAAGTTAGACAGATTTTTGATAGACACGGGAGTCAAAGGTTATGGGGTGGAGGGGGGGGGGGTGGGGGACAGACAGGAAAATGGAATTCAGACCACAACTAGATCAACCTTAATCTTATTGAACAGTAGAGCAGGCTTGATGGCCTACTCCTGCTCCTAAATCCTATGTTCTTAGGCCTTTTGAAGTTGGCAAAACAAGATTTTCTCTTTTGAAATCCATACTGACTATTCATTACTTTATTTCTCATTTTTAGATATTCCTCCATTCCCTTCTTTAGTAGGATTCCAGTACTTTTCCTACTACCGATATTAAGTTATAGGCCAGGAATTTCCGGTGGTTGGGCAGGCTCAGCAGGCGGGCCTGGGAGCGGTCTGGAAGCTGACCACCGCCTGCGATCAGACCCCGCCAGTTAACAGCCAGCCAGCGTGAAACGTGCGCTGCAGCGCTGCCTGTGTGGGGGGTGAGGAGGGTGAGAGCGGAAGTTCACGAGAGCACATAGTAAAAGTTCCCTGAGACACAGGCCTGCCTCAGGGAGCTGAAGATTTTCCAAATAAAAAATAAAGATATTAAAAATATTAAAAAACATGCCCCCTCATGTGATGCTGTCACATGCGCAGGGACATATTAGAGATGAGTGCAAAAAGGTTTTTTTTAAATGAGTGGTTGAAACCTCATCCTGCTCGTGGATGAAGTTTTGCCAAAAATGCAAACGCTGCTTGGCTTTTTTGCCAGGAAGCAGTGGAATAAGTACAGATGGAAAATCAGGTAGACGGGAGGACATTGGATTAGAAGGGAATGCTCACCTGAAAGAAGTAGCCCACCCTTTACCATTGAATTTACAGTTACTGCCTAAACCCCAAACCCCAAAAAACCTTACTAGCCCCTTATTAAAACTCAATTAACAATTTCTAACCTAACCTAACAGTTGGCCGGGCAGCAAAAAATTTGAAGCAATGACTTCATCAAGGGCCTTAATAGGCCGCTTAATCGTCAGTGGGTGCACTGCCAACTCCTGTGCGCACCTGCCAACTGAAATATCATGTGAGTGTGCGATGATGTCTGGGTGCTCGCCCGACGTTACTGTGCGTCATTTTACGCTCGTTCAGGTCAGAGGCACGGCTGCCCAATGAGCGCAATACTCTGCCCATAATTTTGTAATTACCCAGACATGTTCTGACCCCTTTCAAAATATAGGAAATTACATCAGCTATCTGCCAATTCTCTGGCACTATACCTTTTTCTAATAAATTATTAAATATGAGTAGTAATGTCTCTATTATCTCTTCCCTAGATACTTTTGAAGGATCTATACATCCAATCATATTATCAAAGCTATATCACATCCCCAATTCTAATAATACAGTCCTTACATTACCTGTTTAACTCACCACTTTACCTTGTATTTCACTGGCTGTAAAACATGTTGGGATGTCCTGAGATTGCAAAAGGTGCTATATAAATGCAAGTCTGTTCTCTTTCTTTGGTGGATTATATCATGTAGAAGGAGTGGAGCAAACAAATTTTCAATAATAACAGCAACTGGTATTTATATAGCGTCATTAATGTAGCAAAGTATCCCAAGCCTTTCTTTTTTAAGGTGCTTAACAAGAGTGTTATCAATCAAAACATTTTTGACACTGAACCATAGAAATTGTTAAATGAGTATTAATAAGGGGCTAGTAAGGTTTTTTGGGGTTTGGGGTTAAGGCAGTAACTGTAAATGCAATGGTAAAGGGTGGGCTACTTCTTTCAGGTGAGCATTCCCTTCTAATCCAATGCCCTCCCGTCTACCTGATGTCCCATCTGTACTTATGGAAGTGAATTTGATGGGAGTTGGCTGAACTGGGTGTCATGCTCACTTCCTAGAGTGTAGCTTAACCCCAAAATGTTCTAACCCAAAAGAAATGGTTATACAAACTGAGGGGAGGAAAATGTAGGTAAATGGGAGGGCATCAGGAAGAAAGAACTTGTCTTTGTAAGCACTTTGTACACTCTCAGAACATTCAAAAGCACTTCGCAGCTAATGTGGTACCTTTGCAGTCAGTGTTATATGACAGAGAAACAGGGCAGCCAAATTATGCACAGGAGGGTCCCATAAACTACAATTAAATAAATGCTGGATAATCTTTTTATTTTGTGAAGTTGCTTAAAGGACTAACATTGCCGGGACCCCAGGAGAACTCCCCTGCTCTTAATTAGTAATTCTGAGAGAAACACGATGTTATGAAATAAAAACACAAAAACACAAAAACACAAACTGGAAAATACTCAGCAGGTTAGGCAGCATCCATGCAGAGAGAATGCTTCAGGCTGATGAAAGGTCATTGATATGAAATTGCTGCATGTTTTCCAGCCTCTTCTGTTTTAATTTTGGAAGTTCCAGTGTTGCTTAGGTGCTCACAGATATCCAGTCACTTCCTTTATGTAAGTCCACTAGGGTGTGCTATAAAGCTACTGGGAGAATGCCTGATGTTTTCTCCCACTATAGAAAATTTGGTGCTTCCTTTGCATTTCTGAGGATAGAAGCTCAAGCTATGGGGCGGGGGGAGAGGGGATGTTGTATGGGCACCAAACTGTGACCTCGCCCTTTACACATCATCACCAGCTGCCTTTTAATACTTACACCATTGATGCCACTGAGCTGTATGAGAAATGACATCATCATGTTGATAAGGAGTTGGCTTCGTACAGAGGGGTTGGTGCACAACTCCCACACACTTCTTGCCCTTTCACCCTTAATCGCAGTCCGTTCGGCCTGCATTTCCTCGAGCTCCTGACTAAAATCACGCTTGCCCCATAGTCTTTGAAGTGCTGTGAGTAAAACAGATGGAAATAAAGAAGGTACAAGTTTAGTGTGGGGAGACACCGAGTGGTTCACTGTGTTCGTCTGCACTGCTCATATTTCAGACAAAGTCATGAGAGAAGACAAAGGTGTCCTTTCAATCATAATTGGATTATGGCTTTTACTGGAAAAGTGCTCCCAGCAAAATCTTAATGTGATCTTCATGAGCTGAAGATCACAGCATGAACCGTGACAGAATGGTTAATTAGTTTAGGAGTTCCTGTCCTGTGTGTCTTGAATGCATTAGGACTAAATTATTGGAATTTGTCCATTTCAAGGCCGTTCCAAATGTGCTATTAAAGACGTCAGCTTCTGCTGTCAAAGTTTGACCAGAGAGTCCAGGATAGCTCCAAAAGCAACACTGGTTACTATCAGTGTCTCTAGGATTAAGGAAGCTTGGAGCTAAGAACTCTTAGAGCCCTCATGTAAGGACCAAGTAATTGATAGAGGTACTTTTTTTAATTGACACATGTGGAAGATTTGATCACTACTATATTCTTGGCAGCACAGGAGAAATTCATTCCGAAATTACAACACAATTTAGAAAACATCCCTCACTGTCCTTGAGAAAAGTCTCGTTTGCAGGAAAAAATGTCAGCAAAGATGGTCGCTCCTCATAATTACTTGTTAAGTGGATCTTTATGGAGCTTTATGGAAATCATAGAAATTTACAGCACAGAAGGAGGCCATTCGGCACATCATGTTCACACTGGCCAACAAGTTATCCAGCCTAATCACACTTTCCAGCTCTTCTAGGTTGTATATCCAAGTACTTTTTAAATCTTATGAGGGTTTCTACCTCTACCACCCTTTCAGGCAATGCCACGTTAGCAGACAGAGCGTTGTTCCAATATGAGGCACCTAACCTACTCAACTCTCCCAATATAACAAAAACACAACACAACAGGGCTCAGTTATACTGCTGTCATTCCATGAGGAACAGAATGGCTATGATCAGTAATTACACCCATTACTGTGCTTCCCAGAATGCTGCTCTGCCTTACTGTCAGTGCAAGCGGATTATGTGACTATTTAAACTGTTTAATCCTAAACATTGTGGATTGAGTAATCATGGCACTCTGTAAGTCTTATATAAAAAAAGATTAGATTCAATCCACATCTGGAAACCAGAGTACGGCTGAAATTTCAGATACGGCACTTTCTAACACTGTCCACTCCTGATAAACATGAATTGTAATGGACAAAACCTCCTCCAATTACTTAAGCCTCCTTGACAACTAGTTCAATAGTTACCTGCATTAACTGTACTGTTGAGTGTTACAAATAATTGGCTCTTAATTTCCACATTATATCTACAGAAATGGACTTCAACTTGCCATTCATGGACAAAGCCCTGTTTCCTTTGTCAATCAGCAGATATCTGGGGCTCTCTGGAAACCAGGGCAGGGTAAGAAGCTGTGTAAAGGCAGGTATGGCATTGAAGGCCATCAGTAAAGGCCATACACTCTCATTGCCTAAAAGTTCCCTGGAGAAACAAAAAGAGCACATAACACAAAGAGTTGAGATATATTCAAGCATTTTAAAGATTTTTAAGACATATATCTATTAAAAAAAACAGTTTAAGTCAAACCAATATTACACTTGGGACAGAACTTTAAATTAAACTCAAAAGCTAGCTGGGTTTAAGTTACCCTCTGCTCTGGAGTGAGTTACCCTCCACTCTGGAGTGACTTACCCTCCAGTCTGGAGTGAGATACCCTCCAGTCTGGAATGATTTACCCACCACTCTGGAGTGAGACACCCTTCACTCTGGAGTGAGACAACCTCCACTCTGGAGTGAGATAAAAAGTGCAAATCATGAGAATGTGCGTCTTTCAATCTTTGATCACTCATTGTTACCTTCTCTCATTAAACCTGTGAGGTAAATTGAATCCTGATATGTGTTCAATATGACAGGCAGGAAGCACATGTCCATTCAGTCCACAAGTGCATCTACACCATAATTCACCGCAATTATTTAAAGAACGAATAACTATGTAATAAGTTGATGTAGACTTGATACAGGATCCTTTTGGGATATTGGGTGGCTCCAGCACCTTACTCGCCATGTGATCAATTTGTCCAGCAAAACTTTGCACTGGCAAGAAGGACCCTATTTAAAGGGATCTTGCAATACTGTCAGGTTAGTTGCTGATTTGTCACATCAGGCTGCTAGTTAACCTTGCGATTTTTTGGCATGTTTTCTGACTCGGGAATTGTAACATTCACCGCAAAGCAAAAGTGTTTGCTGGTATTGCATTGTTTGTGGCTTTGTTTTAAATAATTTGACTGCAGTCACGGGCGGTCTGGTAGTACTGCCTTTGGGGCAAATACCTGGCGTGCTGAAGCAAAGCTTCAGGTGCTGGGAACATTCAGATGGCTTCTTCCCCTTTCTCCACTGAAGAGGGCCAAAATCCCAGCTGAGTGTCGCCTAATATTGCATTGCACAGGGGTCTCACAATGGACTTCAGTGAAAAACTGCAGGGAAGCATTAAGGAGCAGGAGGTCAAAGGTGCAGTAGAGCCAGAATCAGGAGACTAGACACAGCAGGCAAGGAATGAGATGTGGGAGGGTGTCACAGTCTGCGTATTATAGTGGGGCCCACTACAAGACAGTAGATCTTGTAAGTTGAGCAGTTAGTACACATTTGCAGCCATTTTGGTGCTTTTTTTTTTCTTGTTTGGTTAATAGCTGCAGATGTTTATTTTGTTTTGGGCTTTGATAACTGAGACCTCACTTTATCCTTAACAAAATGAGATAGCACAATATGACATGTCGTAGATGTTATTTTTATTTTTGGATACAGAGCCTAAATGTGTGTGTTATCCCTGTGCAATGTGGTTTTAAACTGTCCTCAACAGGAATGTCGTGGGGTTCTGCACAAAATCAATGTGTGTTGTCTTTGATCATTTGCCCCTCTTGCTGATGGGGCAGAAGAGTTGAGTATCCGATGCATCAGATGCCTTAAATACTAGGGCTGGTTACAGAGTAAGGCACCCCCAGTGTGGAACATGGTTCAAAGGGATCACAGCTTTGGAAACTTTGAGCCAGTAGTGCCTGCTTTCCCTCTATGAGATTCTGGGATTTATCCGCGATTGTTCGGGTGGAGGGTAAAATGGGCCAGTGGTTTATTTTCACTCCTCCCGGCTACTCATGAAAGGTGTCAGCTACGGCTCATTTGGTAGTAGCACTCTTGCTTCTGAGTCAGGTTGTGTATTGGAAACCTACTCCAGAGACTTGATCTAGCCTGACACTCAAGCTCAATACTTAAGGAGTGCTGCACTGTTGGAGGTGCCATCTTTTGGATGAAATGTTAAACCAAGGCCCAGCCTGCTCCCGCAGGAGGACATAAAAAATCCCCTCCTCTTTTAAAGATAATCAGGAGGGGAACTCTCCCCACTGTCCTGAACAATACTTATCCCTCAACCAACATCACAAAAAACAGATTACCTGGTCATTATCTCATTGATGTCTGTGGGACCTTGCTGTGTGAAAACAGACTGCTGCATTTCCTACATTATAACAGTGACTACATTTCAATGTAGTTCTTCATTGACTGTGAAGGACTTTGGGATGTCCTGAGGTTGTGAAAGGCGTTCCAAAAATATAGATGGTTCTTCATCACTTTTCTATCCCTCATCACCACTGTGTCAGAGTAAAGACAAGAGACCCTTTATGTCCCTCATTGTCTTTGAACTTGGAGATGTTTGAAAACAGACTGGCATTCAGTCTCAGTGTGGGTGGAACCTCTGGCGTTCTGGCACAAGGTTCTCTTCAGGTTTTTGATATAGATTCCATTCTCTTCCACTTGTAACAAGACCACAGTCTACATTTCTAAGTGCATTCTCATTTCACAGTTTTCTTTGATTGTGATAAGCTGTAAAACATTTAAACTCACCCTGTGACTATGCTGCCTACTCAGCAGATCTAAGGAGAAAGAATGGAGCGAAATTTTCCAGCAGTGGGATTTTACGTTCCCGCCAAAGCCAACGAGGTTTAGAATGTCTCGCCGCATTTTACAGCCCCGTCCCCACCGAAACAGGGCCGTAAAATGCTGCCCACCATGAATTTGGTACCTCCCTGACCCTCCATTCTTGAAGAATGCTGACATCCTGTGTATGGACAGTCTGCCTTGCTAGTGTGAACCCTTGCCCAATAATCTAAGAATATGAGCATAGATCTATGACTAACCATTTGTAAGTAAATAAAAAAAGGCTGAAGCATGTGTCCTTTTGATCTTCTTATCTCCATTGAAAGTATTTAATTTCATAAACCTCTCTTGATAAGTCAAGGCCCTTAGTCCCAGAATAATCCTTGTTACCACTCTCTAAAGTCTCTCCAATGCGTTTTCATCCTTTTAAAGGCAGCGTGCTCCAAAAGGAGAAGATTTCCTTTCTGTCTCAAGAACATATCTCCATCTTCATTACACTTAACACACAGAGCAAACCTTCTACCATATTCCAAGTGTGGCCTTGTCAATAGTTTATCTAGATTTATAATGAAATGCCCTTGACTCACACCCTGCATATGGTTAACACACAAATTGGATGCTCAGAGTAAAAAGACAACAATGAAATGAAAGTTCTTTCCTGCCTGTACTTTGGAATGTCCTTTGGTTGCAATGTCATGGGATTTGGTTGCTACAGCAATCATCTCCCCGGCTAATGTGACACAAATACGTGTGAGAGTCCTCCAAATACATCAATCAGCTCTCCATAGAGACAGCGGAGACCATAGTGAGGATCATATTAGGGCAATACCCAGTGGAGCTATGGCTAATAAACCAGTCCAATCTGAGCATGAGCCCTGCAGTGACTAACTCCATTTAAGATTTCTCTGAAAGCTGATGTGAGTCATCTGTAAATATACTAATATAGTATAGAATGTTATTAAACATCAGTTTCAATAATACCTTCATTTATCAACCGCACAGTTTTTGTTCTTCAGCCACATTTGAAGTTTAAAGTTGCACTAATTTACACTAAAGCACTTCAAAATAATGGATGGAATTTTCTGTTCTGGGGATGAAGTGCAGTGATGGGCAGGATAAGTGGTGTGTTTCCTGCTGGGTGGTGGGGCAGGTTCTCGTTCCCAATTGCACATTTGGAACCTCATTAATTATGCATTAGCGAGCTGCTCACCGAATCAGATGGTTGATGGGCCCTGATTTGTCCGTTCCGTCATCACCTTGCGGGTCAAAGGTCCTGACGCCATATTTAAATGCCAGCCAAACACACATATTCACCCTCTGCAGCCCAGTTGCGTAGTCTGGATTTCCTGAAGACAGCGCCCAGGAGAAAAAGGACATACACCCCAAGGTTCAGCCATGACTCCCTAGTGGCTCTCCTCAACGCGGTCTGTAAACGTTGTGATGTCCTCTTTCCAAAGGATGGAACCAGGAGGTCCCACCAACCTCACCTCACCAGCCTGGGAGGGGGGGTCGCAGCGGAGACCTGGGCTGCTGGCACACAAAAAAGAAATGTCCTGCAGTGCAGGAAGAGGATGAACGATCTAATCCGCTCTGCCAAGGTAAGTCAACTTTCTCCTCACTCTGGACTCACACTCTCATAATGGCTTCAGGCACTCAAAGGGTTACACTTCCCAGGATCTCACAAACTATTAGTGGAGGAGGCATTAACATTAAATGTTTCACACACATTGTGACATCACTATCCTTTCATCTATCTTCCTGCACAACAGCATCCTTAGCCCTTACTGGTGAGGGCTCAGCACACACAGCAGGCATGCATGCTTCCCAGCCTCTCCACCATCTCCTCTCAGCACATTCCATCTATTTGTCTTTATGTAGGCCAAGCTAGGACCACAGCAAGAGATCGCACTGGGAGGAGGGATGGCAGATATACAGGAGCTCACTGCCCTTGAGCTGGAGGCAGCCGAGCTGGCAGAGCAGGACAGGGCTCACTCCTGTGGTGAATGTGAGATCGGCCTCCCCTAGAATCCCAGTAGGGATGAGCCTTCCATGAGTTGATCACATCCTAACATTCACAGTGAGGGACATGTAAAGTTGCATTCTGCCTGCTCATGAACTCAATCTATCTTCTCTCTCTTACAGGCACCAACAGGCCCAGACACAGGTCCATCCAGCCCATCAGCTCCACCCCCCCCGCCCACCTCAGATGAGGATCCATTCGATGGAGACCCATCACAGCTTTCACCCGTGCCCTTCACCAGTGCAGAGGCACACACCTCGGTGAGTCCTAGATCTAGGTTAGGCTCAGGGACCATCTCACTGACATGGCAGCAGTCAAAGGCAGTAACAGCCAAAGTCTCTGGCAATCGGAGGACTGCTGGAGAACAGGCACCTGCTGAGGCCAAGTTAGATGATTAGCCACTGAGTTATAGAGTTGATCTTCAGACAACTTTTCCTAGTGGAAACATTTAACTTTATTTACAAGACAGCAACAGCAACTACACTCCATAACTACAGTAGAGGTTCCCCGCGCTGTTAACACATTGGTTTACACAGATCATGTGATCTCACAGCATGGGATTATTCTTAAAGCTACAGTCCTACATTTCCCAAAACTATTATCACTACGTTTCTCCCCCTTTAACTTTTCTGTACATTTTGTATTTACAAGGATACTTATCTCATGTCTTTCAGGTGGTTTCCTGATCCGTGTGGAACATCGCAGCTCCACAACTTCAGATTCTTTTGTAGGAACCACAGTCTCTGAAACCAGAATAACATCAGATACCTCATTAAGCAGTTCAGTGTCTTCCACTCTGACAGAGACATTGGGCATGTCTGTCCTTTGTTGAACAACTTCAGCAGGAACCATTGGTTCAGTAATGGTTACAGGTGAAACATCAATTTGTTGGAGTATCTCTCTTTATCTTAAATGGTCCACATGCTTATGGGTGATCCACTTCTCCACTTCCATGTGGTACGACAATGGTCCGGTCACAGGACTCACTTTACCAGGTAACCACTTCAGTCCTCTTCCGAAATTCTTTACATACACTGCTTCTCCAACAGTAAATTGTCGCTCATGACTGTGTAAATCATGAGTCGCTTTTTGGTTCCCTTGACTTTTCTCCACCTTCCCCTCCAAACTGGGAAGGATAAGGCTTAGGTACCTGAAGACGGTACCTTGATGAAAAGATAGAGGCAAACTCCTGGGTAAGCAAATGGTGCGAACTGGCACTTGTATTGCTGGATTGACTTGTGTTTGACCAGTGTTCGTGTATGGTAATTCTGGTACTTCTAAGTGAAAAAAATGGCATAGTCATGGGTTGCTTCTGATCCAGAATTCTAGGATTATTCACAAAATCAGGATATTGAGCAATGCTGAATCCACACGGTATGATTTTTTAAAAATCGGTGCCTTATCAGTAATTCCTTAACCTCTTTTTATGTGTCTTCTTCTTTCTAACCACAGAATTTAGTCTCGGCCTTCTTTTCGACTTCACTGTCGACCAGACTTCTCAGACGCAATCTCAACTTGTCTTGGTTCAGTAGTTGAACTCCCCATGACTTCATTATCTACTTACATCTTGGAAAGTTCCACAACTTTTGCTTTCAAAACCTCTTCAGCTTCATTTGGCTTCAGCTCTTCTTCTGTCTCCTTCTTACATCTGTTGGCTTCCTCCTGGAAACTTAAACATTGCTGTGTCTTCTCTGCCAACTGGTTCTTCAGCTTGTTCAGAGAGGTGTTAAATTCTCTTTGTAATTTTTCAGAGGCACAAACTTTGGCCAGCGGGATCCTTGTAGCGTGTAAAGGTCTTTCAACAGGTTTTCCTTTTCTTTGCGAAATTCGCTCACTTCATCTTGAATTTTGTAATTCAGCAGAGTCTCCTTGGGATTTTTCTGTTATTTTCCATATCATTGTTTAAGACAGTCTTCATTTCTTCAGATTGCTGAATGTTTACACACTCCTTTTTCATCCTGTCGCGGTCTCCAGGCTCTTTTTGAAGTACCTTACCTTGGTCCCTCATCAAGACAGGAGCTCTTTCAGCTTCCTTGTGAAATCTCACTGGCCACTCAA
The DNA here is from genome assembly GCF_017639515.1 of Carcharodon carcharias. Taxonomy (NCBI): domain Eukaryota; kingdom Metazoa; phylum Chordata; class Chondrichthyes; order Lamniformes; family Lamnidae; genus Carcharodon; species Carcharodon carcharias. Next base: position 52,092,643 of record NC_054479.1, on the reverse strand, counting down.
GGTTAATTTCCCTCAACCAATTTCAACCTAGAAGGTTTGGTCCTCTACCTTCCAATACCATCAAGGGTGGACGTGCTGATTGGTGTCTATAATGAACAGTTGCTCCAATGCTTTTTACCTGGATTTCTTTGCTTGGTACATTTTCAACTTGGCAGATGTTTGTTCCAAATTTAAATGTTGATCACCTTTATTTAAATATCTGAAAGTGTGTTTTCTTATTGCAGTGGTAGAAGCACCCCGTGTCTACTTCCATTTTTAAGGGTTTACCATTCACTTCCAATGTGACAGTGATTGACTCTGTCTTCCCAACTTTCATGTTGAATAATGAATAAATGTCAGAATTGGTTGTTTCTGGCTCTTCTACACTATAGGCTTCATTAGACGTCGTTTGTTGCTTGGAGGCCTGTTTAAATCTCGCTTTGCACTGTCTCATTGTGTGTCCACTTCCGTGACAAAAATAACATTCCACGTTTTAAGTTGTCAATCGCTAGAAGACTGATTGTTTCCACATCGATGAAAATTATTTTTCAATTTAGTTGCTAAGCTGTTTCCTCTCATTTTTCAATTAGTGGGAGCTGTTTCTCATTTTGCAGCGGAGTCCCGGCTTTTCGCCCCACTTTCAGCTGACCGTTCCCTCCCGAGTAGGAGAATGGTGCCATTTTGCACCCCTTGAATTGCTTGTGAATCCCTCACAGCACTTTCCATCACCAGCGCTATTTCGAATGCTTTCTTAGAATCAAGATTCACTTCAGCCAGCAATCTTTGCTGGATTATGTCATCCTGCCTGCCACATACTAAACGATCCCTGAGCATGTCATTCAGGGTTTCACCAAAATCACAAGGGGCAGGAGTTTACATGTCGGTGAGCGGGGATGCGCAAAATGATGCGCAGTGACATTGGGCGGAACTCCTGACGTCACCCCGCCCCATTTAAATTTTCAGAAGGCGGGGGCGCAGCAAAATCAGCTGTGCGCCTATCAACCTGTCAATGGCCAATTGAGGCCATTGATAGAGTCAATTAAGTAATTAAAGGCCCTGCTCGTCTACCCTGAAGGTTGGCAGGCAGGCCAGGAGCCCTGGTGGGGAATAGAAAAAACATGAAATTTCATCCACTGGCAGGATGAGGTTTCATGTCAGTTTTTAAAAGTTTTAATAAAGTTTTTGTAAAAATTATGAACATGTCCCAACTCATGCGACAGTGTCACATGAGGGGACATGTTAGGGAAATTTTATTTTTCTATTTCTAGCTTTTTGACATTTAGAGCCGATCTCCCTGAGGCAGCACTTAGCCTCAGGGAGATGAGTGCGCTCTTTCATGTGTATGCGCAAGACAGCGCACTCTCGATTTTGGGATTCCCTGCCCGCCCACACAGGGAGCGCATAGCGCTTCTCTGCGGATGTTGCACTGGGCAGGCCTTCATTGGCCCACCCATATAAATTGGCACCGCGCCCCCGATTGGGAGTGCTGATTGGAAGTGCGCTGTGAGCGCCCACACTTCAACTTCACCCCCGACAGGGGGAAAATTCTGCACAATGTTCCATTAGTTGTTTTAATTTCGCCACATGGGTAGCAGTTGTTTCCTGGGGCTCTATTCTGTGAATTGAACCTGAACCCCTGCATTGTGACTGAGGGCTTGGATTAAAAATGTCCCTTAACGAGGTCTACTAATTCACTGCAAGCCTTCAAATCTGGGGCACTGGGGGTCAACAAGCTATGAATCAAACTGTCAGTCTTGCTCCCACAAATACTTAGGGAAATTGCTCTTCTCTTTTCCTACCCCGTGATTTCATTGGCTTGAAAGTAGAATGCAAGATGTTCTATATATTGAGACCAATCGCCTGTGGCCGGTTTAAAGGGATCAATTCTGCCGAGCTGTGGCATTTCAGATGAGTATATCTTCTTTTATTTTTAATGAACTTAGATACTCACAATCACACCGAATCTGATTTATCCTCATCGCCAGCTTGTTACAGAATTGACCTTCAGACAACTTTTCTTAGTGGAAACATTTAATTTTATTTATAAGGCAGCAGCAACAACTACACCCGTGCATTAAACTCCATAACTAAAGAAGAACTTCCCCTATAGAGGTTCCCCACACTGTTAACACATTGGTTTACACAGATCATGTGATCTTACAACAAAGGTTTATTCTTAAAGCCACAGTCCTACATTTCCCAAAACTATAATTACTACAAACACTAACCCCGCCTTTCCAGAGTCTTGAGTCTGCTTGCACCCCCAAACCTCTTGCTCCAAACTCAACCCACCCAACCCCCTCCCGGGTCTGCTTGCACCCCTTCCAGGTCGGGCTCCAGCTTGCCCACCCTCAGTCATTCCTCTGCTTGCCATTTCCCCCTCCTTCCACTGTTCCCTCTGCTGGTAGCATACTGTCTTGTCTGTGCCCCGCAGCACCCAGTGTGAACAGCCCCGCCTGTGCCCTGCAGCACCCAGTGTGAGCAGCCCTACCTGCCAACCCCACGTCCCACCTGAGAGAGCAGCTTTGGCAGTGGTGATGATTCGGAGTATGCTGTTGCAGTTGGGTTTGCAGCTCGATGCCGCGAGTGAAGTGAAGGTTGGCAGGTGTACACCACTTAAATCCGGTTGCGAATCAGACTGGTCTAAATTCCCACTGGCGTGCACATAATTAGGGTTAAGGTTAGAGTTAGGGTTAGGTGATTCCCGCGAGTTGTGTTTTAATGAGCATTCCTGACATGCAAATGGGGTTCTCGACGTGGATCAGTGGGAGAGTCCACCCGCCATTAGGGCCATCATGAATGTGCTGAGGGGAAAATTCCAACTTGTTTTCCCGCTGGCAGAAATCCGACTTTTGACCCGAGGCCTAATTTTCTGCTCTGCTGGCGGGACCGGAAAATTCCCACCCAATGTCACTGCATCCAAGTGTTGATTGGAGATATTCTTGTGATCTTTAAACTTACCACTGCTGCAAATGCAATGTCCTTTAACTTTCATGCCATCTACAATCCAAATATTCTTCTACTTTTCATAAGAATGTTTCCAGTTTTGTGGAATAAAAAATATTTTTTTTATAAAAGTGATCATTTCTGTGCCCTGTACCTGTTGTTCTTCAGCCATCCGCATTTCCCTCTTAGCTTTAGACGCAGTATGAGATGAACTTTGGTTAGTCCATGTAATTGGAAGCCCAGCTGGTGAAGGCCTCTTGAAAACCATCAACACCAGCTAGCCCTCTTCATCCCAATGGTCTGGTCTTCATTTACATATTAATATGGCATATGGGTTAGGATTGCTCCATTTCACAAACTCATTCACTATAACCAATCGGCTTCTGCAGGAGATTGGAAAAGGTCTGTCTCCAGAGAATGAAACATTAAGACAGAATGGTGCTTTAACCTGTCAGCGCTCACTGTGCGCTCCAAGGATAGGGGTTTACGGTTGTAAATGTTTGCAAATATTGCACAATATTATGAAATGCAACATCTGAGAAGGTTCCCTATTACTGGGTGAGAGTGCTCTTGTCACAGTGAAACATGTTTTTCATGAGCAGGTCCAGCATAAGGTTGGGAGCAGAATGGAACCCATTTACTGGATTGATGAGTGGCAGGAGTGCAGTGATGCCAATTACTAGGGTAATTGTATTATAGAAACTCCCCAAACTTCATCTCCTCTTAAGTCAATGGAAGTTATAATGGGGAAAGGTGTAAAACTGCTGCTGGTTTATTATTGTTTTATACAATTGCACAACATGAAAATTGCCCCCAGTATTGAAGCTGATCCTCTTAATAGGCTTGCAAGCTTCTCTGTGCACTACATAAATTCAGCAACACATTATACACGTGCAATGTTTCTATAACTGAAAGGCAAGAAATACCTTCCCCCGTTCTGATGGTGTGATTTTCACAGTGCTCTGGAATTATCTTAACATGTATCTTTTTATTGACAATTTTTCCACAGTGTTTGCTCTGTGTATCAGTCTGCCTGGATTCATACATCTGCTTTATGAGGTTAGGCAAGTATCCTGCTACCAAACTTCACCAAAGTTCAACATAGCTTACCATTCAGACTTGGACTTCCCGCATCTAGAGATGCCTGAGGCAGATGACGCACATGCTTACTTTCTGTGGCTTGTTTTTCCCTGGGGCAGCTCACTAGCCTGAATTTTGAGGGACACCATTCCACATCAAGCATAGCTGACCAGGAGACTATCCCACTCTTACAGCCTGCCATATGCGTGTTGGAGGGATTTGCTGGTTGACACTCAACCTGCCTAGTCATATTATCAAAGCACCTCCTGTGGCTACCAAGTCCTGAAGTGGGATTCAAGCCCACAGCTTCTGGCTCAGAGGCAGGGAAGCTACCCACTATGCCACAAGGACCTCTGCCACTTGGAGTGGACCAGCCCAATTTCCCATACTATCCCTCCTCACAGAATGGCTGTTCAGCACCCCCCTAGTTCAGGCCAGGAACTGAGCACAGCAGAGGAATGGAGCCTTCTAGAAAAATGGAACCTCCCACATTGGAACTAGCATTGACACAAAGTTATATCTCCCAGGCTTAGTCAAGCATTACAAGTGGAATCTGCGCTGGGTTTACTCATTTCACCCAGGTTGGCATTAGGGGCACTAAAATGGCATCCACCTTTGATAGGGGAATAGAAGAACCTGCCTGGCTTCCCACTGCTCATCATTACTCAGTGAGCCTTGTTGGAAATACTTTACATAAACACTGGGTAAGGACCAAGCTCAGCTCCAGTGTCTTGCATGGACAGTTGCTTCACTGTTTACATAAAAGACGCAGCAAGGAGTCAACACTTTCAGGGGATAGAGGGAAGATTATTGGTGGAAAAAGGATAGGGAAATATTTTAAATAAAATCATCAGCAATGGAGATCAGGTTTCACATACATAAATGCAAATTTCTCTTCAAGGTCTGTTTTGTAGCTCAATGCCACGGAGCAGGAGGATGTGGGTGTGACCCAACACTCCACCCTGAGCTGTAGTTTACAGCAAGGTATTGAACAGATGGTAAACCCACTGCCTATCTCACTGGGCATGACCCTGAAGCAGATCTGGAATCAGGCCACCCAGCAATGACAGTCTGACTGTTAAAAGTAGCAATGAATTGTGAAACAAGGGAATTTAAGGACCCCAGTCACCTGAATGCTAGAAAGGGAGGGATCTGTACACATGATGCATCTCAATTCTCTCTTTCTCCCATATTTTATGTCTGGGAACAGGCAGTTTTGATGCAGGTATAATGAAGTGTCATTGTGGAATCGAGAGCACTGCCCTCTGCCCTCTAGCCCCTGATTGAGTTCCACTCCTACAAAGGTGGTCACCCTGTGACATTGTAATCTGAGATGTGCAGTTGGAGTATTGCAAAGAGACTGACCTGAGTCCCATTATTTGTCCTAAGCATTTACCGACGGAAATGAATATTGCTGTGGTGATGGTCACAATCCCTCTCAACTTCTTCGGAGAACACTCCATAAGGTACATGCAGTGAATATTCATACCATTCCCTTCGGATAGAATGGAAATAGACATCAGTGTTAATAAATACATTTGTTGGAAAATTGAAGAAACACAAGGTATTAGTCCCTTCAGTATAATGTTCTAATAGTGCCACCGTTTTATATATTGAACTTGACCCTGGATAGGAAGGGGACTGACCCTGGACAGAAAGGGGCATTGACCCTGGTCAGAATGGGGCACTGACCCTGGTCAGGAAGGGGACTGATCCTAGTCAGAAAGAGGATTGACCCTGGACAGGATGGGGGACTGACCATGGACAGGAAGGGGACTGACCCTGGACAGGAAGGTGACTGATCCTGGACAGAATGGGGGCCTGACCCTGGACAGGAAGTTGACTGACCCTGGACAGAATGGGGGCCTGACCCTGGACAGGAAGGTGACTGATCCTGGACAGAATGGGGGACTGACCCTGGACAGGAAGGGGGACTGAACCTGGACAGGAAGGAGACTGACCCTGGACAGGAAGGGGGACTGACCCTGGTCAGGATGGGCACTGACCCTGGACAGGATGGGCACTGACCCTGGTCAGGATGGGCACTGACCCTGGACAGAATGGGGGACTGATCCTGGACAGGAAGGAGACTGACCCTGGACAGGAAGGGGGACCGACCCTGGACAGAATGGGGCACTGACCCTGGACAGAATGGGGGACTGACCCTGGACAGGAAGGAGACTGATCCTGGACAGAAGGAGACTGACCCTGGTCAGGAAGGGGACTGACTTCAGTCAGGCATTGCACTGACCTGGGTCAAGAAGCGGGACTGATGTTTGAAAAAAATTTTGAAAAATTATACTTATGTTAATGTTACAGGAGTGGGGGAATTAATGTTACAGGATGTGGAGATTAATGTTACAGGTGTGGGGGTAGATTAATGTTATAGGAGAGGTTATTTTAGTGTCATTACAGGAATAGAATGGCCAGCCACTGATCTGCTTTTATACTGGGCAGTCCGGTTTTCAGCTGTTCGGGCCCCTGTCTGGACCAGATACCTTTATGTCCTGTATTTTTATTTTGAAATGCCTCTAAGAATCACAATTGTGTATCTACTTAGGATTGTGTGATTCCTCTCATGGCCAGTGAGCCCACTGTGTGATTCCAGCATGACTGATTAATCCACCCTCCTGTATGGGTCTGGGTCCTGCATCCCACCTCCCCACTTTGCCCCCCCCCCACCCCACCTCCCCAGACCCCTGTTACCCTGGCACCCCGTCCCCTGGTTCTCCAGCCCCCCCCATTACCCTGACACCCCAGCACCTCCCAGCTCCCCAGCCACTCTCCCCTTCTCCCCCAACCATTACCCTGTCACCTCAGCACCTCCCAGCTCCCCAGCCACTCTCCCCTTCTCCCCCAACCATTACCCTGTCACCCCAGCACCTCCCAGCTCCCCAGCCACTCTCCCCTTCTCCCCCAACCATTACCCTGTCACCCCAGCCCTCTCTGCCCATCCTCAGGCCCCAGTCCCGGTCTCAGTACAAATATTTAAGAGTCAAGATTTAATGTCAATAAAGTACATTACACATCCTCTTTGATATCTATGAGGTCAGATTTGCTCTGGCCATTTACTATACATGCAACATCTTAAACACAGCAGAATATTGCCTTTGATCTCTATTCCTGAAACTACCTGGGACATCATGGGCTTTTATTTGATGTATTTACAATTATATCAGAAAAGGTCATCTTGCTGCATCACTAACATAGTCAAAGAAATATTCCTCATACCTGAATTTACTCCATACAAGAATCTTGCCACTAGGATCATCTCAAAGGATCTTGCCATCCTGCTGAAACCCACTAAAAAAGCTGCCACTATTGCCAAAATATTGTTGGATATCAGACAGTTCCTCCTGAAACATAAAACACTTGATTTGAAAGGAACAATTCAATAGAGCTGAATGCACCGTGAGGCGTTATTGAACAAGTGATTACTCTTCTTGAGGTGAAGGGGGCACAGGTAAACAGGACTCTTTGCGATCGAGATGGCTTCAAGCTGAAAAGGCTGGTGATGCAAGGGGAGGCAATGGTGTAGTGGCATTGCGCTGGGCTAGTAATCCAGAGCCTCAGGATAATGACCTGAATCCTGCCACGGCAGATGGGGGAATTTAAATTCAATAAAAATCTGGAATCAAAAGACTAATGATGACCATGAAACCATTGTCAATTGTTGTAAAAACCCATCTGGTTCACTGATGCTCTTTATAGAAGGAAATCTGCTGTCCTTAGCTGGCCTGGCCTACATGTGACTCCAGACCTACAGCAATACGGTTGACTCGAAAATATCCTCTGACCAGAGACAATTAGGGACGGGCAATAAATGATAGACTTGCCAGCAAAGCCCACATCCCATGAATTAATTTTTTTTAAAGTTCAGAATTAAGCCATCTCACTGTGGTGGACCAAATACCTGAGCCAGACAAGTTTGCGATATTCAATGAAGCTGTTGATTGAGCAGCCAGCCTAGCTCATAAGGAGAATCTGCAGGTGTAGATCTTTCATTAGGATTCTTCCCACAGCTCTAGATAACCATGCAAGCCAATGACCTAATGGGTATGGTGGTCCTAGTTGGATAAATAATGGGAAATTAGCCCATTCTCTGTGCTGCTGGTGGATTGCACAGCTTTAACATGTTTAACATGAACAGCACATAATACAAGATCCTGAACCATAACTCTCAATCTGTCAATCTGTACCTTAGCTGTCTGGATTTTGGTGAATGGGGTGTGTCCTTTTGGACATAAGCCTCTTATCCAAGTCCAACAAGTATAGGCACATCAGCCAAATTCTACCTGCACAGATAACTTGATTAGTGGAATCTAAATCAAGGGTTTCCTTTCTTTTATACACTCAGCTGTTCAATCTTACATGGATTCCTTTGGATTTTAATTTCCTCTGTGACTATTTTCCTATTATTCTAGCATTGGAAATATTTTTGGCAATAGCTTATTTCCACTCGTATCCTCTTCCAAAAGATCTCGTTCATAAGCCATGGCACTACAGGTGCTCACCATTTTCTAATATGTGTACTAACGTCACTTGCATGCAGATATCATCTTGTCATGTTGCAAAGTCTCAAGCACTCCCCGTACTTTTGAAATGTAATTGCTGTTGTTTCTTTTCTCTACTGCAAACTGACTTCTTAAACACCTCTTCTCCACTCTCACTCCCAACAGTAAGTGTGGGGAGCTCATGGACTTCTTTGTCATTAAGATCAAGACTATCTCATCAGAATCAAATGTGGGGAGAAACCAGCCTGATTGGATGAGCAGCAAGCAGTGGGAAGGTAAGGAGTGGCGATCAGTTCTCAGTTTCCAGAACACTGGAACATAACAGTGAGTCTGCAGGGCCGCAAAGTGGCAGGGGAGGGGGAGCAGAGTGATGCCCACTGGAGACTGGAGAAACCTGGGAGCAGGGAGGGCAGAGAGATTCCCACTGGCCGGAGACTGGAGAAACTCTGGAGGAGGGGAGAGGGGGAAGGGCACATAGAAGCCCTCATTAGCGAGGACAAAATTGAAATGTGTTCCCTCAGATGAAAAGGATGGACAATATCAAAATCATTCCTGACGGATGGGCATCTGTCCAGAATATTCCGCAGCACCACATCAAGTGTACAGGCAGGCATTGACTTCTTGTGCAAGTACAAACAATGCCAGGAATCATCCGTGTGGAATATGGTGCAGAGAAGGTCATTATTCTCATTTGAAGCTCGTTCATAAAGAGGCATTTTTTTGTAATCGATTCATAGTGAGATAAATTTCCATTTACCTGACTCTGTTTCCTTTTCTTCCCAAAACTTGCACACCGGGCGCTGCGAGTGAGGAAATAATTGAAATGTGGCCCCTCAGGCGAACAGGGTGGACAAGCCTGCTCTACACCATGGTCCAGCTGGGTGGGACTGTTCTCATGGGATTCCACTCTTATCTGTCTAATCATAGCCAAAGAATCACTTGCAATGGCTTCTCTTTCTGCTCCTACACCATTTTACCTCTGAAGTCCCCAAGGATCTATTCTTGGCCCCTTCCTATTTCTCATCTACATGCTGCCCCTCAGCGACATCATCTGAAGGCACAATGTTCGTTTTCATGTATGCTGATGACACCCAGCTCTACCTCATCGCCACCTCTCTCGACTCCTCCACTGTTGCTAAATTATCAGACTGTTTATCTGACATCCAGTGCTAGATGAGCAGAAATTTCCTCCAATTAAATATTGGGAAGACTGAAGTCATTGTTTTTGACCCCCAATCCAAACTCCATTTCCTAGCTACCGATTCCATCCCACTCCCTTGCAACTGCCTGAGATTAAGCCAGTCTGATTGCAACCTGGGTGTGTGTGATCCTGAGATGAGGTCGGAACCACATATCCGGGCCATAACTAAAGCCACCTATTTCCTCTTCTGTAACTGACTCTACCCCTGTTTCAGCTCATCACTGCTGAAATGCTCTAGACATGACTATTCCAATGCAGTCCTTGTTGATCTCCCGCATTTTATCCTTCATTAACTTGAGGTCATCCTAATCTCTGCTGCCCATGTCCTATCACCCCTGTGCTGGCTGACTTACATTGGTTCCCGGTCAAACAACATGCTGCTTTTAAAACTTTCATCCTTGTTTTCAAATCCTTCCATAGCTTCACCCCTCCCTATCTCTGTAATCTCACCCAATCCCACAATCCTCCAAAGATACATGTGCTCAACTAATTGTGGTCTCTTGAGCATCTCCAATTTTAATTGCTCCACCACTGGTGGCTATAACTTCAGTTGTCTTGGCCCTAAGCTCTGGAATTTCATCCCTACACCTCTCCACCTCTCTATCGCATTTTCCTCCTTTAATAGATACCTTAAGACCTACCTCCAAGCTTTTGGTTATCTGACCTAATATCTCCTTATTTGGCTCAGTGTCATATTTTGGTTCGTTTTTGGCCCATTGGGACGTTTTAATACATTAAAGGTGGTATATAAATACAAGTTGTTATGTTGTCAAACACAGCAACCATTCAACACCAACATGAACACTTGACCAAAAGCCATGAGTTCACTCGAAATTGTCTGAGACAACACAGCACGGGCATATTTCTGATGCAGATGAGAATGCAGAGTTCAGTGGTCTAATGCAGGTTTTATGTCAGACAATTGTGTGGTTGCATTTCTGCCACAAGGACAGCAGAGCCTGATGGATTCTCCTTTCATAAATTTCTATGCTCTTACCTTCCATATTTTACTGAGAAATGTCCACCAATCAGTGCTCCAAACACAGCTCCAACTGAATACATCGACACAATGACTGACCAGGTCGCTTTCACTGCATGTTCCTCCATTGCTGTACCATGGCGCTCCAGCCAAGTCTCATTGATAAAATTCTTAATGTACTGTAATTAGAAAGTATCCTGTTAAAATCAATATTTGTTTGGTCAGGGGGGTGAGAATGGGGTGTTCTTAGTGCTGAGGGTAAGACTTCGTCTTGTTAAGCTGTAGCCTATGCCACCCCCAACTGTTTTTTTCTTTTGATCTGCTCCAATGCAGCATCCCTGACTGGGCAAGCAGCCTATTCCAAGGCCTCTGTCAATGCTTCTCTCAAATCAGTCAGTGGAAGAGCAACCTAAGAGCAACCAAGGGGTGATTTTCCCACCTATCCCGTGGAAAAATGCTTGATCTCGCCAGTTTGAGCAGTGCAATCACAAACCCACATCCTCCCCACCTCTTGTGACACCCCTCATGACCCTTATTTCCAGGCCTGGCGCCCCAGTACCAAGAAAGCCAGCGCATGTCCACTGGATCCAATTCCTTTCAGTCACTGGGATATAGAAGAAAGGAAGATGGCATTTATATAGCGCTTTCATGGCCAATGATGGCATTCCAAAGCACTTTGCAGCCAATTAAGTTTTAAAAGTATAGTCTACGTTGCAATGTAAAGGTATGGCAGCTAATCTTTTGAGAGTAAGGTCCACAAACACCAATGCAATAATGATCGGTTAAACTGTTTTTAGTGATGTTGGTTGAGGGACAAATGAGGAATTCTCTCCCCCCCCACCCACCCCTGCTCTTCCTCGAAATAGTGCTCCAGGATCTTTCACATCCAATTCAAAAGGGCAGACAGGGTCTCGGTTTAACATCTCATCTGAAGGACATCGCCTCTGACACTGCAGCTCTCCCTCAGTATTGCACTAGAGTGTCAGCGTGGATTATGTCCTCAAGTCACTGGAGTGGAACCCATGGCCATCTGACTCAGAGATGAGATTATTATTAACTAAGCCATGGTTGACATCCGGACATGGATTCACTGTGAAGATTTCTGACATGGCCTGTGACAGAATCCCATTACCAGTCATCGCCTCTTCAATGCAGCACAAACTGAAGTCATCGTCCTGCAATCGTATGGCACAACACATAGACACCTGGTGTCCACTAAAGATGTTCTATATTTAAAATAGAAACACTTCTGTTCCGCAAGAACAGTGAGCCTCTGGAATATGTTATCTGCCAGTGCAGTGGGTGCTAAGTCTGAATTCCTGCATGATGCAGCAGGACTGGGTCTTGACTGGGATAGAGATTGCATCATATGGAAGATACAAGTCTTTGTCAATGATACTTGGTTTTGTGATCTCTTAGACTGGGTTTGATTGCCTGAGGAGGGTGGAGAAGAATTTTTGCTGAGTAGTTGTGTTCCCAGTTGGACCTGGGTTATTTCCTCTGGGTTTTAACCTCTCCAAGGAGAATAGATAGGTGTGCGGGAAGTGGAGGAAGGAATTGTCTTGGCCATCCTGGCATGGGGCAGGTTTTTTTGGCCTAACTAATTAAAATTTCAAATTTGTCTATTCAAATGTTAACACATCAACAAATGGAGAGTCAGGCTTAAAAGACATAATGTTCCACTTGGTGTCATTTCAATGTTCCTTCACCAATTGATACCAGGTGGTTTAAGTTGTTTATGAGAAGCAGTGTTACTGCTAAATGAAGACACTCGCCAGCACTCAACTCTGGCCTCTATCACCCCAAAAATGAAATGGCGCAATAAACTGCTTCATTTTCTTCAAGTCTCAATGATAGAGCAATATAAAGGTACGTGTTACTCACTACTGATGGTGCATTAATGAGAGACATATTGAGTCCATGCTGGAGTGTTCCTCCCATCGCAGAGACAATGATCAGCAGCAAAAGAACCTTCAGGTGGTACTGTATTTGGAGAAAGTGTTATTGTTCATAATTACCACCAGTGCTCAGTGCTATCGTTAATAATTGTTAAAATCACAAGATAGATGTGGATGAAGAATGATCTAGGGGTCATTGGATCTCAATCTTTCAAAATGTCATCTTCCTCTCATACCATCTAAGTGAGCCTTGTATCCTGGTCTTAACCACACTTCCCTGGCAAGCTGATCCAGACACTGATTAGCCTCTGTGTAAATAAATCTTTTCTGGTGTATAATTCCAGTTTATTTTATCTACTATATTAAGTACCTTCTAAACAATGTTCTCCCTAACATTTGTTTCTTGTGCATGGCCTTTTTTTTATCGTACAATCCCTTTAAGATTGCACTGCTGCACACACTTAAAGGTAATGTTGGTTGTGTGTGAACTCTTTATTGCACTGTGTGGTACATCTGGATTGCATATATGTGCAGCTTCATTGCTTCAAAGTCTCTATAAGTTTCCCTCTGAGAGTTATGTTACACGACGGTTATGCTTTAAGATGTCTCCTTTTAACGTAAGATGAACAGAATGTTCTGGATGGGGGGATGGTGGTCATACTAAACCTCTGTCCAGAGACAGGCCAATGTGATCTAGTGATCATGGGGGCAGAAACCAAAACTGAAACCTGTTGAAAATCAAGTGACAGTTTGCATATCTTGACACAGAAAAAGGGGCAGCTGCTTTTTGGACACAAAGACACCAAGACACAGAGGGCAAGTAAGAGAGAGAGTCAGTGCCGCTACTGCCGTGAATAGAAGGGAAAGACTGTATTTGTGTTAGCAACCAAGCAAAATGCTGGAAAGTGGTTTTCTGTTTGAAAAGAAGACAGAACAGATGGGACTTCTGAAGATTTAACAACAAAAAAATCGCTGAGGTGGGCCTTGCTGGTGGAAGTCAGTTCTGGAATACTCAAACTAAGTGGAAGGATTTTCAAAAGACACTGGAAGACTTGATTTGGCATGGGAGAGAGGGTTGAGCCTGCTGGAAAGCTGGCAGTAACTCAGGACTTGATCTTGTAATGCTATATATCTGCCTGATGTGCAACACACATTGAAAAGAGTTTTAAGACATATCTTAATTTTGTTAATTAATTAATGCAAAAATATCTTTTCTTTGGCTTGGTTGATTAGTTGCTTGTTAAGTAATGTTTGATCTAGCTTTATTTTAGTTTGTTTGTTACAGTTAGCATCTTAAAATATGAAGCCTTGTTCTTTGCTTTAGTTCCATCGGTTGTTGGGAAATTCATCTCTTTTTAAAAGTTCACTCTCTACAGGGATCATAACACTTCCAACACTGTTTCTCTCATGCTTGGCACCTCTTGGGCAGGAACAGTCCCCCTTTGGACCATAGGAATTAGGAGTAGGTCATTCAGCCCCTTGAGCCTGCTCTGTCAATCAATTAAATCATGGCTGATGTGTACCTCAACTCCATTTACTCGCCTTAGCTCCATATCTCTTGATGCCCATGTCCTGGCAAAAATTTATCCATCTCAGTCTTGAAAGTGCCAATTGACCCAGCATCCACAGCCTTAATTTACTTAATGCATCTGCCTTGAATATACTCAACAACTGAACACCTACAGCTCCCTGGGATGGAGAATTCCAAAGAATCACAGCCTTTTGAATGAAGAAATTTCTCCTCATCTAAATGGCCAACCACTTACTCTGAGACTTGGACCTTATGTCCTAGATTTCCCAGCCAACAGAAACATCTTCTCAGCATTTGTCAAGTCTCTTAAGAATTTTTCACGTTTCAATTAGATCATCTGTCATTCCTCTAAACTACCAGGAATATAGGCCTAGTCTACTTAATCTTTCCTCCTGGGACAACCCCCTCACCCCAGGAATCAGTCTAGGGAATCTTTGTTGGATTCTCTCCAATACAAAAGGCCCGTCTTAATAAGGAGACCAAAACAGCCCATCAGTACTCCAGGTGTGGCCTCACCACTGCCCTGTACAATTGTAGTAAGACTTCTTCACTCTTATGCTCGAATCCCTTTGGAACAAAAGCCTAACATACCATCTGCATTCCTAATTGACTTATGTACTTACATGTTATCTTTCTGTGATTCATGTGCAAGAACACCCTTGCCTCTCTGAGTGCAGGTATTTCCAGTCTCTCACCAGTCTGTTCTTTATTTTTCCAACCAAAGTGAAAAATTTCACACTTGGTCACGCTGTGTTCCATCTGCCAGGTTCTTGCCAACTCACCCAGCCTGTCTATATCCCTCCTCAGCCTTTTTGCATACTCCTTTGCTGCTTACTTTCCCACCTAAACTTGTATCATCAGCAAATTTGGATATGTTACACTTGGTCCCCTCAGCTAAATTGTCATGATCCCAGCTGATGTTACTACTGGACAAGTCAGATTCCAGAGGAGAACCTGACTTGATAGATCCTAACTTTTTTAAGAAAACCGTGGAGGGAAGTTACTGAACAAATTCACAGGAGTACGCTAATGAACTTTTGACTGAAAAATTAAAACGTTTATTAAACAAGAAAAATGAGCTATATTACACCAGACAAAAATGTTGAGAGATCTCAGTACAAACACAAGAAAATGATTAAAGCGTACTCTATCCCTTCACTCAGCTATATCTTTACAGACAGGTACAAACTCAAACAGATAAACAATTTACAATAACTATCTTGTGCTCTAATATCAGGGTAAGAATGTGGTACATGCGAATCAACAGGAAAACTGTGGTCATGCACCTCACACTAAAAATTAAATGACAAATGCGACCAAAGCAACTCACCCAGACGCTTATCACACTTTGAGCTAACCAGTCTCACTAAGGCTCTGCCTTTCTCACGAGAGTTTCCAATCTCCACATTTGAAGACCTAGCCCTGGAATTCTCTCCAGATATCTCTCCCACTCAGACGGCTTCAACAAGGATCCACTTTCAGGGTTTCAATCTCACCTTCTGAGATTGCTTTCCTCTGGATCTCCACGTACACTCAAGCTTCACCTTCCAAACACACTTTCAGATCTTCGGCTGTGCAAAGCAGAACATCCCTGCTCTAAAAGGGTACCTTTGCTCCTATGGCCCGCAGCACAGAAGTCACCATCCTTTAGCTGCTCTCTCGGATCTTCTGGGCTTCTCTCAAGCCTGCTTCACCTCAAGTCTGCTCCCCACAGCTCCTTCTTTAACTTGGAACCTTTTTCTCTGCTCCTGTCATTTGTCTTGATTTAATGGGATCTATCTCTGATCCCTGTCTTTGTCCCTGCTTGGGACTTTCGTCTGGAACCTTTTTCTGTCCCATTCGCTGGTTTGGGACCTTCTTCTTGGTTTGGAACCTTCTCCCTGTCCCCCCGCTCTGTGTCCTCTCCCTGGAACACCTTCTCTCCAACGACGCTCCGGTCAGGTCACCTGACCACCTGTTTTGTGCTGTTTCACTTCTTTGCTTCCTTTCCTTCTGTGCATGTGCTCAGGGCAGGTTCCCAGTCTGAAGAGGTGAAAGACACCAGCTGCACACGTGTGGCCTTTTCCCAGTTGGTGCATGTGCAGAAGTCCCAAGGCCCCCCAGGAACTGTAGTTCTCGAACTGCGACTCATGAACTCAACTTGAGGTAAGCATTGGAGTTTGTTACAAAATCAGGAATACAGGTTGTAAATAACTGAAGCCCAATTGCTAGTCTTTGTGGTGCTCCACTAATTACAGCCTGCCAACCTGAAACAGTCCTATTTATTCCTACTGTCTTCTGTCCATTAACCAACCCTCAATCCATGTTAACATGTTACCCCAATCCCATGAGTCCTGATTTTGTGTACTGGCCTTTTCTGTGGTACCTTATTGAATGCTTTTTGAAAATTTAAATACAGTAAAGTCCCACCATTTGCAGCCGTTACATTTCCGCAAAACCTTGCAAACAGTGAAATCGCGAATGATGAATGTGCTGTCCAATGGGAGTTAGTTAGAAAGCTTCCAGCGATGTGAGGGCAGAATTGGTTTGTGCAGTTACTCTATAGCAAATTGTGGTATGCGACAGGCAGGGGGAGCCTCTGAGCTCAATATCATAACAAAAGGATCCAACTACAGACTCATCTGCTCTTTTAACATCCAAAACATGTATTGAAAATTTTAAAAAGAGATAATCCCCATTTAAGAAAAACATGAATCACCTCAAAACTTGCAGACAAAATCAGTGAACATTTCAGAATTGAACAGAACCATTATTTCAGCTCTGGGCTGAGAGATTCAGACATTTCCAGGTTAATCTCTCTGCTCGGGCTGCAGTTCAGCTGCAACCATTCCAGGCACCCCTTCGCACCCCTGTCGGAAAGGTGCTTAAAAAAAAGAAAATGAAATGTCCACGGCCAGAACTAATGGAAGGAATCCACTTCCAGAGACTTCGACACCGTCTCCCCGTTCAAACGTGTGGCGGTCTCTGCTCCGTCATGGCTGCCATCTCCTCTGGGAAAGAGGAGAGAGGGGAAAGATAATGTGGATAAGCGAACAATTGCTCACGTGATGGGTGATGTGGTGTACAAAGTACAAAGCGCGGGTAAGCAAATACACAAACAAGGAAAAGGCAAGACTTTACTGTACACATATCCACTGGCTTCTCCTTTTCGCTCTTACGAGTTGCATCTTCTAAAATCTCTAACAGATTTGTCAAACACAATTTCATTTTCATAAAACCATGTTGACTGCATAATAATACTATGATTTTCTAAATACCCTGCCTTATACATCCTTAATAATAGATTCTAGCAATTTGCCTATTACTGATTCTAAGCTAACTGATCTATAGTATTCCATTTTCTCGCTTTCTCTTTTCTTAAATAGTGGGGTTATTCTTGATACCTTCAAATCCTTGGGAACTATTGGAGAATCTAAAGAATTTTGGAAGGTCAAAACAACAGACTATGGGCCCTGACAACATCCTAGCTGTTGGTGTAGCTCCAGAACTAAACATGCCCCTAGCCAAATTGCTCCAGTACAGCTATGACATTGGCATCTACTCCTCAATGTGGAAAATTGGTATGTAATTGAAAAGATATGTCCTGTCCACAAAAGGCAGTACAAATGCAATCCTGTCAATTACCTGCCCCACCAGTGTACTCTCAATCACTAGCAAAGTGATGCTGCTCCCTATGACACCTTCCCATGCAGGCACAGGAGATGCAACAGCTACTCTTTTACCTCCTCCCTTCTCATTATCCAAAGCCCCAAACACTCCTTCCAGGTGAAACAGTAAATTACTTCCATTTCTTTCAATGCTCACAATGAGGTCTCCTCAAAATTGGGAAGGCCAAACGCAGACTGGGAAACGCCTTCATTCAATCCACAAGCATGACCCCGAGCTTCCTGTTAGGTGTTATTTAAATTCTCCAACCTGCTCCCACTCTGACCTTCCTGTCCTCAGCCTGTTGCAGTGTTCCAATGAAGCTCAACACAACCTCAAGAAACAGCACCTAATCCTGCACCTCAGCACTCCACAGCCTTCTGGAGTCAAAATTGAGTTCAACAATTTTAGATCATAACGTCTGCTTCCACTTTGTTTCATGTTTTTTGCTGGTTTAATTTAACTTGTTTCTTTATTTACTCACTTTTAATTCAGAAAACTGCTATGGAGCCATTCACACCTCATCTAGACACATATTTTGTGTCTTTACCTGCCCCTATACCAATCCCTTTGGCTTTCATACCATTTAAACTTTTTATCATTTAATCTTTCTGGCCCTCCATCCTATCACAGCCCCCCCCCCCCCCCCCCCCCCCGCCTTATGTTCTTCCCCCTGCATCTCTCCTTTCGCTTGCTCAAAACCTATCACATTTCTATCTTTCCTCAGGGTCAACTGATGAAATGTTAACACCGTTTCTCTCCACAGATGTTTCCTGACCTGCTGAGTATTTCCAACATTTTCTGTTTTTATTTCAGATTACCAGCATCTGTAATATTTTGCTTCTGTTTATTTTGTGATGGAAGGTGTTGTTGACAGTGCTATCAAGTGGTACTCACTCAATAATAACTTGTTCAGTTTGGGTTCTGCCAGTGCCACTTGGCTTCTGACCTCATTATGGACTTGGTCCAAAGATGGACAAAAAATGCTTAATTCCAGTGGTGAGGTGATAGTGACTTTCCCTGACATAAAGATTGTATTTGACTGAGGGTGGCATCATGGAGTTCTACTAAAATTGAAGTCAATGGAAGTCAGGGGGAAATCTCTTCATTGTTTGGAGTTGTACCTAGCATAAAAGAAAGTTGATTACAATGGTTGGAGGCCAATCACCTCAACCCCTGAACATCACTGCAGGGGTTCCTCAGAGTAGCGTCCTCAGTCCAACCATCTCCAGCTTCTTCATCAATGACTTTCCCTCCAGCATAAAGTCAGAAGTGGGGATGTTTGCTGATGATTGCATAGTGTTTGCTACTGTTCACAACTCCTCAGATATTGAAGCAGCCAATGTCCATATGCAGCAAGACCTGGACAACATTCAGGCTTGGGTTGATAGTGACAAGTAAAATATGAATTCCACAAGTACCAGGCAATGACTATCTCCAACATGAGAGAATCTAACTATCTCCTTATAACCTATCTCCTATTTTTTTTAGTTCTGATGAAGAGTCATACGGACTCGAAACGTTAACTCTGTCTTCCTTTCCACAGATGCTGTCAGACCTGCTGAATTTTTCCAGCTATTTTTGTTTCTGTTTCAGATTTCCAGCATCCACAGTATTTTGCTTTTATCTCCTTATAATGTTTAATGTATTACCTTTGCTACATTCCCCACTATCCAAATTCTGGGGGGTTATCACCGACAGAAACTTAGCTGGGCCAGCCATATAAATACTGTGGCTAGAAGAGCAGGTCAGAGTCTGGGAATTTTACAGCACGTAACTCAACTCCTGACCCCCCAAAGCCTGTCAACGATTTACAAGGCACAAGTCAACAGTGTGATGGAATACTCTCCACTTGCCTGGTTGAGTGCAACTCCAACAACACTCAAGAAGCTAAACAGGCCAAAGCGGGCCCACTTTATCAGTACCTCTTCTATCACTCCTTCTTCCACCAGTGCACAGTGCCAGCAATGTGTACCATCTACAAAATGCACTGCAGCAACTCACTAAGACTCCTGGCGCATCTTCCAAATCCACAATGTCTACCACATTGACGAATAAGGGGAGCAGACACATGGGAACACCACCACCTGCAAGTTATCCTCCCATCCTGACTCGGAACTATATTACCAGGGTCAAAATCCTGGAACTCCCTTCCTAACAGCACTGTAGGTGTACCTACACCATGTGGAATGCAGTGGTGAAAGAACGCGGCTCAATACCACCTTTTCAAGGGCAATAATGCATGGCAACAAATGCTGGCCTTGCCAGCAATGTTCACATCCCTTGAAGAAATGATAAGAAAAGCTTAATAATTGACTCTTTCTCATTGCCCAACACAAGATGCAAAATAGCCTGTTCTTTCGTTGGTTCCTCGGCATACTGATCTAGAAAACACTCTTGCATCATTTCACTCTGCCCTCCCTATACTACAGCTACTTTTAGACACCTTCTAATGTATCGTGTCAGTCTGCATCCAGAAATTCAAGTCAGTTGCAGCACAGGTTATCTGTGAAATAAAGTTTTCTCTGCACTGTTCCATGAATGACTTATCAACTCAGATAAGATGCAGAATGAAACTTCCTCTATTCCTCCAGTGGTTCAGCAGGTTTATTCAGTGGTTAATTCAGATGCAGAGATTAGAAGAAGTTCCACATTCAATCCTAAATCAGTGCTGGACGAGCTGTTCTCAGCTGGGGAGGCAATGGGACTGCTGCAATTGGGATAAATTCTGTAATAATGAGGGGGCACATCAGCTAGGGTTCTCAGTCCTCTCTGCTGTTTTAGTGTCTGCCTGGAATACACTCGTGTGCAACCAGGTGAGGACAGAACCTGGTTTGGCTCTGATAATCACACCCACCCCATCCACCAGCAACACCACAGCGCCCCCAACTTCTGTAAAATAGCCTGCCATAACTTACTACAAGGTTCACAGATAGATAATGATGTATTGATTCATAATTTTGAACAACTCTATTAATCCTCCCCTTTGCTTTCTCTGCTCTAAGGAGAATAATCCCAGCTTCACTAGTCTCTCCAAATAACTGAAGTCACTCATCCCCTGCACCATTTTGCTAAATCACCCCAGCTAAGTTCTAAAGGCTGAATTATGGTTAAGATTGAATTATGAGAATATGCCTCACTATTACCGCAGCCCCAGACATTATTTAATTGTTGGCGGCAGTGCAAAATTAAGATGCTGCCTTGCAAAGAGCATATTTCATTACCTCGGAATTATCTTTGTTTGGTTATTACTAGTAGGCACACAGTAACAAATATTAATTTAGAATTTGCTGTAGTGTGTTCAGGTTTTTAGGTGTTTTTTTTTTCCAAGTGGCTCTTGGTGCAAGTTGATAGCATCTCAGTGAGAGAAACCTAGCATGAACAGAGCAAGCAGCTGTTGGAAGCAAGATGTCCTTAAGAAATAATATTAAAGGGTTGAGAACTATACAACGGAAGGAATGAGCAGGAACTATGGGCTGAATTTTACCCCTGTCAGAGGAGTTGTGTGGGGGCGGGTGGGAGCGAGCGCGAACCTGATTGACGCCCCCAATTGGGTCCATGCCGCCATTTTGCGTGGGCAGGCTAATTAAGGCCCGCCCAGCGTGACGCACACCCGGAAGTGCTATGCACTCCCTGTGCGGGCGGGAGGGATTCCCTGAGTCGGGGTCTGTGCTCTTTCGGGCACATGTGTGGAAGAGCACAGAAATCTCCCTCAGGCACGGAGGTGCTTCAGGGGGTCAATTTAAGTTTTGGAATATTTAATAAAGGTGAAAAAAATTTTAAGGACATGTACCCTCATGTGAAACTGTCACATGAGCTGGGACATGTCCATTAACTTTTTCAAAAATTTTAATTTTATTCAATCTAAATGAGGCGCGATAACATAGGGATGCCTGCCCGACGTCACCACATGTCATTTTACCTGTCGGCGAGCAGACCCTGTCCCCCAGCTCGCCGATGGGAAAATTTTCCCTATAAATTAGAGTGGATGAATTCAATGTCAAATCAGGTACAGAAAGACAAGTAAATATAAGGGAGGGAAGGAAAGATTGAATTAAGAATGAGACAAATGACAAATGCAAAGTAAAAAAAAAATCTCTAACAGCAATTAATGCCTGAAAGAATGAGACTCCACACGTGTAATACTTAATTTTCAGTGCCTGGGAGGATGGTTGACAGTAAGCAACAATTATCATATTGTTAAAACAATGGATGCAAAAACTGGATAAGACATCTTTTTATGGTGGGTTTAGTTTGTACCCATTGTAGAAATACAGTAATTTCATGCCATTCAATGCATTTGAATAGTGAGGCAGACAGTGAGCCGTCGTTTTCATGAAGCCAATAAGGAACATGGACAGCAACTTTTGGATATCCATGTTTAACCTCGCCAATACCCATCACCTAAATTTGCTGTGCCATTTGTCCATAAATAACATCTGGTGCCAATAGTTCTGCTATTATTTTGACAGCAAGGTCTGATTTAATCACACTGTGTCAAACTAAGAATCTATCAGAATGGAACATTACAAATTACAAGTACCATAAATACTCAATCGGGTTCAGTGGCATATCATTCCTATAAGTGGATTTCCGGCTTTATGTCCTGGAGTCGACACACTTTGTCCAAACGTATTTATGCAATAGTGTAACCCAAAGAGATGTAACAGTGTGTTCCCTCTTAAGCTGGACTGGCAATGTGTATTTCAGGCATGTTCCCCTACCCCTGACACCCCACTCTTTTCAAAAGTGAACTGTGCAAACAATGAGTAAAACAAAGCTAGATGCAAATAGTCAAACTACTTTACTTCAAAAACAGAAGTGAAAGCACAGAGCAACAGTTATGAATGGATTCACTTGAGTAACTCAAAATGACAAACACATAACGCTTCGCCCAAATCACTTAGTTGACTTAAAACAAAACGACTTCTAACTACTTTCTCATATTTTTACCTTCCTGCAGCCTTAACTGGACCTGGCTGCCCCCTGCAGCAGGTTTCAGTTTTGAGAAACCCGACTGAGTGCATGTTTCTGACCCTGCAGAGGCCTACTCAGTTTCCCACTGTAACTGGATCTGCAAAGGGAAGGATTTATGCCAGTCAACCACTGGTCAGGAGCAAGCAGGCTTTCGAGCACATTGGGCCATCCACTATAGACACTAGACAATTTTCTGATGATATGAATGGAAATTAAATTCAGGTGTTTCTTATAATGGGCAGCTGATCTGCAGTGCCAGTTTTACACTTCGTTGGGAAGTTGAAAATCCATCCCAATGGGTATGAGATGTTTATGATTACTGGGACAGGTTAATGGATTACTTATCACTAACAAGTTTGGAGAGAAAATTAGTGTTTGAAGTAGCTTTTGTCTCAGTAGGTTTTTCTTTTAGGGAAAAAAAATCATGCAAATTTGCTTTGTTTTACAACACAATCCCCCCATATAGTAACCATTTTCCCAAATCCACTCTGGCAAAAATAGTCAGAAGTCACATAATGTGACGAGAGGACTCAAATTAAAACAAGCGGCATTTCGATGTCAAAAAGCTGGCTGCAGACACCTCACAGGCTGGATTTTGCCCTTCTGTAACAGTGTAAAATGGGCAATTACCAATCATCAGCCTGTTTTACATCTCTCCCGACTTTACTTTCAATGAAAATAAAGTAAGATGTAAACTGGGCTTCCAGTTCGCTATCGCCATGTTACTCTATCCTACAAAGTCAACACATTAGCATGGGGTCCAAAAGTGTAACTTCCAAGCACTTCTTAGCACTAGCCTGCACTGCTTAAAGGTGAGGTATATCGTGGCTGGAACAGGCGCTGGAAGTTGTGCAGGAAGTGAATCCGCCTTGAGAACCTGAAGAATGGGAAAGCCTGGGCTCCAAGGCTTTTGGATCAGCTGCTCTGGTGGAGGAGGTGGTGAAAAGTGGGGAAGTTGGTGGGCAGAATTATTCGTCCCACAGGTGGGCCCATGCCTGACTGATCGCGAGTAAAATAGTGTGTGATGACGTCGGGTGAGCATCCCGACATTGTCGAGCACTCGCGATATTTTGGTCGGCGGGCGCACGTGAGAGTCGACAGCACGCCCGCCGACAACTAAGAGGCCTATTAAGGCCCTAAAACAGGCAATTAAGTAGAATTTTTCGCTGCCCGTCCAACCTTATAGTTGGTGGGCGGGCGAATCAGCCAGGCGGCCTTTGCATTTTTTGCGAAACTTCACCCACGGGCAAGATGAGGTTTCCATCAGTAAGTAAAAGAACAATAACATTTTTTAAAAAATCACTTTTAACATGTCCCTCTTCATGTGACTGAGTCACATGTGGGGACATGTTTATATCATTTGTAGAATCTTTATTTTTCATTTTAAAAATCTTCAGCTCCCTGAGGCAGCTCTGGGCCTTCAGGCAGCTTTCAGTGAGTGCTCTCCCGCGCATGCGCAGACCTCAGTGCTCGCGCTCCTCCCACCCCCGCCCCGGCCGCACTGAGGCCCTCAGCACACGTTTCACACTGGCTGCCCGTTAATTGGCCAGCGGGAAATCGTGGTTGGGGTCCAATCGTGGGCAGCAGCCCTTTTTGCAGCTTTTCCGGTGCCTGTCTCCCCCCCCCCACCACCACCACTGTGTGTGCCTGATGAAGGGAAAATCCTGTCAAGTAAGATATTCTTTATCCACTGGAGGTTAGGAGGCCCTCCAGACACATGCTGAAAAGGAGTGTGAGCAGATAGCTGTGACTTTCAATGTCAGGAGTTATACCCCAAGGATATCGACGGAGTGGTACAAGGAATTCAATTCCCTTTTACAAGTGCTCAAGGTTAGTAAATGCATCTTCAAATGCCATATCCAACCAACAGAACCATTAGCCTCAGCCACTCCTCACTTCCTCATGCCCCCATCACTCACCTTCAACAATGCAGCTCACTGCGCAGTAAATAGACCATAGCATAGAGATGGGTTCTACATGTGGTGAAAACCTGGACATAAATGGCTTGCAGACTGGGTGGGGAAAAAGCATAGGTTCCAGCTGACTTGGGGGGGGGTGTGGGTGGGTTGAGGTTGCACGCGATTTCCACTGCAGAGGTCACAGGTGAGCACTTTAATGGGGCACACTGCAGAAAAAGGTGATGGGTATGCACAATGAAATGCTTGGTGCATTGGGGAGCATGGCAAAAAGCTTGTGTTCAACATCAAGGAGTATGGAACAGACTGGCATTGACCTGGTACCATTGGCTCGGAGCCAATTCTTTCCAGCGTGAAAGTGGTAGCCAACTCCATGAGCACACTTGAGGACCAAAACATGATTTGGTGACTGATGGCTGATGACTCAGCTTCCACTGTAGCACAAGTAACCCCCAGCAGAGACAGTGTGCTGCTGTGGAAGCTCAGACAGGAGACTGCAGTGTCAACTTTTTGACATGCAAACTCACACTGCTTTTACATAACCTCAACTTGCTACCATCATGGCTTCTGATACTAGTGTCCAAAGGGACTTGCAGAGTGTTACAGCAGCGTATTCCCCAACACATTACTAGGGTGCTGAGGCACTGCCCCAGGGGACTGCCAGTGGACCCATAAAGCACGCCTGCTATCCTCTCTCAGGATGACAGCATTCTTGCTTCCACCACTGCCGCTCCACCAGCCGGCCAGCCCAGACTGCTGCTCCATCTGAAGCCGGGCCCTCTAGGCACAGAGCTGCTCGAGGTCACTCTCCAGAGCTTCCTGCCATCTCACCCACTGATAGTCAGCAGCCTTCCACCCACCACTCTGCAGCCACTGGGGTAGCACTGCATTGGAACAATATGGGCAAGTGCATATAAAAGGCAGGCACCGAGGGAATGCACAAAGGTGATTAGTTTATGTTATGTGCAACATGGCATGATTTCATCAACTTAATCGACGTCAGGAGATCCCAGAGCACATCACAGCCAATGAAGTACTTTTGAAATGCAGTTACTGTTGTAATGCAGGAAACGTAGCTGCTAATGTGTACACAACAGTGAGGAATGGGATAAATGTTTGCCAGGACCCAAAAAGAAGTCCTCTGCTTTACTTCAAAATAGTGCCATGGGATCTCTTATGTCCGCTTAAAAGCAGACGGGGCCTCAGTTTAATGTCTCATCCGAAAGGCAGCACCTCCAACAGTGCAGCACTCCCTCACTACTGGGGTGGAATGTCAACCTAGATTTTATAGAAGTTTATGGACAAAATGGGGTAGAGCCCCACTCCACCTGGACAGAGCACAGAATGGAAAACCTGGTGTGGATAACTACATATTCTGAACAGGATGATTGAATTTTCTTTCCATTGCAATGAACAGAATGTAAACTAGCTGGATTCTGTTATTGATCCTGTGAGCCGGATTTTCACCTCTGCTCTCCACCCAACTGCACTTTGACACCCAAGTGATAGGGACAAAATCCATCCCGAGAGCTTTAAGATCCTGGTGAAACAACGGAGTCACATGTAACTGACCTCCATGTTCTTTGTCAGAGTCTGCAGGAAATCCTATCAAAGACGCAACAGTTATTGACTAAAAATTGGCTCTAAAAGAATTTGCAAGAACAAAAATTAATATCAAAAGCAAATGTGAATCTAGTGAGTTTTTTTTTATTCATTCACAGGTGTGGGTTTCACTGGCTGGGCCAACATTTATTGCCCATTCCTAGTTGCCCTTGAGAAGGTGGTGGTGAGCTGCCTTCTTGAACTGCTGCAGCCCATGTGATGTAGGTACACCTGCAATGCAGTTGCTGTGTGTCGATGGTGGAGGGAGTGAATGTTTGTGGATGGGGTATCAATCAAGCAAGCGGCTTTGTCCTAGATGGTGTCAAGCTTCTTGAGTGTTGTGGGAGCTGCCCTCATCCAGACAAGTGGGGAGTATTCCATCGCACTCCTGACTTGTGTCTTGTAGATGGTGGACAAACTTTGGGGAGTCAGGAGGTGAGTTACTTGTCGCATGATTCCTAGCCTCTGACCTACTCTTCTAGCCACAGTATTTATATGGCTAGTCCAGTTCAGTTTCTGCTCAATGGTAACCCCCAGGGATCTTGATAGTGGGGGATTCAGTGATGGTAATGCCATTGAACATCAAGGGGTGATGGTTGGATTCTCTCTTGTTGGAGATGGTCATTGCCTGGCACTTGTGTGGCGCAAATGTTACTTGCCACTTGTCAACCAAAGCCTGGATATTGTCCAGGTCTTGCTGTGTTTGGATATGGACTGCTTCCGCATGTGCAATCATCAGCGAACATCCCCACTTCTCACCTTATGATGGATGGAAGGTCATTATTGAAGCAGCTGAAGATGGTTGGGCCAAGGACACTACCCTGAGGAACTCCTGCAGCGATGTTCTGGAGCTGAGATGATTGACCTCCAACAACCACAACATCTTCCTTTGTGCTAGGTATGACTCCAACCAATGGAGAGCTTTCCCCTGATTCTCATTGACTCCAGTTTTGCTAGGACTCCTTGATGCCACACTCCGTCAAATGCTGCCTTGATGTCAAGAGCAGTCACTCATGCCTCACCTTGGGAGTTCAGCTCTCTTGTCCATGTTTGAACCAAGTCTGTAATGTGATCAGGAGCTGAGTGGCCCTGGCGGAACCTAAACTGGGAGTCAGTGAGCAGGTTATTGCTAAGCAAGTGCCGCTTGATAGCACTGTTGATGACCCCTTCCATTACTTTACTGATGATTGAGAGTAGAGTGACGGGGTGGTAATTGGTTGGGTTGGATTTGTCCTGCTTTGTGTACAGGACATACCTGGACAATTTTTCACATAGCCGGGTAGATGTCGATGTTGTGGCTTTACTGGAACAGCTTGGCCATGGGTGTGGCAAGTTCTGGAGCACAAATCTTCAGTACTATTTCCAGAATATTGTCAGGGCCTATAGCCTTTGCAGTATCCAGTGCCTTCAGCCGTTTCTTGATATCACGCGGAGTGAATCAAATTGGCTGAAAACTGGCATCTGTGATGCTGGAGACCTCCGGAGGAGGCCGAGATGGATGATCCACTTGGCACTTCTGGCTGAAGATTGTTAAGAATGCTTCAGCCTTATCTTTTGCACTGATGTGCTGGGCTCCTCCATCATTGAGGATGGGGGTATTTGTAGAGTCTTCTCCTCCAATGAGTTGTTTAATTGTCTACCACCATTCACGACTGGATGTGACAGAACTGCAGAGCTTAGATCTGATTCATTGTTGTGGGATCACTTAACTCTGTCTATCACTTGCTGCTTATACTGGTTGGCACATAAGTAGTCTGTGTTATAACTTCACCAGGTTGACACCTCATTTTTAGGTATGCCTGGTGCTGCTCCTGGCATGTCTTCCTGCACTCTTCATTAACCAGGGTTGATCCCCTGGCTTGATGGTAATGGTGGAGTGGGGGATATGCCAGACCATGAGGTTACAGATTGTGTTTGAGTACAATTCTGCTGCTGCTGATGGCCTCATGGATGCCCATTCTTGAGTTGCTAGATCTGTTCGAAGTCTATCCCATTTAGCACGATGGTAGTGCTACACAACACAATGGAGGATATCCTCTAATGTGAAGACGGGACTGTGTTCCCGCAATGACTGTGTGGTCACTCCTACTGATACTGTCATGTGCAGATGCATCTGCAGCAGGCAGGTTGGTGGGGATGAGGTCAAGTATGATTTTCCCTCTTTTTGGTTCCCTCACCACCTGCCGCAGACCCAGTCTAGCAGCTATGTCATTTAGTACTCAGCCAGCTCGGTCAGTAGTGGTCCTACCGAGCCACTCTTGGTGATGGACCTTGAAGTTCCTGACCCAGTGAACATTTTGTGCCCTTGCCACCCTCAGTGCTTCCTCCAAGTGGTGTTCAACATGGAGGAGCACTGATTCATCAGCTGAAGGAGGGCGGTAGGTGGTAATCAGCAGGAAGTTTCCTTGCCCATGTTTGACCTGATGCCATGAGACTATATGGGGTCTGGAGTCGATGCTGAGGACTCCCAGGGTAACTCCCTCCCAACTGCATACTGCTGTACCGCCACCCCTGCTGGGTCTGTCCTGCAGACGGGACATGACATACCCAGGGATGGTGATGGTGGAGTCGGGAGGAAAGCAGCTTTAAGAAATAAGTATCTAGGAGGAAGTGTGGCAATCGGCAAAGGTAAAGGAGAAAGGGGTACACAGCCTAAGTTTCCAAATGCTGCTGAACTGATTGTAGATGCTGTGGATGGAGTCACATTGATCAGAAAGAAACTTGTCCTGCGTAGTGCCAGAAGTACATGTTGTGAACAGAACCATTTCTCAGCCAAACGCCTGAAGGCCAAAACTCAGGGCAAAGGCAGACAGCGGTGATATACTGTAAACTGAAGTTGCTGGGGGCTCAGGCTGATGCTGCATTCTCTTGCCTGAAGTTGTTACGTCAGTAAGCAGGTAGGTGAGTGCAGTGCATTTGCAATCCACAGACCTGGAGTTAACAATCCAGAAAAAGGGCAATTAAGGATGGGCAATAAATGCTGGCCCAGCTAGTAACGTCCACATCCTGGGAACAAATAAAAAAAAGTAAGTTTAAATCCCACTAGGTTATCGTGAGAATTTGAATTCAGTTGTTTTTTTTAAAAAAACTTAAGTAAAAATCTTGTAACAGTAAAAGTATCCATGAAATGGTCAGACTGTTGCAACAATCCAACTGTTTTGCTGATGCCCTTTAGGGAAGGAAACCTGCTGCTATAACTGGGTTAGATCTACATGTGACTTCAGTTCCACAGTAGCATGGTTGGCTTTTAACTATGCTCCTAAGTGAGCCATTCAGTTGTATCAGGGCAAGTAGGGATAGGTAATAAAAACTTTGTCAACGACACCCTTAACCAGAGGATGAATTTATGAAAGTTACACCAGTAAGTCCTACGCAGTGCATTCAGAAGCAAGAAAACTTGGACTTCAGTGCAACAGTGGTGGTACAGTTAATATTTTATCTCAGTTTGAGCACCACTATCTGATGATCCAATTGGCAAACAGCTACAGGTCCCTTAACAGTTCATTGCTCACGTTTAAGAAAACGGAGATTCCATCAGCAGAGAATATAAAGAATCAGTGTCAGAACACCAGGCAGCACAAAACGTACAGCATCACCTTTCATCCAGTGCCAAGTGGAAGTAGGCCTGTTCTAGGTGTCAAAGTTTCTTAAAACTTACCAACTTATGACAGTGAATCACCGGATAATTAAAACAAGACATACAGGCCAAATCCAAGGACCTCCAAAAAATTAGAAAGCATCCTACATCTTTAGTAAACTATAAAACCTCACCCACACAGCTACCACCTGCAAACAATCCGTGATTTACTGGTCCTCTTCAGTACTGGTAATAATAAATGGGAATGTTTAAGTGCAGTTGATTAAATACCACTTAAAGCTCTCATAGGGTTGAGACAGGAATATTCTGGGCATTGCTGCCCACTCTGCAATGTCACCAGCTGCCGCCAAAGAGAAACAGCACATGTTTCAGCATGACTGGAAACGAAGCCGACCGGGGGAGAATCAGCTGGGAGTTTTGAGGGGGAAGAGAGGGAGCGAGAGATGAAATGGGATCCAAGGAGATGGGGGAGGGATAAAGCCTGCTAGAAGTGGCATTGATTGAGAAATCTGATTGCACCTTGTACAATACAAAGGGATTCTGGCTGTAAGTACAGGGTGAATAGCCTGTTGTAGGGTTACAACTGGTCACAGGATGTATTTCAGGGCATTACATCTATTACTACTGATTACATGTAGACTTTAAGGGAGTTATTGAATTCCTGTTATTAATGAGAAAAGTCTGAGTGTCACCAGTATTACTATTATTTTATATTCTCTCTCTTCAGATACCATTCCCTAAAAGGTGTGGGCAACCATGGACCTCCATGTTACTCTGGAGGTGTGGATTATCTTAATTGGCGGTACATTCATCCAGTTTGTGAGGCTCTTTAGAAAGATCATTCTTTGTCTACCTCAGTCTTTCACCTCGGCATCTGACTTCCTAAATCATGATTTCTTATTACATACCCAGGAAATTCCAAGGGCAGTATTTTACATCCCGTGGGAGGGCCGTGCCCGACCCGATTGGGAGTAAAATAGTTCGCAACGATGTTGGGTGAGTGCCCCGAAGTCATCATGCACTTGAGCAACATTTTGGTTGGCGGGCATGCGCGAGAGCTGGCAGCATGCCCGCTGACAATCAAGAGGCCTATTAAGGCCATTAATCAATTAACTTAATCTTATTCGCCCAGCCTATTCACCCACCCGCCAACTGTAAGGTTGGACAGGCAGCGAAAAATAGGATTCCCTTGGAATGTACCACAAATTAAGATGATCCACATCTCCAAAGTAAGATTAACAAGGAGGTCCATGGTTGCCCACACCTCTTAGGGAATGGTACCTGAAGAGAGAGAATATAAAATAATAGTAATTCTGGTGACACACATTTATAAGGAAACCTCATCCATGGGTGGGGTGAGGCTTCCAATAGTAATTAAAAAAAATAAAAGTTGTTAAACATAATTTTTAATATGTCCCTGCGTCCCTGTTCATGTGACTTAGTCACATGTGGGAACATGTTTCCCTTATTTTCAAAATCTTTATTTTAAATTGTTATAATTCTTCAGCTCCTTGAGGCAGCTCTGTGCCTTCAGAGAACTTTCAGTGTGCGCTCCCTCATGCACGCGCCAACTTTAGTGCTTGCGCTCCTCCTGCCACCATCTCGGCAGCGCTGAGCATTTCGGCGGTAAGTCATGGTCGGGGCCCATCCACCGTGCTCACCCGATGAAGGGGAAATCCTGCCCCACTGTCTCTTCCCTGATCTTGGTCAGCAGAGTTCTTTTGGCCTCAGATTTTACTAGTGCCTCTTCATTGGTCATGTAACCCAACCAAGATATCTTCATTATTCATCTCAAAAGCTATAACTCTGCAGCCTCAATTCTTCTCTGCATTGCTTCATTGATCATCCAACACTTTCTTCCGTATGTCAAAATTGGTGTGATGTAGCGTTTCAGCATTCTACATTGCTGCTGTTATATAATTATTTATCCTATTTATATTACTGTTAGTGAGTTACTATTAAGTACTGATGGAGTCAAATTGTCTTCCACTACTGGTTTCTCAACTGCAAATTGCTGTCCCACCTTCTCCTCTTCTCCACCCTTGGTTTCCTTCCTTGTCTTCTTGCAGGTAGCCTTCTGATTTTGCCATCTATCGGCTCTGGGTGAGTTGCAGTTCAGGTAGCAAAATGGAAGCCCATCAACACCAAGGAAAGGAGGGTCAAGGGCAAGGTAGGTCTCCCTCTCTGGGGCAATGTGACTCTGTTCTCTTCTATCGATCAGCATGTTGCTTGTGGAATGCAACAAGACTGGGCAATGTTAGGTTGATAAACTGTCATTTTAATTTTACTCTACTGCCTTTAGGTAAGAGATGGCAGAGTTATCAATACTGGAATGTCTCTCTCTGGAGATATTCACCTTCCTCAGGAGAATAAGTAAGTTTAAAAAAAAAAGATCAATGCACAAATTGTACATAGTCTGTGAAAGAAGCAAATTAATGGAATTGTTATTTTGGGCTCCCATTTTTCATGGATAGTCTTGTACATGTGAAGTGCATTGATGTAGAACAAAAGGAACAAATTGCAAGGCTATGGGGAAAGAGCAGGGGAGTGGGACGAATTGGTCACTCTTTCAGAGAGCTGGCACAGGCACAACATATCAAAGACCCTCCTTCTGTGCTGTATGATCCCATAATATGTTTCATTTCAATTGCATTACAGGTCCAGTTTACTGCAAACAATCCAAGTTTAATCAGTCGGGATCAGTAACTTTACATATTGTTGTCACAAATCTGGGAAGAAAACATCAGCTGACAACAGTAACGAATGCACCAAAACTGGAAGCCATAGGGGGTCATTTCTTTTCCCATTAAATAGTCTTTGTGAAGTAAATATGTTACCGAACATTAAGCTCTCTTGAAAATAAATACTGATTGTTCACACTTGCACTCCTTGTCAAGCATGATGCTTTGGATGGTGCAGGTTAATAATCAAGGCTTGGGTAGGAGGTGAGAGAGTGTCACCAATAGCCACTGCCTGTTTATTCACCTTACTGCACTCAGCACAGAGGTTGAATGATAGTCAACAGATTGGACATTTACAATTAATAATTTCTTCAAAAGAGAATTTGACTGAAAGGTGACTGCAGATAATTTGGCAGATCCAAAGTCTTACTCATCTTTCATAAGTAACTATCAAATGGTGGGTGGTTGACAATGAACGAATCCTCAAGGCTGACACATATTGAAAATGCAACCACCTGAGCAACTAACTTGCTTTAAGTAACAAAAGCAGATGAATTCAAGGTTAGATTAGTGCACCATGCAATTTAATACTTGTCTGGAATCGGTCAACTGAATAGAAAAGTAAGGGAACCAGCAAGGTTTAACAAGGTCGCCATGCAACCAATTGCTTTAACATTTAGCCTGTCAGAATTGAGTTAGATCCCAGTGATTATGATTATTTTTACCCTGTCATTCACTTGTGTTTGTTTCCTCCCAGCAAACAATCCTTGTCTGATTCTCAGTTCTATAGGCTTAACATAATGGGTTACCTTATTTTTTGGGGAGCGTGATTTTTATGTTCACACAATGGAATGTTAAAAATATATTTATTAAAAGAGAGATTTGCATTTATAAAGGGATTTTCATGACCTCAAGACATCCCAAATCACTTTGCAACCAATTAAGTATCATTGAAGTATAGTCACTGTTGCAATGTAGGAAATATGGCAGCAAGTTTCCACACAGCAAACTCCCATCAACAATAATGAAATAAATAACAAGATAAATAATAAATAACTGTTTTAATGATGCTGATTGAGAAATAAATATTGACCAGAGCACCTACAGAATTACCCTGCTCTTCTTCGAATCATGCAATGGGAACTTTTTTTCTATTTATTCATTCATGAGATGTGGGCATCGCTAGCTAGGCAGCATTTATTGCCCATCCCTAATTGCCCTTGAGAAGGTGGTGGTGAGCTGCCTTCTTGAATCTCTGCAGTCCATGTGGTGTAGGTACACCCACAGTGCTGTCAGGAAGGGAGTTCCAGGATTTTGACCCAGCGACAGTGAAGGAGCGGCGATATATTTCCAAGTCAGGATGGTATGTGACTTGGAGAGGATCTTGAAGGTGGTCGTGTCCCCATGTATCTGTTACCCTTGTCCTTCTAGATGGTAGAGGGCATGGACTTGGACGGTGCTGTCGAAGGAGCATTGGTGAGTTGCTGCAGTGCATCTTGTAGATGGTACTCACTGCTGCCACTGTACGTCAGTCATGGAGGGAGTGAACGTTGAAGTTGGTGGATGTGGTGCTGATCAAACTGGCTGCTTTGTCCTGGATGGTGTCAAGCTTCTTGAGTGTTGTTGGAGCTGCATTCATCCAGGCAAGTGGACAGTATTCCAATACACTCCTGACTTGTGCCTTGTCGATGGTGGACAGGTTTTGGCGAGTAAGGAGGTGAATAACTTACTGCTGAGTTCCCAATCTCTGACCTGCTCTTGTAGCCACAGTATTTATATGGCTGGTCCAGTTAGGTTTCTGATCAACGGTAACTCCCAGGATGCTGACTGTGGGGGATTCAGCGATGATAGTGTGATTAAATGTCAAGGGACGATGGTTAGATTCTCTCTTGCTGGGGATAGTTATTGCCTGACACTTGTGTGGGACGAATGTTACTTGCCACTTATCAGCCTAAGCCTGAATATTGTCCAGGTTTTGCTGCATTTGGACTTTGGCTGCTTCGTATCTGAGGAGTCATAAATGATGCTGAACATTGTGCAATCATCAGAGAACATCCCCACTTCTGATCTTATGGTGGAGTAAAGATCATTAAGTAAGCAGCTGAAGGTGGTTGGGCCTAGAACACTACCCTGAGGAACTCCCCCAGTGATGTCCTGGGGCTGAAACGATTGACCTCCAACAACTACAAACATCTTCCTTGTGCTAGGTATGACTTCAATCAATGGAGTGTTTTCCCCCGATTCCCATTGACTCCAGTTTTGCTAGGGCTCCTTGTTACCACACTTGATCAATGCTGCCTTGATAGCAAGGGCAGTGACTCTCACCTCACCTCTTGAGTTCAGCTCTTTTGTTAATTTTTGGACCCAGGCTGTAATGAGGTCATACGAACATATGGAATAGGAGCACAAGTACTCCATTTGGACCCTCGATCCTTCTCTGCCATCCAATAAGATCATGGCTGATCTGTTTGCGTTTCAAATTCCACATTCCCATCTACTCTGATAACCTTTGATTCCTTTACCTAACAAGAATCTATCTACCTATGTCTTAAAAATTTTCAGTGACCTCACCTCCACCGCCTTCTAAGGCAGAGTTCCAAAGTCGCACAACCCTCTGAGAAAATACTTCTCCTCATCTCTGTCTTAAAAGGATGACCCCTAATGTTAAAACAGTGCCTCTAGTTCTGGACTTCCCCACAAGAGGAAAGATCCTTTCCACGTCCACCTTGTCAAGGCCGTTCAGGATCTTGTATACTTCAATCAAATCACCTCTCGCTCTTCTAAACTCCAGTGGAAACAAGCCCTGTCTGTCCAACCTTTCCTCATTTCATTTATCAATCTAGTAAACCTCCTCTGAACTGTCTCCAATGCATTTACATCCTTCCTTAAATAAGGAGTTCAAAACTGCACATAGTATTCAAGATTTGGTCTCACCAATGCCCTGTACAACTTGAAGCATAACATCCTTACTTTTATGTTCAATCCCTCTCGTAATAAAGGAGAGCATTCCATTAGCCTTCTTAATTACTTGCTGTACCTGCATGCTAACTTTTTGTGACTCATGTACTAGAACACCTAGATCTTTCTGCACCTCAGAATTCTGCAGCCGTTCTCCATTTAAGTCATATTCTGCTTTTATCGTCTTCCTGCCAAAGTAAACAACTTCACATTTTCTCAATAAACTCCATTTGCCAGAACTTTGCCCACTCACTCAACCTATCTATATCCATCTGCAACTTCCTCATGCCCTCTTCACAACATACTTTCCTACCTATCTTTGTGTCATCTACAAATTTAGCTACTATGCTTTCGTTCTCCTCATCTAAGTTGTTAATATAAATTATAAAAAGCTGAGGACCCAGCCCAGACCCCTGCGGGACTCCACTTGTCACATCCTGCCAATCAGGAAAAAGACACATTTATGCATACTCTCTGCTTTCTGCTAGCCAGCCAATCTTCTATCCGTGCTAACATGTTACCCCTACATCATGAGCTTTTATTTTTGACAGTAACCTTTGATGTGGTACTTTATCAAATGCCTTCTGGAAATCCAAGTATAGAATGTTCACAGGCTCCCCTTTATCCACAGCGCAAATTACTCCTTCAAAGAACTCCAGTAACTTGGTTAAACATGATTTCCCTTACACAAAACCATGCTGACTCTTCCCAATTACCTTGGGTTTCTCTAAAGGCCCAGCTATAACCTCCTTAACGATTGATTCTGACACATACCCCACAACAGACATCAAGCTAACTGGTCTATAGTTCCCTGTTTCCTGCTTCCCTCCCTTCTTGAATAGTGAGGTTATATTTGCTTCTTTCAAGTCTGATGGAATCTTTCCATAATCTAGGAAATTTTGGAAAACTAACATCAATGCATCTACTACCTCATTAGCCACCTCATTTAAGACCCTAAGATGAAGTGCATCAGGACCCGGAGACTTGTCAGCCCACATTTCCATCAATTTGCTCAGTACCACTTCTCTAGTGATTGTAATTTCACCAAATTTCTCTCTCCCCTCCACCCCCTGACTTACAGCTATTTGTGGAATGTTTTTGTATCCTCTATAGTGAAGACAGAAGCAAAATATTTGTTCATTTCATCTGCCATTTTCTTATTATCTACTATTAACTCCCCATTCTCACTCTCTAGAAGACCAACACTCACTTTACGTACTCTTTTCCTTTTTAAAAACCTGTAGAAGCTCTTGCTATCCATTTTTACATTTCTAGCCAGCTTCCTGTCATGCTCTAATTTCCTTCTCCTGATTAACCTTTTATCTATTCTTTGCTGTTCTTTATATTTTGACCAATAATCTGATCTGCCACTCACCTTTGTGCAGTTATATGTTTTTTCCTTAAGTTTGATGCTTTCCTTAACTTCTTTAGTTAACCATGGATGATGGGTTCTCCCTTAGAATTTTTCTTTATATGAGGAATATACTTATTCTGTTTATTCTGAAATATCTCCTTAAATGTCTGCCACTGCTACTCTACTGATCTGTCCCTTATCCTAGTATCCCAGTTCACTTCAGCTAGCTCTGCTTTCGTGCCCATATAGTTGCCCTTATTTAAGTTTAAAATACTAGTCTTACCCCCACTCTTCTCCCTTTCAAACTGGATATAAAATTCTATCATATTGTGGTCGCTGCTACTTAGGGGTGCCTTCACTCTGAGGTCATTAATTAATCCTGTCACGTTACACAATACCAAGTCTAAAGTAACCTGCTCTCTCTGGTTGGTTCCAGAACATGCTGCTCTAAGAAACTATCTCAAAAACATTCAACAAACTCCTCATCCAGGCTACTACTGCCA
Organism: Carcharodon carcharias; assembly: GCF_017639515.1. NCBI lineage: Eukaryota > Metazoa > Chordata > Chondrichthyes > Lamniformes > Lamnidae > Carcharodon > Carcharodon carcharias. The sequence continues at coordinate 52,055,281 of NC_054479.1, read as the reverse complement.
ATCTGATTTTTCCAGTTTATGTGTAGATTAAATCACCCATGATTATTGTCGTACCTTTATCACAAGCAACTCAATATTTCTTCTTGTATACTTTGTCCAACATTGTGGTTATTTTTAGGGGGCCTGTAGACCACACCCACTAATGACTTTTTCCCCTACTATTCCTCATCTCTACCCAAACCAATTCTACATCCTGATCTCCTGAACCAAGGTCATCTCTAACTATTGTCATTCTTGCTTAACAGTGTTAGCCCTCCTCTATTCTTCTTGAATGTCATATACCCCTCAATATTCAGGACCCTAGCCTTATCATCCTGCAGCCACATCTCTGCAATGGCTATCAGGTCTTATTTATTTACTTCAATGTGTGCTATCAATTTGTTTACTTTGTTATGAATGCTATGCGCATTCAGATACAGGTCAAGAACTTAATGGCCCTGGCGGAAGAAAAACTGAGCGTCAGTGAGCAGGTTATTGCTATGTAAGTGCCACTTGATAGCACTGTCGACGACACCTTCCATCACTTTTCTGATGATCGAGAGTAGCTTGATGGGGCAATAATTGGATGGGTTGGATTTGTTCTGTTTTTTGTGGATAGGACATACTTGGGCAATTTTCCACATTTTTACTAAGAATATCACTTTATCTCTCCAAGAGTAACAAACACTTTTGTACACCCAGACATACATGAAGACACAAGGACACACATACAAACAGTCCAGAGGCAATAGAAATCAAGTCAAAAAACATAATTTAAAGCAAAGTGTTTACATAGGAACCACCTCAGGAGGGTCACTCGAAGACTGGGGGACGACAATGTGTGGGATGCTCTGGAGAGCAGTGCAAGTATGGCATCTAGCTGTAGCCTGTTCAATGGAGGCATCCATATCATGTGCATAGAAATACTATATTGCTGGGTGACTGATTTGAGTTGATGACATGAGGGGTGACCAAGACATAGCAGTGATAAGAGCTTCCAGAACATTACATGGAATGGTAATGCATTCTCTGGATGGGGCAAGAGGCTCATTGTGCTGAACATTGAGTAAATCATCCCAGACAATGGTAGCAACCCAGACATAACATGTGACATTGTGAATGTTGACACGTTTCTTTGAAGGAAGGATGCATTACAACAGGTGGGCGTTTGTGCAATGAAGGAGGGGCCATTCTGACTGGATAGCTAGCTATGCTGCTCTGCTGGTGAAAGGGAGCTTTGTTGAGCCCGATACAATGTCATCAATGGATACCTGGTGAACAGTGGAACGTGAGGTCTGGTGTATGAAGGAACAGACTTGGCAGATGAGGTCCTCACAGTGAGGTGCACTGAGGCTTGCAAAATCTGATGGGATACTCACAGATCCAGCTAGGTGTCTGACAGAGGCATGGTAGTGACCGGCCATAGAAAGGAAAGTAATGACATGTGGACTGGCAGAAAATTCTCCCCTGCACAGTTTCTCAGAGGCCTGCACATAAGGTTTGTTGTCTGTGAAGTTACAAGGATGGTGTTTGGGCCGCACAATATACAGGCTGAAATCTTATGGTCTTATAAGTGTTTGCTAGAAGCTGCAATGAATAGATCTTCAATTTTACAAGCCAACCAGGTGATTTGATGACCACACAATTTGGTGCTGAAAATGCCAGCCAGTTTGAGTCTGTTGCCAGGGGCACATCCAGGGTTGATGCGATATCATGCTTCTTAACAGCACTGTCTGTGATAACTGGACGGGGAAAGATAATGGTTTTAGTAGATGAAAGAGCAGATTGAAACAGCAGATTGAACAGGAAGTTCATGCACAGATCACCTGTCCACTTGACCGCTTCATTGGACTGGCACCTGGCAGCAACAGCATCCAAGGGGGTTGTGTATGAGGCACACTGAGGAAGGACCTTGAAAAGCATTTTTTAGGCTCCGATGGAAGAGTTCACGCCAGAAAGCTTCTCCTGTGGAGAGCAGGTAGAGAGAGCAGCCATGTGGTGTGGGCTAGCTTTCATTGTGCCAAATCCATCCCAGGATAAGTTGTAGTCTTAGCACAGATGACAGTCCTAGAGGCAGATAGACACCGATCATATCATGACAGAGCATGAAGTACACTTTGCCATTTAGGAGGAAGCTCATCAGAACCGTTACCATTACAGTACAGGTTGTCTGCAAGCTTGACGACTCAGCCCTCCTCTAGAAGATCACCTAAGACACTTCATGTCAATCCTTAATGGTGGATTGAATGCATACACCCTTTGTAGGGTGTGACCACTCCACAGTACTTCATTGAATATTTGCTAATGGAATCTTGTAAAAGGTGTTTGCCCAATTTGTTGCAATGATGTGTATCCACTGGGGAATTTTGCATAAGGTTGAGTCAGCATTTGACATAAGTGAAGATTGTAGCTTACTTTAGAACCTAACATCAGTGAATGCTGTGACAAGTCAAAAACCAAGTTTAACCTCTTCACCAGAAATGATGGGTTAAAGTACTCCACAGTGATCCCTATGTCTTCAAGTTGAGCAAAGGCTTCAAGGCCTTCAAGGTCATCAAATTTTCGTTATAACTTAAGTTTATCTCTGGCATACTGGAAAGGCGATCCTAGCGTTGCGGAGGTGAAACATCGAGTTTTAATGCAACCACAAAATTGGGCAGTACAATAAGCAATAAAAAATTGGCTGTCCCCTCACCACCCCCCCCCCCCCCCCCCCCCCCCCCCCCCCCCCGTCATGGGAACGGGCTTCCAGTCATCAGAGGACAATAATATAATGGCACTACATGCTTGAGGTGCGCGCACATCACGCCCACGCTAGTGTCCTGTCAGTCAGGACATACAGCATGAACTGAGCCCAAAGTAGCTGGAGGTGCTCTGGCTGCCAATTTTTTTGAATGAGGGTTTCTGTAGTGCCACTAGTGCCAGTGCTCCAGAGCCCAATTTCACAGCCAAGATATATGGTGATTTTAATACCAATGATGAAGGAGCACAGACCGTTTCTGGGGAGGAAGATGAAGGGTTTAAAAAAGGATGAGGTTGAATTTTGTGTTGCGATTTTCTACTGCATTTTGCAATTGGTCGGCCTCCCACCGCGTAACTTTCGTAAACTTAAGCTTGTAACTCTTTTAAGTACAAGCCCATTTCCATCTGTTTCAGATGAAGTTACATTGTTTCATAGTTTGCCATTGTGAGATTTGAACTCTTGATACTCTTTTGAGTAAACCTGTTTTCATCTGTTTCAGATGAAGTTACATTGTTTCATAGTTTGCCATTGTGAGATTTGAACTCTTGATCTTGGGGTTACAAACCCAGTACCATAACCACTTGGCTATTTAGGCCAAGCCTCATCAGCTGAAGGTGCAGTCACCATAGAATGATTAAAATTGGGGATACTTAAGCAGCCACAATTAGAGGAATGCAAATATCTTCAGATGGGGCTGGAAGGGCTTGCAGAGATGGGGAGAGGCACAACCACAGAGGGATTTGAAGACAAAGATTAGAGTTTTAGGGTTGTGGTATACCTTAACCAGGAATCATTGTTAGTGAGCACAGGGTGACAGCTGAATGAGACTTGGTACAAGTTGTGCAGCAGAGTTTTGGATGACTTCAAAATTTATGAAGGATAATATGTGGGAGGCCAGCCAGGAACGGAATAGCCAAGTCTATTTTTTTTAATTAATTCACAGATGGTTACAAAGTTATGGACAGTCATAAACCTGAACTTACGCCCAGCAGAGTATGCACACTTGTTTTTAGTTCAAACCAGTTACTTCAGAAACAAGCCTACTGTAGGGGTGTCAACCCTCCAGGATTGTCCTGGAATCTGTAGGAATTAAAGATTAATCTCCTGGACATTGCTTCTAGCCATCCTGGAGGAAAACTATTGGGGACATTAAAATTTAAAAATATATTCTTTTTTTTAACTCCCATTTATTGTTGGAGATAGGAAGAAATGCTGTTTGGCTAACAGACAGAAATGATCCAATCAAGGAAAGGAGAGTCAGTCTGCTTTCCACAGTTGGCTGTGGGAACGGGGTTTGCCCATGAGAATTGTTGTATGGGGAATTCCTCCAACCAGAGTTGGCAATCCTTGCCTATAGTATGGACATGAGTTTTAGAGCACATGGGACTGGGGTCTAATTTTAACATACAGCCTAGAGATTACTGTTGCCAATATTAGCAGCCAAACGCTTAAACTCTTGTTATGATATTCTGCTTGCTGCTCTTTTGGCATAGCGTTAAAAGGCCCCTCTACATTCAAGTCACTGTGATCTTCACAATCTACATTTCAATGTTCATCATTCCTGTCAGCTCCACCTTGTCTGATGTTCACCGCCCTCAATAATAACATTAGCAACTTACATTTATATAGCCCCAGAACCAGGGGAAATGTTACAAGGTGCCACACAGAGCAGTAAAAGGAAGGGATGCAGAGCTTTTGACAGAGAGTTAGTTTATGGAGGGTTTTAACGGTGGGGAGGGAGGCAGAAAGATTTGGATAGGGTCAGGACGACTGGAAGTGGGGTTTTCAACAGTGGAACAGTGGGAGAGGGATATACAGGAGGCCAGACTGTGGGGATTAGAGGATGCAGGAGGAGATGGAAGGCCGAAAAAGGTTGTAGTGGTTGGGCATGGCCATAGGGGAGGATTTTAAATTTAATTCATTGATGATGGGGCTCAGTGTAGGTCAGTGAAGAGGCAAGAGACAGACAAACAGGGAGCAGTGTGCAGCCTGATGGAGGTAGTGCCGTTTCAGACAATGTGGAATTTACAGAGGGTGATGGCAGACAAGGAGAACTTTGGAGAAGTTGAATTTAAACGTAGCAGAGGAGGGCATATAAAGGTTGGCAAATTTATTGTCACTATGGGGAAGTATGAAGATGAGAAAGAAGAGTGAGTGTGCGTTGATGCTATGGTAAAAACATTTGGGTCACTTAAAAGCAGATAAGTTTATGTGACTATGGCATATACACAAAAATTGCTATTTAAAATCAGTGTGTTGCCTCGGTGTCTATGTCTATCCACACATGGATCCATGTACATTTATATGTAAAAGTATGCCAGAGATGAGTGTAAGTCTGTATGTATCTCCTTTATGTGTCTATGTATGTATGTGCAGCATTTCTGTATTTACATGCCCATAGGTATAAGACTGCACGTGTATGTGCAGGAGTGTGCATGGGCGTTTGTTATGTGAGGGTATCTGTGTAAAATTCGCACAATTGGCATTACTTTACAATTCAAATGGTTGCCATTTCTTACATATACTTTTTTGGCCAAGGCTCCAATTTCCATCTTAAACGCTGCCTCTGCTTTCTATTCTACACACTCTGTGCTACTGTTCTGTCTCTTTACTGTCCCTGTGCTTCCCTATGTTGGCCAAATGGGTGACTGTTGCAAAATCTTCAATTATACACTCTAGTGTGGTAAATAGTTCTTCTGAGTTTGGAGTTAATGTGCATTATCCCTCGTATTAGTTTTTGCATTAATAATGTAAGAAAGTTTCTACACTTGCGAGATTCCTTTTCCCGCCAGTTTTACCCTGTTTAATAATAGACGATTGTTAGTGAGAGGATGAAAGCAGCTTTATTTCTTCAACATTTATTGTACTTGTCTTGATACTGGGAGAGTGGAGAGAATTTTTCCAAGCATGAAACACAATTGGCCTGGAATTGATCTACTGCAATATGTTCCAATCCCATCACTGACATCTCTCATGCCGATGAGTTGAAAAAAATAAATCACGCACAAGAATATACATTAAAAACCATGACAGAAATTGTCTCACAATCAGGAGAATGAAACAATTACCAAGAGTTTTACTTACTGTTAACTATTCTGTTAATCTCTCTCTCTCTCTCTGATGAATTAAATTGATGGTTTAAATTAAGCTCTTAGTCACTGTGTGGGCAGTAATGCTATTAAACTAGTTACCCAGCAAAGTCATCAGCTCTTGTGAGTTAAAAAAAACATAAGAAAATGGACAAAGCAAAATTGAAGGATGTTAATCGGAAATCTTTTTTAAGCATTGTATAGAGGAGTCCTTGTAGTTTCCGCAGTCATGCGGTCCTAACCTCTGTTTAAAGACAAATAGCTGCCAGTGTTCAAAGGTTCATACCTGTTGCCCAGTGGACACTGAAGACTATCCGCGCCAGTGGGCTCTGCTGAGCAAATTAAACACGAAAGTAAATTCAGAGAGTGAATAGGTTTCGCTGTCAATCAGCTTTCTCCTACCTGCTTCTCTTGTCTTCCTGTGAATATTTAAGGGGTTATTATGTGAGCCTGCGGTGACAAGAAATCCTAGACAGGATGTGGTCTCATGTGGTCTCTCCATTGACAGCACAGCCCGACAAAATTACCCCATGGTTTATCGCTAGATTTTACATTTAAAATCAATTCAAGTTCTGCCAACTAAAAATCGTCTACAAATCATAAAATAAATACCAATAATAACACAAATTTCCCGTGCACAATATTAAAATGCAGTTAATAAAACCCAAGAAGATGTAACGAGTCATACCAGTTCCTTCAGTATATTTTCCATTAGATGTTGATCCCAAATCACTTTCTACACCCAATTTCTGCAAAAGATATGAAAAATTACAAAGGGAGCAAAGCCCAGGCAAGTTTTAGTTGAATGACAGAGGGGAACTGAGGAGTATTGGGAGCCCAATGCTGCCGAGTTTCAGCATGAGTCTCATATATAGTTGGTGTAAGAACAGGACCATTCCAGAATACCTCTTCATGGTCTGTTAATTATGCTAAAAATACCTGAATTGCATTTTCTTCACATTTATGATGAGAAGCCCAATTGACCTTTAGAAGAACTGAACTTTCCCAATCACTGGTGCTGTCCAAGTGACTGTGACACAGCAATTGAATTGCAATCTGTGTAAGCATTCTACATTGAACAGGTTGCAAATTACAATCAATTCCTTCAAAGTCCCAGAGATATATTTGGTGGGTCCCATATAGTGGGCACCGCAGTGACATAGTGCCATGGTACTGAGGTTAATATTCCCCCTGGCCATGAACCCAGTCTTCTGGCCTCACTTCCCCTAGTTGATGAGTTCATAACCTTGGCCATGGTATGCGAGGTGGAGAGACATTGAGAATGAAAAAAATGTAACAATTGCCATCTAGTTGCCAAGTGTTAGCTGTGGCTCAATTGATAGCACCCTTTCTTTTGAGTCAGAAGGTTGTGGGTTCAGGTCCACTCCAGGGGTATATAGGAACATAGAAAATAAGAGCAGGAATAGGCCACTCAGCCCATTGAGCTTGTTCTGCCATTCAAACAGATCATGGCTGATCATCTTCCTCTTATGGCATTTTTCTCACTATCCCGATATCCCTTGATGTCATTAGTATCCAGAAATCTATTGATTTCTGTTTCGAACATGCTCAACGGCTGAGCTTCCACAGCCCTCTGTGGTAGAGGATTCCAAAGATTCACCACCCTCTGCATGAAGAAATTCCTCCTTATCTCATTCTCAAATGGCCTGCCCCTTATTCTGAAACTGTGTCTCCTGGTTCTAGATTCACCAGCCAGGAGAGACATCCTATCTACATCTACCCTGTCACATCGTGTAAGAATTTTGTAAGTTTCAAGAGATCACCTCTCATTTTTAGAAACTGTAGAGAATACTGGCCCAGTATCCCCAATCTCTTCTCAAAAGACAATCCTGCCATTCCAGGGATTAACCTGGTGAATGCACTTCCTCTATGGCAAATACATCCTTCTTCAGATAAGGAGACCAAAATTGTACACATTACTTCAGATGCAGTCTCTCCAAGGGTCTATATAATTATCGCAAGACATCTTTACTCCTGCACTCAAATCCCCTTGTGATGGAGGTTAATTTGCTTTCCTAATTGCTTGCTACACCTGCATGCTAACTTTTAGTGACTCATGAGCAAGGACACCTAGGTCCCTTTAGACATCAATACTTCCCAAACTCTCACCATTTAAGAAATACTCTGCCTTTTTGTTTTTTCTACCGAAGTGGGTAACTTCACACTTATTCACATTATATTCTAAATGTCATGTTCTTGACCATTCACTTAGCCTGTTCAAATCCCCTTGAAGCTTCCTTGCATCCTCACAACTCACATTGCCACCTAGTTTTGTGTCATCAACAAATTTGGAAATATTACATTTGGTCCCCATATCCAAATCATTTATATAGATTGTGAAAAGCTGTGGTTCTAGCACTGATCCTTGCAGCTCCCAGTTGTAACAGCCTGCCATCCTGAGAATGACCTATTTATTTCTACTCTTTTCTATCTGTTAAGCAATTCTCAATCCATAGCAGTATATTACTCCCAATCCCATGTGCCCTAATTTTGTTTACTAACCTCCTGTGTGGGACCTTATCAAAAGACTTCTGAAAATCTAAATACATCACATCCACTGGTTCTCCTTTATCTATGCTACAAGTAACATCTTCAGAAAACTCCAACAGGTTTATCAACATGATTTTCCTTTCATAAATCCATGTTGACTGCCCAATCAGATCATTATTTTCCAAGTGTCCAGTTATCACATTTTTTATAATAGACTCTAACGTTTTTCCTACTACTGATGTCAAACTAAGAGCTCTGTGGCTCTCAGTTTTCTCTCTCCCTTCTTAAATAGTTGAGTTATATTTGCTACTTTCCATGCTGCAGGAACCTTTCCAGAAGCTATAGGATTTTGAAAGATATCCACCAATACATCCATTATCTCTATAGCCTCTACCTTCAATGCTCTAGCCTGCAGCTCACCAGGTCCAATGGATTTATCAACCTTCAATCCAATTAATTTTTTGAAAATTACCTCTTTTTTTCATTTATTCATTCATTCAAGGGATGTGGGTATTGCTGGCTAGGCCAGCATTTATTGCCCATCCCTAATTTTCCATGAGAAGGTGGTGGTGAGCTGCTTTCTTGAACCGCTGCAGCCCATTTATTGTAGGTAGACCCACAGTGCTGTTAGGGAGGGAGTTCCAGGATTTTGACCCAGCGACAGTGAAGGAATGGTGATATATTTCCAAGCAGGATGGTGAGTAGCCTGGAGGGGTACTTCCAGGTGGTGGTGTTCCCATATCTCCGCTGCCCTTGTCCTTCTAAATGGTAGTGGTTGTGGGCTTGGAAGATACTGTCTAAGGAGCCTTGTTGAGTTCCTGCAGGGCACCTTGTAGAAGGTACATACTGCTGCTACTGTGCATCGGTGCTGGAGGGAGTGAATGTTGGTGGATGGGGTGACAGTCAAGCTGGCTGCTTTGTTGTGGACGATGTCAAGCTTCTTGAGTGTTGTGGGAGCTGCACTCATCCAGGCAAGTGGAGAGTATTCTATCACACTCCTGACTTGTGCCTTGTAGTTGGTTGGCAGGCTTTGGGGAGTCAGGAGGTGAATTACTTGCTGCAGGATTCCTAGTGTCTGGCCTGCTCTTGTAGCCACAGTATTTATTCAGCTGGTCCAGTTCAATCTTTGGTCAATGGTAACCCCCAGGATGTTGATAGTGGGGGATTCAGCAATGATAATGCCATTGAATGTCAAGGGATGATGGTTAGCTTCTCTCTTGTTGGAGATGGTCACTGCCTGGTGCATTTGTAGCACGAATGTTATTTAGCACTTGTCAGCCCAAGCCTGGATATTGTCCAGGTCTTGCTGTATTTGACATAGACTGCTGCAGTATCTGAGGAGTCACGAATGGTGCTGAACATTGTCCAATCATCAGCGAACATCCCCATTTCTGACTTTATGATGGAAGGAAGGTCATTGATGAAGCAGCTGAAGATGGTTGGGCCTAGGACACGACCCTGAGGAACTCCTGCAGTGATTTCCTTGAACTGAGTTGATTGACCTCCAACAACCATAACCATCTTCCGTTGTGCTAGGTATGACTCCAACCAGTGGGGAGTTTTCCCCCTCATTCCCATTGTCTCCACTTTTTCTAGGGCTCCTTGATGCCACACCCAGTCAAATGCTGGCTTGATGTCAAGGGCAGTCACTATCACCTCACCTCTGGAGTTCAGCTCTTTTGTCAATGTTTGAAACAAGGCTGTAATGAAGTCAGGAGCTAAGTGGTCCTGGCGGAACCCAAACTGAACATAAATGAGCAGCTTATTGCTAAGCAAGTGTCACTTGATAGCATTGTTGATCACCCCTTCCATCACTTTACTGATGATCGAGAGCAGGCTGATGTGCACTAATTGGCTAATTGTACAGGACATACTTGGACAATTTTCCACCTTATGGGATAGTTGCCAGTGTTGTAGTTGTGCTGGAACAGCTTGACTAGGGGCACGGCAAGTTCTGGAGTACTTTTACTGGATTATTGTCAGGGCCCATAGTCTTTGCATATCCAGTGCCTTCAACCATTTCTTGAGATCACATGGAGTGAATCGAATTGGCTGAAGACTGGCATCTATGATGCTAGGGATTTCTGGATGAGGCCAACTTGGATCACCCACTCGGCACTTCTGGCTGAAGATTGTTGCAAAAGCTTCATCCTTATATTTTGCACTGATGTGCTGGGCTCCCCCATCATTGTCGATGAGGATATTTGTGAAGCCTGCTCCTCCAGTGAGTTGTTTAATTGTCCACCACCATTCACAACTGGATGTGGCAGAACTGCAGAGCTTAGATCTGATCTGTTGGTTGTAGAATCGCTTGGCTCTGTCTATCACTTGCGGCTTAATATTAAATTCTTTCAGTTCCTTATTTTCATGAGTCCTTTGGTTCCCTAGTGTTTCTGGGAGGTTTTTTTTTAGGTTTCTCCACCATTTCCCCATTCTCCATTATAAATTCTCCTGTCTCTGCCTGTCATGGACCCATATGGACCTTGCTAATCTTTTCCTTTTCACATAGCTAAAGAAGCTTTTACCATCCACCTTTATGTTACTCACTAGCTTGCATTCATATTCTCTTTTCCCTTTCTTAATCAGCTTCTTGGTTCTCATCTCAAGACACCCAAAACATGGATTTTAAGGGTGAGATAAAACAGTTCAATAGCACTAAGCTGGAGCATGGGATTCGATGGGTTGATTTTGATTGATGTCTTCCAAATCCCTTGCAATTCATTGTTAATGACACAAGATGGTCTTCCATCACTTTTAGTGTAGTTCACTGGTTGAAAACTTGCTTTTCAAAGTGATTTTCCCCTTTTCATCTTGACAGGGGTTTTTTCAGAGAGAGCAGGTTACAGAGGTATGAAGAAAAAGCCAGCTAGCTAGCCTTGTAGATTTACTGGAATCTTACACATACAGGAAAGAGAGGTTTTAGGTGTGTTCTCTTTGCAGACTAGGATCTCCCTGCTCACTGCTTTCACACAAGACCTTGGCCACCTGATCAGGAGCCAATTAAAATGTTGTTGCTAGGCAGTTTCCCTTAGTTCAGGACTCCCTTTCCAGCACCATTTTATCTAACCTGGCACACTCTGTTCCAGGAGATAGCAACATTGTATTTTCTCAGCCTATTCCAGTGAACATGTCTTTCAACTGCAGCCATGGTAGTCTTTAAAGCCAAGTCCAAGAAAATAAAAATAGGTTCTTTACACTACCATCAAATCTTTTAGTGCATTTTCCCAATCCACCACAGCCAACTTGCCTCTCATACCTTCATAATTTCCATTGTTCAGATTTAGGACCCTAGTTTCAGAATGGACTATATCACTTGCAAATTCAGTGTAAAACTCTATCATATTATGGTCACTGTTTCCTAATGGCTCATTTACAGCAAGGTTATTGATTATACCTTTCTCATTAGAAAATACGAAATCTGAAATAGCCCGATCTCAAGTTGGTCCCTCAATGTACTGCTCCAGAGGCCCATCTTGTACACACTCCAGCGAGTCATCCTCTACAAGATTAGTTCTCATTAGGTTTACTCAGTCTATGTGTAAATTGAAGTCGCCCATTATTACTGTATTACCCATGTTACATGCAGCACTAATTTCCTGATTTATACAATGCCCAACATAATCACTACGGTTTCATGGCCTGTAAACAACTCCCACCAATGTTTGCAGCTGCTTGTTGTTTTTTTAGCTCCACCCAAAATTATTCTACATCTTGATCCTTTGATCTGAGATCCTCACTCACTAATGTACTGATCTCATTCCTTATAACAGCACTACCCCACCACCACCCCCTTTTCCCCTTCTAAATGACGAATATCCCTGAATATTCAGTTCCCAGTCTTAGTCACCCTGTAATCTTGTCTGTGCAGTGGCAATGGTTACAGGGGAGGTGGTGGCGTAGCGGTATTGCCGCTGGACTAATAATCCAGAGACCCAGGGTAATGCAGTAGGGATCCAGGTTTGAATCCCACCATGGCAGATGGTGAAATTTCAATTCAATAAATGACTATGAAACCATTGTCAATTGTCGTAAAAATCCACCTGGTTCACTAATGGCCATTAGGGAAGGAAATCTGTCATCCTTTCCTGGTCTGGCCCACATGTGACTTGAGACCCACAGCAATGTGGTTGACTCTTAACTGGCCTAGCAAGCCATTCAGTTCTATCAATCCACTAAAAAGTCTAAAAGGTATGCCGGACCACCTGGCATTGACCTAGGCACCAGAAACAACAATGGAAAAATCAGCCGTGTCAACCCTGCAAAGTCTTCCTTACTAACATCTCGAGGCTTGTGCCAAAAGTGGGAGACTGTCTCACAAACTAGTCAAGCAATAGCTTGACATAGTCATATTCACAGAAACATACCTTACAATGTTGCACACACCACCATCACCCAGGGAGGGAGTTGCCCTGGGAGTCCTCAAAATTGAAATCTCATGGCTTCAGGTCAAACATGGGCAAGGAAACCTACTGCTGAGGACCACATACCGCCCCACCTCAGCAGATGAATCAGTACCTCTCCATGTTGAACACCACTTGGAGGAAACACTAAAGGTGGCAAATGTGCAGAATGAACTCTGGGTGGGGGATTTCAATGTCCATAACCAAGAGCGGCATGATAGCACCACTACAGACCAAGCTGGCCGGGTCCTAAATGACATAGCTGCTAGACTAGGTCTGCGGCAGGTGGTGAGGGAGCCATAAAGAGGGAAAAACATACTTGACCTCATCCTCACCAACCTGCCTGCTGCAGATGCAACTGTCCATGACAGTATTGTTAGGATGTGACCAAAGCACAGTCCTTGTGGAGATGAAGTCCAACTTCACATTGAGGATACCCTCCATCTTGTTGTGTGGCACCACCACCATGCTAAATGGGATAGATTTCAAATAGATCAAGCAACTCAAGACTGGGCAACCATGAGGGCCATCAGCAGCAGCAGAATTGCACTCGAACACAATCTGTAACCTCATTACAAGGCATATCCCCCACTCTACAATTACCACCAAGCCAGGGGATCAACCTTCATTCAATGAAGAGTGCAGGAGGGCATAAAAATGAGATGTCAGTCTGGTGAAGCTACAACACAGGATTACCTGAATGCCAAACAGCATAGATAACAAGTGATAGACAGACCTAAGCGATTCCACAACCAACAGATCAGATCAAAGCTCTGCAGTCCTGCCACATCCAGTTTTCAATGGTGGTGGACAATTAAGCAACTCACTGAAGGAGGAGGCTCCGCAAATATCCCCATGCTCAATGATAGGGGAGCTCAGTGCAAAAGATAAGACTGAAGCATTTGCAACAATCTTCAGCCAGAAGTGCCGAGTGGATGATCCATCTCAGCTTCCTCCTGAGGTCCCCAGCATCACAGAGCAAAGGCTTTGGGCCCAAACAATATTCCAGCAACAGTACTGAAGACCTGTGCTCCAGAACATGCAGCACCCCCAGCTAAGCTGTTCCAGTACATCTACAACACTGGCATCTACCCAGCTATGTGGAAAACTGCACAGGTATGTCCTGTAGACACAAAGCAGGACAAGTCCAACACAGCCTCATCACTCTCCACTGTCAGTAAAGCGATGGAAGGGGTGATCAACAGTGCTATGAAGCTGCACTTGCTTAGCAATAACCTGCTCATTGACACTCAGTTTGGGTTCTGCCAGGGCCACTCAGCTCCTGACCTCATTGCAGCATTGGTTCAAACATGAACTAAATATGGACAAAAGAGATGAAGTCCAGAGGTGAGGTGAGAGTGACTGCCCTCGACATCAAGGCAGCATTTCACTAACTGAGGCATCAAGGAGCCCTAGCAAAACTGGAGACAATGGGAATCGGGGGAAATTCTCCATTGGTTGGAGTCATACCTAGCGCAAGTGAAGACAGTTGTGGTTGCTGGAGGTCAGTCATCTCAGTTCCAGGAAATCACTGCAGGAGTTCCTCAGGGTTGTGTCCTAGGCTCAACCATATTTAGATGCTTCATCAATGACCTTCCTTCCATCATAAGGTCAGAAGTGGGGATATTCGCTGATGATTGCACAATGTTCAGCACCATTCACAACTCCTCAGATACTGAAGCAGTTCATGTCCAAATGCAGCAAGACCTGGACAATATCCAGGCTTGGGTTGACAAGTGGCAAGTAACATTCATGCCACACAAGTGCCAGGCAATGACCATCTCCAGCAAGAGAGAATCTAACCATCGCACCTTGACGTTCAATGGCATTACCATCACTGAATCTCCCACTATCAACATCCTCGAGGCTACCATTGACCAAAAACTGAACTGGACTAGCCATACGAATACTGTGGCTACAAGAGCAGGTCAAAGGTTAGGAATCTTGTGACGAGTAGCTCACCTCCTGACTCCCCAAAGCCTGTCCACCATCTACAAGGCACAAGTCAGGAGTGTGATGGAAAACTCTTCACCTGCCTGGATGAGAGCAGCTCCAACAGCACTCAAGAAGCTTGACACCACCCAGGACAAAGTAGCCCACTTGATTGGCACCCCATCCACAAACATTCACTCCCTCCACCTGACGCATAGTAGCAGCAGTTTGTACCATCTACAAGATACACTGCAAGAACGCAACAAGGCTCCTTAGACAGCACCTTCCAAACCCATGACCACTACCATCTAGAAGGACACGGACAGCAAATAGATGGTAACACCACCACCTGGAAGTTACCCTCTAAGACACTTACCATCCTGACTTGGAAATATATCACCGTTCTTTCACTGTCATTGGATCAAAATCCTGGAACTCCCTCCCCAACAGCACTGTGGTTGTACCTACACCGCATGGACTGCAGCGGTTCAAGAAGGCAGCTCACCACCACCTTCTCAAGGGCCATTAGGGATTGGCAACAAATACTGGAAATAGGAGCCCACGTCCCATGAATGAATAAAAAAATTTAAATCGTACACATTGACCTCTATTTGTGCCTTCAAATCATCTATCTTGTTGTGAAAACTGCATGCATTCAGATAGAGTGCCCTTAACTTTGTCTTTTTTACATTATTCTGCATTCTGATCCTATTTGGTGCTTGCCTTTGTTACATCTGCCTTCTAATTTGGCTTACTGCTTTTCTACTTCCTGTTAACAGTTTTGCTTCACTCCAAACTGAGCTCCCTTTCAGGTTCCCAACCCCCTGTCAATCTAGCTTAAACGTTTTAGACTTGAGCACAAAATCTAGATTGATGCTTTGGTGCAGGACTGATGGGGTGCTGCACTGTTGGTGATCATGTCCTTTAGATCGGACATTAAAAGGTGAGCATGTCTACCCTCTCAGGTGGACATAAAAGACTCGATGGCATTTTCGAAGAACAGGGGGTTTTTCCCTCGGGCAGGATCTTTAGGTCGGCGAGCGGGAGGCGGAGGGGGGTGGGCCCAGTCGCCGACACGTAAAATGACGCGCCTGCCCGTGCCTGCTATTGCACTTTCCCCTGGTATCTAGCTGATATTTACCCTTCAACCAATATCACAAAAACAGATTATCTGATCATTTACCTCATTCTTATTTGTGGGGCATTGTTGTACACAAATTAGATACTGCATTTCCCTCTATTGCAACAGTGCACCACTGCTTATTGTCAGTAACTTGTTCTTCATTTGTTTCGCAATCAGAAAGGCTTGTGAACAATTCTATCAACACGCTACTGCATCAATCTTTACAACACTAATTTTTTTTTTTATTCACGGGTTGTGGGTTTCGCTGGCTGGGCCAGCATTTATTTCCCATCCCTAGTTGCCCTTGAGAAGGTGGTAATGAGCTGCCTTCTTGAACCGCTGCAGTCCATGTGGTGTAGGTACACCCACAGAGCTGTTAGGGAGGGAGTTCCAGGATTTTGACCCAGCCACAGTGAAGGAACGGCAATGTATTTCCAAGTCAGGATGGTGAATGATTTGGAGGGGAACTGTTCAGAAATGGGTAACCAGGACAAAGAATTCCACAGGGTTTACCATGGGAGTGTGATGCCACAGAAACAAATTGGTCACATGTACAGTAACAAGTGCATTCTGGATTTTTCCTTATGCATTGCGCAAGCTTCTTTGGAAGATTTCATGGGTTGACTGGAGTGCGCAATAGACCAGAATTACACACAGTCTAGGAGGAACTGCTTTGTTGTGCAAAATGACCCTTTCTCAGTTCATCTTTTTTTTATGTCCTGGAACCAGTGGAGTCACTAATATTATTGGGAACTGATGCCTCATAATTTTATTCCGACTTCCGGCTATTGCGGCCTCACAAGTTCTGTCTATGTAACTTGAACGTACAAAGCGTTTGTAATACTATTAAGGAGCATGTGATTTGTCTTTGCCCTTTTGGTTGGTAAGCAGCCTCGAGCCCTGTGAACTGTAGCCCCTCATCAGTACAATGGGAAGTTGCAGAGGTTACAATTGTAAGACACATTTTGTAACACATTTCGATCTCCTGTACATTCATCATTAACTAGTGTCCAAAAATATACATGGTGCCTTAACCAATAATACATGCTGTTGCCCAGTAATATACATTGTTCATTGTTAGCCAATAATAAATTGCAATAGTGAAATTCTGTTGTGCTTTAAAATAAACCCATGTATTGTAAATCAGCACTTTAGCATTAAAATGCCAAATGCACATTCTTGGCTTTTGCCAATTTTGCTCCCTATAATTTCAGAACCATATAAAAGCTAATACACAAATTTATTCATGCTTTAATTTGATTATCTTACTGACGCTCTCTGCAAAAGTGATATCAATACAATGGGAAGAGCCAGCAATTATAAAAAATGGTCCTGAAAATTTAAGATCCCGCTCAACTGCCAAAACAATGGTTTACTATGACTTCTGCATTACACAATTACTCACCTGACCCCACTGGGATACCCAGGATCTGGCCAGTTAAATAAAGTGTGGGTGCCCATGCCAGTAGCAGCACAGTGAAGCTGTCCATTCGGTTGGAAGTAGAAATAGTAGCATTGGCAAAATCTCTGAAGAACAAAGAGTCAGTAGATCAGGCATTAGATTTCAGAAATTAACAAAGAGTCTCCCTTTCCAGAGAGTCCAATCTAGAGCAGCCAATCATGTTGCATAAGACCACCGCAACCTCCAAATTCCCCACCATCTTGTCTTAGACAATTATCACCACACGTCCATCATTGCTGGGTTTAAATCCTCGAGCTCCCTCCAATACAATTATGGGACTTCACCGTCACAAAGACTGCAATGGTTCGAGGATAAGGGCCATCACTGCCTTCTCAAAGCATCAAGGGGTGGGCAATAAATGCTACCTTGCTCACGTCAGCCGCTTTCAGAGAACAAATAACAATATAAATCTCAATTCACAAAGAAACTGATCTTCTGCTCCCTTGACACCCCAACCCCCTATCCCCGCACCATTCAGTTCCTGATCACTGAACTCCTGTTCCTGCACCCTGTGGAATGTCAATGGTCCCTTTTCCTCAGGAAATGTCCCACTCCCCCATATTTCAAAACTGCCATCATCACCTGTTTCTCAAAGAAACATTGATCCAGCTTTTCTCTCCAACTGGCAAGTGGTTTTGTGACTGGAGGGCTGTTTCCAGTGGGGTTCCGTAGGGGTCAATACTAGGTCCTCTGCTTTTTGTGGTACATATATTAATTATTTGGACGTAAATGTAGGGGTATTATCAAGAAGTTTGCAGGTGACACAAAAATTGGCCGCGTGGTTGATAGTGAGAATGGATTCTGTAGGCTGCAGAAAGATATCAATGGTCCCGTTGGGTGGGCGGAAAAGTGCAAACGGAATTCAATTTGGAGAGTGTGAGGTGATGGATTAAGGAGGTCAAAAAGGCAAAGGAACACAACAAATGGGAGAATACTGAGAGGTGTGGAGGAAGTGAGGGACCTTGGAGTGAATGTGTACATCTCCCTAAAGGAAGCAGGACAGGTCGATAAGGTGGTTAAGAAGACATAGGGAATACTTTCCTTTATTAGCCAAGGCATAGAATATAAGAGCAAGGGGGTTATGCTGGAGCTATATAAAACCATTAGGCCATAATTTGAGTACTGTGTGCAGTTCTGGTCACCTCATTACGAAAAGGATGTTATTGCACTAGAGAGGGAGCAGAGGAGATTTATGAGGATTTTGCCAGGACTGGAAAATTGCAGCTATGTGAGAAGATTGGATAGGCTGGAGTTGTTCTCCTTGGAACAGAGGAGGCTGAGGGGAGATATAATTGAAATGTGCAAGGTTGTGAGGGTTCTGGATAGAATGGATGCAAAGGGCCAATTTACCTTAGCAGGTCTGTGACTGGGGGGCATAGGTTTAAAGTGATTGATAGAAGGATTAGAGGGGAGGTGAGGAAAAATTATTTCACCCAAAGGGTAGTGGTTATCAGGAACTCACTGCCTAAAAGTAGAGACAGAAACCCTTAACTCATTTAAAAGGTGTCTAGACATGCACCTGAAGCCCTGCTATCTCCAGGGCTATGTAAGAAGTGTTGGAAAATGGGATTAGGCTGGGGTGCTCGTTTCTCGACCAGCGCAAGCATGATGGGCAGAGTGGTCTCTCTCTGTGCCGCAGATTTTTCTAAATATCTGAAAATATGGAATGTGCAGGGATTGTGGGAGTGGCAGTATGTGAATTTCTCCTTAGGAGAGCCAACACACACATGATGGGCTGTATGGCCTTTTTCTGTGCTCTATGATTCTAACGACCACCCCATTTGTAGCGTACCTTTCCTCTTTAAAGTGTTTGCGTGTGTCCCGGCTCGATGCCTATCTTTTCTGAAATACCCTATTCAAATCCCTCCAGTCAAACAACCTTTCTCATAATCACAAATGGCCGCTTTTGTAATGGTGCACATTTTCCCTTCCCATTCTCCTGGGCATATTGGCCAGAATTTTCCCCACTTAAAAGATTTTCGGGGTCCTGACCCATTGCACCTCATTAATGCACCCACCAGCTTAATTTTGCAGGAGGCAGCCAATTAATAGGCCGCCACCCTGATTGCCATCCAATTAGGGATGGTGAGCAGGCTGAGGAGTGGCTGGGTTTGGAGCTGCATTAAAAGCTTAAAGAGTCCAGTTCCTCATGGAAAACTCCTCTGGATTAATTTTGAGGTGTGGCCACTGCTTACATGGAGGCAAACTTTGCTCACAGCAAATTTCCACAAGCAACAAAGGCAACGAATGACCAGTGTATCTGGTTTGTGCGCTGTTAGTTGGAATGCTGGCTCTTTCTTTGAAAGAATGTTACTGGCAGCTTTGTAAATATTATGGGTACACTTAGCTTGTTTTAACTATTAGTGGTGCATTTAGCATGTCATACATATTATGAGTGTATTCAACTTGTTATATATACTATGGGTTTATTTAGCTTGTGTTACAAATTAAGGGTGTTTTTTTTTTAATTTGTTCATGGGATATGGGCATTGCTGGCTAGCATTTATTGCCCATCCCTAATTGCCCTTGTTCAGAGGGCATTTTTAAGAGTCAACCACATTGCTGTGGGTCTGGAGTCACATGTAAGCCAGACTGGGTAAGGACAGCAGATTTCCTTCCCTGAAGGACAGAGCAATAGTTTTGTGGTCATCATCAGACTTTGAATTCAAATTTCACCATCTGCCGTGGCAGGATTCAAACCTGGGTCCCCAGATAATTATCCTGGGTATCTGGATTACTAGTCTAGTGATAACAACACTATACTGCACTACCTGTAGCCTGTGATATATATTATGAATGTTATTACTCTGTATTAGTATTTTTTAACTCTTTCATGGTTTGTGAGTTTTGCTGGTAAGGCCAGCATTTACTGCCCATCATCAATTGCCCTTGAAAGGATGGTGGGTTGGGCATTGTCGGGAGTGGGGGTGAGCATTGTTGGGGGTGGGGGGGGTGAGCATTGTCGGGGGGTTGGGGGGGTAAGCATTGTCGGGGGTGGGGGTGAGCATTGTGGGGCGTTTGGGGGTGAGCATTGTCGGGGGTTTGGGGGGGTGAGCATTGTCGGGGGGTTTGGAGAGGTGAGCATTGTCGGGGGTTTGGAGGGATGAGCATTGTCGGGGGTTGGGGGGGTTGAGCATTGTGGGGGTTGGGGGGGTTAAGCATTGTCGGGGGTTGGGGGGGAGGAGCATTGTCGGGGGTTGGGGGGGGTTGAGCATTGTCGGGGGTTTGGGGGGGTGAGTATTGTCGGGGGTTTGGGGGTGAGCATTGTCAGGGGGTTGGGGGAGTGAGCATTGTCGGGGGATTGGGTGGGGTGAGCATTGTCAGGGGTTTGGGGGGGTGAGTATTGTCGGGGGTTTGGGGGTGAGCATTGTCAGGGGGTTGGGGGGTGAGCATTGTTGGGGGTTTGGGGGGTGAGCATTGTTGGGGGGTTGGGGGGGTGAGCATTGTTGGGGGGTTGGGGGGGTGAGCATTGTCGGGGGTTTGGGGATGAGCATTGTTGGGGGTTTGGGTGGGGTGAGTATTGTCATTTTGGGGGGTGAGCATTGTTGCGGGTTTGGGGGTGAGCATTGTCGGGGGTTTGGGTAGGGTGAGCATTGTCGGGGGTTTGGGGGGGTGAGCATTGTCGGGGGGTTTGGAGAGGTGAGCATTGTCGGGGGTTGGGGGGTTGAGCATTGTGGGGTTGAGCATTGTGGGGGTTGGGGGGGTTAAGCATTGTCGGGGGTTAGGGGGAGGAGCATTGTCGGGGGTTGGGGGGGGTTGAGCATTGTCGGGGGTTTGGGGGGTGAGTATTGTCGGGGGTTTGGGGGTGAGCATTGTCAGGGGGTTGGGGGGTGAGCATTGTTGCGGGTTTGGGGGTGAGCATTGTCGGGGGTTTGGGTGGGGTGAGCATTGTCGGGGGTTTGGGTGGGGTAAGCATTGTCAGGGGTTTGGGGGGTGAGTATTGTCAGGGGTTTGAGGGGGGTGAGCATTGTCGGGGGTTTGGGGGGGTGAGCATTGTCGGGGGTTTGGGGGGGTGAGCATTGTCGGGGGGTTGGGTGGGGTGAGCATTGTCAGGGGTGGGGTGAGCATTGTCGGGGGATTGGGTGGGGTGAGCATTGTCGGGGGTTTGGGGGGATGAGCATTGTCGGGGGTTTGGGGGGGTGAGCATTGTCGGGGGTGGGGTGAGCATTGTCGGGGGTTTGGGGGGATGAGCATTGTCGGGGGTTTGGGGGGATGAGCATTGTCGGGGGTGGGGTGAGCATTGTCGGGGGTTTGGGTGGGGTGAGCATTGTCGGGGGGTTGGGTGGGGTGAGCATTGTCGGGGGTTTGGGGGGGGTGAGTATTGTCAGGGGTTTGGGGGGGTGAGCATTGTCGGGGGATTGGGTGGGATGAGCATTGTCGCGGGTTTGGGGGGTGAGCATTGTCGGGGGTTGGGGGGGTGAGCGTTGTCGGGGGATTGGGTGGGGTGAGCATTGTCGGGGGTTTGGGGGGGGTGAGCATTGTTGGGAGGTTGAGTGGGATGAGCATTGTCGGGTGTTTGGGGGGGGTGAGCATTGTCGGGGGTTTGGGGGGGATGAGCATTGTCGGGAGTTTGGGGGAGGTGAGCATTGTCAGGGGTTTGGGGGGGTGAGCATTGTCGAGTTTTGGGGGGGTGAGCATTGTCGGGGGGTTGGGGGGGGTGAGCATTGTCGGGGGTTTGGGTGGGGTGAGCACTGTCGGGGGGTTGAGGGGGTGAGCATTTTGGGGGCTTGGGGGGTGAGCATTTTGGGGGATGATGGGGAGTGAACATTGTTGGAGGTTGACAGCTCCATTTAAACACTTTGCAAGTCAGTGAACTGAAGACAGACCTTAAGGGACGTGTCTTCAGTTCATGACAAGAAAGGATGTACAAAGTTTGGCTTCACTTCAGTTATACTTCACCACTAGGCCACCCGACTGTGCTCAACACTGCATCAAAGCTGGAGCTGGTACAGGAAGGTCCAAACACTCCAGCATAAATAGTTAAACAGGCTGTTTAAATCGCAGTTAGCAGTGTGCACACCCACTCTGCTCCTGACCGGAAGATCCTGGCCAATATTTAACATCTGTGGTCTTTCATCAAAACTGAGAAAAAGAACAAAAGGGAAGGAGGGGTTAGGGTGGAGGAGAGATTAAATGACAAAAGATTTCACGATGCAAAAGGCCAATGGAAGTGGTTATGTGACAAATTGGGGAATCAGTTCTGGCTGAATGAGGAGTGTAAGAGGGCAGGTCAGGAGTAGCCCCAAAGTCCTGTCTCCCAATCTTAAATTCTACTCTATTTTTTATTAATAACAAATTTCTCAAATTCCCCAGTACCGCCCCATAAGAAATCATTAGCATGTGTCATCAAAGTAGCTAAAAGTTTTCTTTTATGACATTAATGTTTTCAGCAAAACAGGTGTCACTAAAAAGTATCATACCCTGGAACCATCATTCAGGCCATAGATGGATTTGTTTCATTTCCATAGTTTTCCTTCTACATCCACTGCATCTTTAGGCAGTATCAGAAACATTTCTTTCAATCTGAAAAGTATCCCTTTGCAGCAATGCAGCTCTTGATTTACCTGCACTCCCATGAATATGTGACCAAGGGACCCAAAGAGATTTTAGCTCTGGGAGAGGCCATTCTAGCATCTGTAACGCCCAGTCACTCTTCAAAACCCCTAACAACCAAACTTGCTTTAGCCTTATAAATCCCATCTGCAAGGACATTACCAGTACAAATCCACCTGTGGCAAAGCTGATTGAAGCCTGTTTAATACCTCACAGAAAACTCCAAACTCTGTCTAAAATGATCTTTGTTTTGCCTTTCTTATTAGTTTACCTTTATTGGCAGCAACCAAAACTTCACAATCATGAGGACTTCTGTGCTTGGTTCTGTGACTGGACTGCTCCATGGCCTTTGTTTCTTTGTCTCAGCTATATCTATTAGAACTAGCATTATGGAATCTCCCTCTTACACTTTCTCCAGTACATGCTCATTTTCTGATGTTAGAGCCACTTCTGGACTCATCAGTACTTGTACAGGACTTTCTTATCATCCACTCTTTCACCCATTCTGCCAGGCCATGGACCTCACCTATTAGTAACCATCTTGGACACTCAACTTATATTTAAACTTACTGGTAGTTTTTCCTGCCTGACCCACAGCTGTCACATTCCTCTATTCACTAAAACCTTCTGAAATATATGTCACCCAGGTACCTCGTCAAAGCAACAGGCCTATGGATGTGATAGCTCTGCCATACGTGTCATGATCACTCACATTACCACTATCAAGTCCTTGATCCAATGCATTCAGTACCTCAAGACCTTCAACACAAAAAGCATGACTATTTGAAATGCAAGATGCTTCATTTGCTTCTATCAGCTGCTCAGAGTCTGAGATTTTGTAATTAATTCCAATTAATCATGATGAATGAACCTTAACAGTTTGATTGCCATGTTTGATAAGTACTGACTTACCATCATGATCCATTACCTTACCAGGTCCTTTTGATTTCCCATGACCCTCTCTTTTGTAGTATATCCAATCTCCTGACTTGAAGTCTGTCGCGGATGGCCTTCTATGATGATTCAACACTTTCCGAATTTTCTTCAAGACCTCAGCCTTGATGAAAGACTGTCTCCCTGTATGTAAAACATTTAAAAGTGCGGAAAAAATGCTCTAATTCTCATTCCTTCCAGAGCAGGAGGATTATCGCACAGAACAAAAGACAATTTGGGATTTTACCAATAGATAATTGACATTTATAACCTCCAAACTTCTGATGTGAATTGTTTACAAGAACCATCCATGCAAGGGAGATTGTCAGCTTGCAGTCTGGTTGATCAGCTAAAATTTTATGCAGCATTTCATCGATCACTGTATGACTCCTTTCACAGACGCCATTGCTGAAAGGACTTTGAG
Organism: Carcharodon carcharias; assembly: GCF_017639515.1. Classification (NCBI taxonomy): domain Eukaryota; kingdom Metazoa; phylum Chordata; class Chondrichthyes; order Lamniformes; family Lamnidae; genus Carcharodon; species Carcharodon carcharias. Next base: position 52,031,132 of record NC_054479.1, on the reverse strand, counting down.
CTATATTATCCATGACCATGATGTTCATATGTTCACACATCTCTGAACATGTCATTGGCAAATTCCCCTTCGTTGTCAGTCAGCAACTTCATGGGTGTCCCAAATACAGTCTCCATCAATTTCTGCATGATTTTGTCTATAATAACCATTTTGGCCTCGCTATGTATTACTGTAGAAAGATTACATTTGCCAGATCTATAAAATGTAGGATAAAAATATTTCTGCATTTGTCTCACACCCTTAGATCCATGGCAACTATCTCATTAATGTCACGTGCCAATGGACAGCTTACAATAGAATGTAATGTCATCCTTTGATACATTTTACAGATTTCCCAGTTCTGACTAATCCCTTTTATTAGCCTCTCATACAATTTATCAACCAGACCTGCAATTTTAGCTGGATTTTTAACCTTTGACAGTAGGCTGAGTAAATTGTCTATGTAACTTTGAGATTTTTTTTGTCCCCCTGATTCTTATCACCTGATGCCACTAATAATTGTCTAAAATTCTGATGAGCAACATCAAGTTTCAATAAGGGGATACAATAATGTCCTGACTGAGTAAACTGAAGATCCACTAATTTTTCAAAAATATATGCCTTATCGAGTGCCATACCAAGTTTCATTTGTTCCTTTTTCATAAAAAGTTTACTCAACACCATGCTACACCAGTATTTATAAAATGGCTTACCTAAGGTATTTCACATGGAATTACAACTTATTTTAGTAACCTCAATGTGTTGCCATCATCAAACCTAATGCAAATAGTGCTTTTATATTACTTAACCTTGCTTCAATCCTCATTACTTAATGAATCAACATAACATTTGGACCAAGCTGTCGCACATAATAGAGAAGTGCAAGTACTATCTAGTACTGTACAGTTAAATGAATATGCGATCAACATTTTCATCAGAGGACTGAAATTCCTTGTGACCAATGTAATTTGTTTGGATTAATCATTATCTTCGTCCTCTTCTTCAGAATTATTTTTGTAATCTGTCATTTTGAGGACCAACCTTTACTATAGACATTCCCTGCATAATGATACTTTGAGTCACACCTGAAGTTCCCTCTGGGCATTCTTGGGATTCTAATTTTATCTTCTGCCATCCTTTTCTCATCTGGTTTCTGCCTGTCTTTAATCTTTCCATTTTGTTGAAGCCTGTGTCCAGTATCTAGCTAATCATATTTGATAAATTTATTAGGGTTTTTTGAAGATGTAACTCACATTATAGATAAAGAGGAGCCAGTAGATATAGTATTCTAGGATTTTCAAAAGGTATTTGATAAGGTGCCACACAAAAGGTCAATATGCAAGATAAGGGGTCATGGGTTTGGGGATTATATATTAGCATGGATGGGATATTGGTTAATGGGCAGAGAGTAGGATAAATGGGACATTTTCAAGTTAGCAGGTTTAAACTTGAGTGCTGCAAGGATCTTTCTCCCTTATTGTAGCATCCTCAGTTATCTGAGAGTTGTTAGCAACATAGGACATAGGAGCAGGAGTAGGTCATTTGGCACTTCGAACTTGCCTTGCTCTTTGACATGATCATGGTTGATCTGGTTGAGACCTCAAGTCCACTTTCCTGTCTGCCCCCTCCATAACCATTAACTCCCTTGTCTATCAAAAATCAGCCTTGAATAAACTCAATGACCCAGCTTCTGTAGTTTTCTGGGAAGAGAATTTTTTATTATTATTTCATGGAATGTGGGCATCGCTGGCTTGGCCAGCACAAGCCAGCGATGCCCACATCCTTTGAGAAGGTGGAGGTGAGCCTCCTTCTTAAACTGCTGCAGTCCATGTGGTGCAGGTATATCCACAGTGCTGTTAGGGAAGGAGTTCTAGGATTTTGACCCACTGGCAGTGAAGGAATGGCGATATGTTTCCAAATCAGGGTTGTGGGTAGCTTGGAGGGGAACTTCCAGGTGTTGGTGTTCCCATGTGTCTGCTGCCCTTGTCCTTCCAAGTGGTAGAGTTTGCAGGTTTGGAAGGTGCTATTGAAGGAGCCTTGATGAGTTATTGCAATACACCTTGTAGATGGTACACACAGTGCCACTGTGCATCAATGGTGCAGGGAGTGAGTGCTGAAAGTGGTGGATGGGGTGCCAAACAAGCAGGTTGCTTTGTACTGGTTGACGTTGAGCTTCTCGAGTGCTGTTGGAACTGCACTCATCCAGGGAAGTGGAGAGTATTCCATCACACTCCTGACTTGTGCCTTGTAGGTGGTGGACAGGCTTTGGGGAGTCAGGGCGTGAGTTACTCTGCACAGGATTCCCAGCCTCTGATCTGCTCTTGTAGCCACAGTATTTATATGGCTGGTCCAGTTCAGTTTTTGGTCAATGATAACCCCCTGGATGTTGATAATGAGGAATTCAGCAATGGTAATGTCATTGAATGTCAAGGGGAGATGGTTAGATTCTCTTTATTGGAGATGGTCATTGCCAGGCACTTGTGTGGCATGAATGTTACTGCCACTTAGTAGCCCAAGGCTGAATGTTGTCCAGGTCTTGTTACATATGGGTATGGAATACTTCAGTATCTGAGGAGTCATGAATGGTGCTGAACATTGTGTATTCATCAGCAAACATCCCCAATCTGACCTTATGATGGAAGGAAGGTCATTTGATGAAACAGCTGTTTGGGCCTATGACACTGCCCTGAGAAACTCCTCCAGTGACTGAGATAATTGACCTCCAACAGCCACAACCATCTTCCTTTATGATATGTATGAGTCCAACCAGTGGAGAGTTACCCCCTTATTCCCATTGATTCTAACTTTGCTAGGGCTCCTTGATGTCACACTCAGTCAAATGCTGCCTTGATCTCAACGGCAGTCACTCTCACCTCACATCAGGAGTTCAGTTTTTTTGCCATTTTTTGACCAAGGCTGTAATTAGGTCAGGAGCTGAATGGCCCTGGCAGAACCCAAACTGAGTGTCAGTGAACAGGTTATTGCTGAACGAATGCTGTTTGATAGCAGTGTTGACAACATTTTCCGTCATTTTGCTGACGATCGAGAGTAGACTGATAGGGTGGTAATTGGCCGAGTTGGATTTGTCCTGCTTTTTATGTACAGGACATACCTGGGCAATTTTCCACATAGCCAGGTATATGCCAGCATTGTAGCTGTACTGGAACAGCTTGGCTAGGGGTGCGGCTAGTTCTGGAGCACAGTCTTCAGTACTATTGCCAGAATATTGTCAGGGACCATAGCCTTTGTAGTATCCAGTGCCTTCAGCCATTTCTTGATATCATGTGGAGTGAATTGAATTGGCTGAAGGCTGGCATCTGCAATGCTGGGGACCTCCGAAGGAGGCCGAGATGGATCATCCACTTGGCACTTCCAGCCGAAGAATGTTGCAAATACTTCAGCCCTATCTTTTGCACCGACGTGCTGGGCTCCCCCATCATTGAGGATGGGGTTATTGGTGGAGCCTCCTTCTCCAGTGAGTTGTTTAACTGTCCACCACCATAAATGACTGGGTGTGGCAGGACTACAGAGCTTAGATCTGATCTGTTCAATGTAGGGTTGCTTAGCTCCGTCTATCGCAGGCTGCACTACTGCTATTTGCCAGACAAATAGTCCTATGTTGTAGCTTCACCAGGTTGACACCTGATTTCTTTTTTAGATATGCCTAGTGCTGTTGCTGGCATGTCCTCCTGCAGTATTCATTCAAACCAGGGTTGATCCCCTGGCTTGATGGTAATGGTGAAGTGGAGGATATGCCAGGCCATGAGGCTACAGATTGTGGTTGTATACAATTCTGCTGCTGCTGATGGCGCACAGCGCCTCATGGATGTCCATGCGTTGCAAAATCTGTTCACAATCTATCCCATTTAGCACGGTGATAGTGCCACACAACATGATGGAGGGCATCCTCAATTTGAAGATATGACTTCATTTCCACAAGGACTGTGTGGTGGTCACTCCGACTGATACTGTCATGGACAGATGCATCTGCAACAGGCAGGTTGGTGAGGGTGAGGTCAAGTATGTTTTTCCTTCTTGTTGGTTCCTTCACCACCTGCTGCAGACCCAATCTAACAGCTATGTCCTTTAGGACTCAACCAGCTCGGTCAGTAGTGGTGCTACCAAGCCAGTCTACGTGATGGACATTGAAGTACCCCAGCCAGAGTACATTCTATGCCCTGCCACCCTCAGTCCTAGTCCAGGAAGAGCAGGAAGGTATTGTGTGGTGAAATATTCAACAGGCATGACACTGAACCTGTAAGATTACCTTTCAGCTGAAAGGAAGATAAAAGTTTTCATGTCACCAATCACAATAATGTACACTTATATCAGGCAACCCTGGCAAAATGCATGCAGGTCCCTTTAATAGGACTTTAAAGACTTTTACGTTTAGAAATGTAGTTGTGCAAAAATGTTAGTGTACTGTAATTTAGATGGGGAAATCCGTGATTATTGGTCCATTGAAATGGGTTCCTTCAACCAAACAAGCTTGAGAATAATGTTGCAAGCCTGTATTATATATTATGGGTGCTAATAGCCAATATTTTGCATTTTGGGTAAATTTAGTCTATGTTACATGTTACAGGACAGATCCAAATAGAGAGATCTCCCTCATCAAACCATCCCAACATTTGAGAACAGAGTCAGGTCCCTACTGGACAAGCTAGCCTGCTGCGTAGCCATTGTATCCATGCAACCCTCTAACAGTGAACTTTAAATGTAATATTGCAGTTTCACATGTAAATCAATGTTTGGTTTAACATCATAGAGAAGGCCACACCAATTTAAATGTTGAACTACTGGTCTCCTTGCTGAACACGCATCCGTGGAAGTGACAGGAGACTATCGGATCAAATATCACAGGTATACATAGCTTCTATTGCACATTATGGGTGTTACTAACTAGGGTTGCATAATAGTTTTGTTATTGTTTAATTTTTGCCTGCTTATCCTTAATTTTTAAAAAAGGCAAGTTGATGAGCTCTGTATTCACACGCTAATTCACAGTCATAGCTGTGTTCCTTTGGTGTGATATATTAAAACGGAAAGGTTGACTTTTGGAGTGAAATAGTTACGGACTTGTTCCAGTTTGTCCCGACGCCCGCCCGCCTTCCGTCCCAAATACTAGCTGATCATCATTATAACACAGCATTCGCAAAATCATAGATCAAATGCGGCTGTTAGGAGCTTGGAGCACTCTGAATAATCCTATTTTACTTCAAAGATAACGTTGGCAGGTGCAAGTTGAAATATCTGCGCACCTGGCATTTATGTAGTGTGGACACTGTGTACCCTCCATAACCACATCCTGCACTCATCGTCTCAAGCAGCGTCCAGCTCCAAGACAACTTTGGACAGCTCGTCTTGCTAACAACGGACCATTCAACCGTTTCTGAAATGCTTTAGATTTAAGACGGCGGCTATGTCCGTCTGGTGTGAAAGCACGGGGTGAATCACACAAACGGCAGACATAAGAGCACTTTGCTCGGATTTCACACGCTTTTAGCTGCTCTCCCTTTTCCAACTGCTGTACATGCCTCAGCAACGGGAAATTCAACAACCCATCTGAAGTCAGCTCCAGTTATTTCAAAGTACTGCTTAAGCAATGGGTGCGGGCACTCAGCCCCAGCAAATGACTATGTTTCGCACTCCACACCTGGTGGAGGAAGGGGGAATGGCACGGAGACAAGACACCTGGTGGAAACCCAGATTCTTTCCAGGAGTGCTGGTTTAAAATGTCCTGGTTAAAGCAATTCGCAATATTTTTTGGGCAAAGAAAGACACGTCTATCTGACAGGGCCGTCACAGTTTGAAAATAAGGGGTCTTCCATTCAAGATAGAGATGAGGAGGAATTTGCTCCCTCAGACTTTCACAGAATCACAGAATCACACAGCGCAGAAGAGGCCCTTTGGCCCATCCAGTCTGCACTGACAGGTGAGAAACACCTGACCTACCTAATCCCATTTACCAGCAATTGGTCCATAGCCTTGAATGTTATGACATGCCAAGTGCTCATCCAGGTACTTTTTAAAGGATGTGAGGCAACCCGCCTCCACCACCCTCCCAGGCAGTGCATTCCAGACTGTCACCACCCCCTGGGTAAAAAAGCTTTTCCTCACATCCCTCCTAAACCTCCTGCCCCTCACCTTGAACTTGCGCCCCCTCATGACTGACCCTTCAACTAAGGGGAACAGCTGCTCCCTATCCACCCTGTCCATGTCCCTCATAATCTTGTACACCTTGGCTTTGGAATTCATTTCTCCACTGAGCAGCAGAGACTGGGTCATTGGATGTATTCAGGGCTGAGTTAGACCAATTTTTGTTTGACAAGGGAGTCAAGAGTTATGGAGGGTTATGGGGGCCGGCAGGAAAGTGGTGCTAAGGCCACAATTAGATCAGCCATGCTCTTATTGAATAGTAGGACAGTCTCAATGGACCCATTGGCCTACTCCTGCTCCTATTCCTTATGATTGGCAGATTTGAATATTATTGATAAACAGGAATTAATTGTGAAAAGTCACATTTTAAATTGTAGCCAGACACAATTACATTTAATAGAAGAGCAACAATGTACACTGTATTGGACAGAATAAAAAATGAGTTGATCAAAGAGGGAGTGGGAGAAAAAGGAGACAATTCTTATTTCCTGGAAGACTCCACTAATTCTGAGGTACAGTGAATAATCCAGTGATCTTGGGACTGGACCAGTAAGTCAGAGGTTATGAATGTCAATGTAATAAATCTGATAAATTGTTGGGCTGGCAATGAGGGAAATAAATTATATAAAAGCTACCAAAATCCAGTTAGTTCACAAATGCCCGTCAGGGAAGGGAACTTGCTTCCCACCTACCCTGTCTGGGTCTACATGTACTTCCAATCCCAGACTAGCTGGTTGACTCCTAGTGCCCTCAAGGCTTTTGGAAAGGGGGAAGGCTGTATTGCCAAGGACAGCCAGTATAAGATAAATTCGGATGAATGCTATGTTATTTCTAAAAACCACTGTATCACTCTAAGATGCAGCAACTCTTGTTACCTCCTCTTGGCACCATGCCCTAAGGTGGCATTAGCAACAATAGACTTCCATTGGATTGGTCCATGATTGTGCTTGGCGAAGTACCGCAGTGGTTTGTCATTGCCTTCTGCAGTATGGCTGACCAGGAAACTCTCCCACTCTTACCACCTGCCATCAGGCATATTGGAAGCATTTGCAGGCTGAGAATCAACCTGTTTGGCCACTTTATGAACGCACCTTCCATGGCCACCAAGTCCTGACATGGGACTTGAACCCAGAGCTTCTGCGCCACAAGACCTCCTCACCCTTGTTATACACTTGCATGAAATTATTTGCAATAATACACAAGCAAGTACTTTGGGAGACATTAGGTTTGCAGCCCGTAATCATCGATCTTTCATAAGTTCAAATCAGTACTGGTGGGGGATTTCAAATTTCTTGCTCAGTTTTATATATTTTGCCCTGATAATTGAGTGATCTCAGTGTTAACCGCAAGAATATGGGGCATACAGTGACATATAGAGCACACCATGGAGGAATGGGGTCAGACATGAGTGAGGCAAATGGTTTCATATAACAATTCAGCAGCATTCCCCGTTACTATCCCACAAAGCATCGAAGGTAGCAAATTTAACCTAACAAATTACCATGCTGGAATTTCAACACACAAACTCAGTATTGCTGTCAGCCTTGGACCACTGTGGGGTTGCTGCAATAAACCTCATTTTGGAATACTCTAGTATGAATTCAGCATGTCCATATCTCAAATCACAACAGATAACTCTTCAGGAGCCACAGGCATTTCAGAAATGTAAGAACCTGCAACATCTTTTAGATATCCCAGGTCAGCACCAGGTATTACAATACAATATGGAAAGTGAAGCTTCCTCTACCCCGCCTCAGCAGTACTACTCTAAAGCTCATTTCCAATCTCGGATGTTAGCAGCATTTCCATATCCAGCAGCAGGTGTGCCCTGGCCCCCCCTAATCAGCCTTCCAATTTATTACCATTAATACAAAATTAAAGGTAGTTTTGTGCAATGAGCTTTGCCCGCTGGAGCTCCCGAACTTATTTCACAGTAAGAACCATTAGAATCAGCAAAGAATGGGCAGCATTTATCCTATCAAACTGAAATAGAAGTTAAACTCTCAAGGGTAGCTTTAAAAACTATCCGACTACTATGAAGTGCAGCATGTCAAATATCCTTCCACCACTTGATACAGAGGAGGGAACACACTTTGTCCAACAGGCCCCCAGGAGTTCAGGGGTACAGCACAGGTCTAGAGTAAAGCAAAAAGGGGCATCATCGCCTTTCCAGGATTATCCTGAAGACTAATCTCATCCAGACAGCCAAGTCACCGGGAAAGACAATTGGATGGAATGTAAAACAGGTGGTCGATTTGCTATCATACATTCTGTGCCAGCACCTAAAATTGAATTCTATCCACTCTAACTCTCATTTCTACCTCTTTCAGGCGCTACTAGAAGCTTGCTCTGAGCGCATATATACGTTGCAGGATAATTTTGCTCAATCAGATTTTTGTACATGTTTCCGATCACAGCACTAGCAGTTGAGGACTGTAGAAGCACTGGAAGGTATTGCATGGTTCAGAAACGTTTTCTGTACATTGGAGTGGTCACCAAAGTAATGAGATCTACACAGGGCAGCAGGTAGAACAAAAACAAATGTGCAGCCCAGAGATAAGAACCCAGGATGGAGTAACGTGAGAGCTGCAAGTTATTTATTTAACTTCGATAACGTATATCAAACTTCTTACACAACTGATTTTGTAACACGAGGCTATCACAGTCTTAAGCCTCACTATCTCCAGGGAGATCCTAACTCCCACTACCACTCGTTTACCAAGTTTAGAACAATCCAGCTGATTTAGAGCAATGCAACTGATGAAATCAACAATACATACAATTCAACTGCTCTCAGGAGCTTCTATTTTTCACACAGGCGAGGAAGGCAATTTGAAATAGATCATGAATTAAGCACTGGAGAAAGTGCAAAAAGAATAATTTACAAGGGTAATATTAGAACTAAGAAGAGATAACTTTGAGGAAAGACTGAAGAAGCTGAGGCTCTTTTCTCCAGAAAAAACTGAGGTGACCTGATAGTGGTCATTAAAATTAATGAATGTTTTCCATAAGCTAGACATAGAGAAGATGTTTCCACTTGTGGGCAAGTCCAAAACTAAGGCCCATGTACATTGGATACTCACTAATACATCCAATAAATAATTCAGGAGAAACTTCTTTACTCACAGATGGAGATAACGTGGAACTTGCTACCATATGTGGTGGTTGATGTGAATAGCATAGGTGCAGGTAAGCGAAAGCTAGATAAGTACATAAGGGAGAAAGGAATAGAAGGTTACAGAAGCAAATTACATAGATGCTGGAAATCTGAAATACAAAACAGAGAATGCTGGAAATACGCAATAGGTCTGGCAGCATTTGTGGTGAGCAAAAACGAAGTTACAGTTTCAGGCCTGTGACCTTTCATCAGTCCTTCCTGATAATTGTACTTTCTAGGTTCCAGCTGGTTCCAACGCATTTTGATGAAGGTCACAGACCTGAATAGCAGGATATATTCATAGGGTGAGATGAAGGTGGAGGAAGCTCGTATGAATGATAAACACTGACATAGATCTACTTCTGTGCTGTAAATTCTATTTATTTCATTAATGCACCTGTTTTTTTAAATCTATAATTGTACATCAGGAACATCCAACATGGCTTCATCTTAAGTGCTAAACTGAGATTGTTTCAGAAACTGCACATAACCAAATTTGGAATCAACAGACATCTGACCCTAAATGAACTGCAACCCTGTCCCCTATGCTATTCGATAGGAACCTTGCAAGGAGAGGAGGCTTTAATCTATTGGCCCAGGTCAGATTTGAATTTGAAAAGGATAAGTTGTTCTATCACCAAGATGGTGGCCTGGCAAAGTAAAATTGTTACGTTGCGAAGAATACCAACAAAAATTCACTTAGCACCGGGATGTCACCTGTCATGGAATATTTCAGTGCTGCTGTTTGCCTGCTTACCTGTAGAAATCTGATTCCATAGGCTGAGATTTGATGCACCAGAGGACAGTATAGGATGTTCCAGATAACTAAGACTGACTGCTCTGCACATCAAGCTCACAAGGAAGCCAGAGCTCTCAGTGGGTGTGACCAGCATAATTTGGATGTAGTTATCACCCTTAAGTGACAAGATTTATAACCAAAGCATGACAACCACTTGATGCCAATAAATAGAATGAGTTACTGAATTTTAGCTCACATTCCAATGGGAATTAATCCAGGGAACAAACATTAGCACTTCATTTAACATTACAAATCTCTATTTTTGAATCTGGCTGTTTGTGTAATTAATCAGGCTTAAATGATCAAACTGAATTGTACGTAAGCTGACTGATGAAAAGTTTTAATTTGTAAGTATTATTGGGATGATTCATGAATTTTGGGGTACGTTGTAACAAAAGTCTTAAAGTTTAAGTGCCAAATACTGTGATGTAGCTTTAGGCAAGAATATGTGGGTCCTTTGAGAGTGAACTGAAGTAATAGCTAGGACATATTTGCACATTTGGGTTCCACTGAGTCTAGCTTAGCAGTAAAGAGAAGCCAAAGCTACAATGATGATTAGCCAGGAAGGTGGCCCAAGGACTAGATGTTCCAGAGTCTCCTGTCAAAGATACAAGTTATAGTTTAGCAGTTAGAAGGGACGCCAAGGCCACAAAGCTGATCAGCTAGAAGGATGGTCTTGGGCTTAGAAAGTTCCAAGGAACTCTGGTTAGAAATCAAATTTCAGTTAGGTTGTGGGGACATTAGGGAAACTCTTCCCATTGGTCAAGAGTTGCAAATATTGGGTTAGAAGTCTTAGTTGTGTTGTTTCAGGTGCACATACATGTGCTATGTGTCACAAAGCTACCTACAAAAAGGGGGAAAAAAACTGAGTGCACTTGTCAAGGGTTAACATTTGTCACAGGATACTTGCTGGAAGACATTTGTCAGGAGAGGGAGTCAGGATTCACTTACTAGGATGTTAGCATTTGTGTGGGACATTGCCAGTCGATGGGTATTTGTCACAAGTTGAGGGGTTGAACCCAGTATTATGCTTACTTAGTGACCAAAGTAACTGACACAGGGCAGAGGATTGCCTTGTGAGCTTGACATGCAGAGCAGTCAGTCTTAGTTATCTGGAACATCCTATACTGTCCTCTGGTGCATCAAATTTCAGCCTATGGAATCAGATTTCTACAGGTAAGAAGGCAAACAGCAGCACTGAAATATTCTATGACATTTGACATCCTGATGCTAAATGAATTTTTGTTAGTATTCTTTGCAACGTAACAATTTTACTTTGCCAGGCCACCATCTTGGTGATAGAACAACTTATCCTTTTCAAATTCAAATCCGACCTGGGCCAATAGATTAAAGCCTCCTCTCTTTGCAAGGTTCCTATCAAATAGCATAGGGGACAGGGTTGCAGTTCATTTAGGGTCAGATGTCTGTTGATACCAGATTTGGTTATGGGCAGTTTCTGAAACAATCTCAGTTTAGCATTTAAGATGAAGCCATGTTGGATGTTCCTGATATACAATTATAGATTTAAAAAAACAGGTGCATAAATGAAATAAATAGAATTTACAGCACAGAAATAGATCTATGCCAGTTTTTATGTTCCATACGAGTTTCCTCCACCTTCATCTCACCCTATGAATATATCCTGCTATTCAGGTCTGTGACCTTCATCAAAATGCATTGGAACCAGTTGGAACCAGTTGGAACCAGGAAACCTTGAGTATTAGAGATCAATGGACCCAGTATAGACAGAACTCCCAGGGCTAAAGGAATTGCCTTAAGAGAGAGTGAATAAAAAGCATATAATCACTTAGCTACAGAGGATTCATTCAGTCAGTTAAAATCTAGCTTGGAAGAGTTTCTCTTTTCATTTATTCCATGGGATGCGGGCATTGCTGGCAAGGCCAGCATTTTTTGCCCATCCCTAATTGTCCTTGAACTGAGTGGCTTGCTAGGCCACTTCAGAGGGCAGTTAAGAATCCACCACATTGCTGTGGGTCTGGAGTCACACGTAGGCCAGACCAGGTAAGGATGGCAAATTTCCTTCCCTAAAGAACATTAGTGAACCAGATGGGCTTTTACATCAATCATTGGGTTGCATGGTCACCATTACTGACACTAGCTTTCAAATTCAGAGCTTATTAATTGAATTTAAACTCCACCAGCTGCCCCAAAGGATTAGCCTGTTTCACTGGATTACTAACCCAGTGACATTATCTCAACGCCACCATCACCTCCCACTCCCACTCAAGTTGAAGTCCTAATTTGGTTAAGCTAAAATCTTGAAAGGATGTCGTGAGACAAGAGGCCAGGTTGAAGGAACCAAGAAGCGAAGACCCCAGAAGTTCTGAGACTTATGGAAAAGGCAGACCAACATGCATTCAACTTGTGTATTGTACCTCGACTAATGAAGTATTAAGTATCAATCTTTATTGTCCAATAAACCTTGTTAGCTAGCTCTCTAAATTAGTGATGTTGCCAATATGGTTATTCCTTGACAAGAATTTTCTTCCTCTGGGGTTTAGTATCGAGTCCGAATCCCTACAAGGCTATACTGGCATAAATTAGTCCTGTTTGTGTCAGAAAATAGGCTGAAGTTCTATTCTGCTAGAACTCCACCATGTTAGCATAGCCCCATTTTCCACCATTATTTCCAGTTGCACCCCACTTTTATTTTACCCTTAATAGTTCATGGTCTCGCATGAACAAAACTGCCATCTAGGGACAGCCGCCTCCAAAGCAAAGACAAGAGTGAATAAATAGAGCACGGTAGATGTTGTACAATTGGTAGAAATTTTTAGGGGTGCCTTTAACCCAACTCACCCTTTGGGAACTGATAGGATTGAGTGGAACAGCCATTTAACCCCTGCCTAATATTACATTCCATTCAATTCCAATTCAATTTCTGACTTGATTTTTGGTACCAATGACTTTCCCATCTACTTTTGTGTCTTATGCAGCAAGGCATCCATTTCCACATCCCCTCCAACTCCAACACTCCACCCTCATCATTTCAGGCAGGGTTAAATGGAAACTTACTGGTATTTTTGGATTTTGGAAGAAGAGGAAGCAGCAATGGGGGGATACCAAGCTTTCAGGCAACACTGGAGGTGCTTGACACTCATCACTAGTGCTTGCCCGCTTAAATATATAAGCAGGAGTGTACATGGCTTTCTAATAAGAGGCATGGAATATAAAAGCAAGGAAGTTATGGTAATCCCTTATAAATTACTGGTTAGGTCCCAGCTAGAGGATATTGTGTCCAATTTTGGATTCATTCCAATTGGTAAATGTGGTCATTAGACACGTATTTGGGAACTAATGGAGTTCAGTTCCACATGCCTGGATGGGTCCAACTGTGGAAAACACTCAAGAAGCTCAATACCATTCAGGACAAAGCAATTCATTTCATCGGCAGTCCATCAATCACCCTTAAACATGCACTCCTTTCACTATCAGTGCACAGTGGCTTCAGTGTGTGCTATCTACAGGATGCGTTGCGGCAGAACCTCTCAAACCCCTAAGTCCTGCACCATCCCGACTTTGGACATATATTGCTGTTCCTGCATTAGTGCTAAGTTAAAATATTGTAACTTCCTACCAAACAACACAGTGGGGGCATCTTCACCACTCTCACTTCCAGTTGATCAAGAAAAAGGCAAACCATCACACTATCAAGGGTAACTAGGGATGGGTTGAAGTGCTGGCCTTGCTTGCTATGGGGTCAAACCAAGGCTTTCTACAACTAAAGCATCATTTCCTCCCTTTTGTATTCATTTCCTTTGTATTCCAGCCTCCCTTGAAATGAGAATCTACATTTCAATAGCTATTTCTGGTTGCTTTTTGTACCTGACTACTGGAGTTTAATGATTTATGTACTTGGACTCTCAAATTTCATTGGTCCTCTACAGTCCCTAGTTTCTCACCATTTAGAAAATACTCATTTATCTTTCTCAGGTCAAAAGTGGATGACCATACACTTACCCACATCAAAAATCCATCTGCAATAGTTACGCCCACTCACTTAATCTGTCTCCATCCCTTTTCATCTTTTGGTTCCCATCTATACTACTTACTGTCCCTCCTAACTTAATGTCATCCGTAAACCTGGATAAAGAAAGAAGGAAATACTTGCATTTATTTGGTACCTTTCATGATCTTAGGGTGTCCCAAAACATTTTACAGCCAATGGAGTGCTTTTGAAGTATGGTCACTGATGTAATATAGGAACATACAACTCTCTATACCTTCATTGAAGTTATTAATAAATAAATATGGTGAAAGGTTGAGGCTCCAGACTTCCTATCTTTTATCCTCACTATTGTCTGCCAACCAATTCTCAAGCCAAGTAAAAAGGCTACTTCCAATTCCAAGCCCATTTTTGCTAATAATTTCTTGTGTGGAACATTAGAGAATGCTCTTATAGATAAAGGTAACATCCATACACACTTCCTTTCTACGTTATAAATGAGCTGCTCGAAAGATTCAATTAGAACAGTCAGATATCATTTTTTCTTAATGAAGACATGTTGGTTCTCTCTGATCAACTCATATTTATTTACCACCTAGAAGTTCCTTTCCAAGTCACTCACCATTCTGACTTGGAAATATATAACTGTTTCTTCATTGCCTCTGGGTCAAAATCCTGGAACTCCCTCCCTACCAGCACTGTGGGTGTACCTACACCACATGGACTGCAGCGGTTCAAGAAGGCAGCTCACCACTACCTTCTCAAGAGCAATTAGGGATGGGCAATAAATGCTAGCCTAGCCAGCGATGCCCACAACCCATAAATGAATTTAAAAAAACCCAGTCTCTCTTTCACTAATGACAGATTCTAGTAGCTTCCTCACAATTTAAATAATTTTTTGTAAATAATTGAGTGACATTAGCAAATTTCCGATCTAATGCAAAAGGGCTTTGAAAAATAACTAACACTTCTACAATTCCATCACCTACTTATGTTAATACCTGAAACCATCTGATTTTGGAAGTTTATCTATATTAAATCCTATCAATTTCACCATTAACATTTTATTACTTATACTGAATCCTGTAAGTTTCTCCCTTTGATTACTTTCTGATTTCCCTTTGGCATCTTATCCTCTTCCTCTACTGTGAAAATGCATGCCATTACCTTATTGTCTATATCATCTACATCTGTCTTTAATGGACTCACATCTTAATATATCTAAAACTTTCACTATTTGCTTTTATATTGCTTGAAATTTTTTTGTGTTTCTCTTTCACAACTCAAAGTTTTCTTTGTGCCTCTTTATTGCTTTCTATATTTCTCCCAGCCATCTGATTACCACTTTTGAAAATTGTATAAGTCACATCCTTTAGTTTTATACTCTCTCTTACTTCATCTGTTGACCATAGTTGTAGACTGTGCAATTGAAACTTTTTTTTTCTCTTTATATGTATGTATTGGCCTTGTACTAAACATTTATTCAAATATCTCCCACTGTTTTACATGTTAACAGCTCAGCCCAGTTTAATGTTTTCAGCTTATGCCTCATCCCTTCAAACTCAGCCTTACTTAAGTTTAAAACCTTGGTTTGTGTGTGATCTTTCTCCTTCACAAGATTAATGTCAAACTCTATCAAGTTTTGGTCACTATTTGCATGATGCTTCCTTAATGTCAGGTGATCAATTAGTTCTGGCTAGTTAGTCATTACTAAATCGACTATGGCTGTTTCCTGTTGGTTCAGCATATTCTCTAGAGTTCATTGCCTTTGTGACTTGAGCTGTTTTGCATCTTCCAATCTATGTGCAAATTAATCCTCCTGTTATAACTCCTTTGCCTTTGCAACATGCTTTCCTGATCACTGTCTTACTGCTGTGATGAGGTCTGTAGACTACACCCATCAGCGTTTTTTATCCTTGGCTATTTCTTAACTCCAATCAGTCTTTCTAATGCCTGCTCAGCCTCATTCGATGTCCTTTCTTTCAACTGATGTAACATTATCCTTTAGCGATTTTGATACTCGTCTTCATTCATTTCAGGGCAGTAGGGTCATTTGAGACCTCAAGGGTAGTTGCCCCTGCCTTTTTCTGAATCATGCCAGACCCAGGTAAGTGTTTCATGCTCAGGGTTATGAGCGATGGTCAATGGCAAAGCCAGCAAATTTTTGGTGGTGATGGTGGAAAAGTTAGAACCACAGGGCACAAAGCTGCTTAAAGGCAGAGGATGCTTCAGGAAGAGGACTTGTATTTCCTTAAGCATACGAGAAGGCAACAGAAAACCACGTCATATATTCTTTTCCCTAGTCTTATTGTTCATTGCTTATTGGAGCTGAAAATGAGAGGCTCTTACTGATAACTGAATAAGGCAGCGCAGGACCACAAGACATGGATAAATGGGCAGAGGAACTGCCCTTGGGAAGAGCACAACTACATTAACCTCATTCATCTATTACCCTGTCCTTTCTAAAGGTCTTATAACTTGGAACATTAAACTCCCATTCATGACCAGCTTATAGCCATATTCCTGATATGTAATTTATGCTCCTAATTTGCTTGTTTTACTCCACATATCGTGTCAACTTGCGTAGAGATTTATGATTTGGCTAACAGCCCATTGTCAGTTTTGACTAGTTTCTACCTTGGAGAGACAGTGGAGTAGTGGCAATGTCACTGGATTAGTGACCCAGAGGCCCAATGCCCTGGTCAATATTTAACCCTCAATTAATATCACTAAAACAGATTAGCTGCTGATTATCACATTGTTGTTTGTGTGAACTTGCTGTGCGCAGATGGGTTATCATATTTCCTACAAAAGTGGCTACAATTCACAAGTACTTCATTAGCTGCAAAGTGATTTTGGAAGTCCTGAGATTGTGAAAGGTACTTTATAAATGCAAGTCTATCTTCTTTCTTTACAGTGAGCAAGTCACCAGTGTACTATTTGCTAAAGCAAGTAAATTTATCTCCTTCCTCATGGTTAATCGGGGCCAGCATCAAACGGTGGTCAATGATGTCATATTGGAACAAGCCTATACCACAGAATCTAAATGCAGTTGTGATCTTTAAAGTATGATACCTGAGGATGGGTGGGGTTATGGGGTTAAATTCTAACATGCGGTATGATTGAGTGATGTCTTCCTTTGTAAAGTGAAGTCCCTACATACACTGCTCCTCAGATAAGGCAAATTGTGGTTTTAAATTGAGCATTTTTCCAATGAGATCCAATCACTACTGCAGTACTCCCAGGAGTGATGCTGGTTCCCTTCCTGTTAATGTTTATTAATGATCTGGAGCAGGACATAGAAAGTTGTTATTAAATTCATGGATAATGCTAAATTATGTACAAGAATTAGGGCAACTTCTTATGTTTTTGGTTATCAGGTTCACTTTGAACATTAGCTGCGCTCTTGATATTAGTTGGTGCTTGAAACAATATAAGCAGAGACCAATTAACTGAACAGACACTGGTAGTTTATTGGAACTAAGAACAGAGCACTAACACCATGTGTGCTTCTTCGACAACCTCTAGCTGTAGACTTCCAGTTAATCAAGAAACCCACACTGTGTAGCGATTGGTCAATACAGTCACATTGTCAACTAACTACATTCTCTTAAAGGTACATAGCACTCCAGTTTACCACATCCCTCCCCCTTTACTTGAAAGTACAATTGACAAGCATCACAACATCCCAATTATTTACACGAATAACTATTTACAACTCAAGTCTCTCAGGGGACTTCTTCAGACTTGTCGAGCGTCATAGCTCAAAGGCCTCTCTGGTTTTTCTGAGACTCCCTTCTCAGGGGTCAACTGTCCACCGGGCTCGTCGGTGGAAGTGGGCAAGTTTGTGTCTTCGACCCTCTCGGGTCCAACAAGCCCCACCGGGACTTCCAAATCATGTGACATTTTTTCCATATGCGGTGCAGACTCGAACACAAATGATGACAGCATTCCTTCATCTGGGACTGTCTCTCTTCTCCTGAGATGATCCACGTGTTGTCTAATTATTCAGCTGTTTACCAACACGTTATAGGAGAAGGGGTCCTGTCATGGCAGTCACTTTGTCTAATAGCCAATTTGCCCAAAGTTCTTCAGGAGAACTGTGTCTCCCACCATTAAGTTTCTTTCATGATTACGGCCATCATGTCTTGCCTTCTGGGCCTCTTGGCTTCTCTCCACCCTCCCCCATAAATTCGGCCTTATAAAATTGGACGGGTGCAGAGACATCACTTCATTAGTAATTCAGCGGGGGCAATACCGGTGGTCGTGTGTGGCATCATCTGGTATGTGAACAGGAACATTGACAATACGGTACTGATGGAATCGCTGTCCAGCTTTTCCATCCTGGACTTAAAAGTTTGGACCACCCGCTCAGCCAAACCATTAGAGATGGGGTGGGAAGGCGAGGTTTTGATATGAGTTATTCCATTGAGGGTTGTAAATCTGTGGAGCTCCCTGCTGGTGAATACAGTCCCATTGTCTGACACGAGCACCTCTGGTAACCTGTGCGCTGCAAGACTCTGTCGCAAATGGTCTATGGTGGCAGCAGACATGGATGACCAGAATTCGCAGACATCCATCCACTTGGAGAGGGCGTCTATTTGTAAAAGTAACATCGTGCCCAAGAAGGGCCCCATATAGTTGATGTGGAGGCGCACCCATGGCCGCCTGGCCATTCTCCGGGGTGCAATGGAGCTAAGGGGGGGTAGCTTTTGTACCTGCTGGAATTGAAGACAACTTTTAACTAGGGATTCGATGTCCATGTCCATCCCTAGCCACCACAATTAGCTGCATGTGAGCATCATCATCCTGCTAATGCCAAAACATTATAGGAGAGGGGTCCTGTCACGGCACTCACTTTGGGTGAGCACTATGTAATTCGGCCAGTAATGACCTTTGCCCTCTCAGGGGCATGATTACCCTTGCTGCCCAGAGCAATATGCCATCCTGGCAGGTGAGCTCATATCAATGATTGAATTAGGGCCTCATGTCATCAGACTTTGGCTCACCTGACCATCCATTCAAGACCTGCTCCCGGACATGAGATAAAAGTGGATCTTGGCTTGTCCACTTGTGGATTTGTTTGGCCTGGACAGGGGAGGAACCCAAAATATTTAGTACTAAGACGAATTCCTGGGGAATTGGAACTTTTGCGTTGTTATCTGGTGGCTCAGCACGTCAGCATGTGCGATCTGGTTTCCCAATTGGTGAATAAAAGTGTATTCGTAAGCAGCCAGTATCAGTGCCCACCTCTGAATGTGAGCAGATGCGATGGGGGTATCGTCTTATCTTCTCCAAATAATCCCAGCGGAGACTTGTGGTCGGATATAATGTGAAAATATTGACCGTGGAGGTATTGATGGAATTCCTGAACACCAAACACAACAGGCAAGCCCTCCTTCTCAATTTGAGAATATCATCGCTCTGCAATACAGGGCGGACGAGATGTATAACCAATGGGTTGTTCAGAGCCATCCGCCATCCAATGTGAAAGTAAAGCCCCTAATCAATAAAGGGATGCGTCGCAAGTTAAAATCAATTCTTTCTTTGGAACAAAGTGGACCAGTGGGGCTGATGATCTTAACAATTGCTTTACCTTCAGAAACGCATCCTGGTGCCAAATCCATTTATGGTTTTCCTTCAGCAATGTGTATAATGGAGCCAGTATGGTTGATAGATTTGGGAGAAATCTTCTATAGTATAAAAACAAAAAACTGCGGATGCTGGAAATCCAAAACAAAAACAGAATTACCTGGAAAAACTCAGCAGGTCTGGCAGCATCGGCGGAGAAGAAAAGAAATATCCCTCTCTTTAGATTCATTCAGTTCTGTTGAAGGGTCATGAAGACTCGAAACGTCAACTCTTTTCTTCTCTGCCGATGCTGCCAGACCTGCTGAGTTTTTCCAGGTAAATCTTCTATAGTAGTTTATCATACCTAAAAAGGCCTTTCATTCTGTAGTGTTTCTCAGTGCAGGTGCCTCGCGAATAGCCTTTTCTTCTACGGGATGCAGGCCCTGTGCATCGACCTTATGGCCCAAGTAAACTATCTCTTTGGCTTGGAAAAGACATTTTTCTCGCTTAAAGCGCACCCCTGCTTGTGAGAATCATTTCAACATCTCCTCCAAATTAGCTAAGTGCTCTTCGTCAGTTAGTCCAGTGACTAAGATATCATCCAGATAAGCCATGATGTGGGGCAGGCCCTGAAGCAGATTTTCCATGGTACGCTGGAAAACAGCACACACCAACGAGACCACAAAGGGTAGTCGAGCATATTGATACAATCCTCGATGTGTATTGATGGTCATGAATTCCCTAGGGCCTTCTTCCAACTCTACCAGCTGGTAGGTGCGGCTCATGTCAAATGTTGAATATGTGATGCCCGCCCAATTCTGAGTATAATTTGTCAATCTTCAGTATCGGGTGTCTATCAACTTTGGCCACTCTATTTACAGTTAACTTATAGTCACTGAGTAAGTGAACACTTTGGTCTGGGTTCAATACGGCTGCTATGGGTGTCGCCCACTCGGAAAATTGTACCAGTTGTAAGATACCCAACATTTCCAGCCTGTTCAGCTCAGTCTCAACCTTGTCCCATAGAGCATAAGGGACTAATTTGGCTGTGATAAATCTGGGGGTTGCATCAGTGTCTATGTGGATTTTGGCTTGTAGCCTGCAAATCCTTCCCAGCTTGTCACTGAAAATGGAAGCGTACTTATGTAACAATTCCTGTGAGTTTCTTGTTCTGATTTGAAAAATCTCGGCCCATTGCAATTTAATCATTTTGAGCCAGTTACAACCAATTAAACTTGGACCCCCCCAGCTACTACTGTAAGGGGTAAATTTGCAAACTGATCCCCATACTGCACTACATACTTGACATATCCCTTTCACTCTTATCTCTTCACCCATATATGTTTTTAATTTAATGTCCAATTGTTCCAAACTTAAAAGGATGGACTCCTCTATTCAAGTGTCTGAACGTATGTTCTCCTGTGACAGATATTGATGCCCCAGTATCGACCTCCATCTTGATGGTTGTTCATTGACTCTAATGACTACCTGGATTGGCTCAGTTCTACCCACTTTCAGGCTGTATAATGAATAGATGTCAGGATCTGCTTCCCCTGGTTCTTCAAGGAGACAGATTTCGTTATTTATATTTTTGTTTTTAAAACACTGTCTCAGCCGATCTTTACAGAGCTGCATTATGTGACCACTGGGGGGGCAGAAAAAGCATTCGATATTTCTGAACTGTCGATCATCTGCAGGCTACCTGGATGCATTTCTCTCATTAATGTCATGGGGTTTCATTGTTGTTCTTCAATGGTCTGTACATAGTGGGCGTTCCCTGCCTTTCTACAGAGTCCGACGTTTTCGGGCCTTTTGTTACCGGCCCCTCCCACCCTACAAGATGGACGGCGCCATTTTGTGTATCTTTTATTGCCCCCGAGTCTCTAACAGCCTCTCCATGGCTGTTGCCAATTCTAATACCTTACTGAAGTCTAGATTGGTTTCAGATAGCGATCGCTTTTGAATAGCACCATCCCCAATTTCGCATATCAAATGATCTCTCAACATGTCATTAATTGAAGTTCTGAGTTCACAATATTCCATTAATTCCTTTAAAGCAGCCACATTGCCAGCGATTGTCTCTCCCAGGAGCTTATTCCTCGAATTGAGTTTAAAATACTGCATAGTGACTGAGGGCTTTGGTTTCAAGTAGTTTTTTACAATGTTTACTAACTTGTCAAAAGTCTTCGTATCAGAGGGTGTTGGGTGATGTGAGGCTGTGGATCAGCCCATACGTTTTTCTCCCACATGTAGACAAAAGAATCACCCTCTTCTTGTCCTCCCCGCGATGTTGTTAGTGGTAAAGAAGAACATTTGATGTAATGAGACCAGTTATTAGAAATGGGGTTGAATGGTTCAAGATGTCCAAATTGCGGCGTACTCAATGACTAAGGAGACTGCACTGTCAAACAGCTTTCAAGATAGTGGCGAAGTAACATAGCTGGCTCACCGCGGCATTCTTGATTGCCGTCAATTGATCCGGTTTATCCTCGTCGCCAGTTTTATGTTTTTAGTTATCAGGTTCACTTTGTCCGGCAAACACTAGCTGCCCCCTTGATATTAACACATTAGTTGGTGCTTGAAACAATACAGGCAGAGAGACTGATTAACTGAACAAACACTGGCAGTTTATTGGAACTAAGACCAGAGCATTAACACCATGTGTGCTTCTTCAATCACCTCCGGCTCTAGAAGTACAGTTACCCAAGAAGCCCGCGCTGTGTAGTGATTGGTCAATACAGTCACATGGCCAAGTAACTACATTCTCTTAAAGGTACATAGCACTCCACTTTACCACAGCCTTAGAAAGAGAAAATAGATTGAGGGAGTGGGCCCAAGACTGACAATGTTACCATATATCTGTTGCTCTAAATTGAACCCTCAGTTGAACTTCTGAGCCATTACAGACTGAAGAATGACAAATGGTGCATGGAGGAACACTACCCCTCTTCCTTTCCCTCAAAAGTGAGATCCAAATGCCATCAATGGTTGGGATTTGGAATCTGACCCAGTGAATGAAAGTCAAAATTCTTATTGCTGCAGTTGCACTACATTGAATGTGATTTCCTTTTATTACACAGAGATTATTTTGAAAATTAGTACAGTGACCATGGCATCATGTATCAATGATTACAAGTCTAGACTTGAAAAGAAATACAGGAAAAGAAACACAGTGCCACAGGTAACATTAAGTAAAACAAAATATTGTGGATGCTGCAAGCCTGAAATGAAAACAGAAAATGTTGGAAAACACTCAGCTAGTGAGTCAGCATCTGTGGAGAGAGAAACAGAGTTAACTACTCCATAGCCCCCACCCCACACCACAAAGACGTGTGTTTTTGGTTCAGGTGGGTGTTCAAAATTTTTTAAAGTTAAAATAAGATCCCAACCAGCCTCAAACATGCCCACTCCAGTTCTCATAGATCAATGATGACTAATCTGTTGGCAGGTCAGCCACATAATAGGGAGGTTCAAAGTTTGATGCCTGGTCAGTCCTGAATTGCTGTTCAGTGACCCCTGTTAGAAAGTGAAAAACAGAATTGTATCATATGAAAATGTGAATTAGGAGCAGCATTAGGCCATTCGCTTCCTCAAATCTGCTCCACCATTTGATAAAATGATGGCTGATCTCATTGTTGCCTCAATATCACTTTCCTGTCTACCCCCGATACCCTTTGAGTCCATTGTCAATCATGAATTTATCCAACTCAGATTGTGATCAATTCATCAGCTGTCAATCATTGTCTGATCTTGTACAAGTAGAATAAATATTTGATGAGCTAGCCAGTATAAGCTTGTGGTTGTGAAACTGTATCCCAGTGCTTGCCGGTATCTTCAGAAGACGTGAAGTGAAAAAAGTGCAGAGAGCTTACAGGCTAAATTATGAAGATAAGTGGCATAAACTTGGCTTGTATTTCCCTGAATATCGAAGATTGAGGGATTATCTGATTAAGGTATTAAATGTTATAAGGGTCAGTAGGCAGAATTTTATGGTGCCCTGTGGGCAGGTTTGCAGGTGGGGGGGTGGGTAATGTCTAAAATTCCATGGGTGCCTTTCCTCCTATCTACCTGCCTGCCCTCAACCTGGCCGTGACTTAACGCCAATGTCCTCACGCCAATTGAGGCCCTTAAGTGGCCAATTAATAGCTGTTTAAAGGCTACTTCCTGCTCGGCCATAATGTTTCAGCCAGTGGGAGGAGGTCAGCAATTGGTGGGAAGCCCAGCAGGTATATCTGCTTGGGTCTTGGGTGGAAAAGAGATCATGTCTCCTTCACAGGCTCCCTTTTCTGATCAGAGAGCCCCCACATGTTCCCTCCACTCCTGGCCACAACCCGCTCCCACTCCCCTCCAGGGCCTCCTATCATGGCCCCACTGAGAACCCCCAACTTTGCCTTTCATCCAGCTCCTGGTTCTTTTCCTTTGAGGACTGGATGAGGTCCCAGTGGCCATCACTCCCAACCTGATTGGCTGGTAGCTCTCAGAGGTGAGATCTCTTCCCCAAATGAGGGTGGAAGACCCATCTCAAGCCATTTAACTGCCTCAGAGCATTAAATGCTGTGGGACAGCCTGCAGGACTGGGGGCGAGTTTTATGGTGACTTTTTCGGTGGTGGCGCAAAAAGGGTGTAACGATAAACCCAGCAACTACAGGCCATTCAGTTTAACCTCAGTAGTGGGGAAGTTTCTAGAAACATCACTTGGGTGAATGCAGGTTAATTAAGAAAGCCAGCACAGATTTGTTAAAGGCAAATTATGTTTAACCAACGTGCTGGGTTTATTGGTGAGGTAACAAAAAGGGTTGATGAGGGTAATGCTGTTGATGTGGTGTACATGGACTACCAAAAGGCATTTGATAAAATGCCAAACAACAGATTGTGAGCAAAGTTATAACGTATGGAGTAAAAAGTGCAGTAGTGACATGGATACAAAATTGGCTGAATGACAGAAAACAGAGTAATAGTTAATGGATGTTTTTCAGACTGGAGAAGAATTTGTAGTGGAGTTCTCCAGGGGTTTGTTTTAGGACCCTTGCTCTTCCTGATATATATTAATGACCTAGACCTTGGTGTACAGGCAACAATTTCAAAATTTGCAGATGATACGAAACTTGGAAGCATAATTGTGAACTGTAAGGATAGTGTAGAGCTTCATGGGAGATTCTGCAGTCAAATTAATAATTACATGCAATGGAGTACTAGTCTTTTCAGTGTCAGTAAGGGATCAGAAAATGAGGAAGGATGTATTAAGGTCAGGAAAACTTCTCTGTACAAAGTAACAGTGCAGAAGCCTGGGTTCAAAGCCTTACATATAAGAGAAGCCAAGAAGACCCTCCAAAGGTAGGCTGTGAAAACAGCAGCCAGTCCATTTTGTCCACAGAATCTTGGAGCACTCTTGTATGTGAAGCCTAGAAACCCCCAAAATCTGTACTGCTGGCCATGCCAACTTGGTGCAAGAACATGATGTGGGCTCGTTTGTGCATAGATGTAGATCTCAATTTTGTGCAATAATGTAAAACAGGCAATGAAAAATCGGCAGCCCCTTTTACCTCTCTCCCTAAAACAGAAATAAAAATGGGGAGACATGTAGATGTGCTCCTGTTTTAAACCATTGCATAAAGCCAAGATCTATCTCAATTTTTTTAAGTTAGAGGAAAAGGGCCTCAAGACGAGTTGTTCTCCATCATTGGTCCATCACTTGGCTGCTGGGCAATATTCATTAATTCAGACGTGTACCTGTCTATAAGATAATTAATATAAAGCCAGAAATAAACTGACACATATTAGCATTTAACCTGCTTCCTTATATGGTTCATCAGATGCTTTAAGTAAACACGAGACTTAATAGTGTAGTACACGGAACATTCTTAATTGGTAACCAGCAGCGATCAGCCTAGCTGTATACAGAGAGAATAATTCTTTGGTTTCTCTATCTTTCAAGAGCTATTGAAAACCTGATCCTTTATAAAACATATTTTCCCTACATCAAAGGTGCTTGTCACAGTTTTGTCTTCATGATGTATCTATTCTCAAATCCTTTGAAGACAATTTATTCAAGTAACAGTTGTAGTTCTGAGGAAGAGTTATCCTGAGCTTGAAACATAACTCTTGTTTCTTTCTCCACAGATGCTGCCAGACCTGCCGAATTTTTCCAGCACCTACTGTTTTAATTTCAGATCTCCAGCATTCACAGTATTTTGTTTTTATAAACAATTGTCGTTGTTTACTTCAAAGCTGCTTTGCTCACACGAAATATCTAAGCCCAAATTTTCACTGCAGGCACAGGAATTGGAAGTAGGGACCATTTCCAGGTCTCAAACCCATCCCCTGGAGGAAGTAGAAATGGATTCTGAGTTTGATGGGGCGACCCCTTAATTGATACGGAGATGGGGTGGGGGGCGGGGGTTTGACAGCCAATTAAAGATGGTGGGGGTGGGAACAGAGTCAGAACAACTCAAATGCAGGACCAACTTAAACTGTCATGGCTGCTGCTTTGCTGCTGTGACTGAACAGTGAAGGTTCACAGAAAATTTCATTTCCACAATGTCTCAGGTGAACTAAAGACCTGAAACCCAGGACAGGGCAGCCCTTAGATTTTCAGATGTGGGCCTGGAGGTCATCTTGGAGATTGTGAGGAGGGGAGGGAGGTCCTCTTCCCAGAGGGTAGCAGCAGAAGGCCACCCACACAGACCTAACTGACATGGATGCACGTCGCTGCCACTATCAGCAGCAGAAGTGTGGTGAGAAGGACCTGGATTCAAGACAGGGAAATGTTCAATGGCCTGATACACTCTGGCAAGGTGCGGATGTGAGCTACTCCCAACCTTCAGGATAGGTCTCTGGGTACTCACCGTCCAAGTAGAAACATCAGCTGAGGGTGCATGCTGCTCCTGAACATGGAAGGAATGTGTGCCCTAGATATTTACTGACATCTCAGAATGACTCAGAGCCATGCACTGCTGAGGACTTGTCAACACTGAAACATGCAGCTTCTAATGTCAAGAGCAGTTGGCATTGACTGTAGAGGTCAGCAGTGCCTTATCTCCCTCTCTTCTGTCCTTGCGGGAGAAACGGCATGTAATGCCCAGGAGGGGGACCAAACAGGGTGGAGGTGTCCCCTAGCTTCACAACATCACACCAGTGAAGGAGGGAGCAATGGAAATAGTTGGAATCACAGGCCATGAGGTAGTCAGCCCTGGCAAGATGGGCACTCATAGTGGAGATGGTGAGTACAATGCGCTCCACCCCATCAGCATGCAGAGCACTAAGCTGCATTGGGAAGCCTCTGCACATGCTCAGCTTTTGCTCTCCAAGGCTAGTTCTCATCATCTCTTCCTGCGTCTCCCACACATGCAAACATCGACCCAAGGAGACCTTCTCCCTTCCAATAACTGGGCCAAGAGAACCAACAAAGCGCTCTAGATGCAGCGTCACACCTTACAATCATACACTCCACCAACACAGAAATATTTACACCTTGGTGGTTCCTTGCATGCATACAGATAGGGTGGCGCTAGGTGAGGAGCCGGCATTAGTGAGCTGGAAGAGAAGGCCGGGAAAGAGGCAGCTTTGGGCAGTCTCCTTCGGAGGATGGAGGACAGACACAGCCCTGCTCAGTTAGGCACAGATGCAGGGCCTCAGGAGTCAAAGAAAAGGAGGCTCTACCTCAGTCGTATTCATGAGAAAAGTAGTACAGGCCAATTGGGTAGAAAATTTTAATTGGGTTTGAAGTAGCTTTTAAAAATATAGATTCATTGTTATTTTTTCTTCAGAAAGGTATCTTTGTACAAAAAGCACAAAAAATGATAAAAGTTAAACTATACAGATTATGTTCCTAACACGTTTTATAACTTACTCTTTATAACTTACTAACTCTTATAACCGATTAACTCTTTCTACCTCCTGCTTGCCACCTCCCTCCCACTCCCTGACCCTCCTACTCATCAACCCTCCTGCCTGTTGTCTCTCCCAAACCCTCACAGTGAGTGAAGGCTTGGGAGAGGTGTAGTAAGAGGGAGGAAGCAAGTGAGGGAGCGAGGGACTGGGAGTGGGAGGGTCAGGTAGAAGGTAGGTGGCAAGTGGGAGGGTCAAGAGAGGCAGCAAAAAGGAGGGAAGTGGGAGGATCAGGGAGGAAAATGGCGAGCAGGAGGACCAGTGAGCTGGAGGGTCAGCGACGCAGAGAGTTGGTGAGCGGGAGGGTTGGTGAGCAGGCCACAGCAAGGATAAATGCAGGCGGCAAGCAGCCCCAGACCTGTGTAGTGAATACTGTTGCTCCATCTAGACCAACAGCAACAAATCTGTGTACATATGTCAGAGCTCACTGAGGCAGTACTGGGTCATGGGCTGAGATTGGAGTCGTTGATTCAGTTCGTGTGCATCACAGTGGTTCAGGGTTTTGAGGACATTAGCTCCTCTACTGAAAGAGTGGCCAATCTCATGGAGAGCCAAGTGTAGCAGCATTTGGAATGCATGCAAGAAATATATTCTGATATACATAGAATGCAAGGCATACATATATGGATTTGTCCAGTCAGTGCTCCTGATGGTGCAGAGATGTTTGGAGTGGATGCAAGTTGTACCCCTGCTGGTGCTCCCTTCCAGACCTCTGGAGCGTCATCAAAGGGCTGAGGATGTCACTGAGGAGGATGGTCAGTGTTCTACCCCTCAATGGGTGCCTTCATCATCTTTGGTCTTATTGGCCCCTGAAAGTGGGAGAATCAATGTAGCAGGGCAATGAATGAGAGTACCATCACCCCTCCAAGCCATTCACCATCCTGACTTGGAAATATGTCGCTGTTCCTTCACTGCCGTTGGGTCAAAATCCTGGAACTCCCTTCCTAACAGCACTGTGGTATACCTACACCACATGGACAGCAGCGCTTTAAAAACGTGGCTCAGAACCACCTTCTCAAGAGCATTTAGGGATGGGCAACAAATGCTTGCCTTTTCAGTGATGCTCACATCTCAGGAATAAGTAAAATAAAATTGATTGGTCATTTTTTTAACAATTATTTGTGAATTAAGCAATGTCCCATTGAGCAGCAGTAAGGCTGATTTTAGTTGCAGCCTTTTAAAAATTGATTTTTAAATAATACACTGTTAAAAACAGTTTAATTAGCATGTCAATTATTTAATGATACATACATTGTACGGGGTGTTTAAGCCCTGTTCAGGAATTTGACTGATATCACCTGAGTAGATAGCACTGTTGGAAACTTTGGATACAAGTACATCTTCAACATGACAATTCAAATGTGCTTTACCATATTACAGTTATATACAATAGCACTCACTAATTCTCCAAGAATGCAGCATTATAAAAGATTCTTGCTCATGCACTGATTCTATACAGTCTCTGATTCAGTGATTTTGCCATGTGCACTCAATCTGAGGTGAGCTCAATAGCAGCATTTAACAAAAGTGTCATCATGTAATAAATACTATTATTTTCACTTAGTTCATAGAGTGTTTTATATTGTCCCTACATGGTTCAGCAAATTAATACTATCCTCATATTGATGCCTTTGGAGAGGATCAGTCATCACAATTGGACCTTTCATAATCAAATTTTGATTGTTGTGATGCAGGCTATCTTCCATACCATTAAACTGATATTTCTGGTATCTGTTTTCATTCAGCAAATCAATATTTTCACTGTTTCATTGACTGATTCCCACAATCTCAGATTAATCGTATCCTAGCTGTGTTATTAACACCTCCGCGTACTCTTACTCTTTTCACAACTGCTGCTGTTTCTTGTGATTTTCCTGCATGTTTTGGTTTGGTCCTTACATCTTCGTTATCTGAATGACATTTAAACTCTGTACACACCATTGAGGTTTCCCATTTACCTTCTCTTTTCTGGGCTGTAAAGCTTAATTTAAGCATCTTTAGTCTTTCTTCATAGCCCTTTATTCATGGGAATTAACTTCTTGCTCTTCTCCATATCTTCAGCAAAGTATAAATTTCCTCTCATACAATGGCATCCAGGTCAACAAACAGTACTTCTAAAGGGACCTAATAAGTGCATTAAGAAGCTTCAGCATAACTTGTATTTGTAAGGTTAAAGGTAACCTGAGATGTCGTGTACTTGGCTTTCCAAAAGGTATTTGAGAAGATGCCACATCAAAATAAGAGCTCTTGGTGTAGGGGGTAACATATTTACGCAGATGGATGATTGGTTACCTAACAGGAAGCAGACAGTAAGGATAAATTGATCATTTTTAGGTTGGCAAGCTGTTACAACCTATACCAATGACATGGATGAAGGGTCTGAATGTATGGTTGCTAAATTTACCGATGACACCAAGATAGGTAGGAAAGTAAGTTGTTAAGAAGACGTAGTCTGCAAAGGAATACAGGCACGTTAAATGAATGGGCAAAAATTTGGCACATCAAGTATAATGTGGGAAAATGTGAGCTTGTTCTCTTTGGCAGGAAGAATAAAAAAGCAGTATACTATTTAAATGAAGAGAAACTGCAGAAATTGGTGGTCCAGAGGGATCTGAGTGTCCTGGTACATGAATCACAAACGTTTATATGCAGATACAGCAAGCAGTTAAGAGGGCAAATGGAATGTTGGTATTTGTTGCAAGGAGAATGGAATATAAAAGTAGGGAAGCTTGACTGCAGCTTTCTAGGACATTGGTGAGACCACATCTGGAGTACTGTGTACGGTTTTGGTCTCCTTATTTGAAGCAGGATATAATTGCATTAGAAGTAGTTCAAAGAAGGTTCACTTGACTCATTGCTGGGATGAAGGGCCTACTTTATTAAGAAAGACTGACTGGGCCTATACCCTTTGGAGTTTAGAAGAATGAAAGGTGATCTTATCAAAATATATAAGATCTTGAGGGACTTGATAGGGTGGATACCAGACAATGTTTCCTCTTGTGGGAGAGACTAGAACAAGGGGACACAATTTAAAAAAAGAGGTTTGATGGACAAGGAAATCAAGGATTATGGAAGGCAGACAGGAGACGAGTTGAGACCACAATCAGATCAGCCATGATCTTATTGAATGGTGGAGCAAGCTCGAAGGGCCTACTGTTGCTCCTGAGTCCTAGTTTCCTATGTATGGTGCATTTAACGTACGAAATGTGCCAAGAAATTTTTAAAAAGGGGGAAAAAATCAAAATTAATAAAGGGAAGGACATTGAGATATGGTTGGATAGTCAGGAGAGATTGCTGAAAGCTTGGTCAAAACGTTTTAGAGGCAGGGAGAGAAATGGAGAGCAAGACTCTGGTATCAATTCTGAGATGGAGATAGGAGCATATACAAAAGGTAAAGCTTAAAAACAGAAGGTGGGTGACGTTACTCCGAGAGGGTGGGTCAAAGCCAGAAAGGACTTAAAGAAGGAAACAAGGATTTTCAAAGCAATGCCTTATCGGATAATAAGCCTTTGTACAAATAGCAGGTTCAGGGCAATGGGCATTGAATCTGAACATGAGAAAGGTGGTTATGTTCTGAACAGGTTGGAATCTAGTGGAGAAAGGGAGGCCAGAAAGTAAGACATGAATGAAATAAAGGGCCAGATTTTTATTTACCTGACCCGCCAGGGAATGAGAGTCAAAATGGCATGGAGAACCTGGTTGTCACATTCCCCTTCACACTGTGGAGTTTTAATGCATGATATCACTGATCAGTTCCTGCCCAGAAGCCAGCCTGATTGCCAGTTTTGGTAGCTCCACATCAGGATAGGGCTGAACTTGGAATCATGGTGAGGGAGAGGGGCTGGTCACAAGGGTTCCTCTGGAAGGCACACTTGATCCAGGAAGTAGGTGAAAAGACACTCACCTCCCGAATGAGAAAAGTTAAATTCAAGAAGCTGAAAGACAATTAGGTTCGCAGTCTCATTATCATATTTATGGTGTTAATCCACCTCCATGAAGCAGTTTAATCCCCCGACCACATTCCTGCCTCAGGTTAAAGCCAAAAATGGGCTTTAATGAGGCAAGTTTAGGTCGGTAATCTGATTTTTAAGACTTTAATCCCACATTCAACCCAAACAGATCCATTTTTTGGGGGTTAAAATTTTCAAGAGTCTAGACTGACTAGCATTTTGCAGTGACAGGGTTAAGGTAGTGGCAAAGAGTGGTGATGTTATGTAAGCAATCTTGATGAACAGGATGTGGAGTTTGAAGCTCAGCTCAGGGTTGAACAGGATATCAGGGTTTCACACAAACTCTCAGCTGAGAGGACAGACCCTCAGCTTTGGGACTTCCTGGAGACTATCTACTTGGATGAACAAGAGGTGGTGATGGGGTTGAGATGGTGGTGGTCATGTTTAACAACTGGATGTTTAAGTGTACAAAAAAAAGCTGATTCAACACAAAAACAAAAATACCTGAAAAAACTCATTAGGTCTGGTAGCATCGGCGGAGAAGGACAAAGTTGATGTTTCGAGTCCTCATGACCCTTCAACAGAACTAAGTAAAAATAGGAGATGGGGGAAATATAAACTGCTTTAAGGTGGGGGGAGGTGGGGGGGCTGTGGGGTGGTTGTAGGGACAAGCAAGCAGTGATAGGAGCAGAAAACCAAAAGATGTCACAGATAAAAGAACAAAGAGATGTTGAAGGTGGTGATATTATCTAAAAGAATGTGCTAATTAAGAATGGATAGCAGGACAAGGAAGGTACAGGTAGCTCTAGTGGGGGTGGGGTGAAATAATACTAAAAGGGTATAGATTTAAAAATAATGGAAATAGGTGGGAAAAGAAAAATCTATATAAATTATTGGAAAAAACAAAAGGGAGGGGGAAGAAACGGAAAGGGGGTGGGGATGGAGGAGGGAGTTCAAGATCTAAAGTTGATGAACTCAATATTCAGTCCGGAAGGCTGTAAAGTGCCTAGTCGGAAGATGAGGTGCTATTCCTCCAGTTTGCGTTGAGCTTCACTGGAACAATGCAGCAAGCCAAGGACAGACATGTGGGCAAGAGAGCAGGGTGGAGTGTTAAAATGGCAAGCGACAGGGAGGTCTGGGTCATTCTTGCGGACAGACCGAAGGTGTTCTGCAAAGCGGTCGCCCAGTCTGCATTTGTTCTCTCCAATGTAGAGGAAACCGCGTTGGGAGCAACGAACGTAGTAGACTTAGTTGGGGGAAATGCAAGTGAAATGCTGCTTCACTTGAAAGGAGTGTTCGGGCCCTTGGACGGTGAGGAGAGGGGAAGTAAAGGGGCAGGTGTTGCACCTTCTGCGGTTGCATGGGAAGATGCCGTGGGAGGGGGTTGATGTGTAGGGGGTAATGGTGGAGTGGACCAGGGTGTCACGGAGGGAACGATCCCTATGGAATGCTGCCGGGGGGTGAAGGGAACTTGTGTTTGGTGGTGGCATCAAGCTGGAGTTGGCGGAAATGGCGGAGGATGATCCTTTGAATAAGGAGGCTGGTGGGGTGATAAGTGAGGACAAGGGGGACTCTATCATGTTTCTGGGAGGGAGCAGAAGGCATAAGGGCGGATGCACGGAAGATGGGCCAGACACGGTTGAGGGTCCTGTCAACTACCGTGGGTGGAAAACCTCGGTTAAGGAAGAAGGAGGACATGTCAGAGAAACTGTTTTTGAAGGTAACATCATCAGAACAGATGCGACGGAGGCGAAGGAACTGGGAGAATGGGATGGAGTCCTTAAAAGAAATGGGGTGTGAGGAGGTGTAGTCGAGGTAGCTATGGGAGTTGGTAGGATTGTAATGGATATTGGTGGACAGTCTATCACCAGAAATTGACACAGAGAGGTCAAGGAAGGGAAGGGAAGTGTCAGAGATGGACCATGTGAAAATCATGGAGGGGTGAAGATTGGAAGCAAAACTAATACATTTTTCCAAGTCCCGACAAGCGAACGAAGCAGCACCGAAGTAATCATCGATGTACCGGAGAAAGAGTTGTGGGAGGGGGCTGGAGTAGGACTGGAACAAGGAATGTTCCACGTACCCCATAAAGAGACAGGCATAGCTGGGGTCCATGCGGGTACCCATTGCCACACCTTTTATTTGGAGGAAGTGAGAGGAGTTTAAGGAGAAATTGTTCAGTATGAGAACAAGTTCAGCCAGACGGAGGAGAGTAGTGGTGGATGGGGATTGTTTGGGCCTCTGTTTGAGGAAGAAGCTGAGAGCCCTCAGACCATCCTGGTGGGGGAATGGAGCTGTAGAGGGATTGGACGTCCATGGTGAAGAGGAGGCGGTTGGGGCCAGGGAACTGGAAATTGTTGATGTGACGTAAGGTGTCAGAGGAATCACGGATGTAGATGGGAAGGGACTGGACAAGGGGAGAGAGAAGGGAGTCGAGATAACGAGAAATGGGCAGGAACAGGCTGACATGATCAGTCTGCTGGGACAGTCCTGTTTGTGGATTTTGGGTAGGAGGTAGAAGCGGGCTGTCCGAGGTTGGGCGACTATCAGGTTGGAAGCTGTGGGAGGAAGATCTCCAGAGGAGATGAGGTCAGTGACAGTCCTGGAAACAATGGCTTGATGTTCAGTGGTGGGGTCATGGTCCAGGGAGAGGTGGGAGGAAGTGTCTGCAAGTTGACGCTCAGCCTCCGCGAGGTAGAGGTCAGTACGCCAGACAACAACAGCACCACTCTTGTCAGTGGGTTTTATGACAATCTTAGGGTTGGACCTGAGAGAATGGAGTGCAGTAAGTTCAAAGAGAGACAGGTTAGAATGGGTGAGAGGAGCAGAGAAATTGAGACAACTAATGTCACGCTGACAGTTCTCAATGAAAAGATCAAGAGAAGGTAAGAATCCAGAGGGAGGGGTCCAGGTGGAGGGAGAATATTGGAGGTAGGTAAAAGGATCCATTGAACAGGGAGAGGACTCCCGCCCAAAGAAGTGAACATGCAGATGAAGGCGGCAGAAGAGTTCAGCTTTGTGCCGAGCCCAAAATTTATTGAGATGAGGGCTTAAGGGTATGAAACAAAGTCTTTTGCTGAGCACTGAACGTTCAGCATCGGAGAAGGGAAGGTCAGGGTGTATAGTGAATACACGGCCGGGGCTGGGATTGGAAGATGGGGTGGGGACGGAGGGACAGGCAGGGGTGGAGGGTCCTAGATGGGTGTTGGTGTCGATGAGTTGTTGGAGCTTGTGTTCCTTAGCACTTGAGAGAAAGAGAAAAAGTTTCTTGTTGAGGAGTCGGATGAGACGAAGAATAATATGAAACTGGGGGCACACGCAATTTTGAAAAAGGGTGCGGCGGTGCTGCTGGAGGGAGAGGTCGAGTGTGTTCATATGGCGATGCATGGCACTGAGTGTGGATCTCAGAACGCGACGGGAACAGCAGTCCGAGAAACGTTTTATGTCCCGGAGATACCTGTAATCCTGGGTGGGTTCAAAACATGAGAAATGGAATTTCAATTGAAATCCACGTGGGGTAAGCCGGAGATGGAGACAGTCACTGAGAAAGGAAATATGCCTGTGAAAGCGGGTTTTAGTAAACACCTTGTCAAACACCAGGAGAGAAATGGAAAGCAATGAAGGTGAACAAGGCAAGAGAGAGATTCGAAAATCCTGACGGAGAGTAGAACAGAACTTCTTCAAAGTAGGCATTTCTTGAAGAGAAGTGGCAGTCAATTAAACACAGAGATAAAAACAAAAAACTGCAGATGCTGGAAATCCAAAACAAATCGCCAAGTGGCAGCATACAAATAAGGAATAGGACTGGACCAAGTTTAGATCCTTGGGGAACTCCAGAAGTAATGTCATAGAAGTAAGAAGAGATGGAGATTGTTGCAGTTGCTGTAACAACAGTCAGGTTGGTAAGAATGAAACCAAGCAATGGCAGTCTCATTAAGTGGGACAATGGAAGGGAGGCGTTAGAGAGGGAGGATGTGTTTAATCATGTCAAAACTCTGGAAAGAGGTTGAGAAAGTGGAGGGGCTGTAATGCAACATGGTTATAGTCACATAGGATGTCACGTGTGACCTTGGTTAAGGCTATAAGGCAGTGCAAGGAACAATTGGAAGAATTCAAACAGGGAGTTTTAAGAGAGATGGGATTTTATAAGGGAGGCAACAACAGAGTCAAGGAGTTATTGCCGCACAGGAGGCGGCCATTCAACCCATTGAGTTCACGCCAGTTCTCTATCGAGTAATCCAATGAGTCCCATTGTCTCGCTATATCCCTATAGCCCTCCAAGTTAATTTCTCTCAAGTGCCCATCTAATTTCTTTTTGAAATCATTCATGATCTCTACTTTGAGCACCATCACAGGCAGTGAGTTCCAGGTCATTACCACTCACTAAATAAAAACATTCTCCTTTGCATACCCATTCATCCCTTGCACAAAAACTTAAATCTGTGTCCACTTGTCCTTGTACCACCAGCGAAGGGAAACAGCTTTTCTTTATCTACATTAACAAAACCTGGCATAATCTTATATGCCTCAATCAAATCTCCTCTCAAACTCCTTTGCTCTAAGAGAATAACATCACCTTCTCTAATCTAACATTATAGCTAAAATCCCTCATCCCTGGAACCATTCTGGTCAATCTCCTCTGCACCTACTCAAGAACCCTCACACATTCTTCCTGAAGTGTGGTGACCAGAACTGGACGTAATATTCTAGCTGTGGCCTAACCAAAGCTTTGTGAAAGTTCAGCATAACTTCCCTGCTTTTGTACTCAGTACCTCTATTAATGAAGCCCAAGATCCTATATGTTTTGCTAACTACTCTCTCAATATGTCCTGCCAACTTCAAAGATTTATGTACATCAACCCCCAGGTC
Organism: Carcharodon carcharias; assembly: GCF_017639515.1. NCBI lineage: Eukaryota > Metazoa > Chordata > Chondrichthyes > Lamniformes > Lamnidae > Carcharodon > Carcharodon carcharias. The sequence continues at coordinate 51,994,794 of NC_054479.1, read as the reverse complement.
CCTCTGTCCCTCTATACTATTTAGAATTGTGCTATTAAGGCTATATTGTCTCTCACTATCCTTTCTTCAAAATTGCATGATAAAGGACATTGGAAAGGAAATAGAGATTGGGTATTTGCATGAACATGCAATATAAACCTTCATCTGCCACGAGCTCTCAATCCAGTGAAACAGATAATAGGAAAGCTAGACTAGCCATCAGCCAGCCAGACTCTACAAATGAAGTCATGCAACCACAACCATACAGATATATGCACTAGTAATTACAATATTTTCACAAGTCACAACTCGCTGATCCCATTGAAATTACGTTTGTGAAACTCCTTGGAAATTTCCAAAAAGGACTTCCCCTTTGTTTCTGGCAGGAAGATTCCAATGAATAAAGCTGCGACCAAGCTCAGGCAAATGAATGGCACGTAACAGAAACTGCCCAATCCCTCCTGAAAGGCAGAAAGGCAGAATGAATGCAAGCATACAATGTTTTTGTTCTAAAGAATGAAGTCAGTTGGTCGTTTTCTACTTTTACCTTTTGTCAGGTTTCCCTCTCCCACCCCTTTACAGCAGTTCTGACTCTAGGCTTCACCAATGGTAGAGATCCCACCTTAAATCAAATGGTTGTGATTAGTCTAACTCCAGAGAATTGAGCACATAACCTATGTTGCTCTTCTCTTCTCAGGCAGCCCCTGGGGATTGAGGATCACTTGCTTCCACTCAGGTTCGATGGGCTCTGAAATGGCTGATAATTTACGATCTGCAGACTCTGCCATGTGGGGCAGGTGGTTGAAGGGTTGGGTAGGTAGTCGTTTGGAGGGTAATCTAGGCTACCACTTCAGTGCAATATTGAGAGGCTTCAGCACTGTCGGAGGTGTCACCTTTCAAATGGAACTGAGGCCTGATCTATCCTCTCAGGTAGATAAAAAAAGATTCCACTGAAATATTTGTGACTGAGCATAGAAATTGTGTGTCCTGGCCAATATTTATTCCTCAAGTAACATCATTAAAATGATTTAGCTGACTGTTGTTTGTAGGATCTTGCTGTGTGCAAACTGTTACTGTTTCCTATATTACAACTTGACTACAGCTCCAAAACACCTGATTGCCTGTGAAGCACTTGGGATGTCCTGAGGATGTGAATGATGCTATATAAATGTAAATTCTTTATTTTCTCTGTAACTTTTACAGAAATCACCAGGTAGTGACCAGGAACAGCTGTAGGTGGCTTCCTCAGTGGGTAAACACCTGGCCTTGAATTGTACAAGCAGGACTGGAAAAGCATAAGTTTCAAAAAGTCGGCACAGAAGTGAAGAACCAAATGTTCTCCTCCAGTACTGCATCATTCTATAAAGGTGGGGTTGATGGAATGGAGATCCTGTTCCAATACCTTATCTTCTGCCTCCAACATAGCACCTCATCAATCCACCAACCAAGACTAATACCAATGCCCAAACTATCCAAAATTGTGGGGATCTGGGGTGAAAGAACAGAGTGGAGCAGTAACTGTTCATAATTGGCCTGAGGTTCCCAAACTCCAATCCAGTCCATGATACTTTTATGACATATACTGGTGCAATGTTCCCATTGGCCAAGAAGAGGGAGAAATCTACCTAGAATCAGCATGAGCTCTGGTTTTGTTGGTTTAGATTTGTTTAGTTAGTGCTGCTGTGAAACTGCGCTTCAAGATGCCTGGAGCCACATGAGTGATTATCTACATGATGAATGGTGCTGATGGAGGGCAAGAGCTGAGTCTAAGCAAACTGCTCTTAAGGGACAGCGAAGGAAAATCATCCAACCAAGTACCCTAGGCGTCTGCTGTATAGCTCCCAACCATTGCCTAAATAGCAGAAAAGGCTCAACAATTGACCCCTCTGCCCCTCAAGCTAGATAATTCTACAAAGGTCTCATGAGAACAGGGAAAGTAGGGGAAGGAAAAGGAATTTTTTTTTAAATAGGAGAACAATCCATTATAAAGAAGGAGTCAGAAAGCATGCAGAACATCACAAGGGCTGCGGTTGTCAGGAAGCAATATGACAGCGAGAAGGTAGCTTGTCACAATATTAAGTATCATTTAATCTCTGTTCAAGGTACTTACAATAATGAATGGGAAAGTCATTCCTACAACAATAAGGTTTATCCAGAGCAGAGAGCCATTGATCATGTAGGCTGCTGGCCGTGCAGTTTGGTCAAAGATCTCCATCGGTATGACCCCAGTTACTCCAGCTAAGGGCAAAGAGGTCACAATGGATTTAGAAGTTGGGGTGCATAAGCAAACTTAGTATTTGGAGTAACAAGCAGTCAACAGAAGAGAATATCTCCTCACATGTTACGGTCATTATAATTGATACACAACAGAGAGCACTGGTGTAAAGAAAGACCTGCAAGGAATGACACTGAACCAAATGGGGTTGCAGTAACACACATTACTGCTCACCATGCCCAGAAGCTCATTTTCTGATAAGAATGAACATCATGTCATAAAAGTGCTATTTCATTGGCCACTTCTCCTATTAAGTTACCAATCCTCTGTGGGATTCCAAACAAATGTTTTGGCATTTCCGTATGAAGAAGCTGAGGTTTTAGTGCTAGGGAATGAAATAAAGCTCCCTTACATCTCCACAACAGCTTCCGAATCAGGCATGGCGGCAAAGGTTAGATGCAGCATTTCTTGCTTTTCCATTCTGCAGGTCTCATGTCATTCAATCCATTAACTCCCTTGATGTGACTAGGGTACGTGTTGTCCCCACTCCCTTAGCTTTTTTGGTTCAGATTCTATAAAATGCACATTTATCTTTCTGTTTTGAAGGGCTTAGTGTGAAATGTTAACCTGTCTACTTTTTCTAGATGTTGACTGACCTGTTCTGTAATTATAACATTTAGAGTTTTTCCTTTATGTGATTATAATTACAATTCAGTGAGTGACCTACCTGGTCCAATTCCAAAGCTTAAGATGGATGCAAAGATACAAATCATGCTCATGTATGGCATCCAGCTGATCTTGATCTAAGTGATGACAGACAGTATCAGTAAGACATGCAGGGCTTATCTTTCCCATTTACAATTAACTGTTGGACAAATTAATTCCAACAGTGCAACAAAAAAATTATACTCCGACAATGACTAGGTTCAAAGAGCTCATTGAGTTGGTGAATATTTTTTCGAATGAGAAGTTGAGCCACACAAACCTCTCCCAGATCTGATCCCTGTTTTGAATAAGTTTAACATGGACACTGAAGATCTACAATTAATCTCATCACCGATGGGTTGAGGAGATAAATTAGCTGAAGTTTCCACTCTGGATTGTTATGCAGCAATACCTGGTCTAAGAGCTGTGTGTGGGCACTGGATACAATACCCCTACAGTCAACAGACAAGATTGACATGTGAATAATGTCCACTTTGGGCATGGTATTGGAAGAACCATAACCCAGCAGGAAGCCTATGCCCTCAAAACATAAAAGGAAGGAGAGGGCAGGGGAGGAGTGGTGAGGTTTGAAAAGGAGGTGAGGGCTGGAAATTATCAGCAATTGATAGTTTATAAACGGCGAACATGGTTGTACCACATCGCTCTTACATTAGTAGCTGAGTTTGCCTGTTTATTTTTTATAAAGTGGTTCCAGTACAGCTACAACACTGGCATCTACCTGTCAATGTGGAAAACTGCCTAGGTACATCCTATCCACAAAAATCAGGATAAATCCAACCTGGCCAATTACTACCCTATCAGTTTACTCTCGATCATTGGCAAAGTGATGGAAGGCGTCACTGACAGTGCTATCAAGCAGCACTCACTCAACAATAACCTGCTCGGTATGACTCCAACCAGTGGAGAGTTTTCCCCCGATTCCCATTGACTTCATTTTGCTAAGGGCTCCTTGATGCCACACTCGGTCAAATGCTGCCCTAATCTCAAAGGCAGTCACTCACACCTCACATCTTGAGTTCAGCTCTTATTTCCATTTTTAGACCAAGGTTGTGGTGAGGCCAGGAGCTGAGTGGCCCTGGCGGAACTCAAACTGGGCAGCAGTGAGCAGGTTATTGCTAAGCAAGTGCTGCTTGATACCACTCTTGATGACCCCTTCCATTACTTTACTGATGATCGAGAGTAGACTGATGGGGCGGTAATTGGCTGGGTTGGATTTGTCCTGCTTTTTGTGTACAGGGCATACCTGGGCAATTTTCCACATAGCCGGGTAGATGCCAGGGTCGTAGTTGTACTGGAACAGCTTGGCTAGGGGCGCGGCAAGTTCTGGAGCACAAATCTTCAGTACCATTGCCAGAATATTGTCAGGGCCCATAGCCTTTGCAGAATCCAGTGCATTCAGCCGTTTTTTGATATCACATGGAGTGAATCGAACTGGCTGAAGGCTGGCATCTGTGATGCTGGGGACCTCCGGAGGAGGCCGAGATGCATCATCCACTCGGCACTTCTGGCTGAAGATTGTTAAGAATGCTTCAGCCTTATCTTTTGCATTGATGTGCTGGGCTCCTCCATCATTGAGGATGGGGATATTTGTAGAGTCTTCTCCTCCAATGAGTTGTTTAATTGTCTACCACCACTCACGACTGGATGTGGCAGGACTGCAGAGCTTGGATCCGTTGGTTATGGGGTCAATTAGCTCTGTCTATCACTTGCTGGTTATGCTGTTTGGCATGCAACTGATCCTGTGTTAATAGTCTCACCAGGTTGACATCTCATTTTTAGGTAGGCCTGATGCAACTTCTGGCATGCCCTCCTGCACTCTTCATTGAACCAGGGTTGATCCCCTGGCTTGATGGTAATGGTAGAATGGGGGATATGTCAGGCCATGAGGTTACAGATTGTGTTCACGTACAATTCTGCTGCTTTCCCAGTCTTGAGTTGCTAGATGTGTTCAAAATCTATCCCATTTAGCACAGTGGTAGAGCCACACAACACGATAGAGGGTATCCTCAATGTGATGGCAGGACTTTGTTTCCACAATGACTGTGCGGTAGTCACTCCTACTGATATTGTCATGGGCAGATGCATCTGCGGCAGGCAGGTTGGTGAGGATGTGGTCAAATATGTTTTTCCTTCTTGTTGGTTCCCTCACCACCTGTTGCAGACCTAGTCTAGCAGCTATGTCATTTAAGACTTGGCCAGCTCAGTCAGTAGTGGTGCGACCGAGCCACTCTTGGTGATGGATATTGAAGTCCCCCACCCAGAGTACACCCTTGCCACCCTCAGTGCTTCCTCCAAATGCTGTCCAACATGGGGGAGCACTGATTCGTCAGCTAAGGTACATGTTTTCCTGGCCCATGTTTGACCAGATGTCATGAGATTTCATAGGGTCCGGAGTCGACTGTATACCACTGCGCCGCCACCTTTGCTGACATTCCTCACAGGAATCATAACCTTGCAGATAACCTTCCAGACTCCACCATCACCATTTCTGGGTATGTCCTGTCCCACCGGCAGGACTGTCAGGCTGTTGCTTGACTAGTCTGTGAGACAGCTCTCCCAATTTTGGCACTTGCCCCAGATGTTAATAAGGAGGACTTTGCAAGGTTGACAGGATGCCATTGTCGTTTCCAGTGCCTCGGTCAATGGTGGGTGATCTGTTCAGTTTCATTCCGTTTTTGTGACTCTGTAACTGAGGGCATTACTGTGTGTCTGGAGTCACATGTAGGCCAGACCAGGTGAGAATGACAACAATCAAAAATGGTTTCATGGTCATCATTAGACTTTTAATTGCAGATTTTTATTGAATTCAAATTCCACCATTGGCTGTGGCAGGATTAGAACCCAGGTCCCCAGAGAATTACCCTGGGTTTCTAGATTACTAGTCCAGCAACAATACCACTACACAATCACCTCCCCTTTGGTCTCACCATATAATTGAAGCAAGGCATCCCTATTCTCCAACCCTTTGCAATAAAGATCAACAAACCATTTGTTTTTCTAATATGAGCTGCAGTAGGCTATTCGGCTCTGCAAGGCTGCTCTACCATTCAATAAGATCATGGCTGATCTTCTACCTCAGCACCATTCCGCATTATCCCATATCCCTAATTCCCTAGTATCCAAAAATTAATCAATCTCAGTCTTGAATATACTCAATGACTGATCATGCACAGCCCTCTGGAGTAAAGAATTTCAAGGTTTCACAGCCCTCTGAGTGAAGAAATTTCTACTCATCTCAATCCTATAATAATTGACCTCTTATTCTGAGGCTGTGATGCCTAGTTTTAGGCCTCCCAGGTAGGGGAAACATCCTCCCAGCATCTACCCTGTCAAGCCCCTTCAGAATGTAATTTGTTTCAATGAGATCACCTCTCATTCTTCTAAACCCTAGATCTAGTTTAGTTAATCTCTCCTCAAACGGCAATGCCTCCGTCCTGGGAATCAATCTAGTCAACCTTTGTTGCACTCCCTCTCAGTCGCATTTCCATTCCTTAGGTAGGGGGATCTAAACTGTGTACAATACTCAAGGTGTGGTCTCACCAAGGTGCTATATAATTGAAATAAGACTTCCCTATTCTTATACTCCAACTGTTTGCAATAAAGATCAACAAACCATTTGCTTTCCAAATTGCTTGGTGTAACTGCTTATTAACTTACTGTGATTTGTGTACATGGTTACCCAGGTCCCTCAGAATACCGATCTTTCAATCTCTCACCTTTCAAAAAAAATTCTGCTTTACTATTTATCCTCTGAAGTGGTTACCTTCATATTTCTCCACATTATATTCCACCTGTCACATGTTTACCCACTCACTTAAACTATCTATATCCTTTCCAGCCTCTTTGTGACCAACTCACAGCCTACTTTCCCACCTAACTTTGTACTGTAAGCAAACTTAGATACATTGCACTTAGTCCCCTCATCCATTATGAGGAAGATGACAGGGGGAAACGCGTTCAAAGACTTAGGAAATATGAATTACCAAGGCTAAGAAGTGATAGGAACTGGTATGAAAACCTCGACTAAGTAAGGATAAGTAACTGATGCCTGATGGCATGGAACTGGTACCAGTGGAGTTTATTCAGTACGATCACTAAAACAGATCACAACTGTTTCAGGTGATATCTATTTGGCTCCTCAAAAAATGCAAGGAGCTTTCAGTATGACATAATTCCTGCACATGTTTATTTACTCTCTCACTTAATAGTTGAAGTATTCAGGTTTATTACTGGCCAACAACCTGGTGGAGAAAAAGGGCCTCATTGGGCTTCCTAGCCAGGGGAAAGCTTCCCTGCCAGTGAATGCAGCCATTTAAAAAGGTTTGGCATGGTCAGCACTATATCAACCTGAAAATCAACCCAGATTGAGATTCCCAAAATGTGATGCTGGACACCAGGAGGCTTTATGCTGAGATGGGATAAACAATGCCTTTACATATTTGTTTCAACATCATTCCTGTAATTTACTAACTGAAAATTTATTGTCCTGGGGATCCCAAGAAGTTTGAGAATTTTGATACTAACTCCATTTCAACAGACTCTTCCCATTCTGTTCAATTCAAGACGAAAATACAAGACGAAATCAGGAGAATTTACAATGGGCCTATCCTAAATAACACCCAAATATAAGTTGTCCTGAAATTGGGAATCATATTCTGAAAATGCACGAATTTCAACCTTTCTTTTAACAGTGAGAAAGAGACTGTGACTCACCTGGAGAGTCAATGAGATGGTGAACAATATTCCAAAACCAACCATCAAACTGTAACCTCCCATAAGTAGCACTCTGCGCCCAATCCGGTCAATAAACAGGTTCTGATGAAGGAAAACCATGTGCAACATGTTGATTACTCACACCTCCTTCTACACCCTGCCCCAGTGAAGGTAGTAAACATTCCCAGGTCTGGTAAGGTACACTGCAAATTTGTGAAAACTCCCACACTGTCTAAACAATAGCAAAGCACAGAACCTGGCATAAACCCATTCTCATGATGCATTTGGGCTCTGATTCTGCAGCTTACTGTGATCTGCTGTTTGGAATGGTCTTTTGGATGCCTCTGCAGTCTGCACCATATAATAGCTTATTCATGTATTGGCTTTGAATTGGTTTGAAATCCCAGTCATAATATCATTCGATATTAAGTTTCAGTCTGCACCAGTTGAGTAATATATTTACATGCCTGCATTTGGTACAGTATAGTAGTGCACTAACCCATTTACAAGATGACCTAGTAGAGTATAATGACCTGTTCACAGCCTAGCCTCATCTGGATCAGTGCAATAACCTATTTATAGCTTGGCCCAGTCTGGACCAGTGCAACACCCTAGTCTTGTCTGAATCAGTGAAGTAATTCATGCACAGCCTGACCTGGCACAGTATAGTGATCCATTCACAATCTGGTCTGGTACAGTATAGTAATCCACTCAACACCCATGACAGCACTAGAATACAAGATCAACAGATAATTAAAGATGAAGGAAGCCATTCAACCCATCCTGATTCAGCTATTCAGGCATGTCATTCCAATGTAAAATCCAATCGTTCCCTAAACAATTCCAGGGTTTTTGGCTCTACTACTCTCTCTGGAAGCTTATTTAACATGCTGAATATTGTGTGAAGAATTTTGCAATAATAGTCCTTGTTAGCAGATTTCTTAATGGTTACTATTGCAATAAACTAAATTGTGTGAGTCTGGCGCAATAAATCTGCTTAGGATTCACTCCTGCATGTTTTTTTTTAATATCAAGGTTTAATACAGTAATCTGATCTTCCAATTGTATTAAATGACAGACAAATAATACAATGTGGTTCTCAGGTTCCGACTGACATCAGAGGGCATTCTTGGAAGTACAGAAGATCACAAGCCCTGGAATGAGCAGCTTCTGGTACTCAGGCCCATTATCTAGTTGCATTGCATCTGACCCTTGAAATTTCTCTGATCTTAAAGGGGACTTGGTTCTATTCTTATACTATAATACAACCTAGGCCTGTGCTTATGTTAGATGTAGTTTTCACATTTAGCTGAGGTGGCAGTTATAATGTCAGCCTTTGCCTCTTTGATACGAGCTTTGTTCATAGTACAGTAAGTACTTATACCAAATGTTCATCCCATTTCCTAGTACTACTGTTCATATCTAGAGACAAGATTCTCTCACATTTGCTGTACCACTAAAAATACTAAAAAAGAGGAATGCTAGGATAGTTTGACTTTTAAGATCATCTTGAAACATTCTAAAAGTTCTAAAATTACCTTTTACTAGGTTGAACCCTTAAGTTTTACTTCAGCAATTTAAAGTAATATTCCCAATCAACATTTTCTATCTGCTTAACAGTTTTCCACCTCCTTACCAGTCTTATAAATCCCTATAAGATCACCCACACCACATGGACTGCAGTAGTTCAAGAGGGCAGCTCTTCATCACCTTCTCAAGGGCAATTAGAGATGGGCAATAAATGCTAGCCTAGTCAACAATGTCCACATCCTATGAACGAATAAAAGGTCCACTATTCCTAGGTTCATTGCCTTAGTTTCACCCTCAAATATCTCAACACTATTCATGGAGTTCAGAATGTTTATTTTTGCTGTCTCAAGGTTGCATTGTACTGAAGTGAGAGACCTTTTACCTGTCACATTTTCCATAATAACCAAAGAAAAATGAATGAGGCAGTTATTAGAAAATAACTAACAATAAACAGCTTGCTATCCAGCAGGGAAATTAAAGATTTTTTAAAATTTACACTATCTGATTACCCTATATCTAGCATTTCAGTCTGTGTATTAACCAGTATCTGACACCCTGTAGCCTCAAGACAATCACACCTTTGTCTTATCCTCTAATCCTCTCCAGTTTGTCATTATCTTGCACATAACATGTCCTGAGCACAGTACCCAAACTTGGACATAATGCAGTTCACTCAATATATTATCTGGAAAATAATGGCTCCCATCCCATAGCGTATAGTATTCTTCAGTCTGTGTATTACCCTGTGTAAAGCACATTTCAATTTTGTATTATCGCTTTCAATTTAAAAAGAAGGGTCCTTGCTAACTGTTAAGTTGTCCCATAGACTGATCATGAGCCAAAATGGAAGGTGGGGAGATGATTCTACCCTAGCACCATTATGCTCGCTGTAATTTGTGTGGAACAAAAGGGATTTGGAGCAAAATAAATAAGCATAAGCAAATAAACTAATAAATGCAGTGAAGCAAAGGAAAATTAAACATACACTTGTTACTGCAGTGATGAACTCACAGCACCCAGTTCCAATTGTAACATACTGGATCTTTTCATTGGGAATTCCTGCAGCACGAAACACATACACAGCGTAGAAATATACCTGGTGGAGAAAACAACATTAAACCCTGAGTCCAACAAAATATATACAGGCTCTGGTAATACACTTATTATGCAGTGACATATATAGAATACATATAAACACAGGGCTTGCTGTTCTCTGTACAATATAATAGGCTCCACAGGCTGTTATTTCCTGTTTTATACAGTGCATTTTACAACATACACAAGATCTGCCATTCCCCATGATATACAGGGTTTTATATATTATGCACATGGCCTTCTACTCTCCGTGATATACATTGCATTAATATACATAGGGCCTGCTAGCGCCTGTGATATACAGTGCCCTACATAATATACACAAGACCCACTATTTCCCGTGATATGCAGTATTTTGTTATATGATACACGTGGTGCTGATTTCCTGCAGTTTTGCTCTCAGGTAGTCAGAGTTTTGAAGCCTGTTTGGCAAGTATGTTAGAGATATCTGCCTTACCATTAACACTGTACTGATCCCACCTAACTTTACTGTAGTGAGTTCCATATTCTCCACACTCTGAGTATAGAAGTTCCTCCTGAATCATTTTTGGATTTATTAGTGATTATCTGACATTCATGTCACCTAGTTTTGGATTCCCGACAAATAGAAGGATCTTCCCTACATCTACCCTATCAAATGCCTTCACAATTTTAAAGACATCTATCAGGTCATCTTTCAGTCTTCTCTTTTCTAGAGAAAAGAGCCCCAGCTTGTTCTGTTTTTCCCAATTGTGTCCTATGATCCCTGTAAATCTTTTTTAAACATCTCTGTGCTTCTCGATGTCTTTGTTGCGATATGGAGATCATAGCTCCACACAGTGCTTTAAGTGTGGTCTAACTGAGGTTTATGTAAGTTCAACATAAATTCTCTGGTTTTGAATTCTATTCTTCTAGAAATGAAGCCCAAGGCTTTGTGATCATTTTTACGACTTTGTTAACCTACAATGTCAATTTTGATTATTTATGAATCAGTACCTCTTGACCCCTTGCACCTCTACCATGTTTAAATAATTGTTTTCTAAGTAGTGGGTGCGCTCCCTATTCCTCCTGCCAAATTGCACCACCTCACACTTACCCAAAATTGAAATTCATTTGCCGATTAAACACTAATTTTGCAAGTTTGTTAACATTTTCTTGTGATTTGTTGCAGTCATCTGCAATATTAACTACAGCTTCAATTTGGTATTGCCACAAATTTTGATATAGTACTTCCAATTCCCAAGTGCAGGTCATTTATGTAAATTGTGCATAATTCTGATCCCTGTGGAACAGCACTTCCCAACTAGATGTTTTTCTATTACATCTCTGAGTAAAGATTCCAATATCTTTGTTATCGGTAACATTAAGCTAAATGATCTATATGTCCCTGAACTTTTTCTATCTTCTTTTATAAACACAGGAATAATACTAGCTATCCGCCAATACTCTGTCACAATTCACTTTTCTATATACGTACCTAAGTACAAACTAAACTTGTCACAGAACATTGTCTTCTCAATACATGCTTTATCATCCTTTTAACACTGATAACAGTTAATTACTGTCAATCAAACCCTCAGGCACTGAAAATTAATTATTAAAAGTGTTTTGATATGGCAGTGATAATTGTCAAGCTGACCAAATGCCAAAGGGAAACTTGATCAAGCTATCACAACGATTTGCAATTTGTATTTTTATTACGAGAAGGTATGTGTACTGAAGTCAGAAGTAAAGGTTCCACTACCACTTCTGGAGATTTTCTAAAACAGTAATTAACAAAAGAAAAGAAAACTTAAACACATAAGATTACAGTTACACAGTTAAATTTAGTCTTACAACATTTCCCAAAAGATTTCTACTTAGCTAGACTTACACATAAACACTCTTTTCCAGGCAACAGTCTCTATAGATTCTTAATCTATTAAAAAATCCAGTAATATTACCACAAGGCACCCACTGCTACTATTGGGGAGGTATTTCACAGGGCTTCTCTCTCCCTCTCACTCGACAATGGAAATTCAAGGCTTGTAACAAAACCTTGCTTTCTGGAAGAAACAAACACTTTTCTGGGGTGGCTAAAGGTTGCTTTCTTCACAGGTCTGTCCTCGCACAGCACATTCTTCAAGATCACATGGCCACATCTCTCATACAGTTTTCAATCTTTCCTTAAATATGTCTTTCTCTTTCATCTTTAAACCCATTGTTCGTAACTTTCTTTGGAAGTTACCTTTCCCGGAATATAAAAAATCTTCCATGTTGTCTTTATGACCACTGCTTTTGGGAAAAATAAACTTAATAACTTGTTTTATTAATTTATGATCTTTGCCAGTTGTAAAACCTCCTTTCTTCCCTTTGAAATTCAACAGCTAAAGATTCAACTCTTCTTTTATCTCCTAATGCAAATTCCTATTCATGTTGCAGTTACTTGTATCCCATCTTAGCTTGTTCATCACCACTTCAAAGTGCCTGCTTTTACACCTAACACTTTGATGATTTAAACCTTGCAGTCTGTCTTCAATTTAATTAGTCACACAAACATACACACAGCCCCCACAAGCCTGCTTCACAGTGTCCCACAGTAATATTGAAAATAATCACTTTTTTTACAGTCATTAATTGTTGTTGGAGATTTTCTAAATGTTAGATTCTAATTTTTTGATTAAAAAATGTATTTTTTCTGTCTGTGTCCCATATCATTTAATTCAATCTTTCTTTCCCTTCGCTGCATCTCTCTTTCTGTACCTGATTTGGCATTGTATTCAACCAATAAATTTGCACCTCCTTCTCTGTCCTTCCTCAATATAGTTCTCAATCCTTCAATCTGATTGATTAAGGAGATTCACATTTGATTACCCTAGTCACTCAGGTCCCAGATGCAATGTCATCAGCGCACACTTCCAGCCACTTGCCACAGAGTCATTTATGGCCCATTCAAGTCCAAGCCAGTCTCTTCAGAGCAATCCAATCAGTCCCACTCACTCACTTGATCCCTGTGGCCCTGTAAGTTTATTTCTTTCAAACGCCCATCCAATTTCCTTTTGAAATTATTGATTATTTCCGCTCACCATCCTCGTGGGCAGCAGGTTCCAGGTCATTACCACTCGCTGCATAAAAATGTTCTTTCTCACATTCCCCCAAATCTCTTGCCCAAAATCTTAAATCTGTGTCTCCGCGTCCTTTTACCATTAGATAAGGAGGAAGATTTTTGATGCACAAACACTTTCAGGTTCCTCCGTTCGTGTTTGTGGTGAGGCGGTGGCGTAGTGGTATTGCCACTGGACTGGTAATCCAGAGACCCAGGGTAATGCGCTGAGGCCAGAGTTCAAATCTCACCACGGCAGATGGAATAACTTGAAACCGTTGTTGATAGTTGTAAAAAAAACCCTTCTGGTTCACTAAGGAGATCTGCTGTCCTCACCTGGTTTGGCCTACATGTGACTCCAGACCCAAAGCAATGTGGTTGACCCTTAAAAATGCCCTCTAAACAAGAGCAATAAATGCTGGCCTAGCCAGTAATGCCCACATTCCATGAACAAATAAAAAAAACACTTGTGCCATTAAATCCATATTGCCTTTCCCTATCCCTTCTGCCAAAATGCATCATCTCACTTCTCTGTATTAAATTCAATCTGCCACTTGTCTGCCCATTTCGCTGGTCCACAATGTCCTGTTGCAGGCATTTAGTATAATCCTTACTGTTTGTCTTCTCTAATTTTGCTATCATCAGCAAATTTTTTGAAAATTTAATCCATATTCCAAGATGCAAGTAATTTATACATAGCAAAAAAAGCAGTGGTCCTAGCTTGGGGAACACTACTGTCGACCATCCTCCAGTCCAAAAAACAACCATCTACCACGACTCGTTGCTTTCCGTACTTAAACCAATTTTTTACTCAATTGGACACAGACACTTCTACTCAATGAGCCACAATTTAGTTAACCTGCCTTTTATGTGGTATCTTGTCAAACGCTTTCTTAAAATCCATATAGAAAAATCCACTGCATTCCCTTCACCAACCTTCTCTGTTACTTCATCAAAAAATTCAATTAGATTACTCAAGCACCATCTTTTACAAGCTGTGCTGACACTCCTTAATTAACTCAAACCTCTCCAAGTGCTTGTTAATTTTTTCCCCGAATATGGATTCCAAAAACCTTACCCACCATTGATGTTAAACTAACTGGCCTGTAGTTGCTAGGGCTGTCCTTACAGCCTTTCTTGAATAAAGATGTCCCATTAGCCACGCTCCAATCCTCTGGCACCTCCCCCATTTCTAGGGAAGATTGAAAGATTAACCCTTCCTCTACCTTCAACCCCATTTCTTTTAGCAATGTGGGATGCAAGCCGTCCAGACCAGGTGATTTATCTACCCTAAACATGGCCAGTCTTTCCAGTAGCTGCTTTCTTTCAATTTTCGCACTGTCCATTGCCTCCACTTTCTTCACTTCGACCAATATTTTATTAATATTCTTCTTCCTTACTAAACACTGATACAAAATGCTCATTAAGTATTCTAGCCTTGCCTTGAGCCTCTAAGGATTCATCAACCTCTGTTCATCCTGAACAGGGCCCAATCTACCTCTTACAGCCTAATTACTATTTACATGCTAGTGGAAGATTTTGGGGTTCTCTTTTACGTTGACTGCCATTCTATTCTCATACTCTTTGCTAGTCTTATTTTCCTCTTCACCTCCCCTCGCAACCTGGTCTCATTCTCACTTGAAAAATATACCCTCTGTTTTTGTTTCATATAATCTCTATCTCACTCATTATCCAAAGAGCCCCATTTTTGGCTCTCTTACCTTCTGTCTGTACACAAAGCACCTCTTCCTTAAATATCACCCATTGTTCCATTACAGTTTTTCCTGTCAGTCTCTGGTTCCACTTTACAATACTAGTTCCCTTCTCAACGCATTGAAATTAGCCCTCTTCCAATTTAGAAAGCTCGATGTTAGATTGTTCCTTGCTCTTCTCCATTACAAATCTTAACTTTATGATACGATGATCACTCTTATCCAAATGTTCCCCCACAGTTACTGAGCCCACTTGGCCCACCTCATTTCCTAGCACCAGATCTAGCAATACCTCCTTCCTAACTGGGCCAAGAACATACTGATCAAGGATGTTCCCTGAACACATTTCAGAAATTCGTCCCCCTTCTTATCTTTTAATCCAATATTATCCCAATCGATATTTGAGTAATTAAAGTCCTCCAGTGTCATCACTCTATAGGTTTTGCATATCTCTGTGATTTCCCTGAAGATTTGTTCCTCTATCTCTCTCTCACTATTTGGAGGCCTGTAGAATATTCCAATCAGGGTGATGTTACCCTTTTCGCTTCTCAACTCTAACCAAATGAATTCTGTCCTTGTGCCCTCTTTGCAACAGTGCAATGTCTTCCCTGATTAGTACTGCCACCCCACCTCCCTTTATCCTTCTCTATCTTTTCTGAAAACTTTATATCCTTGAATATGAAGTGCCCCGTCATCACCATTCTTAAGCCATGTTTTCCATTATTTCCACTACATCATATTCCCAAACTGATATTTGTGCTTGTTGCTCACCAGCCTTATACACCACACTTTCTGCATGTACATACATGCATTGAAATCATGGGCAGGATTTTCGGGTCGGCGGGCAGACCCAGGAGCGGCTGGAAAACGGGCCACCGCCTGCAATTGTACCAGGACCACAATTTCACGCTCGCTGGCTGTTAATTGGCCAGCCAGCATGAAAGGCACACTGAAAGGCCCAGTGCTGCCGTGGTGGAGGGGTGGGAAGAGGGTGCTGAAGTCAGCATGGGTGCAGGGGAGTGCGGAATGAAAGCTCCCTGAAGGCAGAGAGCTACTTCAGAGAGCTGAAGATTTTTAAAGACAAAAATAAACATTATGAAATTCCAAAAAAAAATCCCACCCATAAGAATCACTCACCTAAACATATTGATGATAAAAATTCTGCCCAAACATATTTTTTAGTAGAGACACCTGGAGAAGGAAGAGATACTTTGTATATCTAAGTTAACAAAGAGCTGCTGTTACCAGGCTAAAGACTCTCAGTGATTGGTTAAAAACACCTGGCCTGAGGGAAGTATTCTCTGAACATTTTATTCTTTGAAACTCTCAGACAGAGTGTGTATGTTTACCTTAGAAGCAGGCTGCAAGAAGACTCTCTTTCTCTCTCTGCCCCACCTTTGTGTTACATGCAGGCTAGAGTAAGTTAAACTTTCATCAGAAATGTGTCATTAGAATAGCCCGTCTGGTTTTTTTTTGAAAATCTGCAAAGTTGTGATAAATAAAAGTCATCAAGGACAGTTTCACCAAAGGTCCATCTGAAAGAACTTCCAGATCTATTGTGACCTGAATTCTGTTAGATCAACAGAGTTGAGATCTTTTCAAATTTTATCCTTTTAAAAGCAACATTCCCATATTCCAGCCTCTGCAGGGGACTGTGTTTGTTTTTTCCCACTTTGTGTTTGTGTGTGATTGTATGGGGGTTTGAATATCTGTTTTTCTTCAAAAAGGGGAAAATTGTTACACTTCTAAACTACAAAATGTATGTTAACCAGTTTTATAAATTTTTTTAAAAAAAAGTTTGTTTCGTAATAAATCAAATTTATTTTGTGTTCGCTGAAGGGAGCCTGTTAGAGTCTTTTTATACTGGAGATAACAGTATCAAAGGTAAACAACTGACCAGTTCTGATGGTGAGTTAGATATTTAAACTATTGCTACGACGTGTGGAGAAGTGGGGCTAGAATTGACTGCGCACTCTCCCATCACGGTCTGTAACATAAGATTGGGGTCTCTCACGGGATTTGAAATGCGGACAACATATGATTGGATGCAGATTAATAATAATTGTCAAAGGATAAAAAGGCAGATACTGCTTTTCTGAATCATTGGTAATCGACATGGCTGTGGAAGTTGCTATGACTTTTTTAAAGATGGAAGATTTATCCCTGACTAGTTTACAAATAGTAACCAAGGCTAAGCTAAGGGAATTGGCAGATAAATTGAAGTTAGAATTAACTAAAGAGGCGAGGAAAGCAGCCATAGTTGAATAGCGCAGCATTTGAAATTGGAAGGGATGCAAGTGAAACCACATTCTCCAGGGAATGAGTCAGTTGAGTTAGCTAGGATTTAGTTGCAAGTGGAGCAGCTTGAACATGAGAAAGAAATGGAGAAACTTAAATTTGAACAGGAAAGAGCAGAAAGAGAATGAGCGTTTAAGCAGCTAGAACTGGAATTTCAGGCAAGAGAGAAGGAATGAGAAAGGGGATACCAGCTTAAAAGGCTGGAATTTAAAACAGAGGCACCAGATGTTGGGGAACGTTTTGCAGATGGAACAACTTATCCCTACCCAGAGTCCAGTGGGGGGATGTTTAAATTTGTACATGTCCTTCCAAAGTTTGAGGAAAGGGATGAAGAAGCGTTCTTTATTTCATTTGAGAAGGTACCTAAGCAAATGAAGTGGCCAAAAGAAAATTGGACATTGCTTCTGCAAAGCAGATAGTGGGGCAGAGCTCATGTGGTTTACACATCGCTTTTAGAAGAGGTGTCTACAATTTATGATGCAGTAAAGAAGGTTATTCTTAGTGCGGTTGAACTGGCCTCTGAGGCATACAGGCAGAAGTTTTGAAACATAAGGAAACAACCTGAACAGACCTACATTGGGCAGAATTTCGCCCTTGATGGGCGGGCGGGCCCCACCAGCTCGGTGGCGGGCAGACAGCCGATCGCCGCCGCCGAAACAGGCCCCGCCGCCATTTTAAGTGGGTGGGCCTTAATTGGCCCGCCCAGCAGGCCGCCTGATGGGAAGCGCTGTTGGGGAGTGAGGGGGGGGGATTCCCCAACTGTCAGAGTGCGCGAAAGAGCGCACATCTCCCTGAGGCAAAGTGCTGGCAAATATAAAAAATAGAACAATACAAATTCATTGACATGTCCCCTTCATGTGAAAATGTCACACGAGATGGAACACATTAATGAAATAAACAAAACTTTATTAAATGCTTTTAAAACTGCTATCAAACCTCATCTTGCCACTGGATGGGCCCATGCACCAAGCCAAAGTTTGCACGGGCCCCTCAAAATCGTCAATGATTGGCAAGTTAAGGGCCTTAATGAGGCCTTTAATTAATGGCGGGCATGTGCCCGCCGACCAAAATATCGCGATGCCGCGCACTGACGTCGGGACGCGTGCCTGACATTTTAAGCATTGGCATGCAGGCTCTGCCAGCCGCATGCCAGCCAGAAGATTCTGCCCATTGAATTTGAGAGGGTAAAGCAAACTAACTTTGATTGTTGGATACGGGCACTAAAGATAGAGGCCGTGTATGAGTGCCTTAGGGAAATAATTCTCCTGGAGGAATTTGAAAATTCACTTCCTCCAGCAGTAAGAACTCACAAAGAGAACCAGAAGGTTTCAACAGCTAGACAGGCAGTGGCAATAGCTGATGATTACGAGCTTGTCCATAAATCCAAACCCTTCTTCCATCAGTCCCACAAACCCGAGAAGCATAGAAAGTGGGAGGGTGAAAGGAAGGCAAGTAGCCAGGGAAGAGAAGGGACAGCTGGGAATGTGCTGAAATCTCCTCCTCAGACCAGAAAGGAAAGTTCCGAGGGTGGGAGTGATGTCTGAAGGCCTTAGTTTTTCCATTGTAACAAGGTGGGACACATTCAGGAAAATTGCTGCAAATTGCGTAGGAAATCCATGGGGCGTAATAGGGTACGTAAGGATGATTCAAGAAAAAGAGACCCGGCTGAAAATACAACTGATCAAGTTGTAATGTTAACTGCAGCTGTGAGTCCAAATGTGAACACTGCTGAAAGTGCTGGGGAGGTGAACAAGACACCTGAAAGCAACACGGAATTCCTGTCAAAAGGAAAAGTAATTCCTTATCCCTCAAGTGAAGCAGGTAAACCTATAGTTAGGGATACAGGGGCAACCAAAACTCTTTTGCTCGGGAAAGGCTGACTTGTCCACCAGAGAGTTCCCATCACGGTCCGTAACAAAGGTTACCACTGAATTTGCTTCCATTACCCTTTCAAGCAGTGCAGATCATATCAACTCACTGCATAAAAAAGTTCTCATTCCCCTTGTGGGTCTTTGCTAATTATCTTTAATCTATATCCTCTGGTTTCTTGCTAGAGGAAATAATTTTTCTTTACCTACTCTGTCAAATCTTAGCTTCTCTAGCCTTTCTACATAACTGAAGTCCCTCATCCTGGTGCCATTCTAATAAATATCTTCTGCACCATCTCCAAGGTCTTGACATCCTTCCCAAAATGTGATGCCCAGAATGGGATAATACTGCAGCTAAGGCTTACCTTGTAATTTATAATAGTTTATCACAATTTCCTCGCTATATATGAATAGACAAATTAGGAGCAGGAGTGGGCCACTCGGCCCCTCAAACCTGTTCTACCGTTCAATAAGATCATGGCTGATTTGATTGTAACCTTAGCCCCACATTCCTGCTTAACCCCAATAACCTTTCACCCCCTTGTTAATCAAGTATCTATCTAGCTCTGCCTTAAAAATATTCAAAGATTCTGCTTCCTCTGCCTTTTGAGGAAGACTCACTACCCCCTGAGAGAAAGAATTTCTCCTCATCTGTCTTAAATGAGTGAACCCTTATTTTTAAATAGTGACCCCTAGTTCTAGATTCTCCCACAAGAGGAAATATCCTCTCCACATCCACCCTGACAAGATCTCTAAGGATCTTAAAAGTTTCAATCAAGTCGCCTCTTACTCTTCTAAATTTCAATGGATACAAGCCTAATCTGTTCAACCTTTCCTCATAAGACAACACACCCATTCTTGCTATTAGTCTAGTATACCTTCTCTGAACTGCTTCCAATGCATTTACATCATTCCTTACATAAGGAGACCAGTCCTGTACAGAATACTCCAGATATGGTCTCACCAGTGCCCCGTACAACTGAAGTATAACCTCTCTACTTTTGTAATCAATTCCTCTCACAATAATGATAACATTCTATTAATTTTCCTAATGACTTGCTGAATCTGCATACTAGCCTTTGTGATTCATCGATTAGGACTCCCAGGTTCCTCTGAATCTCAGAGCTCTGCAATCTCTCATCATTTAGATAATAAGCTTCTGTTTTATTCTTCCTGCCAAAATGAACAATGTCACATTTGCCCACATTGTACTCTATGCCTCTATAAAATCATAGATCCATTATGCTTTTTAAAAAAATATCCTTAACAACTTGTCCTACAACCTTTAACAATTTGTGTAAGTGATCCCCTTGGTCTCTGTTCCTGCACCCCCTTTAAAATTGCAACATTTAATTTATATGGCCTCTCCTCATTTTTCTACCAAAATGTATTGTGAAATGTAATCACAAGGATGAAGGCCAGCAGAGGATTGGAAAAATTAAGGCTTTGTTATTAATGCCTTTTGCAACACATTCTAATGAAGGTTTACATTAGCAGCCCTGCCTACATAAGATCCTGGGCATCAAATGGAGAAAACATCACCAATGAAAAAGTACTCAAGCGGACTGGTCAGAGGTACCTGCAGGACATCATGATGGAGAGGCGACTGAGGCTGGCAGTAGAATGGATACCACCAGGTGAATGAAGAAGATGGGGCTGGCAAAAGAAGACCTGGCAAAATATATTTAAGGAGGACCTTCAAGAGCAGGGCACCAACTGGTCTGGAGCGAAAGAAATTGCAAAGGATTGGGGCGGATGGTGGAGACTTGCTGCCTGTTGTCCTGCATGGGACTGGAGGAGCTAAATCTAAGTAAGACTTGCTTTTTACATTTCCAGGTGCGAAGCTTCCAGTGATGTCAGTCCTACTTACAATGTCATTCCCACACAACTGTATTGCGCTGCCCAGCACCAAGGTGATGATCAACTGCCACCGGACAGAGCGGTCTTGGAAAAGATCCCATAGTCCTTTTGCACTTTGGCCTTTCAGCGCCGTTTGTTCCTCCAGCAGTTCATCCATTTCTGTGGTGAGGTCAACATCACCACGTAATCTCTTCAATGCTGCAGAAACAGAAAGGGTGATGCTAGTGGCAGTCAATCAGAAACATACACCAATAGATTCACCAATAGAAGGCCTCTGTAAATCTCTCACACAATTAAAACTTACAATGTTGCACTAACTCTTGTTACATATTGCTAGTGAATTTCCTATATTATTTTGTCTCCCAATTCTATCACAACCCAATTTTTCTCAATGGATAATGCCTTGGATATTTGATAGAGTATCTCCCCACATTGCCACATTGCCAAGAGGATTCAGCACCATCCAGGAAAATCTCAGATTTAATGTCTGGCCAGAGTTGAATTAGAGGATATTAGTAGAGGAGCAGTAGTGTTATAGAATTGGTCTCGATGCACCCCAACTAAGGGGGGAAAGTCAGATAGCCAGTGTTCCTGCTTCTAAATACTGTTAGGAACGTATGAACCAGAATGCGCCATTCAGTTCCTTGAGCCTGATTTGCCAATCAATTAAATTGTAATTGATCTGTTTCCTAACTCAATTTACACACATTAGTTCTGCAACTCTTAATACCCTTAGGTTAAAAAAAATCCATCAATCAGTTTTGAAATTTTCAGCTGACCCAATTCTCACCCCCCTCAGCCTCAACAACTCTTGGGGGAGAGAGTTCCAGATTACCCTGAGAGAGCAAAGATCTGCCTATCCCAAACTTAAATATATTCAATGATAGAGCATTTACAACTGTCTGGGGTAGACAATTCCAAAGATTCATAACCATCTAAATGAAGAAATTTCTCTTCATCTCAGTCCTAAATGATTGACCCTTACCCTGAGACTGTGCCCCATGTCTAGGTTCCCCATTCAGGGGGAACAACCCCTCTGTGTCTACGCTATCAAGCCCCTTCATAATTTTGTATGCTTCGATGAGATCAGCTCTCATTCTTCTAAACTCCAGACAGTATTTGCCCAATTTACACAGCCTCTCACCATGGGATAACTCTATCATCACAGGAACCAATCTAGTGAAGCTTAGCTGTGCCGGCTCCAATGCAAATATGTCCTTCCTTAAATATGGAAACCAATATTGCGCACAATACTCCAGGCGTGGTCTCACTAAAGCCCTATACAACTGTAACAAGACTTCCTTATTCTTGTACTCCAATCCCCTAGCAATCAAGATCAACATACCATTTGCCTTCCTAACTGCTTGCTAAAACTGCATACTAACTTTCCGTGTTCCTTATATGAGTACACCCAAGTCTCTCTGAACATCACATTTTGAAATTTCACATTTTTAAGAAAATTCTGCTTTTCTGTTGTTACTATCAATGCAAATAACCTCATAGTTCTCCACAATATACTCCATCTGCTACCTTGTTGCTCATTCACTTAACCTGTTTATATCTCTGCAGCCTTTTTGTGTCCTCACAGCTTACATCCCCAACCACCTTTGTATTGTCAGCAAACTTGGATACTTCACTCTTGGTCTCTTCCTCTAAGTCAGGAATATAGATTGTAAATGGCTGATGCCCAGCACTGATCCTTGCGACACTCCAGTAGTTACTGCCTAACAACTTGAAAAATTCCCCGTTTATCCCTACTAATCAATCTGTCTACTAATCAATCCTCCATCCATGCAAATGCATTATTTCCAACCCCATGAGCACTTATCTTATGCATTAACCTTTGTTTGATGTTGTATTGAATGCCTTTTGAAAGTCCAGGTATACTACATCACTGGTTCTCCTTTGTCTACCCTGCTGGTTACATCCTCAAAAAGCTTTAATAAATCTGTCAAACAGGATTTTCCTTTTGGAAAACCATGTTGGCTTTGTTTGATCATACTTTGAGTATCCAAGTACATTGTTAAGACTTCCTTGATAATAGATTCCAGCATTTCCCAATGACTGATATCAGGCTAACTGGCCTGCAAGTTCCATGTTTTCTCTCTGACTTCTTTCTTGAACAGTGCAGTTACATTTGCTAGCTTCCTATCTTCTGGTACCATTCTAGAATCTAGAGAATTTTGGAAATTTATAACCTGTTTATCCACTATCTCTCCAGCTACCTCTTCTAGAACCCTAGGCCATCAGGTCCTGGGGATTTGGTGGCTTTTAGTTCCTTAAGTTTCTCCAATATTCTTTCTCTGCTGATGTTAATTATCTTAGGATCTTCACTCTTATTAGCCCTAGGTCACCCTTTATTATCATCTACAGTGAAGACAGATAAATTATTTGTTCAACTTCTGTCCTATTTCTTCATTCTTCATGATAATTTAATTATTGGCATAGACAGGAGAAATTAAGAGACCAACATTTACTTTAGCTAGTCTCCTTTTTATATACCGGTAAAAGCTCTTATAAAGTGTTTTTATATTCCTGACTGCTTGACTCTCATTCTATTTTTCCTCGTTTTAATCAACTCTTTGCTCACCCTTTACTGGTTTCTAAAATAATCCTCAGGGTTGCTACTATTCTTTGTAACATTATAAGCCTCTTCTTTTAATTCAATACTATCCATAACTGCTCAAGTGGGCCTTGGATAGATCTTTCTTGTTTAGATTTTGTTTTTTATTGGAACGTACTTTTGTTGAACATTTTGAAATTGTTTAGAGTCATAGAGGTCTACAGCACAGAAAAAGGCCCTTCGGCCCATCAAGTCTGTACTGGTCAAACAAATGCCTAACTATTCTAATCCCATTTTCCAGCACTAGGCCCATAGCCTTGTATGCCATGGCATCGCAAGTGCACATCCAAATACTTCTTAAATGTTCTGAGGGTTTCTGCCTTTACCACCTTTTCAGGCACTGGGTTTGATTCCCACCACCCTCTGGGTGAAAAAATTCTTCCTCACATCCCCTTTAAACCTCTTGCCCTTTACCTTAAATCTATGCCCCCTGGTTATTGATCCCTTCACCAAGAGAAAAAGTTCCTTCCTGTCTACCCTATCTATGCCTCTCATAATTTTAGACACCTCATTCATGTCCTCCCTCAATCTCCTCTGCTCCAGGGAAAATAACACCAGTCTATCCAATCTCTCCTCATAACTAAAACTCTCCAGCCCAGGCAACATCCTGGTAAATCTCCTCTGCACTCTCTCTAGTGCAATCACATCCTTTCTATAATGCAGATTTCAGAACTGCATGCAATACTCGAGCTGTGGCCTAACCAGCATTTTATACAGTTCCAGCATAACCTCCTGCTCTTATATTCTATGCCTCGGCTAATAAAGGCAAGCATCCCACATGCCTTCTTAACCACCTTGTCTACCTGTCCCGCTACCTTAAGGGACCGGTGGACATGCACACCAAGGTCCCTCTGATCCTCAGTACTTCCCAGGGTCCTACAATTCATCGTGTATTCCCGTGCCTTGTTTCTCTTGCCCAAGTGCATCATCTCACACTTAAATTCCATTTGCCACTGATCAGCCCATCTGACCAGCCCGTCTATATCCTCCTGTAATCTAAGGCTATCCTCCTTACGATTTACCACCCAACCAATTTTCATGTCATCTGCGAACTTACTGATCAACCCTCCTACATTCAAGTCCAAATCATTTATATAAATACCACAAACAGCAAGGGACCCAACACCGATGCCTGTGGAACCCTACCGGACACAGGTATCCAGTCACAAAAACATCCCTCAACCATCACCCTCTGCTTCATGCCACTCAGCCAATTCTGGATCCAATTTGCCAAATTGCCCTGGATCCCATGGGCTCTTACCTTCATTATCAGCCTCCCATGCGGTACCTTATCAAAAGCCTTGCTGAAGTCCAAGTAGGCTACCTCAAATGCATTGCCCTCGTCTAAACACCTGGTCACCTCTTTGAAAAATTCAATCAAATTGGTTAGACATGACCTCCCCTTAACAAAACCATGCTGACTGTCCTTGATTGCTCCCTACCTCTCTAATTTCTTTAAATGTTCCTACTGTTTATTTATCGCCACATCTTTTAGTCTACCCCCCTTCCCGTTTCTTCCCCCTCCTTTTGGTTTTTTCTGATAATTTATGAAGGTTTTTTCTTTTCCCACCTATTTCCATTACTTTTAAATATATTTCCACCATTGTTTATTTCTATCTTTTAATATTCCCCCACCTCCACTAGAGCTATATGTGCCTTATCTGTCCTGTCTTATACTCTTAATTAGCACATTCCTTTAGATAATATCACCACCTTCAACACCTCTTTGTTCTTTTGTCTGTAACAGCTTTTGGTTATCTCCTCCTATCACTGGCTGCTTGTCCCAAACCACCCTCCACCCCCTTAAACCAGCTTATATTTCACCCCTTTCCTAATTTTACTTAGTTCTTTTGAAGGGTCATGAGAACTCGAAACATCAACTGTACTCTTCTCTGCCGATGCTGCCAGACCTGCTGAGTTTTTCCAGGTATTTTTGTTTCTGTTTTTGAATCAGAAAATGCTGCTGGGAGTAGATTATAGGCCCCCAAACCGTAGTTATACTATTGGACAGAGCATTAAGCAAGAAGTAATTGGAACTTGCAACAAAAGCAATGCCATAATAACGGAGGTATTTAAATCTTCATATACACTGGACAAATCAAATTGGAAAATCCGGAAGATGAATTTGTAGAATGTTTTCACAACAGCGTCCTGGAACAATACATTGAGGAACTAACTAGGGATAAACCTAATCAAAAATGAGAAAAATTAGGTTGCTGGAATTCTGGATACACTCAGCAGGTCAGGCAGCATCAAAGGGATAAGGCTATTTTAGAACTAGGATTTTAAAATGGGGCAGATTTAATTGGGAATCTCATTGTAAAAGATCCTCTGGGAAAGAGTGATCAAGGTACAGCTCTAGTGGGGGTGGGGGAGCATAAAAGATTTAAAAATAATGGAAATAGGTGGGAAAAGAAAAATCTATATAAATTATTAGAAAAAAAACAAAAGGAAGGGGGAAGAAACAGAAAGGAGAAACAGAGATGGAGGAGGGAGTTCAAGATCTAAAGTTGTTGAATTCAATATTCAGTCCGGAAGGCTGTAAAGTGCCTAGTCGGAAGGTGAGGTGCTGTTCCTCCAGTTTGCGTTGGGCTTCATTGGAACAATGCAGCAAGCCAAGGACAGACATGTGGGCAACAGAGCAGGGTGGAGTATTAAAATGGCAAGCGACAGGGAGTTTTGGGTCATTCTTGCGGACAGACCGCAGGTGTTCTGCAAAGCGGTCACCCAGTTTACGTTTGGTCTCTCCAATGTAGAGGAGACCGCATTGGGAGCAACGAATGCAGTAGACTAAGTTGGGGGAAATGCAAGTGAAATGCTGCTTCACTTGAAAGGAGTGTTTGGGCCCATGGACGGTGAGGAGAGAGGAAGTGAAGGGGCAGGTGTTGCATCTTTTGCGTGGGCATGGGGAGGTGACATAGGTGGGGGTTGAGGAGTAGGGGGTGATGGAGGAGTGGACCAGGCTGTCCCGGAGGGAACGATTCCTACGGAATGCCGCCGGGGGGGGGTGAAGGGAAGATGTGTTTGGTGGTGGCATCATGCTGGAGTTGGCGGAAATGGTGGAGGATGAACCTTTGAATGCGGAGGCTGGTGGGGTGACAAGTGAGCACAAGGGGGACCCTATCATGTTTCTGAGAGGGAGGAGAAGGCGTGAGGGCAGATACGCCCTCCCAGAAACAAGATAGGGTCCCTCTTGTCCTCACTTATCACCCCGCCAGCCTCCGCATTCAAAGGATCATCCTCCGCCATTTCTGCCAACTCCAGCATGATGTCACCACCAAACACATCTTCCCTTCACCCGCCTGGCAGCATTCCGTAGGGATCATTCCCTCCGTGACACCCTGGTCCACTCCTCCATCATCCCCAACTCCTCCTCCCACGGCACCTCCCCAAGCAAACGCAGAAAATGCAACAACTGCCCCTTCACTTGCTCTCTCCTCACCGTCCAAGGGCCCAAACACTCCTTTCAAGTGAAGCAGCATTTCACTTGCATTTCCCTCAACTTAGTCTACTGCATTCGTTGTTCCCAATGCGGTCTCCTCTACATTGGAGAGACCAAACGCAGACTGGGTGACCGCTTTTCAGAACACCTTCGGTCTGTCCGCAAGCATTACCCAGACCTCCCTGTTGCTTGCTATTTCAACACTCCACCCTGCTGTCTTGCCCACATATCTGTCCTTGGCTTGCTGCATTGTTCCAGTGAAGCTCAACGCAAACTGGAGGAACAGTACCTCATTTTCTGACTAGGCACTTTACAGCCTTCCGGACTGAATATTGAGTTCAACAATTTTAGATCTTGAACTCTCTCCTCCATCCTCACCCCCTTCCTGTTTCTTCCCCCTCCTTTTTGTTTTTCCAATAATTTATATAGATTTTTCTTTTCCCACCTATTTCTATTATTTTTAAATGTATTTCCACCATTGTTTATTTCTACCTTTTAGTATTCCACCACCCCCACTAGAGCTATCTGTACCTTATCTGTCCTGTCTTATACTCTTAATTAGCACATTTCTATAGATAATATCACCGCCTTCAACAGCTCTTTGTTCTTTTGTCTGTAACGGCTTTTGGTTATCTCCTCCTATCACTGGCTGCTTGTCCCAAAACCACCACCCCCCCCCCCCGAACCCCTTAAACCACCTTATATTTCATCCCTTTCCTAATTTTACTTAGTTCTGTTGAAGGGTCATGAGGACTCGAAACGTCAACTGTACTCTTATCTGCTGATGCTGCCAGACCTGCTAAGTTTTTCCAGGTATTTCTGTTTCTGTTTTTGTTTTGGATTTCCAGCATCCGCAGTTTTTTGTTTTTATCTCAGCATTTTCTGATTCTTGTTATTCCTAAACTTCACCCATTCTGATTCTACTTCCTGATTTTCTGAGCCAAGATTCTTTCTCATTAATTATTATCAGGGCTACTCCTTTTTTTTGAAACGTTGTCTACCCTGGAATATTTGTCTCACAACCTTGGTCACCTTGTAACCATGTCTCTGTAATTATGATTAGATCAAAATCATGTATCTCTGTTTGTGCCACTAGTTCATCTATCTTATGCACATCCGGATGTCAGATGAGGATGAGATGACACAGCAGTTACCCACCTTATAGTAAATGCACTGTGCACACTCATTGTCAAGGTGCATACATGAAGAATGTTACTTGGCTGGGGTGGCAGAAGGCTGTAAGTCCTTCTAGAACCATACGCCAGGATGATAACATTTTCAATAGTTGAGCAGAGAAAATGGAAATAGTTCTGTGTTTTAATATAGTGCATGGCTTGCCTTTGTATCCACTTGGGTAACCTCCAAGGTTTCTGAGCCAACGGGCAAAAATATTTATTCTCTCCTCTCTGAACCACTTACCCTTCACGCACAAGTTCTCGTTTTCCCTGTCAATCAGCAGGTACCTGGGGCTCTCTGGGCACCATGGCAGAGTGATGATTTGGATTAGAGCCGGCACTGCACAGGACGCCAGCAGTAGAGGCCACAATTCTTCACTGCCCAAAATCTCCCTGCAATTAATATTATGAAATGGCTTCATTTCCTTATGAACACACTTTATGCTACTAACACATTCAATGTACATAGTCACAATATGCACAAAGGATCAGCAGCGGGCAGCAAATACAGTACAGTCCCTATCACTTGATCGCAATTACAGGCTAAAGGAACCTGAATTATCTCTAAATGTGAAGGCCCCAAAAGTTCCTCTTGCTTTACATCCCTACACACATTAACGTCTGCTTGAGAACTGTTGCAGAACTACAGTGGCACCAAGCCCTCCTTACATTTATTATAACCATAGAAATTAATAATAAATAGCCAAACTGAAGTGTAACAGAAATCACGCAACAGACAATTCATGATGTAAAAAGAATTGAGAATCAAGTGTTATAGTATGCAACACTTTGACGTTAGGTAGATGGACATGTAATTGTCAACCACACTGACAGCTGCTGACACCATAAAACCAGAAATAACTGTGCTTCATTTGATAGTGAGCTATGTAAGAAGATATGAGGTGACTGAAAGCTTGGCCAAATTGGTAGGTTTTAAGCAGTGCTTTAAAGGAGAAGAGGGGTAGAGAGGTTTCAGGGGCAAATTCTAGAACTTAGGGTCTTGCCAACTGAATAATTAGTTCTCAGTGCTTAGTCCTCAGGGTGTGAGATACAGGTTGTAAAATAAACAGAGAGCAATAGATATCCTGAAATGAGTTACAGTTTGTATGTAGAATATAATGTACTGATGATTGTAATATTGAATACTATCTACCTGAGAGTGAATTAGAGACTTGGATTTAAATCAAGTTCAAACAGTTTACACAGAGTATAATAGCTACCCAAGAATTAACAAGAGGCCGATCAAAGGGTTGGACAATTCAGATATAAAATAAGTATGTCCAGACCTGTCTGGCCCTTTCAACTGTGGCTCATGCGACTTCCTTTTTCCATTTGCTCTGGGGTGTGGGAATGAACATTAATCCCATGTATCTCGATGAGAGCTGGATGCCATTGTAGCTCTGTATCAGTTCTCAATCAGAGGTGATTGAATTGTAGGGATGGAAAACAAGAGGATCTTTTGGTGCCTTCACATTCAGAGATAACTCAGATTCCTGTAACTGGGAGTATTTCAATAATCAAGTGTTACTTTACCTGAAATTTAATTAACAACAACAGCTTACATTTATAAAAACAAAAATACCTGGAAAAACTCAGCAGGTCTGGCAGCATCTGCGGAGAGGAGCACAGTTAGCATTTCAAGTCTGTTTGACTCTTCAACAGAACTAAGGAACAATAGAAAAGAGGTGAAATATAAGCTGGTTTAAGGGGGAGGGTGGGACAAAAAGGGCTGGATAGAGGGCCAGTGATAGGTGGAAATAACCAAAAGATGTCACAGACAAAAGGACAAAGAGATGTTGAAGGTGGTGATATAATCTAAAGGAATGTACTAATTAAGGGTAGAAAGCAGGATGAGCAAGGTACAGATATCCCTAGTGGGGGTGGGGTGGGGTGAAGGGATCGAAAAAGGCTAAAAGGTAGAGATAAAATAATGGATGGAAATACATTTAAAAATAATGGAAATAGGTGGGAAAAGAAAAATCTATATAAATTATTGGAAAAAACAAAAAGGAGGGGGAAAATCGGAAAGGGGTTGGGGATGGAGGAGAGAGTTCATGATCTAAAATTGTTGAACTCAATATTCAGTCCGGAAGGCTGTAAAGTGCCTAGTCAGAAGATGAGGTGCTGTTCCTCCAGTTTGCGTTGAGCTTCACTGGAACAATTCAGCAAGCCAAGGACGGACATGTGGGCATGAGAACAGGGTGGAGTGTTGAAATGGCAAGCGACAGGGAGGTCTGGGTAATGCTTGCGGACAGACGGAAGGTGTTCCGCAAAGTGGTCTCCCAGTCTGCGTTTGGTCTCTCCAATGTAGAGGAAACCGCACTGGGAGCAACGAATGCAGTAGACTAAGTTGAGGGAAGTGCAAGTGAAATGCTGCTTCACTTGAAAGGACTGTTTGGGCCCTTGGAAGGTGAGGAGAGAGGAGGTAAAGGGGCAGGTGATGCACCTTCTGCGGTTCCATGGGAAGGTGCCGTGGGAGGGGGTTGAGGTGTAGAGGGTGATGGAGGAGTAGACCAGGGTGTCCCGGAGGGAACAATCCCTACAGATTTCTGCCAGGGGGGGTGAAGGGAAGATGTGTTTGGAGGTGGCATTATGCTGGAGTTGGCAGAAATGGCGGAGGGTGATCCTTTGAATGCGGAGGCTGGTGGGGTGATAAGTGAGGACAAGGGGGACCCTATCATGTTTCTGGGAGGGAGAAGAAGGTGTGAGGGCGGATGTGCGGGAGATGGGCCGGACACGTTTGAGGGCCCTGTCAACCACTGTAGGTGGAAAACCTCAGTTAAGGAAGGAGAACATGTCAGAGGAACTGTTTTTGAAAGTGGCATCATCAGAACAGATGCGATGGAGGCGAAGGAACTAAGAGAATGGTATGGAGTCCTTACAGGAAGCGGGGTGTGAGGAGCTGTAGTCAAGATAGCTGTGGGAGTCGGTAGGCTTGTAATGGATATTGGTGGACAGTCTATCACCAGAAATTGAGACAGAGAGGTCAAGGAAGGGAAGGGAAGTGTCAGAGATGGACCATGTGAAAATGATGGGGGGGTGGAAATTGGAAGCAAAATTAATAAATTTTTCCAGGTCCAGACGGGAGCATGAAGCAGCACCGAAGTAATCATCGATGTACCGGAGAAAGAGTCATGGGAGGGGGCCGGAGTAGGACTGGGACAAGGAATGTTCCACATTCATTCATTGTTTCCAGGACTGTTACTGACCTCATCTCTTCTGGAGATCTTCCTTCCACAGCTTCCAATCTGATAGTCTCCCAAACTCGGACAGCCTGCTTCTACCTCCTACCCAAAATCCACAAACAGGACTGTCCCGGCAGACCAATCGTGTCAGCCTGTTCCTGCCCCACGGAACTCATTTCTTGCTATCTTGACTCCATTCTCTCTCCCCCTTGTCCAGTCCCTTCCCACCTACATCCGTGATTCCTCTGACACCCTACATCATGTCAACAATTTCCAGTTCCCTGGCCCCAACCGCCTCCTCTTCACCATGGACGTCCAATCCCTCTACACCTCCATCCCTCACCGGGATGGTCTGACGGTTCTCCGCTTCTTCCTCAAACAGAGGCCCAAACAATCCCCATCCACCACTACTCTCCTCCGTCTGGCTGAACTTGTTCTCTCACTGAACAATTTCTCCTTAAACTCCTCTCACCTCCTCCAAATAAAAGGTGCGGCTATGGGTACCCGCATGGACCCCAGCTATGCCTGTCTCTTTATGGTGTATGTGGAACATTCCTTGTTCCAGTCCTACTCCGGCCCCCTCCAACAACTCTTTCTCCGGTACATCGATCATTACTTCAGTGCTGCTTCATGCTCTCATCGGGACCTGGAAAAATGTATTAATTTTGCTTCCAATTTCCACCCCTCCATGATTTTCACATGGTCCATCTCTGACACTTCCCTTCCCTTCCTTGACCTCTCTGTCTCAATTTCTGGTGATAGACTGTCCACCAATATCCATTACAAGCCTACCGACTCCCACAGCTACCTCGACTACAGCTCCTCATGCCCCGCTTCCTGTAAGGACTCCATCCCATTCTCTCAGTTCCTTCGCCTCTGTCGCATCTGTTCTGATGATGCTACCTTAAAAAACAGTTCCTCTGACATGTCCTCTTTTTTCCTTAACTGAGGTTTTCCACCCACGGTGCTTGACAGGGCCCTCAACCGTGTCTGGCCCATCTCCGCGCATCCGCCCTCACACCTTCTTCTCCCTCCCAGAAACATGATAGGGTTCCCCTTGTCCTCACTTATCACCCCACCAGCCTCCGCATTCAAAGGATCATCCTCCGCCATTTCCGCCAACTCCAGCATGATGCCACTACCAAACACATCTTCCCTTCACCCCCCTGGCGGCATTCCATAGGGATTGTTCCCTCCGGGACACCCCGGTCCACTCCACCATCACCCCCTACACCTCAAACCCCCTCCCACGGCACCTTCCCATGCAACTGCAGAAGGTGCAACACCTGCCCCTTTACTTCCCCTCTCCTCACCATCCAAGGGCCCAAACACTCCTTTCAAGTGAAGCAGCATTTCACTTGCATTTCCCCCAACTTAGTCTACTGCATTCGTTGCTCCCAATACGATTTCCTCTACATTGGAGAGACTAAACACAGACTGGGTGACCGCTATGCATTACCCAGACCTCCCTGTCGCTTGTCATTTCAACACTCCACCCTGCTCTCTTGCCCACATGTCCGTCCTTGGCTTACTGCATTGATCCAGTGAAGCTCAACGCAAACTGGAGGAATATCACCTCATCTTCTGACTAGGCACTTTACAGCCTTCCAGACTGAATATTGAGTTCAACAATTTTAGATCATTAACTCTCTCCTCCATCCCTACTCCCTTTCCGATTTTCCCCCTCCTTTTATTTTTTTCCAATAATTTATATAGATTTTTCTTTTCCCACCCATTTCCATTATTTTTAAATGGATTTCCATCCATTGTTTTATCTCTTTTAGCCTTTTTTGATTCCTTCACCCCATCCCACCCCTACCAGGGTTATCTGTACCTTGCTCATCCTGCTTTCTACCCTTAATTAGCACATTCCTTTAGATAATATCACCACCTTCAACACCTCTTTGTCCTTTTGTCTGTGACATCTTTTGGTTATCTCCACCTATCACTGGCCCTCTATCCAGCTCTTCTTGTCCCACCCTCCCCCTTAAACCAGCTTATCTTTCACCTCTTTTCTATCGTTCCTTAGTTCTGTTGAAGAGTCATACAGACTCAAAACATTAACTGTGCTCCTCTCTGCAGATACTGCCAGACCTACTGAGTTTTTCCAGGTATTTTTGTTTTTGTTTTGGATTTCCGGCATCTGCAGTTTTTTGCTTTTAGTTTACATTATATGGCGCTGTTAATGTAGTAAAACATTCAAGGTGCTTCAGAGGAATATTACCAAACAAAATCTGATACTGAGCTATATAAGAAATACTAAATACGTAAACATGGCTGACGTCTTAGAATGTGAGGTGAGGAGAATTTGTATTTTTACATAAATCAGGGCAGTTTGAATTTCAAAGAGAAGTTAGGCCAAGCAGTGTGTTTATTTTTTCCAAGGGTTACTGGCAGTATTAACATCATGAAAAGATTAAATTATGAGAAAGGTAAAGTTCCAAAGACATATGGGAACAATGGAATTTACATTAAAAGGGAGAAACATATATAAAGGAGAATGAAGTAGCGTGTCAGAAAAGGCAGTGTGAGATCTAACAGGAGCATGAGAAGCCTCCAGTGTTTGTGCATTAAGCCTGCTGTATTCAGAAACCGAAGCTGGGAAAAGCCACTTTGAATTCTACTGTCCAGGGAATTTTATTGACTTTCTTGAATCTGTTTAAAACCTATTATTTTTATATACTGTTGCCTTAATGGGGGTGTAATTGGAAGCCAGATTAACTAGGGCTTTTAGGAGTTATTATAGTAGTAATTTGTAGACCTACGTATATGCTAGAAATCTTTTCTTTTGTTAATAAATGTTTAATTTAGTTTTCTAAAAAATTCTCTGAAGTCTTGGTGGACTTATTTTTTTCTGAATTCAGAGCATGCATCTCGAAATAAATACAAAGTGCAAAACCGTTGTGACCATGTGATCAAGTTTCCCTCATGGATTTGAAACGTCTGGCACACATCATCTGCCGCATCATAACACTTACTTAATTCCGACGGTCTGTCCCAGCACTATTCCAGCTGCAGTGAATGGAGCAAATGACAGGGCCACCATGCCTCGGATTTCCTTTGGTGCACTCTCTCCGAGATACAGGGGGTTAATGTTCATTCCCACACCTAAGTGCAAAAGGAAAAAGGTATTTGCATGAACCACAGTTAAAGGACTGGACAGATCTGCAGCAATGGACCTCAAAAGGATAAAACAGTAAAAACTGGGAAATTAGAATGCTGGTCCAAACTGGTCTTATATACCTTAAAATGGAACACCAGTAAAAACTGGGAAATAAGGGTACTGGCCCAAGCTGTTTTTTTCCCTTCTGGGACTGCAGCGGTTCAAAATGGTGGCTCACCACCACCTTCTTGAAGGCAATTAGCAATGGCAGCAAGTGCTGGCCTTGCTAGTGATGCTCACATCCAATGAAAAAAGCATCTGGGTGTTCTTATCCATTTTTGTTTATAATACTGCACTGATTAATTCAGCCTATAAACTTGGTTCACAATGCACTAATTTCTAGCTTGGTTGTTGGCTTGTGTTAAATAGCTGCACTAAATTTTTGTCCCATCTTCCCTTGTTTTCCCATAGCTCTCTGAAACTACTGACTTAATGAGGGAGTGCAGTTTTACATGCTGCTCACTCTTCGTGTGTGAGCTTGGATGGTGCATGTCAATAGAGTCTTTAACTCTAGGAGGGGAAAGGCTAACCCAGCCTCACCGAATTCTGCTTCCAGCTTACGTCCAGACACGTGTCATTTTTCAGCATGGTCAGAGGACTGTGGTCAGGAGTGCAAACCCCAAATGATTTTGCTCCCCTCCTATCCTGAGGCCAACTGTACCAATTGACTATAACCCAATATCTGGCATGTACCAGATCAAATTCTACATATGATAGTTTTATTGCTTCCAGCTTTGAAAAGCAAAGGCCATCAAGGCAGTACACTGTCCCACAGCTGACTAGTAGAGGGCAATGCCCCACTGTTGCCAAGAGGACAGATTATGTGATAGCCATTATGTGAAGATAATCCTCAATCAGCCGGAGAAGAGTTTCCAAAAGTCCGAGCAAATTAAAAAGTCAATGCTTGGTTAAGTAACCCCAAAACTTCAACACTGAACTTTAAATTTAAATGACTTCCAAGATAACAATGCCCTTGGTGCAATTCCTATCTCTATATCATTCTCAGTGCTGTCCCAAGATATGGATGACTGTATGGTTCCTTTGCATGACACGGTGCGAATGCAATCTTAAATTGTTAGACAAAAGATACCTGCATTTATTCCAGTAAAGAATCTCCCGATTAAAATCATCTCAAAGGATTTGGCTGTTCTGCTTAGCCCCATTATCAAAGCACCAACGAATATGAAAACATTGCTTAGCAGCATCAAATTTCTCCTGAGGGTAAAAAGTTACGAAAGTCAGTCAGTAAAATGTGATGGAGGTGCTTCCATGTAATGGTAATCATAACAGCAGCAAGTTCCACTCAGCAACTTAGCTTCATACCCCAATTTCCATATTTATTTCAATGGAACAGAGCTCTGAAGATGGCCATTTGAGTCAATCCCATGATTCAATATCAGTGTAGTTTTGAGAAAGATCCCAGGTCCAATCTGCAATCTGTGGTGACCTTGTGACTGCACACTTTGGCCAGGATTCTGTCTGGCCGATGGGGTTGGATGGGAACCGCCGCCAGTTCTGTGGGAGCAGTCTGATTGGATCATGTGTCCTTCAGGCACTTAATTGGCCACTGTCAGGTCTTAACGATTGAGATCCCTGCCAGCAAAGTCCTGCCCATTGAGTGCTGCTGGCCAACCAGAGGCTGGCAGCTCCTCATGCCACCAGCATCAGTGGAAGCAGTGGCAGCTGTGGGCACTGTATCCACCTGAGGCCTAGGACCATCATGGGACACCAGACCAAAGATGAATGAAGACAGGATGAAGATTATGGGATGTGGATCATGGAGTCAATCATGGAGTGACGGGGGCGGGGTTCGGAGGAAAGGGAAATGGGGTACTTTCAGCATCCCCCCCCAGCTTTCCCAATGCCGGGTTCCTAGATCAGGCATGGAGTGCCTGACTATGAGGGGCAGCCCCTTTAGGCCTCTGGCAAACCCGCACAGGTTCTGCTGGGTGCCTTCTGGAGGCATGGGCAAGCTGCGTAGCCCCCATTTAATCCCTAAGCCACCAGTAAATTACTGTGGGCACAGGGATAATGAATGTCAATTAGTTCATTATGAATCTAAATGACATCCTGCCGCCAGCAGCTGGGACCCCCATTTCTGCTCCTACCCCCTCCAACTTAATTGGGGTAGGTTTTGCCTCAACCAAAAGACAGATGCGGGGCCTCTCCTGCAATTAAGAGGGCCTGGCCACCATGTTTCCATCGCAACAGGCTGCATTTAATCCAGCCCTCTGAGTCAGAAGGTTGGGGATTCAAATCCCACTCCAGGGACTTGAGCATAAAATATAGGTCAACAATCCAAAGCAGTATTGAGGGTGGGTTGCACTATCAGAGGAGCCAACTTTTGGATGTGATATTAAACTGAGACCCAGTCTACCT
Organism: Carcharodon carcharias; assembly: GCF_017639515.1. NCBI lineage: Eukaryota > Metazoa > Chordata > Chondrichthyes > Lamniformes > Lamnidae > Carcharodon > Carcharodon carcharias. Next base: position 51,957,770 of record NC_054479.1, on the reverse strand, counting down.
TCTCAGGTGGATGTACAATATCCCTTGACGCTGTTTGAAGAAGAGCGAGGAAGTGGTCCCCACTGTCCTGGCCAATGTTCAGCAATAAATACTGTTTATTTTGCACTAAATTTCACTGCTTGCTTTAAATTCAGTAGGTCTTATGTCCTGCCCCAAATTCAACTCATTGGCTAACACAGTAGTATCAAGAGACACACCAAATATTGATCCCTCAATCAGCGCGTAAGAAACAGATTATCTGGTTATCACATTGTTGTTTGTGGAACCTTGCTGTGTGCAAGCTGGCTGCCTCATTTCCTGCACTTGTAGGAAATGTGACTACACTTAAATAAGAAGTACTTCACTGGCTGTAAAGCACTTTGGGGCATCGTGAGGTCATGAAAGGTGTTACATATTGCAAGTCTTTCATTTTTTTGTGATGGTCCCTGGATGAGGCAGACAAAAACAAACAGCTAAGTGTTCCCAATACTGATCATTATTCAATGACTCCTGCTGGAATGCATGCATTCCTGTGATGCTCACTACAATTAAATTGTTTGCTGATACAGTGTTTAGTGAGGAATGGTATTTAGGCAAGGTACCAAAGGGCAACTAGTGCCTGTGGAAGCATACTTTTCAATATTGTATTCTATTACAAAGGGGAACAAGGCTCACATTTGCCTCCAGATACCTTCAACTGGCCCTTCTACAGGACTAGGAGTAGAAAGAGAACTATTCCCAGCCCATCTTTCTAAAGACACTAAGATCCTCTCACTCTCCTTTGTCCCAGTAGTATTCTTGGGCAATAGCTGACCTTGAACAGCAAGAGAGGAGAAGAAATAAAACAGCTAATAGAAAGCATACAGAGAAAAACCTGGAGAAAAAGAAAAGCAGTTTAAAACAAACTGGAATTTCTGAACCTTGCCTGGATACAATAGAGTCACAGGGCTGTAATACCACACAGGGCTACAAAGATATCAGAGACAAGGGCAGAAAAGGCGAGAATTATTTAATTAGATTATCTGGTCAGTGACTTTGCAGTTCTACCTTTGAACTATGTAGTTTTGCTCCTGGAATTGTAATCTGAATTACTAATATTTGCAACTGTCTTGATCTTCTGAAGTGATATAGTAATCCATACAAGTTAAAATACTCAGACTTGCCTCCAAATGACTTCTGCAACACAGGAATAGGAATATTATCACTCCTATCTAAGGACAGTAAGGTCTACTCCCTCCCCCTTGTCTAAGTAGTATTCCAAGCAAAGCTGAGCCCCACTCTACCTTAAAACTCCAAGTGTTTGGGGAAATCTGGACTTCTGAATTTCCCCATCCCAGTAAATATCGAGGACTATGCATCAGCATAGTCGCATTTGTAAATCTACAAAGCATTCACAAGCAAATAGCTCTAATCTCATTTTCATTCAATGGCATACCCAATCTAATCTTGAATGTTGACATAGTTTCTGCCTCAATCACTGAGTGAATTCCACAACTCTGTATAAAGAGGCTTCTAGCCTCCGCTCCAAATCTCTTACATTTAATCATTTACCTACTGGCCCTCATTTTTAACCCCTCAACGTCTCTGAATTTGTACGTTCACAAGACACTATTTGAGATTCCCAAATTTATTTCACTCTGAAACCTTGGAACCAGCAGTGAGAGCCCTTCATTCTATTTGCTTCAACTGGGTTTAAATGGAGAGAGTCAGGATAAAACTCAGGCCATCATTGCCACTGGGTTTGTCAACATATTGGCACCAAAACGCCAGAAAAACATAATGCCCAACTTCTAACAAAAAAGTTCTGCAAACACTCAGCAAATAACACAAGCCACTGTGGAGAGAACAATAAGGTTAAGGTTTTAAGTTTGTACTCTTTGTCCAAACTGAAAAGGTTAATGATAAACAGCATTTGAAAAGGAATGGAACAAGGGTAAGGAGGACAGAAAATACCCTGATGTACAGGGCACAAGTTTAAATTTGTGGATGCTACAAAACTTGGAAGCATTGTGAACTTTGAGGAGCATAGTGTGGAACTTCAAAAGGACACAGACAAGTTGGTGGAATGAGCGGACAGGTGGCAGATAAAGTTCAATGTGCGAAAACGTGAAGTGACTCATTTTGGTAGGAAGAACATGGAGAGAGAATATAAAATAAAGGATACAAAGAAGGTGCAGAAGCAGGGGATCTGGGTGTATATGTGCATAAGTCTTTGAAGGTGACAGGACAAGTTGCGAGAGCAGTTAATAAAGCATATGGTATCCTAGGCTTTATTAACAGGGGCATGGAGTACAAGAGCAAGGAGATTATATTGAACTTGTATAGGACACTGGTTTGGCTTCAGCTGGAGTATTGCATTAAGTTCTGGGTGCCGCACTTGAGGAAATATGTGAAAGCATTGGAGAGTCTGTAAAAAAAATGTTCACAAGAATGATTCCAGGAATGAGGAACTTCAGTTATGAAGATAGATTGGAGAAGTTAGGATGTTTTCCCTGGAGAAAACAAAGCTGAGAGGAGATTTGATAGAGGTATTCAAAATCATGAAGGCCCTGAGCAGAGCAGAGTAGATAGAGAGAAACTGTTCCCCACCCATGAATGGATCAAGAACGAGAGGGCCCAGATTTTAAGTAATTGGCTAAAGAAGCAAAAGCGATGTGAGAAAAAATGTTTTCACTCAGCGAGTGGTTAAGGTTTGGAATGCACTGCCTGAGTGTGGTGGATACAGGTTCAACTGAAGCATTCAAAAGGGAATTAGACTTATCTGAGAAGGAAGAATGTGTCATGTTACGAGGAGAAGGAAGGAGAATGGTACTAATGAACTGTTCATTCAGAGAGCCAGTGCAGACACAGTGGGCCAAGTGGCTTCCTTCTGCGCTATAATAATTCTGTGATTCTATGACACACATGCACACAAACATGAAAAGCAACAGGAAAGTGCTTAAATGTAAAACAGAAGACAGTTAAATCCAAATGTGATATAAGCATGAGCCAATAGGAAGCATTATGAGAGCTATTAAAAAAATAAGGTACACAAGACGGAGAGAATAAGAGAATAGCTTGCAGAAGATAGGTGAAAGTGAAGCAGGAAGAAGTAGCATGCACCAGTAGCTCAGGAGCCTATATAAGGAAAATAACCAGGCTGACAGCACAATGCAGAGCCCTGTGGAGTTCTGATGGGCCATCTCCACACCAAGGACCAAGCTGTTCCTTGTCACCATCCCCAGAAATGCTGGCAAATTAATCCCTGCAAACTAAAACTGAAGCAGCAGATCCATGGGAACACCACCATGTGCAAGTTCCCCTCCAAGTCACACACCATCTTGACTTGGAATTAAATCACCATTCCTTCATTGTCGCTTGGGCAAAATCCTGCAATGTTGGTGTACATGGACTGCAGCGGTTCAAGAAGGCAGTTCACCACTAACTTTTCAAGGTCAATTAAGCATGGGCAGTAAATGCCTAAGAAAGAAAGATTCTAGGAAAAGGATGTATTATCCAGGGTTAAAAAAGGAAGTTAGGATAGCATCACATTAAAAAACAAACTAATCCTACATTGCCAGTACTGCCTGCTAGGGCAAAAGATGGGAGCTGTAATTAAGGTAACAATGCAGTAACTAGCAGAAAGATCAGCTGCAGTTCCTGCAGCTTTCCTTAAAATTAATTGGAAAAGTGGAGAAGGCCAAAGGCAGAAAGGTCAGATTGGGACTGGGAAGCAACAGGCAGCTCAGGGCCATGCTTGTGGACAGGATGGAGATGTTCAACAAAGTGGTCACCTAACTTGCACTTGGTCTCCCATTTATAGAGGGGACTCATACTGCAAATAGAAATTTACAGGTTCTTGTGCCACAGGTGATTGCTCCACTTTGCCAGTTTTTTTACACTTCCCTTTCACCTGCCTACTCTCCAAACCTATAGCTATTCACACACTCTCAAAATCTCTTACTTGATTGCTCTCATTATACCTCTTACTGCCTCATGTCTATATCAATTCTGTCATTACATATATCTCATTCCAGCCTTGGTCCAAACATGTGCAAAAGAGCTGAACTGCAGAGGTGAGGTGAGAGTAACTAGCCTTGACTGAGCATGGTATCATGTAGCCCTAGCAAAACTAAAGTCAAAAATTGAATCAAGGGGAAACCCTCCACTGGAGTCATATCTAACAAAAAAGAAGATGGTTGTTGGAGGCCAATTGCCTCAGGCCCAGGACATCGCTGCAGGAGTTCCTCGGGGTAGTGTCCTTGGCCAAATCATCTTCAGCCACTTCATCAATGACCTTCCTCCATCATAAATTGAGAAATGTGGATGTTCGCTAATGATTTCACCGTGTTCAGCACCATTCACAACTTCTCAGATACTGAAACAAAAACAGAAAATGCTGGGAAAGCTCAGCAGGTCCGACAGCATCTGTGGAGAGAGAAACAGAGTTAATGTTTCAAGTCCGTATGACCTCTTCTTCAGAGTTACAGAGAATATAGATGCTGTCAGACCTGAGTATTTCTAGCATTCTCTGTTTTTGTTTCAGATTTCCAGCATCTGCAGTATTTTGCTTTTATCCTCAGATATTGAAGCAATCTGTGCCCACATGTAGCAAGGTCTGAACAGCATTCAAGATAAATGTCAAGTAACATTTGCGCCACACAGGCACCAGGCAATGACCATCTCCATCAAAAGAGGGTATAAAAATGACAAAACAGCATTACCATCACTGAATCCCTCATCAACATTCTGGGAACTACCATTTAAGAAGAAACTTAGTTGGAACAGCCATTTAAACACTGTAGCTCCAAAAGCAGTCCAGAGGTTGCGAATTCTATGGCAAGTAATTCAATTACTGACTCCCTAAAGCCTGTCCACCATCTACAAGGCAGGAGTGTGATGGAACACTCTCAACTTGCCTGGATGCATTGTGAGGAACCCATTTTTGGAAAATTTGAAAGACAGTGAATTTTGGACATTCTTCCTCCTGAGTTATGTTTTAAAAATTTGCAATATTAATTTTGACTGTGACTATGCCTTTCTTCAAGAAACCACGGGTCAAGATAGATGTCCAGTGGGGAACACCTGCTGAGGGAAGAGATACTTTGTATATCTAAGCTAACAAAGAACTGCTGTTGCCAGGCTAAAGGCTCTTGCTGATTGGTTAAAAACACCTGGCTGAAGAGAGGTACTCTTTGAACATCTTGGTCTTTAAAACCTGAGTGTGTGTGCAGGTGCCTTGGAAGCAGGCTGCAAGAAAAATACTCTCTCTTTCCCGGTCTCTGCCCCGCATTTGTGTTAAAACTTCCTCAGAAACATCTCTTCAGGATACCTCATCTGTTTTATTTTGAAAGTGTGCAAAGTTGTGATAAGTGAGAGTCATCAAGGAAAGTTTTACCAACAAATCCATCTGAAAGAACTTCCAGATCTACTGTGACCAGAATTCTGCTAGATCAACAGCACTGAGATCTTTTCGAATTTTATCCTTTTAAAAGGTATGTTCCCATACTCTAGCCTCTGCAGGGGACTGTGTTTGTTTTGGCTTGTTTTGTGTTTGTATGTGAGTGTATGGAGGTTTGAATCTGTTCATTTTAAAAAGGGGAAAATCATTACACTTCTAAACTTGTATGTTAACCAGGTTATTAACCTGTTTTTTAAAAAGAAGTTTGTTTTTTAAAAAATCAATTTTTATTGTGTTCACTGAAAGAAGCTGGTTAGATTTTTTTAATGCTGGGAATAGCAATGTCAAAGGTAAACAACTGGCCATCTGGAATACTGTACACAGTTTTGGTCTCCTTATTTGAAAAAGGATATAACTGAATTAGAAGCAGTTCAGAGAAGATTCACTCAACTCCTTTCTGGTATGAAGGGCTTATCTTAAGAAGAAAGGTTGAACAGGTCAGGCCTATACCCACTGGAGTTTAAGAGAATGAGAGGTGATCTTATTGAAATATATAAGATCCTGAGGTAGGGTAGATACTGGCTAGATACCAGGCGGATGCTTCCTCTTGTGGGAGAGACTAGAACTAGGAGACACGGTTTAAAAATAAGAGGTCTCCTTTTTAAGATGGAAATGAGGATTTTTTTTATTTCTCAAGGGATCATTAGTCTGTGGAATTCTCTTCCCCAGAGAGCAATGGAGGCTGGGTCATTGAATTTATTCAAATGCTTTAGATAGATTTTGATAGACATAGGGGTCAAGGGTTATGGGGGGGCAGACAGGAAAGTGGAGTTGAGATCATAATCAAGTCAGCCATGATCTTATCGAATGGCGAAGCGGGCTCAAGGGGCCGAATAGCCTACTCCTGCTCCTAAGTATTATGTACCTAGGTCCTATGTTCCCCGGAACAAAATAAAACAAAAACATATCCTGTTTTTTACATACTTTTACAATTTTTATTTCCCTCTCCTTTCTCCTCGTTCTGTTTTGCTGCTCATCTGTAATATCTTCCAGTTCTGACTGAGGGAGCAAGCGTTAAATTTTAACTTCTTTATTGCTGGCCTGCTGGTTGTGTGTTTCTGTGTATTTTTTTTTGTTTCGGATTTCTAGACCCTACACTATTTTGCTTTTTTTCTGTATTTAAGCTTCATTGTTGTGCCAATACTCTTCCTGTGTGATGATCTGAATTCATTAACTGACATATTAACACCAACAATGAAAGACCTACAACCACCAGTGCTCCATACTGGTGTTGTAGAACTCAAAGCACTGGGCCCAGACACAGTTCATGTTTAGAATAATAAAATCTCAGCAGTTAAATGAAAGTTCTGCAGCTCCCCAATTCTTATTTCTTTTTATCTATTGGCATTTTAGACAAATCTATCTCCCCCATTATAAGATCAACTCAAGGTAGTTTAAAATAAGAACAAAAAAAAAGCCAAAAATGCATAATGAGGCTTGGTTGAAAGCCCAGGCATCTATTAGAGTGTTGAAGCTGCAGGGCATTGGGGAAAACATTGCTCAATTGACAGCTCTGGCTCTCTGATCTATTCTGTCAATTGCACAATGTTTATTTACATAAGGTAAAGAGATTTCACAAGCTTGCAGTATCTGCTTTTGATACTTTAAAGGGATTGGATGATTGACACTTTTATTGGGCTGGAGTTAAAGGTGTTTTTTTAAGAAAGTGGAAAGTAATGAATGATTTTTTTTCAAGCTCTTTTCACACGTCCTATTGACACTATAGGGTTCATTGATTCTATGCTGAGTGTATAGAGGGTGAATGGGATTGGAAGCATCATAGTTTGGCATGAAGGGTATGAGAGGCTGTGGGGGATGGGTGAGGGACATTGCTTGGTAAGAATGGTATGAGGAGCCATGGGGGGGTGGATGGAGGGTCACAGCTTGGAATGGAGGGTGTGAAGGGCCAAGGAGGTAAGTGGGGGGGGATAGTTTGGCATGGGGGTATAAAGGGCCATGGGGGTAGGTGGGGGCAATGGTTGGCATGGGGGGCATGGAACTTTTATACTTGTCTTTCCGTAGGTTCCCTCATCTAAACTATGGTTCAACACTCCTTTGAGGTGCCGTGAACCATGAGTCCTGTAACAGTTGGCCCAACTCCATGAAAATTGTGGATGACTAGGAAATGCCTATCCCCGCTATGGAGCTGGCCAGGTCTGGAGTGAAGGATGCAGGTTTGTGACCCGCAGCAGCTCACGCCCTTAACCCGCATTGGTGAAAATTGGAAGCACCAGGAACAGGGCTAGGAATCTGAAGTTGGGTCCCGGTAGCCATTTTCACACCTCCATGGGTCTTCCCAACTCCATGACAATCCAGTCCAACATTTTATGTCAATGACTTTTCATCAGAACTGAAGAAAGAGAAGTGTAAGAGATTTTAAGCCAGTGGAAGAGAGCAGGAAAAACAAAGGAGAAGGTCTGTGATATGGTGGAGGCCAGGGAAGATTAAATAACAAAGGAAGTTCATTTCCCTTGGCATGACAACTAATTCTTTTGCCCTCAGAAGTCTTAAAAAATCACAACTCTATCAAAGCTTTGAATATAACCCCATGTGGGGTTAATCATCTAAAATCTTCTTTCACATTCTTGGACAAAACAAAAGAAAAGCTTTGTCATCCATCAGGCAACACCTCTCATTCTGAGCTTTCTTCTCCATACCCTGGTATCACTTTCGCCCTGTGCTGCGCTCCCATCTATGAAATGGATGGTTAACAATCCACTCACAGGACATAAAGATAATTTTTTCTTGGCAGTGAACAGTCTGATTGTTGGGGTTTAACCCTAACATTCCCCCTGTAGCTCATACCTTCCAAATCTTATGGCCATGGGTCCAGTAATAAGGGCTCCAACTAATCCTCCGATAGAAAAAGCGGCCACAATGAAGCTCCAGAGTAGTGTGATGACCCAGCCCTCTAGCTGCATGCCATAGCGCTCAGTCCAAGTCTCATTGATAAAGTTTTGGATGAACTGTCATGGTGAGATAAAGAAAAATACAGATTTAGTTTTAATTTTGCCTTTACGACTTGGATACAACTGACCTTTACATGTTAACCATTGGTCTGGACTCACAGTTGTTGGTGCATTGATGATTGTCAGGTTAAACCCGTATTGGAAGGTGCCACCAATGGAGGCAGCGAAGATAGTCAGGAGGAGACATCTGATCTGGAGCTACAAGTACACAAATGAATTAGAAATGATTACCTTCCAGCAAGGCTACTTCAGTTATACAAACAAGGAGTTTCACAAATGCTATTGTCATTACCACACAACATATATTATATAGAATTATATCTCCTCCTCCATGTTTAAACTCTATGGTCCCACACCAAGTTTGCAAATGATCAACACAAAATGCTGGAAATACTCAAACCTGCTGCATATTTCCAGCATTGTCTGTTTTTATTTCAGATTTCCAGCAGTTGCAGTATTTTGCTTTTGCAAATGATCAAAATTGTCAGTACATCTTTCCAGCAACAGGCGATCGTCTGTCATCTCCAAACGGAATTTCAAAAACCAATTTATTTTTAAATCAAAATTATCTGCAAGAGCAACTATGCTTGCTTTTTAAATAATTAATATTATCCCTTCTTCTAAATAGAACCAAGGGGGCGAGACCGTTAAAAATCTACATTAGGTATTTGGCTCCTTGTGTCTATATAACTCTTACTACATTCAGATGGAATGTCAGACAAGAGATAGAGCTTCAGTTTACGTAGGGCCTTTCATGTCCACAGGACTTCACAAAACACTTTGCAACCGATAGATTACTTTTGAAATGTTGTCATTGTTGTTATGTAGGCAAAGACAACAGTCAATTTATGCACAGCAAAGTCCCAAAACCAGAAAATGACCAGATAAACTGTTTTCAGTGGTGATGGCTAGGCACCAGGACAATTCTGTGTTCTTCATTGGCCAGCACCCTGGGATCTTTTACGTTATAAACATCCAAACAGGTGGATGAAGCCATGTCTCATCCAAAGACACTGCAGCATTCTGATTACTGCACACGCTCAGATTAACAGTGGGACTTGAACCCAAAGCCTCCTCAGAGGCAAAGTAAATTACAGGGACCAAAATAGCTAATTTACAGAAGCGCTTCCAGATCCCGCTGTGCACTGGATAAGATACAACACAGCGTAAGTATTTCCATTTCCTTACAGTCTTTCTAAGAGAGTGACTATTAAAAACTTTTTTCTCTTTCATGTCCATGGGACAATTCTAGTCGGGAGAGAAAAGGATTTCAGCCTTTCAGTCTGGTATTGATTCCAGCCAATAGTAAAATAACAGTGAGTGAGCAAGCAAACTCATGCACATACACACACATTGAGAAGTTTCAGGTATAGTATATTCTTTGCAATTGACAGTATATCACATATGTGCAACTGTACGCTACTTGCCAACATTAGTTCAGTGGTAACGCACTGAGGCAAGAGGGTTGTGGACTCAAGTCCCACTCCAGAGACCCCCCCACATATCATCCAAGTTGATACATCAGGTACCACACTGAGGAAATGGTGTACTATCGGAGGTACCATTCTTCAGATGGGATGTTAAACTGAGGTCCAGTCTTTTCTCGCAGATGCATGATTTCGAAGAGCAGGGGTATTCTCCCAGTGCCCTGTCCAACATTTATCCCTCAACCAACATCACCAAAATAGACTGTCTGGTCATTATCACATTGTTGTCTACAGGAGAGGATTGGCTGCTGCATTTTCTACACCTACAGCTGAAAAGTTCTCCGTTATATGTAAAGTGTTTTGGAAGGCCCAGAGGTTGTGAAAGGTGCAATTTTTTAAAAAAGATATTTTTTCATGAGTTGTGGGTATTGCTGGCAAGGTCAGTAATTGTTGGTCATCCCTAACTGCCACAACCAAATAGCTTGCTAAGCTCTTTCAGTTATGATTCAACCACATTACTCTGGGTCTAGAGTCATATGTGGGCTAGATCAGGTAAGGACAGCAGGTTTCCTTCCCTAAAGGACATTAGTAAATTAGATAAGTTTTTACAACAATCAATGATAGTTTCATGGTCACCATTACTGAGGCTAGTTTTCCAATTCCAGATTTATTAATTGTACTCATTAATGAATTGTATTCAAATCCCACCAGGTGGGAATTGAACCTGTGTCCCTAGGCCATGAGCCTGGACCTCTGGATTACAAGTCCAGTAACATTACCATTATGCCACCATCTCATAAATGCAGGTCCTTTCCTCCCACGTCAGTAATCCTTATGTCTCCTCTAAGTGAGATTGACAAGTTAGTGCCATTTAGGGGTAATTCTGTGCCCTCTAGACTCAACGGTGCCTACAGTCACTGAAAACTGAGATACCCAAACTCATCTTTTTTTCAAACTTGTTCAGCCAAATTACTTCATCCTTACTGCCAAAAAACAATGTAGGAATTAACCCCATTAGTTTACACTGTATCTGAACTTTTGGTAGCAGAGGGAAAGGCTTAGCTCTTAGTACAACTTAGCTCTTCTTTTCATTTCCTATTTTTTCCTGGTACTACCAGTCAGACATAAGTAAATATGAAGTGTTGTGCCGCTGGCAATGCTGGACATACAGACATCAAGTAATTGATAATCCAAGGTGGTAAACCTGCAATTATTCAATAAGAGCTGGCTGCTGCCAGGGCATAAGCAGTAACACAGGATCTTACAAAATTTACCCTACATAATGAGAAGAACAATTCAATCTGCTTGGGCCCACTCCCTTGTTTGGGTCAAGGGTCAGGACCTACTTAGGCTATTCTCATTCTCTTCCTTCCTGAAAAACTTCGAAACTTGATTATGACTATGGTCAATGCCAAACTATAATAGCATGGGCATGATATAAGTAGCCAAAATCAATATTTATCCACCATTCTAAACATGCTCCAAGCTCATAACTCTCAGTTTGGTGGCCCCGACTGTAAACTAATCAAATGCTGATATATCCAGGTTCTCTGGTACTCAAACAATGTGATTAAGAGGCAAACATTCTGTTGTGTACAGAGCAAATGCCTTAGAAAACATTTTTACATTACACTTCATATTGTGATAAGAGTTATGAATGAGTAATAAATCAAGTCAATGGACATATTGATAAATGTGTTGCCTTCACAGACTGGCAGTAACAAAACATTAACAGTTCTCATCCTGCTCAAGTGGATCAGTATCTGGATTGGAACTGCACAGGACCTGAATGAGAAAGGAAGGGAGGGGGTAAACACACTGGGTGCAAACCTTCATTGGAGCTCTCATGAGGAATTACATCCAGAGGATTAACCATTCAGATGCTCATCAAGCATATTTCCAGTATGTGCTTTGGTATTTTTGTTCTTTGACTAGAAACGGTTTACCTTAATCAACTTTTTATAGTATAACTTTGTTGTGGTTTTTCTCCTTTCCTTTCATCCTACCATTTTGTGTCAGCACTCAACACTACCTTGAAAACTACAGGTTATTTCAACCATTGATACCTACACAATACCCTGAAGTTGCCTCTTCCAGGACTAACAACTTCCTATGTAGAAAACTTTAAAGTCTTCATGAAGCCAATTTTAACAACTCATCCCAATAAAAAATATATTGTGTTTTCATTCTTCGAACTGGAGAGAAAGAAATTTGAGACTCTCACAAACTAAGTATCTGAGCTATGTGCTTTGCATTATCCAATTACGTTGTCTTCAGCAAATCACATGGTTACTGCGGTGGTCAGTGACATTAAACAATCAACATACTGAGCATTGTTTTAAATGTAATTGAACTAAACATTCCAGGATGCTATGCCAAAAATTACAACTCATTTAGTGCTTGATGATTTATTCAACGGTTCAAGCCCAGCTGACTTATAAATTGCTTCTCACTGTCGACTTCTCTGTTGTAATACCGAACCTTACCCTTTAACAATCCAATGCACATCTACAACTAACCATACAACATAGCAATGTCAGAGTGACTACTTTCAGTTTTCCACTGAAAAGGAATGGTAAGTGCTCACTGAACATCTGTCAGTGGCTCAAGAATTGACAAGATCTGCGTTTCACAGGGAGAGGTTTGCAAATTCACTGCAGAAAACTATGAAATCTGTAATGATTCAATGGACTCGAAATTCAGATCCATAGCACAGTTGGAGGTGAGGTTATGGAAACAAATCACCCTCCTGTGGGTGCCCTCTAAACTTCAAGCAGCCAGTGTTCCTTCTAAGCTACACAGCAAATTGAAAATCCCCGTGCATTGGCCCTTTGAATTCCAGTATGTGTGTGGCTGTGCAAATGTTTTACAGGGGCCACGTACTTAAACAAATCACCTGCCACTCCGAAGAAAATTACAGAGAACATTGTCACCAGCCACTTGCAGCTGAGAACAGCACTTGAGTGAATTTCCCCTGCAAATACCGGAAGCAACTGAACTGGTGACATCTTGACATCGCATAGCCTTGCATGTGACAACCAGTTTCCAAATTTGGACCACAGAAGTCCATTCAACAAATTTGCACATCACTCATTAAAGGATTAAACATGAAGCTGCAATATGTTGGGACAGGCAGTCAGCAGCACCTAGAGGAGAGAACAAGAGGAAGACCCTGGGACAGGCAGTCAGCAGCACCTGGAGGAGAGTGCGAGAGGAATATCTTGGGGCAGGCAGTCAGCAGCACCTAGAGGAGAGTGTGAGAAGAAAAACCTGGGGCAGGCAGTCAGCAGCACCTAGAGGAGAGCTCAAGAGGAAGACCCTGGGATAGGCAGTCAGCAGCACCTAGAGGAGAGTGCGAGAGGAAAACACTGGGATAGGCAGTCAGCAGCAGCTAGAGGAGCAAAAGGAAGACCCAGGGACAGGCAGTCAGCAGCACCTAGAGGAGAGTGCAAGAGGAAGACCCTGGGACAGGCAGTCAGCAGCACCTATAGGAGAGTGCGAGAGGAGGACCCTGGGACAGGCAGTCAGCAGCACCTAGAGGAGAGAGTGAGAGGAGGACCCTGGGACAGGCAGTCAGCAGCACCTAGAGGAGAGAGTGAGAGGAGGACCCTGGGACAGGCAGTCAGCAGCACCTAGAGGAGGGTGTGAGAGGAGGACCTGTTTCTACCTATCAGAGCTGAAATGTGGTCAAAGGAAAACAGGTAGGTGATTGGTAGGTATCTCTTCCTTGTGTCTTTTGATTGGCCAAGTGGTTTAAATCAGGATATGTTATTACAGCTGCACAGTACAGTTAAGAAATTTACTTTTAAAATATTTAACATCCAAATTAATTAAATAGAATAGAGATTGCTGGGCAGACAATGTGTTGCAGCTATAGTATGTGGGAGCTGGTGGACATCAGCGTGATCCACAGTGACCACATCTGCAGCAAGTGTTGGCTGCTCGAGGAACTTCAGCTCAGAGCTGATGAGCTGGAGTCCAAGCTGTGGACACTGCGACACATCAGAGAAGGGGAGAGTTACCTGACATTGTGCTTCAGGAGACAGTCACACCCCTTAGATTAATTACATCAAATTTGTGGTCAGGGACAGGAGGGTGTGATTGTGAGTGAGGCAGGTATGGGGATCCAGAATTTAGCTTTGGAGGAGCCTCAGCCAGTGCCCTTGTCCAATAGGTAAGAGGTTCTTGCTCCTGGTGTGGATGAGGGCATAGGCTGTAGGGAGGATGAGCGAACTGACCACAACACCATGGGTACAGAACGCCATTCAAGTGGAGGGAGAAAAGAGAAATGTAGCAGTAATAGGTGATAGCATAGTTGGGGGAATAGATACTGTTCTCTGCAGCAAAGACAGAGTCCCGAAGGCTGTGTTGCCTACCTTGTGCCAAGGTTAAGGACATCTCTACTGGGCTGGAGAGGAACTTGGAGTGGGAGGGGAAGGATCCAGCTGTCATGGTCCACATAGATACCAATGACATAGGTGGGACTAGGGAAGAGGTTCTGCTGAGGGACTAGAAACAGCTTGGGGCTAAATTAAAAAGCAGAACCACAAAGGTGATAATCTCTGGATTATTACCTGAGCCATGTGCAAATCAGCATGGGGTAAGAAAGATTAGAGAGGTAAATGTGTGACTCAAAGATTGGTGTGGGAGAAATGGGTTCCGATTCATGGGGCACTGGCACCAGTGCTGGGGAAGGAGGGAGCTGTTCCATTGGGAGGAGCTTCATTTGAACCATGCTGGACCAGTGTCTTGGCAAATTGTATAACTAGGGTTGTAGGTAGGACTTTAAATTAATTGGTGGGATAGCGGGTTCAATTGAAGGGAAGTTTAAAAAAATCAGAAAGAAACAAGAGAGCAGAGGTGCAGGGTAATGAAGAGGTGAACGATAATCAAAGTGTGACAGGAAGGGGCAGAAAATATAAGCAGCAGAATGCAGCAGAAATCCAAACCAGAATGAGCAATAATGGTAAAAAGTCAAAGCTTAAGGCACTTTATCTGAATGCATACAGCATTTGCAACAAGATAGATGAGTTGATGGCACAAATAGAAAAAAAATGAATATGGCTTGATGGCTATTACAGATATGTAGTTGCAGGGTGACCAAGACTGGGAGTTCAATATTCAAGGGTACTCGACATTCCAGAAAAATAGGCAAAAAGGAAAAGGAGCTTTGTTAATAAAGGAAGGTATCAGTGCAGTGGTGAGTGGTGATGTAGGTGCAATAGATCGTGATGTGGGATCAATTTGGGTGGAAATAAGGAATAGCAAGGGGAAGAAGTCACGGGTGGGAGTCACCCCTGAAGAGTTGTCTCACTATATGACAAAGTTTTATTGGGAAATAACGAAGGGGTGTAAGAAAGGTGCTACAATTGTCATGGGTAATTTTAATCTGCATATTGACTGGACAAATCAGATTGGCAGGGGTAACATGGAAGACAAATTTGTAGAGTGCATCAGGGATTGTTTCTTAGAGCAATATGTTGCAGAACCTACCCGGGAACAGGCTATTTCAGATTTAGTAATATGTAATGAGGTAGGATTAATAAGAGATATCATAGTTAAGGATCCTCTAGGGGGTAGCAATCACAACATGGTAGAATTTCAAATTCAGTTTGAGGGCGAGCAACTCGGGTCTCAAACCAGTGTCCTCAACTTAAATAAGGGCAATTACAGAGGTATAAAGAAAGAGTTGTCCAAAGTGGGCTGGGGAAATAGACTAAGGGGAAGGTCAATGGATGAGCAGTGGCAGACATTTAAGCAGATATTTCATAATGCTCAGCAAAAATTTATCCCGGTCAAAAAGGACTCAATGAGAAAGATGAACCACCCATGGTTAACAAAGGCAGTCAAGGAGAGTATCTGATCAAAAACTAAGGCATACAAAGCAGCAAAAACTAGTGGTAGGCCAGAGGATCGGGAATTTTTAGGAATGAGCAGTGCATGACTAAAAAACATGATTAAAGAAGGAGAAAATTGATTATGAAAGTTAATTGGCAAGAAATATAAAAACAAATAGCAAGAGTTTCTGCAGGTATATTAAAAGAAAGAGTGGCTAAAGTGAGCGTGGGACCCTTGGAGGATGCAACTGGAGAATTGATAACGGGGAACAGGGAAATAGCAGATAATTTAAACCAATATTTTGCATCAGTCTTTATGGTGGAGGGCACTATAACCATCCCAAAGATATCAGATAAGCTAGGAGCTAATGGGAGGAAAGATCTCTTAACAGTCTCTATCACGAGGGGCAAAGTATTTGATAAGCTAATGGGACTAAATGCAGACAAGTCGCCAGGACCCGATGGCCTGCATCCAAGGGTTTTAAAGGAAATGGCTGCAGAAAAAGTGGGGGCATTGGTCGAAATACTCCAGAACTCATTGGATTCAGGGAGGGTCCCAGCGGACTGGAAAACCACTGATGTGACGTCCCTGTTCAAGAAGGGGGAGACAAAAAAGCAGGAAACTATAGGTCAGTCAGCCTAACTTCTGTCGTTGGGAAAATGCTAGAGTCCATTTATTAAGGAAGAAATAGCATATTTATTTATTTATATGACAGGAGCAACAGCACTTAATACCATCACCACCACCAGCAACACAAAACTCTACTAGTGACGGAGTGCAAATAAATAACTTACCAGTTCCATCTATAAACTTTTATAGTGAGAAAGTTAGATGGAGGGTCAGATCCAGAGTCAGGACAGCACCAAGGTTGAAAAGGGTAGAAGAGAAGATGCGGTAAATCAAGTTTCCTTGCTCAAGCACGAGGTGAATTACCCGTTCTGTAAAGACAAAACAACAGATGGTCACTGCAATAATCTGTGTGTCTTTGAAGTAGCAAAAGGAAGTGAATGACATTCTTATTATCCTCTTCATTCAAAACATTATTTCCAAAATACTTTGGCGTTCTTTGTGACGGTTCAGGGAAACTATTGCCCAGTTCTAAAACTCAGGGATAAAAGGCCATTGAATCACTTTTCTTCACATTTGTCTACTAGGCAAAGACAGAACAAGCACTCCAGTAAGAATGGTTTATTGTGCGCACTCGCTTGGCAAAGCATTGATGGCTACCCACAGAGTGACGGAGAGGACTGAATATAAAAATATTTATGTAGAGCAGAAGGTAATTCAAATATACTATGTCTCATACATTTCTGCATATTGATGCTGAATCCTCTACTTCTTTTCAATCAATGCCGAGGTTTTAACATGTTACTAACAAATCATAGATACTAGAATTACTTTCTGCATGCATTCTTTGATTGCTTTGACTAGTTTGGAATGCAACATGGAACATAGGCATCATAATGTTCTCCCCTCGCTTAAGCATGCCATAGAGAACATCTGAAACTCAATAAACCTTTCACTTATTCAACAATGTAGAGGTTACCACCTTAGTACTCTTTAGTTTTGTTCACTGCATTAATGATTGCTTTGCTCCTAGGGGAAGAGTCTCTGAAGGGAAACAACTTCCCACCTGGGCCAGTCTGTTGTTCCTTTAACATATGTCATGAAAATATAATAATTTACATAAAACTATTGTGAGTTATTGTAAAGGTAGGTTAATAGTGGGGTTTGGATTCGTTTCTCTATGTGGGGGATTTGATTGATTGGAGACAGCTGGTCTGGAGCTTTAGAATTATCAAAAGGGAGGCTAAGTTTGAAATGCTAAATACATAAAGTTTTAGAACATTTGTGAGGAACATTTGAACTTTTAGATATGATAGAATAGCTTGAATTTCAAAGAGATGGTAGAATGTTGCACCTAGCTAAAAGAAGCTAAGCCAGTTTGTTGATTTTTCCCAAAGGTTATTGATAATATGAGTACTATGAAAGATTTATATTATGAGAAAAATAAAGTTGTAAAGACATATTGGAACAATGGAGTTTGCATTAAAAGGGAGAAACATGTATAAAGGAGATGAGGTTATATGTAAGGGGAAGGAATCCTAAGATCTAACACAAGTGTGAATAGCCTCCAGCCTCAGTGCACCAAGCTGCTGTCCAGAGGAACCGAAGCTAAGAAAGCTCACTTTGAACATCACTGTACAGGGTATTGTGTGCTTTGCCTGGGTCTGTTGAAATTTGTTTTTATTGCTGCCTTAACAGAGGTGTAACTGGGAGCCAGATTAATTATGGGATTTAAGAGTTGTTATAGTAGTAATTTGTAGGCCCATCTATGTGCTTAGAATCTTTTCTTCTGTTAATAAGTGTTTAATTTGGTTTTGTAAAAAACTTCTAAGTCTCGCTGGACTTATTACTACTGAATTCAAGGCACGCATCTCGAAATAAAATACAAATTGCAAACAGTTGTGGCAGCTGTTTCAAGTTTTCCTCTGGGATTTGAACACCTTGGCATTTACCATCTGCTATGCCATAACACATAAGAATGTAAAAATAGTAGTAGGCCATTCGGCCCATTGAGCTCCACCATTGAATTAGATCCTTTCTAAGCCATTCTCCTTACATCTTATTTCTTTCACACATGGTGAAGATCTTGTTATTTTAACCTCATTTACTGACAAGAGTAGTAACACTTCTGCCATCTTCACTGTCAATTATTTACACAACACTCTACAGCAATAATGTTTAAATAACTTAGCAGCTGCGTTCATATACATTTTTTCTAGTGAGAAAATTAGGTGGAGGGTGAATTTAATTCTTGTCAGATCTTTAGTAATTAATTTTCTTCCTTGTTATAGATTACTTTAAACACAAATGCAAATTCTTCTAACCCCAGTTTAGATTCTTGGAACTTGTCCTAAACTAACAAGGCATCAGACAGATATAGAAGTTGAAAGATAGAGCATAATTATCTGCAAGGTTTGACATTTCCTATACATGACTAAGAAACTTCGATTCCCAGGGAAAGCACTGCTTTTTTAGAAGAGATGATAAAGTCACTCCTTAAGCAGGTTGTGTTAAATTAAGGTATTTTCATGACCAATTCACCCATACGGCCAGTGAGAAAGCCAGACAACTCTTGGAGATTGACAGTCAACTATACAAGGTTAAATAAGGTAGGGCCTAAATGCACACCATTGTTAGAGAAGTACCCACATTGCTTTCTGAAATACCAGCAAGAGTTAAAGTATTTTCTATACTGGATATTGCAAATGGATTCTGGAGCATACCAGTAGCAAAAAGAGATCAGTGCAAATTTGCATTCCCATTTGAGGATCATAGCTTCACTTGGACGGTGATCCCGTAGTGCTTTTATAACACTCCTACTATTTTCCAAAAAAGAATGGGAGAAATTCTGAGAGCCTTTCCGCAGTCAAAGTGTTTGTTGAAGCATGTGGATGATTTATTCTTAGCCATTGAAACAGTTGATGAACATCTTAAATTATTAAACGACTTGCTGTCTTTGTTAATGAAGTCGGGTTTGAAAGTTAACCTAAGAAGATTCAGCTGTTGCTCCTGGGGGGTGTTGATACCGTGGCCTGAGTCCAGTCACAAGGTAGAAGTCAATCAGAGGGTGCCTTTGTCAACATCTAAGTCTGCACTTCATTCATTTTTGGGATTGATGGGTTACCAGCGCAGCTTTATTCTGGGTTTTGCAGAGATTTCCAAACCTCTCTATGGGCTTCTTAAAGGCAAGGAAAATCAAGTATTGTCTTCGTGGATAGCAGAGCACACTGAAGTGGTGGAGAAGTTAAAAGTAGCAGTTATGCAGGCTAACAGTTTAGTGCCAGATCCAGAGCAGCCATTTAATTCAGAAGCAGCTCCCAAAGAGGAGAGTGTAACGGCAGTATTGGGACAGGACTGTGCAGGCCACAAGCATCCAGCAACTTATGCCTCTCACATCCCACAGTGGGCAGAGAAGTCTTATTCGATTTGTGAATGGAATTTGTTAGCTATCTTTTGGGCAGTATGTTACTTTACTTATTTCACAGGCCTACAGAAAATCATCATCCATTCACTTCATACTCCTTTAAATCTATTGATGAAGCCAGGAGATACTTTAGTATCCTCACAGAGACTGGGTAGATGAGCACTAGAATTACTTCAGAGACTTAGATGTGACCCCACATAGTATTATCCTTCTTCCAGTAATGATGGCGTATGAAGGCCAACCTCACAAGAGTCCTTTACCATTGTTGGATTTTTGAGCAGTTTGAGTTCCTATTGAAACTCCTAATGTTTATATTGATGGTTCATCACACATGTCAAGGGAATTCTTCACACAGGATTTGCAGTGGTATTGCCTGAAAGTACTCTCAAGTTCAAGTGTCAGATTAAAACTGCACTTTGGTCTTTTTCAGATGGTGTGAAGTCTTCAATGTCCAAGGCTTTGAAGAAACAAAAACAGACTTAGAGATGTAGATTTGCAATGAGTATTTAAAGGGGGAAGGAATTGTTTCTCTCAGTCTCGAGGTGGGGAGTCTGTTAGAGTTCACCCTGTTGGCACATTTGTGTAATTAATAAGGCTTAAATTATCAAATTGTACTGTACATAAGCTTACTAATGAAAAGCCTTTTGTGTATTATTGGTGTGATTTGTGAGTATTGAAGTATGCAAAAGTCTTACAGTTGGCATCTCTTTAAGTGTTAAATACTGTGATGTAGATTTAAGCAAGAGCATGTGTGTCCTTTGGGAGTGAACTGAAGTTATAGCTAAGACACATTTGCGCTCCAGTGATCCTGGCTTAGTAGTAAAGAGAAGCCAGAGCTACAATTCTGATTGGCCAGAAGGGTGGCCTGAGGACCAGATGTTCTAGGGCCTCTGATCAAAGATACGTTATGTTTAGCAGTTAGAAGGGAAGCCAAAGCTGACTGGCTGGGAAGGTGGTCTGAGGGCTAGAATGTTCTAATGACCTCCAGTTAATAGATACAAATTAAGGTTAGATTGTTGTGGGGATGCTAGGAGTGCTCTTCCCATTGATCAAGAGTTGCAAATATTGGGTTGGAAGTTGTTAATTGTGTTGATCCAGACGTACATACTTGAGCTAAATGTTGCAAAGACACCTGAAAAGGGGTAAAAATAGGGGTGCATCACTGAGGTCTTTGCACTTGCCAAGGGTCAGCATTAGTCCCAGGACATTTGCTGGGGTCATTTGCCGGGAGAGCAAGTTAGGAGTAGGGCATTTGCAGGGAGAGCACTTGCCAGGGGTAGGGCACTTGGAGGAAGTTAGCATTTGTGTAGGGCATTGCCAGTCGACGGGTATTTGTCACAGGTTGAGAGGTTGCTATAAGAGCCAATATTGGCTTAGTTAGAGACTAAAGTAACTGTCATGGGGCTGAGGATTGCCATGAGATTCCAGTGTTAGGGATCAGTGGATCCAGTATAGACAGAATTGCCAGGGCTAACGTAATTGCCTTGGGAGAGAGAGACAGAATAAGAACACTCAGCAGGCAGCTGTGAAGTGTGTAGCTTTAGCAATTAAGGTGGACTAGGGGCTTTAGCAGTTAAGGTAGACTGGGAAGTTGTGAGTTGGAAAAGGAAATACTAGAGTTGGAGTCTTAAAGATGCAAAGGGCTTTGTATGTATGTCAGAACTAAAATGCTAAGCCAAAATCCAGATCTTAACCACTTGCTGTGTGAAAATGCTTCTCATGTCACCATTGCTTCTTTTGCCAATTACCTTAAATCAGTGCCCTCTTGTTCCCAATTTTTCCACCAGTGGGAAAAGCTTTTCCCCATGTGCTCTGTCCAGACCCCTCATGATTTTGAATACCTCTATCAAATCACCTCTCAACCTTCTCTTCTCCAAGGAAAACAGTCCCAACTTCTCAAATGTTTCCACGTTTTCTGAAGCTCCTCATCCCTGGATTCTTGTGAATCATTTCTGCACTCTCTCTAATGCCTTCACATCCTTCCTGAAGTGTAAGGACAGAACTGAACGTAATACTCCGGTCAAAGCTGAACCAGTGTTTTATACAAGTTTAACATTACCTCCTTCCTCTTATACTCTATTGCCCCTATTAATAAAGCCTAGGATACTGTATGCTTTCTTAACCACTGTCTCAACCTGTCCTGCCACCATCTAAATTTATGCACATATACTCCCAGGTTCCTCTGCTCCTGTACCTCCTTTAGAATTGTACCATTTATTTAATATCGTCTGTCCTTTTTCAGTCACTTCACATTTCTTTGCATTGAATTTCACCTGCCACTCGTTCACTCGTTCCACCAACTTGTCTATGTCCTTTTGAAGTTCTGCACTATCTCTTCACAGTTCACAATGCTTCCAAGTTTCATATGATCTGTAAACTTTAAAATTGTGCCCTGTACGCCAAGGTCTAGGTAATTAATATATATCAGGAAAAGCAAGGGACCCAACACCAACCTCTGCAGAGCTCCACCACAAACCATCCTCCAGCCTGAAAAACATCTATTAACCACTAAATTCTGTTTCCTATCACTCAGCCAATTTCATATCCATGTTGCCACTATTCCTTTTATTCTTTGAGCTATAACTTTGCTCACAAATCTGTTTTGCGGGCACTGTATCAAATGCCTTTTGGAAGTCCATGTACACCACATCAACAGCATTACCCTCATCAACCCTCTCTGTTAACTCTTCAAAAAAACTCCAGCAAGTTAGTTAAACAAGATTTGCCTTTAACAAATCCATGCAGGCTTTCCTTAATTAACCCACATTTGCCCAATTAATTTTGTGTCGAATTATTGTTTCTCGAAGCTTCCCCACCACCAAAGTTAAACTGACTGCTCTGGAGTTGCTGGGCTTATCTTTACACCCTTTTTTGAACAACGGTGTAACATTTGCAATTCTCCAGTCCTCTTGCCCCATTCCTGAATCTAAAGGTAATTGGAAAACAATGGCCAGTGCTTCTGCAATTTCCACTCTCACTTCCAGTGCAGAATAACTTTTTTTTCCAGAATAATGCCTCAGTCTACCAACAGATTGCTCACCTTATGAGCAATGTGTTTAAACATACTCGTGGTACAAGGTTTAGTTTGCTTAAGTCTGACATCAATAACAAAATAAGAGCAAAACAAGACAACGTGAAGATGAATCATGACACGCAAGGTGTGAAAATTAGAGAGTTCAGTGCTGGTTAGAAGATCGTGGTGAAAATCTACTGAGGTGATAAGGAGAAGAATGTAATTGGAGCTGTTGTAAAGAGACTAGGTGCATTCACATATCTAGTGAAGTTTGGAGAAAGACTCTGTCAGTGTAACGTGGCTTATTTGTTTGAAAGAGGAAATCTGATGAAAGGAGAGTGTGATAAACCTCTTATAGTCCAAATTCCTCCTACAGTTCCAAATGAAAGTCAGAAAGAAAGTAAAAGTCACAAAGAAACTGAAAGTTTGCTGGTATCACAGAGTCCACTGATGGAGAAAAGCAAACCAGGGTCTTTGATTAAGACAAATCAATCAATGTCACAATCCCAACCATTAAGTGGAGTTGGTAGTCAAAGTCAAAATTGAGGTTTGACATGAGTCAGTGATGTTGAGAGAGCAGAGTCAAGCTAATGGAAATGGAAATGAAATAAGGTACCCAGACAGAAAGAGAAAGAAGCCAGTTAGATTAATTGAAAGTACAAAGGGAGAAAGAAGAAGAAAATTGTTCTTTTCATTATTTTTTGTGGGGATCAGTTAGTTCAATTGGCAAGATAGCTAGACTGTGGTGCCAACAACCTGGGTTCAATCTCTGTACTAGCTTTGGTGGTTCATGGAGGGCTGCCTCCTTGCCTTACCACACACTTGATCTGGAGAAGTGCCTATCAACTATCTACTGTCTCTCCTTAATAGACAGAGATGTCCATGGTCCTTCGTGGGCTACAGCAAATTACCTGTCAAATTATGATATTTTTGTTAAAGATATGCTGGTGTTAAGGGGAAACATTGTTTTTCTTTACATGTAAATTACTCTAGAAATATTGGTCATATATGATTTGGCTGTGATTACAATCACAACAAATTTGCAACTCAACCTGTTAAATCTTCAGATGTTCTGATGTTGGTTTCATCATTTTGTATTCTGGGAAATTATGTGCATGTGCCACTTTGCATTTTGATGTATGATTGTTTTTTTAAGTGGGGAGGAAGTATCGTGTAGAACCGTCTCTGCTGCCCTCTCTGTTGGGGAGGTGTAAATAAAATTGTTCAATAATGGTTGTCTCCGCATGTGTTAGTCTTAGTGCAACAAACAATTATCAGCGTAGACTTGGATTCTGAAGTAGTATTTTCAGATGTTGCTAGGGGACAACATGGAGATGAGGAGTAAAAGGGGATCAAGGCTAGATGCTTGGAGGACTCCAGAGGTATTGGGGCAGGAATGCTAAGAGAAGCTGTTGCAGGTGATTCTCTGGCTAACACTGAATAGATAAGAACCAGGTGAGAAGTGGGGAAAAAAGACTCGGGACTTAAACTGTAAACAAGTCAATGATGGGATTGCCGTAAGAGCACCAAAGATAAGATTATTATTAACACACAAATGACAAATGACATCTGCAATAACAGACCTGTCACAAAGGCAGATACTGTCACTTCGACAACTTTTCGCCACCATCCCAGCCAGTTGAAGATTATTCGCCTGTTGCATCATGTCATTGACAGAATCTGTGTTAGCGTGCAAGCGGAAAATACTCAGGCACACTGACACAGTTACATTTCATGCAGCTGGATTAGACTGAGATAGCGAACAGGTTGATCCTGTGTCCAATCTATTCATCTTGTTTATGTACAACCTGCAGCCCCTAGCTCTGAGATTCTGCTACTCAAATCTTTTTAGAATCCTCTGAAGTCATATGTACAGAGGATCTGGAGCCAATGCTCCAGTACTCCTGTGGTTGAAATGGCATGGTAATACCATGTGGAGGTCCGTCCATAGCTCAGCAGCTATAACTCTGGAAACAGAACAAAACTGATCAATTCAATACAGAAAACATGCCATATATCTATCACAATAACAATATTTTTTTTGAACCTAGCTTACAGAATCATAGAGCTTGCAGCACAGAAGGAGCCCATTCAGCCCATCCTACCTATGTTAGTTCTTCGATAGAATTATTCAATTAGTCCCATTCATTCTACTCTTTTCACATAGCTTTGCAAATTTTCCTTTTCAAGTATATATCCAATATATACTTGTAGTTTTGCAGCAGTAAATATAATCACCGTGGAACTGTAAATGTTGCCTAAATTGGTTAGTGATTGCAAATGGCCACCAGAGATCGCATTGATGTCTTTATTTTTAACATAAGTCATTTTATTCACTTATATATTTGTTATTGCCATAGATTTCATTTGTTAACAGTCTGTTTCCACCTACGTGTCCTTCAAATACAGATTAAATAAGAATAGGAGCTGGAGTAAGCCATTTGACCTTTCGAGCCTGCTTCACTGTGCAACAATATCATGACTAATCATTTACTTCAGCTCCGCTTTCCCATATTGTCTCTATATCCCTTAATTCACTTAATACTCAAAAATTTATTTACCTTTGTCTTGAATATACTCAACTACCAAACATCTACAGCTCCAAAGATTCTGAGCCTTTCAAATGAAGAAATTTCTCTGCATCTATATGCAGCTTGACATACTGAGATCCTTCAGCTGTTCAATCTTTGGTGCAATTTAGAAATTACTGGAATGTCTAGTCACAGGCTACTCTCTATTGTTGAGATCCTGCTATCATTAAGCTGTTCCTGTTGGTGACCTGTGTCAAGTGCATCACCATTATTATTTCCTCCCTGAAAATGACCATGAATCCACATTGATGCATACGCGCACTATAATGCACCATGGGAGTTCATTACACATATCGCAATGTGCACCTTTGTGGGCAGAGCTGACCATCAGTGCAGGAATCTCCATGTAGATTAGAATTGGCCATTTCAAATGATAAACTCCAATGCATGGAATTGTTTAGTATTTTCTGCATTCCTAACATGAGTTTGGATGCAATCCCCTCAAAGGATCAGCTAAACGAACGCTTTTGGTACTTACACATATTAAGAAATTACTGGAATTAACACATTTTCCAAACTTGCAAACTGGCATTATACCATCCAAAGCAAGGCTTGAAACCCAGATTGCAATCGATTCAATCAGTGTGCTATTCAGTTCCAGTTAAAACTGTAAATGAGGAACAAAGCACCAACAGGTTGAAAGAGCCTCCGAAATATGTACTGGCCTTGCATTATACATACATTCTTGATCTCTGCCCTATCTTCTATTATCAGATTCCTCAAGTTCCGGTGCTCATTTGGCTCCACTGCAGAATCTGAACTAGGTTGAAAAGCAACTCAGAATCTTATAACTAAAATATCTATACTGTCAATGACTTTGAGCTGATAAAATTGCAATATTGCATATTAACCAATTTGCAAACATCCTTTCACTCTCAGCTACAAACAGCAATCTATATGACCAAGTTTTTCTCAAACATATCAATTAGTAGGCCACTCAGCCCCTCCAGCCTGTTCCGCCATTCAATAACATCATGGCTGATCTGATTTTAACCTCAATTTGACATGCCTGTATACCACCAATAACCATTCACCCCCTTGCTTATCAAGAATCTACCTCTGCCTTAAAAAGATATTCAAAGGGTCTGCTTCAACCACATTTTGAGGAAGAGAATTCCAAAGTCTCACAACCCCCTGAGAGAAAAAAATTCTCCTTATCTCTGCCCTAAATGGGTGACCCCTTATTTTGAAACAGTGGCCCCGAGTTCTAGATTCTTCCACAAGAGGAAACATCCTCTCCACATCCACCCTGTCAAGTCCCCTCAGGATCTTCTATGTTTCAATCAACTCGCCTCTTACTCTTCTAAACTCCCGTGGATACAAGCCTAGCCTGACCAGCCTTTCCTCATAGGACAACCCACCTATTCCAGGTATTAATCTAGTAAACCGTTTCTGAACTGCTTCTAATGCATTTATATCTTTCCTTAAAGAAAAATATAGTCTCTCAAATAAGATAAGATTTTGAATTGTGAAAAATTTATGTACATAGACTCATTTCAAAATGTCATTAACCAATTTGCCCAGAATTTTTCCCCAATTACCCACACCTTAAACCAACATTGTTTCAATCTATAAATATCTAGGAGGAAGTTTTGCGCTTATTTAACATATTATCTTCAAATGAAAAACAGTCCTAATTTTAGACTTGCCTTTGTTCCTATTTTGTTTTGGACTTGAGAAGATTTGTATTGGAAACTTTTTTTAAGAAAAAGAGGTTGTGTGTGGGGTCGGATTTTAATAGTGAAGAGCACATGGGTATGGGATTGTCACGGACAGGAGGGGTGTTTAATGTAAATAGCCCTGATTTCTCCTCTCATTACCTGTCTGTAAACGGAAATGTGTTTTTGATTTCCGATTTCCCTCTTTATAAATGGTGGAGTGGTTTCCCCAACCCTTCAGTTTTGGAGTGATCCAGTCATCTATTAATAATCCCACAGCAAACTCAAGATAAAGTAAAATAAGGGTGTTGATTTATTTTACACATGCACAAAACGTGGGATTGGATTTCACAACGTCTGCCCCTTTTTGCACTCATACAAGAAAAGAGGGAAAAGAGAAAGAAAGGGGAGCAGGGCAAGACCATGATAAAAATAAGAGTTACGGTTTCCCGTGAGTCCAGAATCAAAAGTCCAATGGTGTATTCCTTCAGAGAATAGCAGGATGAAACACTTACAGGGTGATCCACCTTCCCAGAAGTGGTGACTTCCCCAATGGAAGAAGGCACGTAGAGGTGAATGAGTCTTATAGGCACAGATACAGGAGTTCCAATGTTCCAGTAGTACACAGTATAGATGAGGGCCAGGCAATGTATCTGGACATTGCTCTTTCTGCTGCTACCTGTTAGGTGGTAAAATGGTAGACTGCCTGGGTTCAGTTCCACACAGCAATATTACAGGTTCTAGCAGCTTGGCGGGAGGATTGATGGTGGGCACACACACCTCCCACTTCTTCTCCTGGGTGTTGGACAAAGGATGCATTTTAACAGGTCTGGAATCTTGAGATGTTTAATAGAGGGGTCAGGGTCCTTTTGGTCCTTGTAGACATAGCAGCTCCATTAGCCACAGTTCTGCCTTAGAAATGTAAAGGGTGCGGGTGCCTCTCTTTGGAATTTTATTTGCTGCAGTCATAGGGAGAATTAGCCTCTATTTTAAGGTAACAAGGCCCCTGCTGGTATGAGTCATGGCTAGTCAGACATGTCAGGGTAAAGCCTTTGTCCATTTTAAAAATAAAAATAACAACATTATAAAATAGCCAGGTTGATGTAGATATATATTTTCCTTCCTGTCTTCTGGACGGGACAGGAGTCAGAAGGATTATTAAAATTGGTGAAAATGCTGTCGTGTCCAGAAGACATGCATCACCCTGCTGTTGTGCTTTGGAACTGTGGAGCCCAGAGGTATAATGATGATTACGCACCTAAGTTAAAATCACATGTTCCAACGTGCCAAAACGTTCAGTGGGTTTCACGTGCTATCACCAGCCTCTCCCCCCTGCCTTGTATGTCCTCAGGGTGACCCAAAGTGCTTTGCAGCCAATGTAGTACTTTTGAGGTATAGTTGCTATTGTCATGTAGGCATTTGTGGTAGGTAATTTGCACACATACAACAACGAGCTAAATGATCATGTTCTCTGTTTTCATGATGTTGACCAGGACCCTGGGAGAAATCATGCCATGGGATCTTTTATATCCATTTGAGAGGGTAAATGAGGTCTTGGTTTAACAAATGCTGACACTATTACATAGAGGGCAAATGTTGCAGTTAGGTCACATAGTAAGATCCCACAAACAAAAATGAATTTGTTGCCAGGTAATGAATTTTAGAGTGTTAGTTAGAAATGTAGCTCTATTCTAATTTTGTTGATGAAAGCACAATCATTTTAATCCATAAAAATAATGTTTCTTCTCACACAAACATCACAAGTGATTTTTTAAGAGTGTTCTTGGGTTGTGGCCAATGCTGACAAAGCAGCAGTTATTACTAACTTCTAAATGCCCTGTGGGCATTCTGATGCAATGTACCACAATGGAGTTACATATAGGCCAGATCAGGAGGGCGTGTCAGGTTCCGCTCCCAAAAGGACATGGATGAAATCTGTTGAAATTTTACTCCAATCAGGTAGTTTCTCATGGACATTTTTGTTGCTGCCAAGCCACAACTTTATATATTTCATTGAATCAGATTTCACAACTTCTTTACAGGTCTCATAAGAGAATGATCATCAGATCCCATTTGAAAATTCTGGTGGATTATAGCCACTGATTTATTACATTTGTTTCTTCACCAGTAATTATCTCAGGGAATTCCAAAGTTCTGAGACATGGTGTGTCACCTCTAAATTCACACCAATGAATCTTTATGTCGGCTCCTCTTTCAGCGAGTGCTGATAACACTCTGTAGAATGCTCAATGTCTTCCCTGTATTTTTGTTAGGCTAACTAGTCTATAATTCCCAGGAAAGAAAGCCCAATGGTAATCCCCTTCCTCATCACACATCTAATCCCAGAAGAGTTAGCCTTTCCCAGCTCCACTGCTAAGTAAAACTTGTGAAACCAGGGAACTGTGGTAAGTGCCTTCCTGAAATGTAGATGGCCAACACCCTTATCCACCAGATTGGTAATCCTCCTGAAATGGGTCTGATGTGGATGAATCCATACAGGTTCTCTCTAATCACACGCTGCCCTCGGACAGCAAAGGGAAGCTCAGCAACCCCCATAGTTAACCTCTGGGGACTCAGTCTCAGAGCTGGGCTGAACTCCGCGTGGCCCAGTTGTACAGCCAAGCTCAAGTGCCTTATTGACACCACCGTGTCAACAGGTGGGTGGGACTTAGGACAGCACTTACAACATTTGCTCAGCAAACAGCATAACCTATCTACACGATCGATTTAAAAAGCCGCTGACAACTAAAGCAAACAGAGCTCAGCACCTTCTCCCATGAAGAAGCTGAGTGATTTCTCCAGAAAATTGCAGTGAGCGGAGCGTAGTTACATACTCAATCCCAGTCTCTAATCCAGGCTGGCACTCCAGGGAGTGCTGCACTGCTAGAAGTGCCGTCTTTCGGATGAGACGTTAAACCGAGGTCCCGTCTGCCCTCTCAGGCGGATGTAAAAGATCCTGATACTATTTCAAAGAAGGGCAGGAAGTCCCCTGCGGTGTCCTGGCCAACATTCATGCTTCAATCAACAACCCAAATACAGATTACCTGGTCAGTATCTATCTCATTGCTGTTTATGGGAGCTTGCTGTGCACAGATTGGCTGCTGGGTTTCCTACATTGCAACAGATGCGCTCCCAAAGTTTTTAATTGGCTGCAAAGCACATTGGGATGTCCTGAGGCAGTGAAAGGTCTATTTAAATGCAAGTCTTGCTTTTGTTTTACAGCAGTGCAAGCTCTAAGTGAGAGCTGTAGGTGTCAATCACCTCTATTCCAGCTGGAACTTGTGTGGACACTACATGCAGCCTTTCAGATGCAGGCTCAGAAAATGGAGTCAGAATGTGCAGCAGGACCGGTTCCCATGGTAACCCTTGGTCAGGACACCAAAGTCGGGAGTGTTTCTGGGTCCAGACCCTGCCCCAGGCTGGAAGGGACACACCCACAGCCACCCTTGTTTTTCATGGAGAGGGTTGCAAATTGGCCAGGGGGACAGGTTGGGCAGCCAATTAGCAATTGCGGGAAGGGGGGGTTGTGTAAGTGTGGGCTCAATTTAAACAGACCATAGCAGTTATTAATATATTTTATAAATAATAATTAATAAAAACAGAAAATGCTGGAAAAACTCAGGTCTGGCAGCATCTGTGGAGAGAGAAACAGAGTTAACATTTCAAGGCCGTATGACTCTTCTTCAGCTCAGATTTCCAGTATCGGCAGTATTTTGCTTTTATCATAGCGGTCATTATTCTGACAGCCCTTTTATTCAGTGAATTGAAGCAGCAGTGACAGGAGAGGAAAGACAGAGGGCTGGGGGCCAGGCCAAGGGGCCAAAGGGCCGGGGGCGCAGGGAGAACGGTGGGGGGCGGCGGGGGGGGGACCGGGACCAGGAGCAGGGCTGAGACCAGAAGCGGGGCCGGGATCGGGAGCAGGGCTGACTTCTTGCTTCAATGTCACTGGACCTTGAGGTCCTTCTTGTGGCAGTGAGGGAGAGGAGGTCTTCTTTCTGGAGGGTGGCATTTTCCCAAACCAAGCAGGCATGGATTGAGGTGGCTGGGAACATTAGCAGACTTAGGTGTGCTCAGGAGGAAGTGGATCCAGTGTCAGATAAGCTTCAATGACCTTATTCACTGTGGCCAAGCAATGCTGGACCCTCGTGACAGGCCTCTGGGTATGCAACGCCCAGCAGAGGAGTCTGAGGGGGTTACTCTGCTCCTAAACATGACAGGAATGTATGCCCAGAGTATTTACTGAGTCTTCAGCAAGACCCAGAACCATAGTGCTGCTGAGGACTTACCAGCACCAATACATGAAGCTTCCTGTGTGAATGAGCCATTGGGATTGGCCATCAAGGTGTCTGATCTCTCTCTCTCTTATCCTTTTAGAAGGGAGCACATAACGCACGAGAAAGGACACAGACGGTGGGGGGGTCCCCCATCTGCACATCGTCTCTGCCGCAGAGGAGGGAGTAATGGAGATTGCCAGGGTAGGAGCTCAGGGGCAGATCAGAGAAGGTGAGATAGGCATTCCTGGTGGAGAGAGTGTATAGATACTGCAATCTGTATGTGAAGGGGGTGCTCCACCCCACTGACAGCATGCCAAAGACTCAGATGTATTGGGAAGCCTCGGTAATGCAGAGGTTTTTGCTCTCCAAGGCTAGTTCTCATCATCTCTTCTTGTGTCTCCTACTGATTCGGACATGAAGGGGGAAGGACAGAATCCTGCAACACTACAAGGAAAGTTACTGTGTAAACACCGTGACATCTTACACACACAGCCCTCCACCAGCACCGACATTCACCTTGTTGGGGCCTCACACCCAATTAGATAGGATGGCACTGGGTGATGAACGTGGCATTATTGAGCAGGAAGAGGTGAAAGAGGCAGAGGCAGCTGTGGGCTGTCACCCTGGGGGGAGGGAGGACAGACACAGCCCTGCTCAGCTAGGCCTTGGGAATCACAACAAAGGAAGCTCTACCTTAGGCCAGCAGCAACAGAGGTGTTCCCACATATTGGGAGTTCCCTAAGGGAGTGCAGATTGGAGGAGTCCATTCAGCACATGTGCAGCACAGTGGCTCAAGGCTTGAGGGACATGAGCTCCTCTATTGAATGAGTGGCCAAGCTCATAGAGAGCCATGTGTGGCAGCACTCAGAATGGATGCAGGAGCAGTGCACTGACATGCACAGGATGCATGCCACACTCTGTCACATTCACCGATCAATGGCACTGATACACAGAGATATGTGGAAGGGATCCCAGGTATGCCTCAGCTGGTGCTCCCCTCCAACCATCCAGAACGCCAACCAAGGGCTAAGGCCATCACCAAACAGGATGAGGGTGCCACCCCTCACAGGGCATCATCATCATCATCATCAGTCTCATTCATCCCACTGACCGAGGGGCCATCCACCCAACTGGGCTATTATGACACAGCCAATGGTAAAGGCCGAATTGTTCAAATCCCAGAGGGAAACTTGAAACAACTGCCACAATCCATTTTTTGCAATTTGTAATTTCGAGATGCAGACTTTGGATTCAGTAGGAATAAGACCACCGAGTCTCGTGGTTTTTATATAAAACTAAATTAAACATTTATTAATTTAACATCAAATTAAACACGTACATATAGCTATTAATTACTACTATAATAACTTTTAATAAATCCCCAAATTAATCACCCCAGGTAAATCACCACTAAGGCAACAGTAACCCATAGACTTTAAATTGATGCCAGGCAAAGCACATTTGACCTTACGAATTCCAAATGAGGTTCCTTTGCAAGTTGGTTGGAGGCATATAGGCTGGGTAGGTCTTAACTGCCTCTACCTTACACACACAAACTGCTTTCTTTATACATCTAGCTTTCCCTTTGAATGTAAATTTTCCACTATATCATTGGGTCTTTTGAACTTCAGCTCTTCTAACAATAAAATCCCTTTCATAAGGTGGGTTCACCAATTTTATTAGTAAGCTGAAAAAATAAACACATTGTTTGGCATTTTCTAGTGAGGGGCAAGGTTTTACCCACAGTCTTGAAAGGTTTATTCAACAAATACAAATGAACACTTTACTGTTCCCCTTATATTCACCCAATTAACGTCTCAAAACTATTATATATCAAAGCACCGAATAGCTGGCTTTAATCCAATTAAGACACACACAGACACACATTCAAACACAGAGCCTCACTAGAATTCTATTTTAAAAAATAATTTCCAATAACATTGTACACATTAATATCTCTTCATGACATGAGCCCCATCATGGAGGTGCCTCTGCAATAATGCCAGTGTGGCAGCCTCTGGAGGTGCCCCACTGGGCATGTAAATGTGCACTTCTCATCCTTTCCAACATAATGTAAATATTGATATCTGAGGCCAGATGTGTGAGCTTCCATTCTTTCATAGTGCAATAGGAAAAGAGGGAAGAGGTGATGAAAGGAAGCAAAGGTCCTGCA
This sequence comes from Carcharodon carcharias, assembly GCF_017639515.1. Classification (NCBI taxonomy): domain Eukaryota; kingdom Metazoa; phylum Chordata; class Chondrichthyes; order Lamniformes; family Lamnidae; genus Carcharodon; species Carcharodon carcharias. The sequence continues at coordinate 51,924,417 of NC_054479.1, read as the reverse complement.
AGAGGGACAGTGAAACCTATGGACAGACGTAGATCATTCATTGGCAGTAAGAGAGGATCTATCCCAGGCTGCTTCTACAATGGAAGTGCTCTCCTAGGCAGCTTAAAGCGAGTTCCAGACCATGCCATCCTCCAGGGTTAAGAGGGCTCAGCTGAAACATGCCCTAATCATATGATCCCTGCTGTTGGTGGACGTTTTGATGAGACAGCGAAGTCCTGTGCCAAGCCCAGCTACCTCCCTGTGCAGCCAGAGAACCTCTGTGTTCTGCATCTTTCTCCTCCTCCGATGAGCTGTGTCATTCCAGAGCCTCACTGTCCACAGCTCTCTGGAGAGCCGTGTTATGGAGAGTGCAGCAGACCACCACAATGCACAAGACTCACGTATTTCAGGGCACCAGACCGGCCCAGGTACTGGAACCGCATCTTCACAAGCCCGATAGCCTGCTTGATGGTATCCTTGAGACCAGATGGTTTAGATTGTAGCACCACTGCGGTCCTATCTTGGGGTCTCGTAGAGCGACGAGCAGCCACCTTTTCAAGGGATGACTTTGGCCCCTAGAATTCATACAAATGGTTTGGGAGGTGGAATGAAAAGCTGCGGCATCCTGGGCTGCTAGAGCATGAAGGAGTTGTGGCAGCTGCCAGGGAAGCAAACACACACATATACTCTTGATGTGGTCATAGACCAGTGAACTTTGAGGAAGTGGAAACCCTTCCAGTTGATGGGTCTCACTGGCTGCCTTGATGGCCACATGGGTTCAATTGGTGTTGTCCTGCACCTGTGGAAATCCAGCAAAAACCTAATGCCCTCTGCCCCTACGAGGCCACCTCTGTCTGAATTGAATGTATTGTCCAGCTCTTACAAATAAGGCATCAGTTACCTGTGAGTTGCAGTGGTGTGCAGTCAGTGTTATGGCACCGTGGATGGTAAATGCCGAGCTGCTCAAATCCCAGAGGGAAACTTGAAACCGCTGCCACAACTGTTTTGCAATTTGTATTTTATTTTGAGATGCATGCCTTGAATTTAGTAGTAATAAGTCCACCAAGGCCTAGAGATATTTTACAAAACTAAATTAAACATTTATTAATAGAAGAAAAGATTTTAAGCACATACATAGGTCTACAAATTACTACTATAACTCCTAAATCTCCTAATTAATCTAGCTTCCAGTTACACCTCCGTTAAGGCAACAGTAAAACAAAATAGATTTAAACAGACCCAGGCAAAGCACACAATACCCTGGACAATGATATTTACAATGAGTTTTCTTAGTTTCGGTTCCTCTGGACAGCAGCTTGGTGCACAGAGGCTGGAAGCTTTTCACACTTGTGTTAGACCTTAGAATGCCTTCTCCCTTACACATAACCTCATCTCCTTTATACATGTTTCTCCCTTTTTAATGTAAATTCCATTGTTCCAATGTGTCTTTGCAATTTTACTTTTTCCAAAAAACAATCTTTCATAGTACTCATATTATCAGTAATCTTTGGGAAAAATAGACACACTGTTTGTCTTAACGTTTTATGGCTAGGTGTAACATCCCGTCATCACTTTGAAGTTCAAACTACTCTGGTTTATCTAAAAATGCAAATGTTCCTCACACTTCACATCCTAAAACTTCAGCCATGTTTATGTACTTATCATTTCAAACCTAGCTTCTCTTTTGATATTTCAAAAGCTCCAGACTAGCTGTCCGCAATTCAATTAAAACCCCAACACTACACAACCTCACACAGAGAAACTAATCCAAATCCCACTATTAACCTATCTTTACAATAAATCACAATAATATTTTGAAAATTATTATATTTTCATAACAGCCATTGTGAGATGTCCACAGCTTGGAAGGACACAGAGGCAAATAAGTTCAAAGCCACAGTGGATTTGATGACAACTGGTAGGGTGTAGATGGCAGTGCCATGAGCTGTGAGTCTTTGTCAACAAGGGCACAAATCTCTGTGACCATCTGCCTGGAGAAACACCGTCTCCTGCAGCACTAGTTCTCCAATACCTCCAGGTAGCTCCTATGGGGAAGGCATGGCCTCCATTTCCTTCTTGCCCCTCGTCCCTCTCCACTGCGCTCCTGATCACAAGAGCTCTGTCTTCCCTGGAAGGGTGTTGCTCCTTATCGCCAATATTGGAAAACTGAGCTTGTATTACCAGCTATTGCCTTCCTTGAGCTCCCAATAATGTCTGGAAGCCTGACCCCCTCCTGCTCTTATGCCCGAGGTGGCAGGAAGGCGAGTGTGGGCGACCACTCTCCCCGCAACCTGTGTGGCGATGGCTGAGTGGCACTCTCTCAGGGTGCCACCCTGACTGGCAATGTACACCCGGGTCAGTCCCTGGCACCCCCTCACAAACTGACCCTGAGCCCTCAGTGGAGATCCTTCACCACCTGAATTGGTCTCAGAGCAATAGGGAGTCCATCCCCTCCTATCCCCTCCCCTCCTCCCCCAAGGTTCCTAGGGTCATCCTGTGGGGCAGGTGGAGGGGAGGCTGCCGGTCACTGGCCCAGGTCAATTCCCAAACTCTCTCCCACCGCCTCCCTACCTGCTGCCGATCCTGCAGCTTCGGCACCACCTTCAGCAAACGAGTCGACATTCCCAGCGAATAATTAATTCACTTTGCCACAACTTCACACTTCATCCCCTGAACCGATTCCGCATTCCCCACCGACATAATGCAGCTCACTGAACCGGCCCCAGGATAGTCCTCCGGGCAGCAGAGGGCGCTGAACCCGCCGCCAGGATAGTCCTCCGGGCAGCAGAGGGCGCTGAGCCCACCGTCTCTGGGCTCCTCCGGGCAGCAGAGGGCGCTAAGCCCGCCGCAGGATAGTCCTCGGGGCAGCAGAGGGCGCTGAGCCCGCCGTCTCTGAGCTCCTCCGGACAGCAGAGGGCGCTGAGCCCACTGTCTCTGGGCTCCTCCGGGCAGCAGAGGGCGCTGAGCCCACCGCAGGATAGTCCTGGGTAGCAGAGGGCGCTGAGCCCGCCGTCTCTGCGCTCTTCCGGGCAGCAGAGGGCGCTGAGTCTGCTGTCTCTGTGCTCCTCCGGGCAGCAGAGGGCGCTGCCTAGAGAAAATTCAAGTTGGAAACAAAGAACATGCAATTTCGTTTATTTTTATTTATTTTGTCGAAATATAGTGCTAATCCCACCAAATCAAATCAAGACAGAAATATAAAATCAAGAGATTTGGTGTAAAAATCATGAGCTGCTTTTTTTCCCAAACATAAACCATTAATTAGAGATTGACTATTGATTGAAACCTTAATTTGGCCTAAAACAGGTAAGAGTTATTTACAAAACCACTTAAAATATTGTACAAACAAAACTGCTTGTGTTCCGCAGCATTTCCCACACAAACCAATAGAGTGAGATAATATGAGGGAACAGGTTCAAAGGGCTGAACGGCCTACTTCTTTTTCTACCTTTCTCCCTTTGGCATTCCTGGAGTCTTGGCCAACTACCCTGTAAATGGTGAAGATTGAGGAGCCTACACACACCATTCTCAGTGATGAGATCTTGCAAGTGCACAACCACTTTCCCCGAACCTAAATTTGACAAGTCCACAACATTGGCTATTTTTATAATTTGAGCTGTAAGGATAAGTGATATTTTGCTCACTAAGAATGGACGGGTGAGGGTGACACCATTGCAAGTGATGGCACTTGTGCAGCTGTAGATTTTTAGCTTGCACTGAGAGTGACTGGATGACATCACGGGTCCATCGAAAACTGGAAGTAACCAGCAGTCAGTAATCACTCTGTCAGATTGAACACTCTAGGAGAGAGCTGTAGACACTGAGAAAACATTGTGTGTGGGACATAGATTGTTTTCAGGTTCATTGTGTTACATTATAAAGTGAATAGTAACCTTTTTTTTTATTCATTCATAGGATGTGGGCATCACTGGTTAAGCCAGCGTTTATTGCCCATAACAAAAACAGAATTACCTGGAAAAACTCAGCAAGTCTGGCAGCATCGGCGGAGAAGAAAAGAGTTGACGTTTCGAGTCCTCATGACCCTTCGACAGAACTTGAGTTCGAGTCCAATTATTGCCCATCCCTAATTTCCCTTGAGAAGGTGGTGGTGAGCTGCCTTCTTGAACCGCTGCAGTCTATGTGGTGTAGGTACACCCAGAGTGCTGTTAGGAAGGGAGATCCAGGATTTTGACCCAGCAACAATGAAGAAATAGTGATATATTTTAAAGTCAGGATGGTCTGTATCTTGAAAGGGAACTTCCAGGTAGTGGAGTGCTTCTATGCAGTTTGCTGAGCGAAGGAGTTCAGTGAAGAGGAAAGGAGGTGCTCCTTTCCTTTTCTACCTTTCCTCAGAAAGAAGAGCAGTGGCCTTGGCAAGTAGGACTTGGTGAGTATTTCTACTTTCCTTAATATTCTCTAAATTAGAGGAAATAAAAGTAAAGGCAGTAATTTAAAGGTAAGTCATGGCAGGGCAGATCGGTCATGTCGAATGCTCCTCCTTGCAATGTGGAAAGTCAGGGACACTTCTAGTGTCATGGTGAGCATGTGTGCAGGAAGTGTCTCCAGCTGCAGCTACTTGAAATCCACGTTTCGGATCTGGAGCTGCAGCTGGAGTCACTGTGGAGAATCCGCAGGGCTGAAATCTTCGTGGATAGCATGTACAGTGAGGTGGCCACACCGCAGCTAAAGAGTGCACAGGCAGAAAGGGAATGGATGACTGCCAGACAGAGTAAAGGCACTAAGCAGGTAGTGTAGGAGTCCCGTGGGTCCATCTCCCTCTCTAACAGATCTTTAACTTTGGATGCTACTGGGGGAGATGGTTTCTCAGGGGAATGCGACGAGAGCCAAGTCCATGGTACCACGAGTTGCTCAGTTGCACAGGAGGGGGAGAAAAGAGATTGGGGAGAGAAATAGTGATAGGGGATTCTATCATAAGGGGAACAGATAGACTTTTCTGCAGCCATGGGCATAACACCAGGATGATATGTTGCCTCTCTGGCATCAGGGTCAAGGTGGTCACTAAGTGGCTGCAGAACATTCTGAAGGGGGAGGGTGAACAGCCAGAGGTTGTGGTTCACGGTGGCGCCAACGAAATGGGTAAAAAGAGGGATGAGGTCCTGCAAACAGAATATAGGGAGCCAGGAAATAAATTAAAAAGCAGGACCTCAAAAGTATTAATCTCAGGATTACTCCCAGTGCCACGTGCTGGTGAGATCAGGAATAGGAGAATAGACCGGATGAATGCATGGCTGGAGAGATGGTGCAGGAGGGAGGGATTTAGATTCCTGAGGCATTGGGACTGATTCTGGGGCAGATGGAACCTGTACAAACCAGACGGGTTGCACCCCAGCAGGACTGGGACCAACATCCTCACAGGGGTATTCACTAGTTACTGTGGGGGATGGAACCTGAGCAGGGAGACACAAGAGAGGGAAACAAAGATGGGAATGAAAGACAGAAAAGTAAAAAGCAAAAGTGGAAAGCAGAGCAAACAAGGACTAACAGCAAATAGGGTCAGAGGACAAAAAAAGGTTCCATCCCCCACAGTAACTAGTGAATACCCCTGTGAGGATGTTGGTCCCAATCCTGCTGGGGTGCAATCCGTCCTGCTTGTACAGGTTCCATCTTCCCCAGAATCAGTCCCAATGCCTCAGGAATCTAAATCCCTCCCTCCTGCACCATCTCTCTAGCCATGCATTCATCCGGTCTATTCTCCTATTCCTGATCTCACCAGCACAAGTCTAGACAAGTCTAAAGGCACTGTATCTGAATGCATTCACAATAAAGGTAGGCGAATTAACAGTGCAAGTAGATGTAAACGGGTGCAATATGGTTGCAATTACAGAGACATGGCTACCAAGCCTGGGAACTGAATATCCAAGGGTATTCGATATTTAGGAAGGACAGGTAAAAAGGAAAAGGAGGTGATATGGCATTGTTAATTAAAGATGAAATCAGTGCAATAATGAGAGACGATATTGGCTCAGAAAATCTAGATGTAGAATCAGTTTGGGTGGAGCGAAGAAGCAACAAGGGCAGAAAACATTAGTGGGAGTTGTCTCTAGGCCTCCAAACGGTAATGATAAGGTAGGGAACGGTGTTAAACAGGAAATTAGAGAGGCATGTAACAAAGGTGCTACAGTAATCATGGATGAATTTAATCTACATAGAGACTGGGCAAACCAAATTAGCAACAATTCTGTGGCGGATGAATTCCTGAAGTGTGTACAAGATGGTTTTTTAAACCAGTACATCGAGGAACAACTAGGGAACAGGCTATCCTAGATTTGGTTTTGTGCAATGAGAAGAGGTTAATTAATAATCCTGATGTACGGGGTCCTTCAGTGACCATAACATGATAGAATTCTTCCTTAGGATGGAAAGTGAAGTAGTCCAATTCGAAACTAAGGTCCTAAATCTAAACAAAGGAAACTATGAAGCTATGAGGCGTGAGTTGGCAAGGATGGATTGGGGGACTTCATTAAAAGGCATGATGGTGAATAGGCAAAGGTTAATAGTCAAGGAATGAATGTATGCATTGCAACAGTTATGTATTCCTTTCTAGCACAAAAACACAACAGGAAAAATGGCCCAACCATGGCTAACATAAATTAAGGATAGTATTAGATCCAAAGAGGAATCATATAAAGCAGCTAGAAAAAGTAGCAAGCCTGAGGATTGTGAGCAGTTTAGAATTCAGCAAAGAAGGACCAAGAGATTGATTAAGAGGGAAAAATAGAGTATGAAAGTAAACTTGCAAGGAACATAAAAGAGGACTGTAAAAGCTTCTATAAGTATGTAAGAAGAAAAAGATTAGTGAAGACAAATGTAGGTCCCTTACAGTCTGAAACAGGAGAATTTATAACAGAGAACAAGGAAATGGCAGAGTAATTCAGCAATTACTTTAGTCCTGTTTTCACAGAGGAAAACACAATAACTTCCCAGAAATGCAAGGGAACCAAGGGTCTAATGAGAAGGAGGAATTGAAGGAAATTAGTATAACTGAAAAAACATTACTGGAGAAATTAGTGGGACTGAAAGCCAATAAATCCCCAGGGCCTGATAATATATATCCCAAGATACTAAAGGCAGTGGCCAGAGAAATAGTGGATGCGTTGGTTGTCATCTTCCAAAATTCTGTAGATTCTGGAACAGCCTTGGCAGATTGGAGGGTGGCAAATGTAACCCCACTATTTAAGAAAGGAAGGAGAAAACAGTAAATTACAGACCAGTTTGCCCAAAATCAGTAGTAGGGAAAATGCTAGAATCTATTATAAAGAATGTGATAACAGGACACTTAGAAAATATCAATGGGATTAGACAAAGTCAACATGGATTTATGAAAAGGAAATCATGTTTGGCAAACCTACTGGAGATTTTTGAGGACATAACTAGCAGGATAAATAAGAGAGAACCAGTGGATGCGTTGTATTTGGATTTTCAGAAAGCTTTTTTTAAAGTCCCACATAAGAGGTTAGTGTGCAAAAATAAAGCACATGGGGTTGGGGGTAATATATTGGCATGGATTGAGAATTGATTAGCAGACAGGAAACAGAGAGGAGGAATAAATGAGTCTATTTCAGAATGGCAGGGTACCGCAGGGATCAGTGTTTGGGCCCCAGCTGCTCACAATATATATCAATGATTTCAATGAGGGAACCAAATGTAATATTTCCAAGTTTGCTGATGACACAAAACTAGGTGGGAATGTGATGGTGAAGAGGATGTTAAGAGGCTTCAAGGTGATTTAGACAAGTTGAGTCAGTGGGCAAATATATGGCAGATGCAGTATAACGTGGATTAATGTGAAGTTATCCACTTTGTTAGGAAAAACAGAATGACAGAGTATTATTTAAATGGTGATAGATTGGGAAATGTTGATGTACAAAGGGACCTGGATGTCCTTGCACACCAATCACTGAAAGCAAGCATGCAGGTGCAGCAAGAGTTCGGAAGGCAAATGTTATGTTGGTCTTCATTGGACTTGAGTACAGGAGCAAGGATGTCTTACTGCAGCTGTATATGGCCTTGGTGAGACCACACCTGGCGTACTGTTTGCTGTTTTGATCTCCATACCTAAGAATATACTTGCCATAGCAGGAGTGCAGCGAAGGTTCATCAGACTGATTCCTGGGATGGCAGGATTGTAGTATGAGGAGCGATTGGGCTAACTAGGCCTGTATTCACTGGAGTTTAGAAGAATGAGAGGGGATCTCATAGAAACATATAAAATTCTGACGGGGCTGGACAGACTGGCTGCAGGAATGATGTTTCCTCTGGCTGCGGGGGTCTAGAACAAGGGATCATAATCTCAGGATATGTATTGGGCCATTTAGGACTGAGGTGAGGAGAAATGTCTTCACTCAGAAAGTGGTGAACCTGTGGAATTCTCTACCATAGAGGGCTATAGAGGCCAAGTCACTGAATATATTTAAGGAGAAAATAGATTTCTAGACTCTAAAGGCCTTAAGGGATATGGGGAAAGAGCGGGAGTATGATGTTGGGATTGAGGATCAGCCATGATCATATTGAATGGCAGAGCAGGCTCGAAGGGCCGAATGACCTATTCTTCTTCTATTTTCTGTTTCTGTATTTCTCTACATCCCAGGAATGACTCAAGTGAACCTTCACTGAACTGCTTCTAACGCAATTATATCCTTTTTCAAATAAGGAGACCAAAACTGTACACAGTATTCCAGAACAAAAACAAGAATACCTGGAAAAACTCAGCAGGTCTGGCAGCATCTATGGAAGGGAGCACAGTTAATGTTTTGAGTCCACATGAACTCTTCAACAGAACTAAGGAAAAATAGGAAAGGGGTGAAATATATGCTGGTTTTGGGGGGTGGAGCGGTTGGGACAAGAGAGCTGGGTGGAGGGCCAGTGATAGGTGGAGATAAACAAAAGATGTCACAGACAAAAGGACAAAGAGGTTTTGAAGGTGGTGATATTATCTAGGGAATGTGCTAATTAAGGGTAGAAAGCAGGACAAGCAAGGTACAGATAGCCCTAATGGGGGTGGGGTGGGGTGAAGGAATCGAAATAGGCTAAAAGGTAGAGATAAAACAATGGATGGAAATACATTTAAAATAATGGAAATAGGTGGGAAAAGAAAAATCTATATAAATTATTGGAAAAAACAAAAAGGACGGGGAAAAATCAGAAAGTGGGTGAGGATGGAGGAGAGAGTTCATGATCTAAAATTGTTGAACTCAATATTAAGTCCGGAAGGCTGTAAAGTGCCTAGTCGGAAGATGAGGGGCTGTTCCTACAGTTTGCGTTGAGCTTCACTGGAACAATGCAGCAAGCCAAGGACGGACATGTGGGCAAGAGAGCAGGGTGGAGTGTTGAAATGGCAAGCGACAGGGAGGCCTGGGTCATGCTTGGGGAGAGAACGAAGGTGTTCTGCAAAGCAGTCACCCAGTCTGCGTTTGGTCTCTCCAATGTAGAGGAAACCGCATTGGGAGCAACGAATGCAGTAGACTAAGTTGAGGGAAGTACAAGTGAAATGCTGGTTCACTTGAAAGGAGTGTTTGGGCCCTTGGACAGGGAGGAGAGGGGAAGTAAAAGGGCAGGTGTTGCATCTTCTGCGGTTGCATGGGAAGGTGCCATGGGAGGGTGTTGAGGTGTAGGGGGTGATGGAGAAGTGGACCAGGGTGTCACGGAGGGAATGATCCCTACGGAATGCCGCCAGGGGGGTGAAGGGAAGATGTGTTTGGTGGTGGCATCATGCTGGAGTTGGCAGAAATGGCGGAGGGTGATCCTTTGATGCGGATGCTGGTGGGGTGATAAGTGAGGACAAGGGGGACCCTATCATATTTCTGGGAGGGAGAAGAAGGTGTGAGGGCGGATTTGGTTATCTCCACCTATCATTGGCCCTCTATCCAGCTCTCTTGTCCCAACCCCCACCTCCCCCTTAAACCAGCTTATATTTCACCCCTTTTCTATTTTTCCTTAGTTGTTTTGAAGACTCATGCAGACTCGAAACGTTAACTGTGCTCCCTTCCACAGATGCTGCCAGACCTGCTGTGTTTTTCCAGGTATTTTTGTTTTTGTTTTTGATTTCCAGCATTTGTAGTTTTTTGCTTTTATCACAGTATTCCGGATGTGGTCTCACCAAGGCCCTGTACAGCTGCAGTAAAACTTCTCTAATTTTACATTCCAAACACCAACATTCCATTTGCCTTCTTAATCACTTGCTTTACCTGCAGACTAACCTTTTGTGATTCATGTACCACCAAGCTCTGAAATCTCTAAAATAATATGCTGCTTTCCTATTCTTCTGCCAAAGGGGACAACCTCACGTTTTCCCACTTTATACTTCAAATGTTAAATGTTTGCCCGCTCACTGAACCTATCTATATCCCTTTGCGATCCTTTACCTCCTCATTATAACTTACTGTCTTACATATCTCGGTGTTATTGTCAAATTTAGCTACCATTTGTTCGGTCCCTTCTTCCAAGTCATTGATAGAGATTGTAAATAGTTGAGGCCCCAACACAGATCCCTGTGGCACTCCACTAGTTACAGTTCGCCAACTCGAAAATGACCCATTTTTCCCTTCTCTCTACATCCTGTTAGCTAACCAATCCTTTATTCATGCTAATATGTTACTGCCTGCACCATGAGCTCTTATTTTGTGTAACAACCTTTGATGTGACTTTATCAAATGCTTTTTGGAAATCCAAGTACACCACATCTTTATTCCCCTTTATCCACCTTGCCTGTTGCTTCCTCAAAGAGCTCTGATAAATGAGGTGTAAAGCCCCACATGACAGAAGGCAATCTCAACCATTTCTCTGATAGGGATAGCCATCATTTTTTGTTTTTATCCAATTCCCATTCGATGCCACCTTACACATACTTTTAGTTTGTAACAAGCAACCGAATTAAACCTACTGTTGGCCTGAGCTCTTAATGCAAAGAAACAGTCATTTAAGAGAAAAACTAGACATGTCAATAGATAGAAACGATATGCTAATGCTATGGAAACATGACAGTAACAGATAAACATTGAGCTTTTATAACAAATGGTTGGTTTTCAATTCTTTCACATTCTGATTCCAACTTATTCCACCTGAGCTTTGAAATTGTGTCTGTGAAACTCCTGAGAAATTTCCAAAAGTGTCTTTCCTTTTGTTTCCGGCAGAAAGAATCCAATAAATAAAGCGGTGAGGAAGCTAATGGAAAGGAATGGCACGTAACAGAAACTGCCCAGGCCCTCCTGAAAGACAAAAAGAGGATGAATGCAAACAGAACAAGATTTGAAATCTAGTAAAGATTCTGCCATTGCCTTTTACACCCCCTCCAAAACCATCTTTTATTTCTTTGTCTCATGAGCATTCCCTTTGGCTTTGTACTAAAATCCCTTTTGTCATTTAATTTCTCAGCCTTCCACCCTACCATTGCCCTTCTCTTTTGTTCTTTCCTCCCCCCACTCCTTTTCTCATCTCTGTAATCACTTTAAACCTGATACATCTCTATAACCTTTTCCAGTTTACGTAGGATATATGGCAGAAAAACAGGCCATTCGGTCCAAGCAGTCCATGTTGTGTTTATGTTCCACTCGAGCCTCCTCTGACTTTCCTTATTTAAATCTACTATTATAATCATCTACTCCTTTCTCCCTCATATACTTGTCTAGCTTCCCCTTAAATGCGTCTATACTATTCTCTTCAACCACTCTCTGTATTAGTGAGTTCCACATTCTTACCACTCTTTGGGTAAAGAACTGGGCTAGTAATCTAGAGACCTGAGCTAATGATATGGAGACATGAATTCAAATCGCATCACATTAGCTGGAGACTTTAAGTTCAATAAAATAAATCTGGAATAAAAAGCTAGTACCATTAATTGTGACCAAGAAACTATCAGATTCTCATAAAACCCCATCTGGTTTACTGATGTCTTATAGAGAAGGATGGAAATCTGCCATCCTTTCCCGGTCTGGCCTACATTTGACTCCAGACCCTCGGCGATGTGGTCGACTCTTAACTGCCACACATTTATATTCAAGAACATTGGCTCAACATCACCTTCTCCAGGGCAATTAGAGCTAGGAAATAAATGCTGGGATTGCCAGAATATCTCACATCCCGTAAATGAATTTTTAAAAATTAACTCTTATCTCTCTTTCCATAGATGCTGCCTGACTATTTGCAGTATTTTCTGTTTTTATTTAATTTTTTTCTTTAGGGTCTCAAGTTATTTTTATTTCTTCCCATTTTTCTCTCATACCCCACCCCAACCAGGAGAATGAACAGCACAACTGCCTATGGGCTCTCTAATGCTGTTGTGTAATCTCCAGCTGCTATTGGCTCTGAACAAAGGTCACGAAGTCAGTGGTCATGAGTAGGTATAAATGGCTCTTCCCCTGAGATTTCTTTCCCCTTCCATCCCTCAGGCCTGTGCTCTTTGGAGCTGCCATCTCTGGCTGGGCATATCCCTGGAAATATCATCAGATGACCATCTGCCTCTATCCATCCAGCCCCCACACACCCACCATTGGCTGCACAGAATGCGCACGACCTTCTCACAGCCAATTAGAAAGAGAACTGACTGTCTGGCTGGATGTTTCTTGACTGTCCGTCCATGTCCAATATTCCTATAACTAGCAATCAAAATTGCTCAAAGCATTCTTTAAAAAAACATTTTTAATGCCCCAATGATTTTTTTTCCCCCCAAGGGTACTCTGCAATATCATGGAGAATATTCACTAATATCTGGAGACTCCAGAACAGTCCTGGAGGATTGGTAAACCCCTACCAATGGGCAGGAAGAGCTGAACCAAACCCTAGCAGGCAGAGATGGCAAATCATCAGGGCACCATGTTATGATCTCAGCAGAGACCAGTAGAGACAAGTAACTTTTCTTTTAAACAGAAGAAATATGAAATCCCAATTATTTACTGAAGGAATGAAGCCATAAGATTCCACGGTTTCAAACAGAATTTTTTTAACTATACAAGAGTCAACAAAGCAAATATAAATATTATCTATCCTATACTCTAAGTTCCAGAATTAACATGAGTTAAACATGAATTAACAGGCAAACCATGGTCGAATATAAACTATAAATTATGCAGTAAATGGCAGATACAACTAAGGCAGATTTAACGAATTAGCAGCCCAGTAATCATGCTAAGTCAAAAAGTCCTTCAAAGTCTGTCTTCTATGTGAGAAATTTCAGCTCTTCCTTCTAGTCGCTAGCCTCATTCCCAGTTCAACAACAGGGTACAACCAACCAGAGTTCCATGGGTGCTGTCTTCTCACAAATAGCTCACATCTACAGAACCTCCCCAACTCGGTGTGGATGGTGTAGATCCACCAATGTTATCTTCAAATAACAGAAACAGCTGCAGCAACTTATTCTCTTTCCTTATTCTCAACTGCTGGATCTGGCCTCCTCTTAAGTTTTGTTCAGCTTGTCTGTTCTGCTCCAGTTAACTCCTTTTATTTCTTTTAACAAGGTTTAATTTTGATTTCCTAACCTCAGCTTGCTCCTGATTTCCTTAGAGACTGGAAAGTTCAGTTTCATTTCTGTGTTTACCTTTATTGCTTTCCTTTCAGTTTCATTTTCGGTTCAGCTTCTGATTTGAGGTAGGATCTGCCTCAAAAACATACCAATTAAAATTTCAAAATATTTACGCACACGGGACGTAAAATTCCGGCCCATGTTATTTGGAGTGGCAATAATAACTCCTCCTACTACATCTTCGCCATCTATTTTCTATCTGTAGTTTGTTTTCAAAAACTTCAATAAGTGGTTTGTCTTCTGAACCTGATGAAGTTACTCTCACAATAGATTATGAACACACTGGTGAGGAGAGGAAATTCCTTGCTGTTTTCTTGCAAGAT